>NC_080414.1:31678750-32425000 GCF_030265065.1 Corythoichthys intestinalis | reverse complement strand
GCCCCATTCGGCTGTTTCCGGAACACTTTCGGAAATGTTCGTCATTTTCGATCAATTTTCGATAATTGCTCATTAATGTGATTGATTTTTTTGTTAACTTTATCAATATTTGTTATCTTGGCACATAACGGTTCTATTGATGTCTCACACCCCATTTGCGTTTTCATACCCTTTAACCAAAAATAATGCACTGTTTTCCTGCTGAGTGTGTATTATCATCGCGAAGATGATGATGTCCTTGTAGACTCTACAATTATGTGCTCGTCTGTCAATGTTCATTCGAAATTGTTGGAATGTATTAATTAATTAATTTATCTATTTGTGTATGTATGTATGTATGTATGTATGTATGTATGTATTCATGGACTATAACTTTTGAAGATTACAGACGAAAACATTTTGAGTAATTGTCGACTAAAACAAGACAACATTTGTTTGAGCTTTTGTTGATTAAAACTAGACAAAGACGATCACAATTTGAAATTACTAAAATATGACTATAAACTGTATTATAGTCTATGAATGTCTATGAATATTCTATGTGCAATACTTAAGTGCAATATTCAACGCCTTCACTGTTAAACTGCTGCTACTTCACTTTGACTATTTGCACTGCCTGAACATAGGACTACCTCATACATATTTTATATTTATTTAGTTTTTATACTTTTATACTTGCAAGTCCCTTTTGAGATTTTTACTCGCCCTACACTGTAAAGGGAGATGCTCCATAATTTCATTGTACAACTGTATAATGATAATAAAGGGTTATTCTATTCTATTCTATTCTATTCTACTAAGACTATTACTGTATTATCTGCACTATATGGCACACCTTAAAACCTTCAATTTTGTCAAAAATCAACAGTGCGCCTGATAATCTGATGCGCCTTATATTAAGGGAGTGCCAAAAAATCGATTATTAGATACATCGCGATTCGACATATGACGATTCGATTACGATTCATAAATGTTCAAAAACGAGGATTTTCCCTAATAAATTTATGACAGCCGCTAGTAGCGGAATGAATTTGTAGACACATCTGCCGCCCGGACACCTTTAATGGACGCACGCACAACGTTATGATGGATGCAGCTGGTTACTGAGCGAGATTTACTCCTTTTCAACTGACTCAAAAATAAATTTGTGTATGAGACAGGCAAGGACCCGGCGGTCGTAATGTATGATGCATCGATAATCGTGATCATCATGAATACCGTAATCATCATTCAATAATCGAATCGTAGCACCCTGAATCGCAATCACATCGAATCATGGGGTGCCTAAAATGGCACACCCCTACCTTATATATGGATTAATATTGGTTAATCATGGCATGACAGTCCCTTTAGCACCGCTCCTTCTAGTGGATGCGTAACAGAACCCAAACCACTACTAGTACTACTATTACTGTGCCTTATAATGCAGTGCGCCTAAAATATGAAAACAGTTTTAAGATAAGCCATTTATTGAAGGTGCGCTTTATACGCCAATGCGCCTTATAGTGAGGAAAATACGGTAAGTATTTTTCGTCCAAAAGACTAAGACGAAAATTAAAAGGGCTTCCAAAAACAACACTGCTGCTGATTCATGAATGATACATACAATGTGGACAAATACACTTCTATCAACATTCAATGAATTTGAGTGACTAAGTGCGTCATTCAAATTGGGTGTAGTTAAACCCCATGTTGACCCTTTCCAACTCATTGTTAGACATTAGCCACCGTAAGACCTATGGCATTTAACTGATGTTAGTCATTTAGATTTTGGGACATTATTCAGGGATGCACAATTGCTGCATTGTTTTTCCCAGCCTGTCTTTGTGGCAATTCTCAATTTCCTAGCAACACATGTAAAACCCATGCAAATGATCGGGGATAGCAGGAAATGGGGTTAGACACATGCATGCACAGACACACACAACTTTGTATTCAGTTTATCATGTCCACTGCATGGAAAGGTGGTGGAATGTGTTAATTGGTGTGCCAACAGACAGTGCCCTTCTGTTGCAGACCTTCAGGAGATAATAAATGTTCCCTTTACTGTCTTTCATGCATGCCATTAGTCAATCTCGTTTTTGTTTTGATAACTACGCTTTCGCTACAACCTTTAGTATGTCTCTCTTTGCTCATACGGCAGCATGTTTAAAGTGCCTATGATAGGATAAAAAAAGTCTTAAATAGTATTATTATGTGAATTAGAATCATTTTGAGATGATTCGACTATATACAATTTTTCAAAGCGCAGATGATGAGAAATTAGTCTTTTAATCTGCCGTTTAACCCCTGCCTGTCATTATAGCGTTCTATCGTCCCCAACAGGAGGATGACGTCGGCAGGGTCATGGTTTCATCTGATTGACGGGGAATTATTCAGATTGAGGAAAATGCGACGAAGAGAGTCGCGAAATATCATTGTTTCAATCTCTCTACTCCAGTATTTTTACAGGATATTCTTTCTGTCGTACTACTTTTCCCCAATTGCTATACAAATGGTATGGTGATGACAAAAAACAGTCTTATGCTAAGTGGAATATGACATATTAAAAATGCATTTATTCAGTACGACATAGCAAAATTACTCCATAATGGTCAAAACTGTCGACTTCTTGCACATTTTATGCCACCGGAGTTAAGCCGGCTTTTGTCATTTCCCTGCCCTGGCTTCTGAGAGTGTAGACAAACCAGGAGGCGTGACAGCTAGGCGGACATGGTAACGCGAGCCGAGTGATGTTTCAGTCTTATTCTTGCCTTTCGAAGCGAAAAATCACACAAAACTACCCCGGAAACATGTCACATGGCAGGGGGGTTGTCGATTGTTGTTGCCGATCGGCAACCCGCCTGGCGGCGAGCAAGTTACAGCTTATCGTTCCCCTGCTTCGGGCAGGAGAGCTCGTTTGCCGGGGAAGCAGGTGGAGAATGACCGCTGGACAAACCGGCCGACGTCTGAGGAGCATGTAGCTGCCACATGGTGACCACAAATATTGCGTGAAGTAATGCTTAACAACACGGCGAAGACGTAAACAGTGAGAGAGCGACGTACAGTTGTTGTGCAGCTAACGTGGCAGGATGTGTCTGAGGAGAACTTTTCTACATGTCTGTCCATGATCAAATTTGAGTTAATAGTTCTTAAAATTAAAAGTTTGTAGTGTTTACTTTTTAATCGCTGTATTCGCTGCCATTTTTAACACAAAGTTGCAATTTCTGATGGGGTGGAAAATTTGACAGAACACCGGGCACATGAAGAGGGCAATAAGCTGAGTATCGCGCTCTCCCAGCGGGCACGTGAAGGATCAAGGTGGGTGTGCGACAAGCCGCCGGTCGTCGGCCGAGTAGCATTCTCGGTGGACAATGAGCATTGTCAGCTACAATATGCAAGCCACCTCCGTTTTAAAACGTGTGCCATGATCCCATTATTTGACATAATACAAAATACGATGTTTAATCACTTCCTCGTAAGTCCAATGGTCCCACAGTTGTCGGACTTGTTTTGGCCATTCTCCGGGGGTAAACGGGAACTTTTTGAAACCCAAAAAGTCTCACACGCCTCTGCATGGTGCAGCAACAAATCCCTGCAGCACATTTGGCTGGCGTGATGCGTAAAATAAACAAATGAATCCGCAAAATCAGCTGAATCTTCAGTCTGTCTGCATGCTATATAGCAGTGCTGTATTGTGAGATGCTGACCCGGGTGATGTCACATTCGCTTTCGTCCCCAACCCGAGACTGGAACCGGAAGTCACTCATTTTCATGGCGCGGGATTCAAAAATTGAATAAATAAAATGATCGCTTCCACACGCATCCAAGCGGTCCATTTCATTCAGGAGCATAAAATACACCGTGAAATATGAAATAAAAATGCATTTTGGTGTCATAGGCACTTTAAACTCTTGCCAATTAGACTGTTCAGATGATGCGGGTTAGGGTATTACCAGGTTGATGTTCAACAACCATAAACATCCAGAGCCACAAAAGGACATGATTTTCTCTTCTCTTCAGAAATCTTTTGAGTTTATGATGTTATGTATTAACGTGGTTATGCTAAAACCTAACCATAACATATGTTAGATCTTAAAAACAGTCGGTGATACTGGATCATCAACATATTAAAACCGCTGAAACTTCACTTGCTCACTTTTAATTATATGTATCTGTGTGTGTATAACTTATCGAAACTGTATGAAGTGGGTTGGACACATATTAGCTTTATATAGGTTACATTTGTAAGGGGCACAGCTGCCTTCTGTTGCAGCACCATCTGGGTCAGGGTGTCTTGACAGGGTCAGGTCTGGGTCATTATGTCATGCTTTCATCATAACCCCCTTGAGAATCATATATCCACATGGGTGGGAGCAAAGGAGTGACATTTTAAACAACAAGAAAGCAGGGGGTAAAACAAAGGCACATTTGGTATTTTTCCTGGACCAGGAACCATGATTTTGCTGCGTGTGTCTGTCGTCATAGTTTGTATTTGTTTTGTGCGAAACCTAGATTCATTCATAAAAATGTTACAGCATCCTCGTTGGGATATCCTTTTTTGTGGAACAAAGCCATAGTTTCTTTGTGCATCCTTCAATATTATACATAACTCATAAGCTGTTGTAAATATTTTTGCTTCTGGTAAATGTACTCATTTGTTTTCTTTTTTTTAAAACCAAGTTTATGCTTTGATGCAAAAATGTTGTATTACACCATAGAACAGACCTGGATTGAGAGTAGGGCTGGGCGATATGGCCTCAAGTACGTATCACGCTAAATTGAGCAGATTTAACTCCATAACGATACATGACGATAAATTCGCCCAAGCGGACTGTTATATAATCTGAAAATCTGAATCAATGCATGAAATACAAATTAACCGTTTCTCGTTGATTTATTTAACAGCTTTTCAATTTAACATTGTATATGCACTCTAAACATTAAGTACGTATATACAAATTTCTTGTAAACAATAAGAATTCAAGTATGAACATTTATAACAGCTTGTATGGCTTGAACAATGTACAACATTATAAAAATCAATATGACGACTGTGCAAACATGTCATTGCAACACAAATGACTTACAACTTGAACAGTACACTTCAAACATACAAATTATTGTTAGGGGCTGCTGTGACATAATTACTTAATGCAAGTGTTTACTTCAAGGTTTCAGGTTTCTTTTTTTTTTTTCCAGAGCATTTTTTAAGACATGCACGCACCCATGCACCCCCACATAAACACACACATTAAAGCTATACTGCTCTTTTGCCAATGAAACATTTAAGATTTTATGATGGCAGTAATGACACAGAATGAAGCAAGCACATACAGAAAAATAGCTGTGGCCCTTAAACGGTGATATTATAGGCTTCACTGTTGGATTATAATTTATGATGAATGCTTTACCATCATAAAAGATATCAAATAAATCACACACACACACAGATACAATTTAGTACAACATACTAATTGCTAGATGCAGTCCATGCCCAATCCACTCTTGAGGTTCAGCCGTTTCAACCAGGTTAGAGCCGCTATCCGACTCCACCACGTTCATTTGTAGCGTTAGCCGCTGGCGTTAGCCTGTGGCCTGGCTACCAGTAGAAAGCGGGTGAAAGCCCATCAGGAGGCCGCCAAGAGTCTACCTAATGTCGGGTGAAAGTTTGGTGACGCTCCCTTAAGCCCGACTCCATCACGTTCGCTTGTAGCGTTAGCCGCTAGTGTTATCCGCTAGCATTAGCCTACCGGGCTTTTTTTTGTTTGAGTTCCTGATAACCACGTGACTTCTTAAGTAAGCACACTGACTGCTTTCTTAAAGGGGAATGAACATAGCTGAACAACACAGGGTCAAAGGATGAAAAGACTATATTTTCTTGTTTTATTAAATTACCGAATTTAACAACATGGTCAAAATTATGTCGGTCATCGTGAAGAATTTCGGTAACGGTAAATTTTCGGTATACCGGTATACCTCTAACTTTGAAGCATAAATGTTGTATTACAGCATAGAACAGACCTGGATTGATGGATACAGTCGGTCAAGGAAAGACATGAGTCACCTCTTTTATTTAGTTGTGCAAAGGATGTTGAATGAGAACAAAGTCGCACTGAAAATCATCAGTGGTTTGGAATGCTTTTATATATGCAAAAGGGAGAGACGCTGTCACTGTCTGTGCGCTCCCATCCTTCCAGTACAGATTAGTGTGGTAAAACTGGTATATTGATAAACTTGGATTGTTGCATTTAAAAAAACTGAATTTGAATAATTGCATTAAAAAAACTGAAAATCAGTAATGTGTAATTTGAAATTGAATTCATTAGTTTACACATTTAAGTCAATACAATGTATTTATCATATTTAGATATCACGCTTCATTTTGCATCTGGTAATGAACTAACTTCCACACAACGCATGCTATTAAGTACCCACAACACATTTGTGTGCATGCGTGTGTAAAAATGCAACTTGGTTTTACCTTATTTTTAGCATGAACTATAGATCATGTATGATCATGTACAGTATCTAGTATCTAGATAGTATCTTCTATCCCATTCCCGCAGAGCCTGTACATTCTACAGGTAGTATAATTCACCCTATTAATAGGTTGACACACACGAAGGTTACCAAGCAACAACTGACATTTTGTAGACCTGCAGATTAGTAAGGCTTATGGCTACCTGCTGTTCTCGTCTTGTCCTGCATTGCTGCACAAATCCAGTATCCTCTGATTAATGTCAGGATATACGGTATACAGTGCACTGTACGTCAAGACAATGAGTGTGCTGATCTCTTAAAACAGCAATCAGATCTTTTCCATTCACTGCATCATCATTCATGTGCATTTGTGTGTCTCAGCCCCCATGCTCCCATTTCATGTCTGGGATGGATAAAATTGCCCATTAATTCTTGGACAACCCATCATGCTATGAATGTGTGTGAGAGAGGAATGTGTGAGTGGTGACTGACACTGACTGTGGCCTTCTTAATGGGTCAGTGAAAGACAAAGAGCTGCTGTTCTTGTATGAAAACCAGAAGCAGGACACAGTGCAGGGAAGTCTTAAACAAAATTGATACAGATCATAAACCATTTATTTTTTAATAGTTGACTTTTTGCATTTCTTTCCTGAGGGTTTATAAGGCCATACTGTAAATGCTATTGACATATAAATGCTATTGTGACATAGTACACAAAACATGTCTGGTGACAATTTCCTGTTACGGTAATCCCTTCATGGAAATGATGTTAGTATAAAGTGCCGTGAAAATGAGTGAGTTCCTGGATTGAGGATGAAACCGAATGTGACGTCACCCGGGTCAGCATCTCACAATACAGCATTGCTTTATAGCATGCAGATGGACTCCGGATTCAGCTGATTTTGCGTTTTAATTTGTTTATTTTTTGCATCACGCCAGCCAAATGTGCTGCAGGTTTTTGTTGCTGCACTAGGGAGAGGCGTGTGAGCCTTTTTGGGTTTTAAAAAGTTCCTGTTCACCGCAGAGATTGACCAATCAAGTCCAACAACTGTGAGACCATTTGATTTACGAAGAAGTGAGTAAACTACGTGTTTTGTATTATGTCAAATACTGGGATCATGGCAAACGTTTTAATAAGGAAGTGGCTTGCATTTTGTGGCTGACAATGCTACTTGTCCACTGAGAAGGCCACTTATCGCACACCCCCCTTGGTCCTCTTCGCGTGCCCGCCGAGAGAGCGCGATACCTGGCTTATGATCATGCAGCAATAGACCACTATCCTCGGGTTGGGCTCTGGCAGCCAAGTACTCTTCCGAGGTCGGCCGGTTTGTCCGGCGGTCATTCCCCAGCTTCTTCCTTGGCAACGAACACTCCTGCCTGCAGCAGGGGAGCCACGAAGCGAAACTTGCTCGCTGCCGGAGACTGGCCGATCGGTGAAGGCTGTTCCCTCACCGCCGTGTGTGAAATGAGTTGGGGTAGTTTTGTGCTATTTTTTGTTTTCGAAAGATGACAAAGATTTGAACAGCCCCTTGGCAGTCATTCTCCAGCTGCTTCCCCGGCAACGAGCATTCCTGTCCGCAGCAGGGGAACGACGAGCTGTAATTTGCTCGCCGACAATCAACCCTGCCGCCGTGTGATATGATCCGGGGTAGGGTTGTGCTATTTTTTATTTTCGAAAAGTGAGAAAAAGGCTTGGAAATGCCACTTGGTTAGGGTTAGCATGTCAGCTAGCTGTCACGCCTCCTGTTTTTTTTTTTATGCTCTTTCCTCCGTCTCCTAAGCTGGGGCAGGCGGGCTAACGTCGGTGGCATAAAATACAGTTCGGGAGGTGAAAGAAGTTGACAGTTTTGACCATTATACAGTAGTTTTGCCCTGTCGTACTCAATACATGCATTTTTAATATTTCATATTTCACTTAGCACAAGACTGTTATTTGTCATGACCATACCATTTATTTAGAAATTGGGGAAAAGTACTTGATAAAAAGAATATCCTGTAAAAATATTGGAGTAGAGAGATTGAAACAATGACATTTTGCTGCTGTGTCCGTCGCATTTTGCTGCTCTCTTCATTGCATTTTCCTCGTTCTGACTCTTCCCCCTCAGTAGGCTGAAATCTGAATCAGATGAAATCATGACCCTGCCGACGTCATCCCCCAGCTGGGGACACTAGAGCGTCATAATGACAGGCGGGGCTAAACGGCAGTTTTCGTCGTCTGCGCTTTGCCAAATTGTTGTAAATAGTCGAATCATCTTAAAATATGATTCTAATTCACATAATAATGTTATTTAATATTATTTTATGCAGTCACAGGCACTTTAATAATTAACTTACAAGCTAATCTATCAGTTCCATATTTTCATCAGGACAGTAATGTGAGACATATCATATTTCCATATATACAGTATATGTATACATATACCGGTATATATAGCCAGTTAAAGAGTTAGTTGTTAAATAGAAATGACGGAAACAAACTTTTGGCTTCAATGACTGAGGAAGCTAATCCTTTATTTGTGGTCATTTTTAAATCAGTCAGAATAAATACAAGGTGGAGCTTTCCCGGCCTTTTGAGAGTGGAACCCGTGTTTCAGGTCTGATCAGGTAAGCAGACATACCTGGTGGGCAGGCCACTTCCTGTATGGAAGGATTTTTTTTCCCCATGCACTGTAAATTGAGTGGGAGTGCTCGCACATGCGTGTCAAGGTGCGTTTCAGTTGCAGGAAGAACGTGATCGGGTAGGTGTTCTTTTGATGTCCTATAGTTTTGTTTTTCCGAGTGTTATCTGTATTTACGCATTCTCCTCTATCTTTATTGTGTGATCTTCTGTTTAGGACTGTTCTACACCCTCACTTGTTTTGTTGTGGTTTCAGACTTGACCTGATTGATCTTGCTATGCAATATTTTAACACGCCTCTTTCTGTGAACACAGAATCTTGTTACACCAGTGCATTCATTGATACATTATTCATCACTGCATGTTGTATCAGACTTTGTGAAACGGTTATTGTTTTTTTTTAGCTAACGTAAATCTGTCACATTTAGTTAATGTTTAAAATTTTACAGGGTATACAGTGAACCACTCTGCAAGTGTGCTAGTCACAGCTTTGCCAATTATTACTACTTTGCTATTATGTATTACTGTAGTTTACAAATTAATGTGATTTGAGCACAAAAGTACACCTGTAAAGGCATGAATAGGTGTCTTTCTGAATGAGTTCACAGCTAAATGGTGATTTTCAAATAGGCAGGGGTTCATTGTACTCTATTGTTCTTTACATGTTATTTTCTGAGCGCAACCTTTTGAGACTTTTGAGTTGTACCTAATTAAAAACAAATGTTACAAAAAATATAATTTCAAGTTGAAATTTTTCAAGAAAAAGCAAAACAAATGTTGTTTACTCTGTCAGGTTCTCATTTAACCGAGGGCTTGCAAGGTACACAAAGGTAAAGCTTCTAAAACACCCAAATATGCAGCTTTTTAGGTCCATTTTTAATGGAAATTCTGGATGCATTCCAAATTGGATAACTAATACTGCATAAAGTGCCTCATCGCTGTGCTCAATGCTATGATGAATTCAGGGAGTAGTGGAGGAAGCTTTTATATATACTGTATATATATTTTAAATGACAATAACAGCTTTGCTAAATTATAAGTACACTATAGTCGTACAATGGCTAGTGTACACAATTTTTTACACAATTGTGACTGAGCGAGTTTGTTCCATGTTGGATATAATCCCAATTAGGATTAATGTAGATAAACCTATCACAGTTGAGCGAATCTGCAGCTACTGAAGCTAGTGGATTGGAACACTTAAAGCAAACTGCTCCTTTGAGATGTAACAAGTGATGTAGAGGTGTGCTGTAAGGGGCCTCTGTGATGTGATGAGGGGATCAGTTTCAATTGTAGTGGTTGGTCTCCCTCTCAGAATACAAGGCAATTCAGGACAGAAAACCCAGTGTCTTGATGTTATCACTGGAGGGATATTTTTTGGTTTTGCTACTTACAATTATTTACATTTGAACTGCTCTGTAAATCCTAAATTTGACGTTTTTGTTCTTGTTTCTTTTTTTCCTCTTTCATCCATTTAAAGTATTTTTTTAGCTTTTAAATTGATAATTTAATTTAATATGAGTCTTCTGTCAACCTGGAATGTTTTCAGCATCTGGCCATCAGGGGTGTTCAACCTATTGTTTACGTTTACGGGTAGTGATTTCGACTTTACAACGCCAGAGTCTTGTTTTTTTTTTTTTTTTTTTTTTTATATTGCTGACTTTTGTTTTGTGATGCACGCTTTTATCTTGGCGCAGGAAGTGTGGAGCAGTTAGTACTAAGGGCGAGTAAGAGCGCATATACACACGAAGATAGCATTTTTGCGCACACGAAGAAGAGTGCACGCTGTAACGCGTGACAGGTAGGATGCGTGGATAAAAGTAACAAAAAAAGGGACAGGCTTCTACTTGTGCACTTTTATTAACCAAAAAATGAATCCACTTCGACAACTCGTCACTCAGGAGCTTAGCGGTTCGCACGCACGCCAACTAAAAAGTGAGTAGCAGAAGAAGAAAACATTCAATATGAATAAAGCAGCGCCACCGCGTGGTGGATGTCGCGAGGAACACCATTTACAGAGGTGACTGTTACGACGCGCACACACGAGGAGGCGCGCATTTTTTCCCACGAAGAAATCGTGCAGCCGAGTGAGAGAGAGAGGGGAAAAATTAGAGCTGCAAACCTACGCACACATTTGTTGCTTGTGAAGCATCCACAGTGGCAACACCTGTAGTGTTTACTGTTTTCTGTGCGATTTCAGTTGTGGTCAAATGCTTGGGCCAACTATACGGACACTAACTGATAAATAGCCTGGAACTCCAGACTCACGCTGTTCCAGCAGTCTGAGTCTGGGGACCTAGCTCCTTTTGGCCTCTCGAGCCCGAACGAAATTATCCGTGTCATCAGATTTGTTTATTTGCGTGACGTATTCTTAACGAGCAACGTCACTCATGCGCGTCGGAAGTTGTCTCCAAAACAACACAGATGGCGAATGGGAGAGAGAGAATATGTTCCTATCCACGGTAAATTCAGTTTTAAATGACCAAAAACACATTGAGTCACTAAAACCAACAGTCTGTCTCGCGCTAGCCATGTTGAATAAACTTCTCCGTACTCCGCTCTCCTCGTATGTTTACGTCCTCGCGCTAGGGTTTCTTGTCGCTTTACCAACGTCACGTCCACCCATTGCTGATTGGTCCACTCCGCTGTCTGTTTGCTGTGGCTTGCTCCGTCCTGGGAATTTGATCCGTGGAACAGTCGCCAGACTCTATAGCTGGGACAGCGGTGAGTCTGGAGTTCCAGGCTAACCGATACATAGGCTAACTGATATTGTTTGTGTGGATTGTTATTTCCGTATCAGCAGCTAATTATAAGCGCAAATTTGAATTGCTATTATTGAAGTTGAAACTGATTTTATTTCATTTTTATTTTAGTTTCATTCAGCAAGTGTTGATGTCATACGCAACTGAATAAAGTCAGCAGTAAAGTCTGATATTGTCATTTCGGAGCTTAGCTGTCTGTCTTGCTAGGACTTAGCTCCAACGTCATAGCGAGAACAGGAGAATGACTTATAATAGATTTTTTTGGATACTGTAATTTTCGGACTATAAGCCGCAACTTTTTCCCCTCGTTTAGAATCCTGCAGTGTATAGCCCAGTGCCGCTTATTTGTTGAATTATTTGGGTTAATAATAGCACTTTATTTGAAAGCAGCGTCAAATGACTCCATCCACGGATCTTTTATATCCATTGAAAGTTCCATCATGTTCCGGATAACACAAAATGACATCTGTCATAAACATTCATTAATGCTCACGGTAGTGATGTGTCATATCATAATTATTATGGTCTTATGACAGTCTAAAGGCGCCACTTTGAAATGTGTTACAAAAATACCATAACTAGCAATTAATGAAACAACTTGAACATTAACTGAAGAAATAATTCGCACTAATAATGAACTTTGATTGTTATTTACATCTGTAGCGCTGCAATGCAAGCTAGGAGGCATGTTAGATAACAAGTTTTGATAGCAGAGGTTGACTGACTCCTCCAAGGGAGCAGTGATGGCAAAATGAAGCTTCTTGAAGCAATAAAGCTTTGCAGTCAATTGGTTCAAAACTTCATGGGGGTTCATTTGGTCTAATTGCTAAAATTTGATAGCCATCTAAAGTCTGTCACTAAATCTGCTTATTACCACCTAAAAAATATAACCAGAATTAAGGGGCTTCTGACTCAACAAGACATGGAAAAACTTATGCATGCATTCATTTTCAGCAGATTGGACTATTGCAACGTTATATTTACGGGTCTTGATAAAAAATCAGTCAGGAAGCTGCAGCTAGTACAGAATGCTGCAGCCAGAGTCCTCACAAATACAAGGAAGCTGGACCACATTACACCGGTTTTGAAATCGCTACACTGGCTTCCAGTGAGTCAAAGGATAGACTATAAAATACTACTGCTCGTCTACAAAACACTTAATGGCCTTGGACCAAAATACATGCTTGATTTGTTAGATTCCTATGAGACATCTAGACCCCTAAGGTCGTCTGGAACCGGTCTTCTGCATGTTCCAAGAACAAGAACCAAGCAGGGTGAGGCAGCATTTAGTTATTATGCTCCTCACCTCTGGAAGAAGTTACCTGAACGACTGAAGTATGCTCAAACTGTTAGCTCTTTTAAATCAGGGCTAAAAACGCTTTTGTTAAGCACTGCATATCCATAACTGTCTATATATTTCAATCTACTTGCTTTCTATTCCTCTTGTGCTTATCTCTATTGGTGATTCCAATTATTATTATTAGTAGTAGTTTTTGTTTTATTTTTATTTATTTATTCTTATTCTATTTGTTATTATTCTATTTGTTATTAAATGCGATTTTTATAATTTTATTTCTGATTTTGATTGTCTTGGTTTTTAAGTTGTATTGATTTTTATGATCTTCATGTGATGTAAAGCACTTTGAATTGCCTTGTGTTGAATTGTGCTATATAAACAGGGGTGCACATAATTTTTTTGCCCAGGTTCTCAGAGGAGGACCTGGAGATGTGACTTGGTCCTCATTGAGCTTGAGAGCCGCCCAGCCTGATGCGATAAATTTATGACAAGCTTTACTTAGAGCCAATTAACTTTAATTAATTATATTAACAATTAATGCTTGATCAACATCAACTGGCACAACAAAATTGCCATTACTTTGAAGTGAAATGTAAAGAAATAAGAAGCACCAATTCAAAATAAAGGGCATTATGCGGCTCCCACATTAACTCCAAGCCTTTTTAAAAGTGGCATATCCTCCTCATAAGACCTCATTGAATGTGCATGTTTAGCTTTGTAAAATGCGAGCAAAAACACGTTTGTCAGTGCATGTCGCTGTTCATTACCTTTATTCCGCCACTTGTCCATAGGGCGAGTGGGGTCCTGTTTGACATCGATAGTTTGCTTAATTCGCCACATGCTCTCTGTTTTTTTCGTGCTTTTCAAAGTTTGGATGGCTGAAATTCTTTGACCCTACATAAAATGCGCTGCTCTTATCGGCGACATTGGGATTCTCACGGCACATTTTGTACCGCATTTCCGTGCGAGCATCATTTGCTTCTAGCCATGGTACCTCCTGTAGCCACTTTTCAGCAAAAGTCCTTTTTTTTCGGTAGCTCCGGTGACGTCTCTGTCGTCTGTCTGTCTTTTAATGGGGGTGGGGGAACACGGAAGTAATAATTACTTCGTGGCCCAATGAAGCTTCATGAAGCAATGAAGCTTTGCAGCCAATTGGTTTGCACATGTAGCAAAGCTTCATGGTGCTTCATTTACCCTATGGCGCCATCAAGTGGTCTAGAAGCCCAAGAGGTCAACATTGTTAAGAATTCAATGGCTATTTGCTTAAGACAAAGATATGAATGTGCTTGTGTTAGTAATTTAGTATGTGAACAAAATACAACAAGTGCTAAGGGTAATTTGTTATTCATTTTTATTTAGAAATAATAGCATCCCACAGTGGCTGGCTTTAAACAGTTTCTTTTTTTTTTTTGAAAATATTTCACCAGCTCTAGAAAATATTCTTTCACAAGGCACAGATGAAGCTGGGGTGCAGAGAAATGTGAGTGCCAGTTTATGTAAATTTGGGTAGGTATTCTTTTGTGCCTCCCAGTACACTAATGGATTGTTCATTCTGTTGATGTTTGGTTCAGATAAGTACACACACACACTCACATTTATATTAAAGTAGTTTTTCTCCCTTACCTTATTGAAAGCAATCAAATCAAAATGTTCCCATACAGGGGAGGATCGCTCTTTTCGTGCAGGTTCCATCGCAAGCAAAGGACAAGGCTCGAAAAAAGATTGCACTGGTTGCACTGTTGCGCACAGATGTAACAAGTACAGGAGCCCGAAATCCACAAAATGTGAGATAACAGGCGATCGCCATTGCTTTTTGCAACCAATTTATACCGTAGTCTGTCCTGTTTTTGCAATGTGCGCCAAACGTTGGATCACTTCCGAAGCACTCACGTGATTCAGCCGGCCGCCAGCGAGGCTTCCCACGTCATCATTTCCGGGTTTTGCCGAAATGAAGCGCGCCTCGCTACAAGCTTCGTGGAAACCCCCCTCCCATTACTCGACACAAGCTTCGGAACCTCGGCTCATTTCGTCCCATCACTAAAGTAATTACTCAGTGTGGCCTGCCTCTTCAAAATTTTGAGAAGTTATTTTCTCGTGTCCGCTGCAAATACAGTGGTCAGCTATCGGTACGCAAAAGCGTATGGAAGCCATTGAGGGCCAGCGCATTTGTCTACCTCCAGTACGCGTGCGCGCATGCGGACCACTTATGTGCACCCCTGTATATAAATAAATTTGCCTTGCCTTGCCTTGCCTTATGACAGTCTCATGATGCCGCTGTCAAAAAAAGTATTACCGGTTAATCTTTTGGTGTAAATATCCCACAATACAGTGAGGACACCTGCAGCTTATAGTCCAGTGCAGCTTATCTATGAACAAATGCCGTTTTTTTGTCAAATTTGGTGGGTAGTGGCTTATAGTCAGGTGCGCCTTATAGTCCGAAAATCACGGTAGTTATTTTGAGATTTGGGGGGCATTTAGGGGACCTAAAGGGTTAATTCTGACTTCCTTGGAAATTCAGGCTTTGTCGCCAGCGTAGGAACAGAACTCGTTTGTAACCCGGGGACTATTTATAGTTTTTAGTAAACTTATAAATTTGGTACTTTTAAATTAATATAGTCAGATAGGCCATAATCAGTTTTTGGCATTTAATTATTTACTATAGTCTATTGTAAATATACAGTGTGCCTTTTGCAGAGTTGTGGTACTGATAGTATCAGTGTGTGTATTATGGTGTGGGTTGAACAGACAAACATAATCTACTGATAACTATCAGATGTTTACACAAGATGAATATACAGGTAGCATTACAACAAGTACTACAGGTGTTTTAAGGGGTGGTAAATTTTAAATGTAGGAAACCAACACACGGTATGTTTCTACTTAATTCCAAGATGTTTTAGTATTCGCTCTGTTGTAGTATATCCACTAGATGGTGTTAGAGCCTTTTTAAAATGTCCCTTTGGATTTTGAGAGGCTCTTTTAAGGAAAGTGAGCAGACGAGTGCACATGGGGAAGTGTCAGTAAACTGACCAATAAAATTCAGTAAGCAAAACTGACGTGGTAAAATACTTTTTTTATTATCCTTTTGCGCCTTTCAAAATTTCTCAGGTGTTCTTGCATGCCATGACTGCTGGGTTTTGGAAAGGGCATTTATAATATTGGACATTGTAGAGTCATTCCACCTTGCGTGCAATAAAAGGTACACTGAATATGAATTTGGGGTGGGAACCACTGGGTACTTCACGATCTGATAGGATTTGAGATACAAGGCTCACGATAACTTATATCACAATATGGCAATACAACAATCATTGATACATGGTTCAGGTAATCAATCTACAGCCATTAAGGAGAAAAACAAGCTCTCCAAACGGTCCTTCCTCACACACTATGAGACTATTTCAGTAGATTTTTGTAAATAAATACAGAAACACTATCGATAAATCACCATATCGGGAGTGTCTTTGACTTTGCCTTCTCTCTGAAACACTAATGGGTTTGGGCTTACGCCTCATAGCTTCTGGAATTTTTTTACCACAGGCATGTACTTAGGTTAGCACAAGGTTTGCTTACTGCAATAAACCACAATTGCAACATGTTTCAACATTTGCCTTTTGTCTTGATGGCCTATTTATGTAGCAAACTTCATCTGAAAGGTGATAGAAATACCAATGATAACAGCACCCATGCGGTAGAAGGCTGTTGGAGTTAGGGGGAACACCCTGGGCATATTCCCAGTCAATTAGAGGGCAGTGAATAGTTGTAACTTGTAAGATCCAATTAGCCTTGCTCGAACACCCAAATGATACACTATAGATATTTTAAAAGTGTTAGCAACCATTGCACCCAGTGATTATGCTTTAAAATCTCCTCTTGCAGGTTTCCATAGCATAAAATCTGTCTGCACATTCAGATGGTCTTTGGGGAGACCTGCTGAGGAACTCACAACCCTGTTGCCTCATTGCCATTACACACAGCCTGAGAGGTAATTGGCAAGAGCCATGCCTGCTCTGACGACTGGAGTGGGCCACGAGCCAGGTACCAAGTATTTTGATGCCCCAAATCTTTTGTAATTTATGCATTTCTTATTGAATGATGTTTCGTTATTTGATTTGTTTAGAATAGTGGTTCCCATTAAACTAAAAATAAAAATAAATAAACAATGCTCCTCTTTTTTATAGGGCTCTATGAGTTGCTAGCAGCATTGCCTTCGAAATTGAAGCCCCATGCCAGTCACCCTGAGGAGACCACCTTCCTCCAGGGCATGTTTGGGGAGAAAAGACTTCATTCACTGTTCTTGGTAAAACATCTCATTTGAAATATTTTGTTTGTCAATGTGACCATTCTTATACTGATACAAATAATTTATCTTACCAGTGTATGGGTGTCATTTGGATCTTTGTCATAGAACACTATTGTGTGTAGTCATGGCCAGTGGTGGATGAAGTACAAGTTTTTTTTTTGTTTTTTGTTTTTTTTAATTAAAGTAAAAGTACAGATACAGGTGCAAAAAATTACTAAAGTAAAAGTACAAGTATCTAAGTCGTAAGTCGAAATGGTCGTATGTCGAGCGGGATTTTCCTATAAAAATACATTATAATTCGATTAATTTGTTCCACAGGCCAAAAATCTATGCTAAATCCTTAATAAATACTGCTGGTACAACTACAAATAGCAATTACACATAGCAATACAAATACATTATAAATACAAATCAGAATAACAATATAATAAAATTAATTCCGTCATGAATTTGGTTGTAATGGCAGTTGTGTTTTGCATGCTGTTACTGAACGCACCGTGTGACTGGTGACCAGTCTTGTTTTTGGCAGGACTTTTAAATTTTGTCTTACTCTTACAGGGTTTCCCCTAGGATTTTTTTTGAAACTGTGGTGGTGGGCTGCATCGGAGTCGGACAGTCTCACCATGTCATGCCACAGCGAAATTTATTTTTCATGTTTTTTTTCCCCCAAGAACAACCATAACGAAGATATATTTGAAATTTTTAATTAGCCAGGCTAATGTTGTAGCTCTCAGCTACGGTACATGTACGTACAGTTACGTTACCCTACGTAATAATATGACTTTTTTTCTCGTAGTAATAGTAAGACTTAATAGTACGATTTGAATCTCGTAGTGACCCAGGGGTCGGCAACCCAAAACGTTGAAAGAGCCATATTTGACCCAAAAAACCCCAAACTGGTACAGTTTGTCTGGAGCTGCAAAAAATTAAAAGCCTTGTGTAAGCCTTATAATGAAAGCAACGCCAGTTGTATGTATCGATGTTAGCTATATTCGTCTACCATCAAAATGAGTAAGTTGGCTACATAATTAGCATTCATGATTAAATATTTTCCCTGCAGTGGGTCCTATAAAGAATGACGCACCCAGTGACTACTCTGTTGTACAATGCCACCTCAAGTTTAACTTCATTACAATATTAATGAATATAAAGAATCTTTATGTCATGTTTGTCCTCCTACAGAAACCGTCTTAAAAACAATAAATGTATTTCCCTCCCCCATCTTTTTTTTCCATTTTGAAAAATCTTTGAAAAAGCTCCAGGGAGCAAATAGGGCGGCGCTAACGAGCCGCACGCTCTAGAGCCACGGGTTGCAAACCTCCGTCGTAGTCCTTCTTTTTCCTTTTATTTGGCCCTAATACGTACTGCATCACCACAACAATAAGAGTCCTGTCAACGGACCCATTTCAAGGAGTGGGGGGGGAATTCTAATGGCAGTGTAAAGAGATTTGGTGAAAAAGTGAATAGTTTTTTGTTGTTGTTGTTCGTGAACTACATTTCCACACAAACGCACATCGATGTAACATTAACTAAGCAAGGAGCAGTATGAGAGTCATTTTTCGAGTGTCCCAGAGCTCACAAAACTAGAAAAAAAGCGCATTTATCAAAGTTTAGTCAGCCATGATTGCGTATATCTGTCCTCCGAAACAGCCTGATAGCACAAATATAATAAGTACGCCTGCCCCTCGCGGTCGAAGTTAGCGCGGCGGCGCTCCCTGCCTCTCTCGGCGCAAATTCATTCAAACTTGGCCTTCCATCCAAGACGGCCGTCCACTGCTCAATTTCGCCGAAAAGTCCCATCCAAACTACTGTAAGGACCCGGATGCGGGGAAGAAGGGGAGGAGTCGGTATTGGGTTACCCACTTTATTGTGGTTACAATCATAAAGAAAAACAATAACAAAATAACAGCGGGCTGCCTCGACATGGGACCGCCATCCCTCGCTATCCCGCCCGTTCTTCCTGCTCGCTTCCCCATGCGTCACAGCTCCCCAGTCCGATCGTCTCTCAAGGGGGCTGCGCATATATGGACATTGCAATACACAATGACTAGGTTGCCGCTGAACTCTTCACACTCGGCTGCCGTTAGTTTGAAACGAAAATGTAATTTGCAAGGCGTGGCGGCTTTTATTTTGGTGTGGCGCTGCGCCACAATCTCTAGTATGTAGGGGAATCCCTGTCTTAGTCTTTTGGACAATAATACTTATTAGTTTTAGTCATATTTTAGCCATCTCAAAATGTGTTCGTCTTCGTCAACTTTTTTGTTGACGAAAACCCAAGACTAATTTCGTTCAGTTTTACCAGACATTTACTAAAAATGTTTTCGTCTGTACAATTATTTTTTTAGCCCTAAAATAAATACATAAATGCTTCCAACTATATCAAAACAAGCACATATTTTGGTGATAATACACAATCAGCAGGAAAACAGTACATTCTTTTCGATTAATTATACCCACCTGGATGCCATGAACTGTATGTAAAAGGAGTTTTCCGAGAGCGGATGGTCGTTGTTAGCATTAGGCGTGTTGGCAGAGTTAACCCTCACAGCGGTACACGTAGCGTACCTTTTCAGTTAGCGAAAGCACCGAATATAAAAAGTAGATACAAACTGTTTAAGTCAAGGAGGACAAGGAGATGCTGCTGTTGCTTGGTCACTCGCTGCACACACACACTGATTGCATGCAGGAGGGCATTTATTCACCACCACACAGGTACACACAACCAGGCAAATTAACACATAATTGAGAGCATAGTTTAACACCCCCACTTGCTCTCACATTATAAGCAAAAACAAAAATATACACATAATTACAATATTACATATGTAGTACAATACGCGATCACAATCTTTATCATATTGTACTACTGCTGTTTCAATCAGTCATTCTCCAAATGTTTCAAACTTCAACTTTAAATTTTGTTGCAGGCTTGCTCATCACATCTGCTAACATTTCATCAGTTGGACAATATTCTAATAACACTTTTCCCCCAGTTACAGTTGAACGAATAAAATTATACTTAATATCAACATGTTTGCATCTTTACCCATCTACCCCCCATTGCTTTCTTGCCCTCTGGCAGGTTGGTCAGGGTAAATGTGTTATTTTCTCTAAGAGAATCCATTTCCTCATCCATTGCTTTTATCCATTCTTTTGATTTATCAGAGTTTACAGCTTCTGTGAATGACGCAGGTATACCACACATTACACGATAACATAATCAATGTTGCTTTGGACTTGATCAGTCTCTTCTTTAAAAACACTACAATCTGGGTACCTGTCTGGCTGTCTCCTCTCTCTAGTAGGGTAACGTCTAGCTCTAGGAGACTCAGGCTCATGCTTTATCTCAATTCTTTGTGGTTGGTCTGACTTTCTAGACCTGTTTTGGGTGAAGTCATCATCATCACTATTAGGTGCAAAATTAGTCTGCGTTTCTTCACCCGATTTCGCCACAAATTTTACCAATCTCCATTTCTGTACCTTTCTGCTGGCAGTGAAATAAACAATGTATGCAGGACTATATTTGTCATAGCCAATAAAAACACATTTTTAACACCTTGGATTAGGGCTGGGCGATATGGCCTTAAACATGTATCACGATAAATTGAGCAGATTTATCTCGATAACGATAAATGACGATAAATTCGCCCAAGCGTACTGTTATATAATTTGAAAATCTGAATCAATGCATGAAATACAGATTAACTGTTTCTTGATTTATTTACCAGCATTCAATTTCATATACTGTATTTAACAATTGTACATGCAGTCTAAACATTAAGTTTATAAAAATGTATTGTAAGCAATAAGAATTCAAGTATGAACATTTATAACAGCGTGTATGACTTGAACAATGTACATTATCAAAATCAATATGCCTGTGCAAACATGTCATTGTAACACAAATGACTTGCAGCTTGAACAGTACACTTCAAAAAGACAACTTATTGTTAATGGCTGCTGTGACATAATTATTAAATACAAGTGTTTACATTATGGTTTCAGGGTCCCCCCCAGTGCATTTTTTAATAAATGCACGCACAAATGAACCCCCAAACAAACAGAGAGACACACACATTAAAGCTATATTGATCTTCTTCAATTGAAACGCTTAAGATTTTATGATAGCAATAATGACACAGAAATAAGCACATACAGAAAAATAGCTGGGGCCATTTCTCGGTCATTATAAGTTTCGCCGTTGGATTGTACTTTATGCTGAATGCTTTACCATCACAAAAGCTATCAGAGGAATCACACACAGACAGATACAAAATAACGCCACATAGTAATTGTTAGATGCAGTCCGTGCCCAATCCACTCATTAAGTTCAGCCGTTTCGACAAGGTTAGAGCCGCTATCCGACTCCATCACGTTCATTTGTAGCGTTAGCCGCTAGCTAGCGTTAGCCTGGCTACCAGTAGAAAGCACTGAAAGCACCATCTCCGGAAATCGTGAGAACAAGGGAGGACAGCGGGTGAAAGCCCGTCTGGATGCCACCAAGAGTCTACTAAATGTCGGTTGAAAGTTTGGTGAACCTCCCTTAAGCCACACTCCATCACGTTTTGCTTGTAGCGTTAGCTGCTAGCGTTAGCTTACCGGGCTTTTGTTTGATTGGCTTCTTGATGATCACGTGACTCCCTACGTAAGCCCATTGACTGCTTTCTTAAAGGGGAATGAACATAGACGAACAACACAGAATCAAAGCGGGATGAAAAGACTATATTTTCTTGTTTCATTAATTTACCGAATTTACCGACATGGTCAAAATTACGTCGGTCATCGTTAAGAATTTCGGTGACGGTAAATTTTCGGTTTACCGCCCTGCCCTACCTTGGATCAAGTTTACTGTTGTCTTGAGTGTAGACAAAACACGCTGATCCGAATTTTTGCATTTTAGAAAAATTTGGCCGTCTTCCTGTCAGTGTCTGGATTGGTGTCTGCTCTATACGTTTATTAAAACATCGGTTTCTAATTATGGCTGCAGTTTGGACTGCATAAGTCCACAATTGTTTTGGCAAACCACTTTCAATAAGCATGCACCTTGCCATGTCAAAAAGTGTACGCCAGTTTCGCTCAGCCATCCCATTTTGATGAGGAGAATATGGTTAACACATAATTGAGAGCATAGTTTAACAAGGCTAATGCAAATGTTATGCTAATGCTTCAAGTTACATTTAGTGTGTGATGATCACTCAGCACAGACCTTTAAAGGCTAAAGCAACATTGCATATTCTCTCTGGCTAAGATAAGAAAACAAATCTGAACGTGCGTGCAAGCTTGAGATGGAGATTCTGGAGACAGGTGCGGGGCAGCACGTTACATGAGTGACACAACAAAACACTGCTACGATGAAGGCTAACCACAAAAACTGTCACACATTGTGAACATGTAATGGAAACCATTTCGCATTTTTGTCTAGTTTTCGTCTCGTCAGACGAAAACTGGCACTCGTCTCGTTATCACTCCCAAAACACGTTTTTAGCTCGTTATCGTCTCGTCATCGTCATGACATTTCATGAAAAAGTGTTCGTTGACGAAATATTTTCGGTAACGTCATCATTGACATAAAACAACACTGCTGACGACACATTGAGAGACGTGCGGAAGAATCTTTACTTTCTCTTTTAATGTTGTTGCTGGGGTCAGCTACGTGGACAGTAGCCGTGTTGTGTCGCAAAAGTTCTGAAATAAATGATTAGAAACCTGACGAAGCTGGCAACTTACTTGCAGATATTACAACAATAATAATTGTTACCTTAACTTATAAAGACTGACGGACGGAGGTCGGAGGAGGACCGTCGAGATCGTAGACATATTGCCAGTTCAATGACGTGCACACCCTGCTAATATTTTTTTATCATTTCCATCTTGATATATGTCAAGACAAATGACAAGTCAAATTTTACGTCGAAAGGATTGTAATCGTATGTCGAGGTACCACTGTATATATATTAGGAGTGGGAACCTCAGGGCACCTCACAATACGATACTGTTCGCGATACAAGGCTCACGATAACGATTATTTTACAATATCAAGATATAGCGATTATCGATATATTGGTCAGAAAATTGATATATGATATTACCCCATTCATCCACCACATCAGTCAAGTTCTCCACTAGCTTCATTGACTCCCGGTCCACTTCCGCATCCAGTTTAAAGTTCTCCTCATAACATTCAAGGCCATCCACAACCTAGCCCCTCCCTACCTGTCCGACCTCCTCCATACTACAACTCCCTGCTGTGCCCTTAGGTCCTCCACCTCCATACACTTGTCTGTCCCCCCAGCTCGCCTCAGCAGCACTGGAGGTAGAGCATTCAGCCGCTCTGCTCCCCTGCTTTGGAACTCACTACCACCCGACCTCAGGAACACAGACGCACTTCCCCTTTTTCAATCCAGACTCAAAACTCACTTGTTCAGACTCGCATATCCGTAATTATCCCTGATTTCTTTGTGTTTAACTGTTCTGCTAATTTTTTTTCATACATTAGTATTTTTATTGTTTTGAACGTTCTATACTTAAATTATTTTTACTGTTTTTAGTCTTTAATTTGTCTATTTGTTTTTTAAATGACTGTACGGCGACCTTGAGTGCCAGAAAGGCGCCTTCAAATAAAATGTATTATTATTATTTTTCTACGATACAACTGTTAAAACGAAAAACAAGGTCTTTCAAAATAGAAAAAAAATACTGTTAATTGAGCCATTAGTTAAACAGTGACACCTTCTGTGCAACATTGCTGTAAAATATAAATCTGCAAATTATTTATCTGCACATATCGAGGGAACAAAGCACAACCACTGATATTTCTAGGAGAGATTATGATGAATGGCACCCTTATTATTATTTTTTAAAATTATTTATTTATAATTTTTGTATTATTATTTTTTCTTTCTCTTGAAAATAAGTATCAATACTTAGCGGGAGCATATCGCTAACCGTTTGGGTTGCAAAATGTTGCAATATATCGCTGCATATGTATATATATATATATTATATATACACACACACACACACAGACACACACACGCACACACACACACACACACACACACACATACATACAGTGGGGCAAATAAGTATTTAGTCAACCACCAATTGTGCAAGTTCTCCTACTTGAAAAGATTAGAGGCCTGTAATTGTCAACATGGGTAAACCTCAACCATGACAGACAGAATGTGGAAAAAAAAACAGAAAATCACATTGTTTGATTTTTAAAGAATTTATTTCCAAATTAGAGTGGAAAATACGTATTTGGTCACCTACAAACAAGCAAGATTTCTGGCTGTCAAAGAGGTCTAACTTCTTCTAACGAGGTCTAACGAGGCTCCACTTGTTACCTGTATTAATGGCACCTGTTTTATCTCATTATCGGTATAAAAGACACTTGTCCACAACCTCGGTCAGTCACACTCCAAACTCCACTATGGCCAAGATTAAAGAGCTGTCGAAGGACATTAAGACAAAATTGTAGAACTGCACCAGGCTGGGAAGACTGAATCTGCATTAGGTAAAACGCTTGGTGTAAAGAAATCAACTGTGGGAGCAATTATTAGAAAATGGAAGACTTACAAGACCACTGATAATCTCCCTCGATCTGGGGCTCCATGCAAGATCTCACCCCGTGGTGTCAAAATGATAACAAGAACGGTGAGCAAAAATCCCAGAACCACAGGGGGGGACCTACTGAATGACCTACAGAGAGCTGGGACCACAGTAACAAAGGCTACTATCAGTAACACAATGCGCCGCCAGGGACTCAAATCCTTCACTGCCAGACGTGTCGCCCTGCTGAAGAAAGTACACGTCCAGGCCCGTCTGCGGTTCGCTAGAGAGCATTTGCATGATCCAGAAGAGGACTGGGAGAATGTGTTATGGTCAGATGAAACCAAAATACAACTTTTTGGTAGAAACGCAGGTTCTCGTGTTTGGAGGAGAAAGAATACTGAATTGCATCCGAAGAACACCATACCCACTGTGAAGCATGGGGGTAGAAACATCATGCTTTGGGGCTGTTTTTCTGCAAAGGGACCAGGACGACTGATCTGTGTAAAGGAATAAATGAATGGGGCCATGTATCTAGAGATTTTGAGTGAAAATCTCCTTCCATCAGCAAGGGCATTTAAGATGAGATGTGGCTGGGTCTTTCTTTTTTTTTTTTTTTTTTTTTTTTTTTTAAAAAAACCTGTCCTGTTCAGCTGTTTGACACAGAGAATGGAAGTCTAAGTGCCCGGATTCTGAACAGTTTTAATGTTTCACATTGAGAGTCTGACATACTCCCATTGTGATCATTCAAAATACCTTTTTATTATGACAAAGCAGCGAACAGGAAGGGATTATGGGGAGACAGAAGAAAAGAAATACAAGAGAAGAAGGAAAAGAAACACATACACAAACAACAACTAGAAATACATTGCACATCTAAACTAGTTACTAATATGCTGGTGCTATCGTCAGCGAGATGTATTTCCGGTTTACACCATGTGGGGGCCTATTGGCCAGTGAAAGAGGAGAATGGGGGTGGGGGTGTCTATAAGCTAAGTGATTAAAAGGGGTAGAGTGTACACAAATCAGTTCTGTGATCTAGAACCCAGTAATCGTGTGAATCTCTTATGAGTGTAAGCCCGTTGGCGACCAACCCTACGCCACCGCATCGCCAATCCCGGCACCGGGACCCCCAACCAGAGCATGCCCTACCACATCCAGCAGCACGCAGGCCCCACCGGGCGCGCGACAGCCACGCAGACGGGCGGAGAAGCCGCGCGGGCGCCAACCCAGGGCCACGGCCCCCACCCAACCAGCCCGGGGAGGGAGGGGGGGCGGGGGGCCATGCGCAGCCCATCCCTCCTCCCGCAGCCCAGCAAAGGAGCCATCGCCCCCCCCCCCCCCCCCCCCCCCCCCGGGACCCAGGGTGGTCCCCCGGGCCACCCGCGCACCCATCAACCGGCCTTCAGGGATGGCAGGAGGGGACGCATCACCAACCCCACGCCTACACCCACCCCCACCCGCCCACCCGGGCCACGAGCCACAGCCGCAGCCCCCCAACCGGCACGACACGCCACGGGACCCCCAGCGGCCCACCAAGCCCCAGGCAAGGCAGGGTCCCCCGCCGGTGCAGACGACACCCCGCCGATACACCGGCGCCCAGCCAGCGACCCGTGACGGAGCGCAGGGCGGATGCCCAGCCAGAGAAGAGAGGGGAAGGCGGAGGCAGGAGAACGCCCAGGAACTGCCACGGGGCGATGCAAGATCGGAGACCCGACCCCCCAACCTACTCCCGCGGCCGGCAGCCGAGGCAGAGGGGAGGCCACACCCCAGGAGCCACGCCATATAGAAAAAGTGTGGGACCCACCTACCACCCTATTACTGTGGCTGCCAGGTTCCCGACTGGCAGCCATCACCCAGCACCGTGATGGGGGTGTGAGGGGAGGGTAGTGCAATGTATGCATTAAAATAGGAGAGCTTGGCTTGGGGCAGTGGGACCGCAGCATGGAGCTTCTGCCCAGCCGCCCGTCCCACCGCCCTTTGCCAGAGCCCTCCTGTGGAGTATGATGTGTGGTGCATTTAAAAAAGGTGCAGAGATGGCGGGGCCTGTGGTGAGGAGGCAGCCGTGAGGTGCCCCCACCCCCAACAGGTCCCAACCATCCCACAACCTTGGTGTGTGGGGCATTAAAAACAGGGGGGAGCCGGGGCGGGACTGTAAAGCCCCGTCCCAACTCTCCCCGGAGAAATGTATGAGCATGTAAGTGCCAGGGTGAAAAATATTTACAGTGCCGAAGTGAGAAGTGCGTGAGTTAAGAGGCAGGCTCCCGCGGGCGTGGCCCCGTCCACCAGAACCACCGGCCGCAGGGCGGAAGAGGCATCAGGGCCCCGATCAATCTCCGCCCCAGACCACCCACGGCGCCTCCGCGACCGCCCACCCCCCTCCCACCCACCGAGCACCCACCCCACACTCCGAGCAGGCGCCACACCAAGCGCCGGCGACCAGGGTAGGTCCACCCCACCGGCAAGGGACAGCAAGCCTCACCCAAGGCCCCGCGGGCCCCAAGAGGCCCTGCCAACGACCCCGCCGGCCGGGGGGCAGCAGCGGCCGCCGCGGCCCAGGGAGGCGGACAGGGCCGGAAGCAGACCAAGGGGACGGAAGCGTGCCCCCCACAACCCACCCCCGGGCCATGAGGGGCGCGCGGCATGACACCAGAGGGCACCTCCCCGGCACCCGGTACAGGGAGACGCGGCTCCGGCCGGGCGGACCTGGGAGGGAACCATGGCTGCTGCATGCACCCCCCGGCCCCCACCCTACCTCCACCCCACCCCGGCCGGCCGGGGAAGGGCCGCGGCCCCGGACCGGCACCCGCGCGGCCCCCCCACCCGCCCACGACACCAGCGCGCGCCCGACGGGACCCCCGCACAGCCAGACGCAACCAGACAAGCCCCGGCCGAAAATCCCGGGGGCCAAGACCGGCGACGGGACGGCCCAGGGCAGGACGCCAACAAACTCCACCTGTAAAGCTGACAGAAGAAGAGGTTTATCAAACACCATTAGATGTATGCCAAGGACCGGTGAAGTGTATTATTTACGCATAGTTCCTTAATTGTTCCAAGTCTGATAATATATAGGGTGTTCCAAAAAAAAAGTTGCATATGTTCCCCAGCAGCTGGAAACCAAATTGTCTATGAGTATCCTTGTAAAATAAGCCCATTGACCGACTAAACTGTGAAGGAAGAAAATTTATTTATTACATGCTGTTGGGAGTGTATAAAACAGTTCGGATTTAAACATGTCCTGTTTCCAGCTGCAGAAGGATGCATACAACTTCCCTGGACACCCCGCATACATCAATTTATGTGCCTGGGTCTTTCAGCATGACAATGATCCCGAACACACAGCCAGGGCAACAAAGGAGTGACTTCGTAAGAAGCATTTCAAGGTCCTGGAGTGGCCTAGCCAGTCACCAGATCTCAACCCCGTAGAAAATCTGTGGAGGGAGTTGAAAGTCCGTGTTTCCAATGACAGCCCCAAAACATCACTGCTCTAGAGGAGAGCTGCATGGAGGAATGGGCCAAAATACCAGCAACAGTGTGTGAAAAGCTTGTGAAGAGTTACAGAAAACGTTTGGCCTCCGTTATTGCCAACAAAGGGAACATAACAAAGTACTGAGATGAACTTTTGGTATTGACCAAATAGTTATTTTCCACCATGATTTGCAAATAAATTCTTTAAAAATCAAACAATGTGATTTTCTGTTTTTTTTTTCCACATTCTGTCTCTCATGGTTGAGGTTTACCCATGTTGACAATCACAGGCCTCTCTAATATTTTCAAGTGGGAGAACTTGCACAATTAGTGGTTAACTAAATACTTATTTGCCCCACTGTACATGCATAAAGATCTGAGTCAATATTCAAAAAGAACCAGAAAATGCACTGTAAACAGAAGCTTAACAAGCTCAAAAACTTGCAGATTGTAAGCTACTATCAGGTGCATACCGCCACCTACTGTACAGGAGTGTGCTGGTTTTTATTGGTCAATATCTTGTTCATCTGCCTAATCTTGCTTGTACTCTAGTTACGGTGTAGTTGCTAGGGCTTATTGACACCGCCGGAGGCATGAAAACAAAACTATCAATTCACAATGAGAAAAAAAGAAAACAAACAAAGGTAACTTGTAACGCAGGTGACAATTTGAAAAGTATTGGAGAAAAAGTACAGTTACCTGCTGTAAAAGTAAAAAATTACCACTTCATATTTTTACTCAAGTAAAGTACAGATACACAAAAATGTATTTAAGTACAGTAACAAAGTACTTTTCCTTCGTTACATTCCAACACTGGTCACTCCACATCCCTTTGCTTCTCACCGAATACAGTAATAAAAACAATCTTCTTTTCAGATTCATGATGAACTGCAGCAATATGAAGAGCGCAAACCCACTCCTGTTTTGAACAATGCTGCAAGTCTGTGTAGTCAAGTAAGTGGTTCAACACAAGCAAAGGGAGAAAAGACCACAAAATGGAGGCCTGTATTAATTTTGCACAATACATAAGCATTGAAACGTATTTCTCGGGTGACTTTGGATCGATTGATTGATGGATAAATGAATAAACTAAGAAATTTTCTTTTTCAGTTGACTGATGAGCTTCAAAGAAAATCAGTTAATGCAGAAATAAATGAGCTTCTAAAGCTACTGGCCAAACCCCACTTGAAGGTAAGGTAATATTTTAAGTGCCCAAAAGGATCTTTTACCTCATTTTCACAACAGTGGAGTGACTACCTTACTGCACTTGCATCTGTGTTACGCTCTTGGGCCACATTTTCATTGTCCTTGTCGCTTCATAATTTCAAGTCCATACAAATTATTGCTAACATCACATTTATTACCCTATTATGTATATATACATAATCTTGCTTGTAATTTTACTGTATAATAATGCAAACTAGTAATTTTACTCGAATGTTCAAATTAAAGCAATTCTAAAGTACCGTATTGGCCCGAACATAAGAGGGTGTTTTTTGCATTGAAATAAGACTGAAAAGGTGGGGGTCGTCTTATATTCGCAGTCTAGACATTATCCCCATTCACGACGCTAGATGGCGCCAGATATCATTGAAGCGATATTCTGTCATGACAGATTTCAGCTACTCTCAAGTTCAATCAGTTTGCATTATTTTATTGCAATGTTTCCTCCTTATTCTTTACTTGTACTCCTTATACTTTGATGGTTAATGCAGTTATTGCAATTTTGTTGTTTTATCACAATGGATTGGTTTATTTACATTTCAAAAACCAGAAGCCATTCATTTAAGAATGTGATTGCACTTTAGTTTACATATTTAAATGTTCAGATATTAAGATTTGAATGAGGCAAAATAACTAGCTTTTTCTCTCAAATATATTGTTATATTGTCATTTGTTTCAGATGTACTGTAATTGTTTTCTGTATAAAAATTAATTTGGTGTTCAAAAAGTCTTTTTTCAAACTTGAGTCTTGAAAAAGAGGGGGTCGTCTTATAATCAGGGCTGTCTTATATTCGGGCCAATACGGTACATATCAAAGTTGCTTGATGTAATGCCCCACTTAATTCTCAGTTTAAGCATCTTCTAATGAAGGTATTTTTCTATCGTAAAAAGTGTGTGTTCTTTATTGAATTCTTCCAGAGTCTTTTATCAGTCCATGATATGGTGGCACAAAAAAACTATGACCCTAAACTACCTCCAATGCCTGAAGACATCAATGATGATGAGGATTCTGTAAAGATCATAAGACTAGTTAAAAACAAGGAACCACTGGTAAGATAATCCCCTCCATCATTTTAAATCTGTATATGACTGAATACACAATCATGTGCTTGCCAGAAAACTACGTAAATTCATACACTTGACACTGGTAGCTGCCTGCTACCTTAATAGTTTTATTGAGTAGGCAAATTTATTTGTATTGCAAAATTCAACACAATGTCATTCAAAGTGCTGTACATTACATAAAACTAAAAAAATTAAAACAGTAAAATAAAACAAAAAATTGAATGAAAAGCAACACTCATTTAAACAAGTTTCCTGAGCGAAACATAGGCGTCGCCATCTTTGACAATTTCTGCTCCGAACTTCCGGTTTTGACAGAACAACATGAAGTGTGGTTGACGTAAGTAGTGTGTTGACAAAGTTAAAACTGCAAAATAAAACCAGAGGAAAATGGGGAGGATCCAAAAATAGATTCAGCACGACGTAGATGAGACTCCGAGACTTTCGGTGCTGTACTTGAACTCCTGGAAGCACCTATATACTGTATATATATATATATATATATATATATATATATATATATATATATATATATATATATATATATGGTTGGAAGTATAATGTTTTGTTCAGCGACCAGCTAGTAGCTACAATGCGCCAGTGTGGCTCTACGCCTTAAATCAAAACCAGCTGCAGACAATAAGTTAAGGATGTAGTTAAGAATTCACCTAAAAGATTATGTGTTTGTTCTTATCACTTCCTTGATCATTCTTGGACAAAATTCTAACAACCTGTGGAGCCTGTGTTAACGTGAGGTGTAGATTGATACGCCGGCCACTTGAGTGACCAAAATGAGGTGAAATTACAAATAATATTGCGGTTGCCGAATTCAGAAAGGCTGACACTTGTTACAAGGAAATACTATGAGGTATGTACACATAAACAAAAAATAGTATGTCATTCTTTTTTATTGCAGATATTGATCGCAATAAAACTTTTGGACAATATGATACAATTTCTCATTTTATTTAAAACGATTGGTGCATGTGAAAAACAGGTCAATAAATCACATTTCATAAAATTATTATAAAAATATTAACAAAGGTGGAGCATATGAGAATTTGATATCAGACAGCAGAGCTCTGGAGCGGCTTAAGGGAGCCTCGCCAAACTTTCACACGACATTACAGAGACCCTTGGCGGCCTCCAGACGGGCTATCTCCCGCTGTCCTCGGTAATTCCAGCTCCAATAGCGAATCTTAATTCATTTAAAAAGCTTATCGATTTCTCCAATTTCTTTTCATTGATTTTTTTGGGGGGGGATGCTAAATACATTTAGCCTACGCTTCGACATAGTGTCAAAAAAGCAAGGGTCCTTTTCATTTGCCATGAAAAAAGAATAATACAAGAAAATAAGACATATCAACCACCTAATAATAATAATAGTAATAATTTCTCCAATTTATTTTCGGTGATTTTTCTGGGGCTCATTAGGTTTTTTTCCCTTCCAGGAGGAGTCGGTCTCGTAAAAAAGGACATTTCCTGTTCCCAGCAGGGGGCGCCAGGCCTAATGGGTGATATTTCAATGAAGTCGAGTTCAGGCTGGGATACATCACGTACATGCCAAATATGAAAAAGATTGAACGTTGTATCGGGGAGTTATTAGTTATTTTCTGAATTTGGTGTTTTGTATCGTGGAGTTATTGGTCATTTTCTGAATTTGGTGTTTTGTCAAAAAGTACGACTTTGGGACCCCATCGACTTTGGCACGATGAAAAATACATTGTATCTTTTTTTCTCCTACAGATGAAGTAGCAGAGTGTAAAGCAACAGCCTTAATGAGTCAAAGCAGTTCTTCACTGCTGTCATCAGATGAACCAATTTATCCCTAATATATTTCATTGAAAAGTACATAGTATTTTTTTCTCCCACAGAAGAAGTAGTTTAATCCCTCAAATATTTCATCGAAAAATACATAGTATTTTTTTCTTCCACAGAAGTAGCAGAGTGTGAAACCTAATCCTAAACCCTAACCCTAGCAAAAAAAACGCCCCGCACAGGTCAGGCCTGTGAATGAAAAGTCACCATTTTCATATGTGCTAATTTTGGTGAGTTTTCGAGCATGTTCAGAACTTCAATTTGGCCATTTTCATTTGCCCTGAAGAAGCCCTAACCCTAAACCCTAACCCTAATCCCCAAATAAACCCGATTTTGGTACTCCGCCCAGGTCAGGATGAATGAAAACTCACCATTTTGATAACTTAACATCTCATATGTCTCATGAAGAGTCTCACCAATTTTGAGGAGGATCCAACTAACTGCCTCGGCGCAATGGTCTCAAACGTGCACCCTGGTTTTCGACAAAAATGGCATGTTTTTCAATATTCAATCCAAAATACCCGATTTCCTTTTGGGTTTGGAATATGGGTGCAAGAGACTTTTTGAAGCATTTTTACACAAAGTATCGACTCCCCAAATTTCATTGCTCTACGTTGAAAAAATCTAAATGGAAAGGCCTTTTTTAAAAATTCCAGGGGGCGCCATTGAGCCATTTTTTGATATTTTTTCACAACGTTGCCAAATTATCGAAATTTTCGCGAATCTGCATGTTTGTGCAAATTTTGGTGAGTAAGCCTAGTTAGTGACCTAACCCTAACCCTAACCCTCTTGAGCATGTTAAGACCTCCAAATGGGCGATTTTCATTTGCCATGAAAAAAGAATAATAATAATCCTTAGCATAACAATAGGGCCTTCGCACCATGTTGGTGCTCGGGCCCTAATTAAATGTCATCATACTTAGAATCACCACCGTTATAGAGACAATAATTTGTTTTATGCGCAAGATTTTAGCTTTAGTATTTTTCGAGCATCGGACACATGAAAATGCAGGGATAGGAAGAACATACCTTCCATAACACTAGCGGCAACATGGCTACATAAACACCCAGTCTTTGTGGTGGCATGGGCTTGGTTCCACATCTGCCTTCATGAACATGTTGTCCTCCCATGTTGTTATGATGGCAGATGGATGCGGTGGTTCCAAATTGTCTTTTTGAGGAATTTTAATGAGTTATGTTACTCCAGCTCCAATGTTGTTTTGGATGGAGAAAGTGTGAAATGGAAGTCGCAAGCAGAAATGCGGAAGTAAAGCGGAAGTACCTCGAAAACTATAACTTGAAATTTGAAATATATGGGCTATTTTGAATAAGCTATGGTAAACAGTAGCATTTTTAGCCCTGATTTAAAGAAGCTAACGGTTTAAGCACACTTCAGAGCTTCAGGTAACTTGTTCCAGAGGTGAGGAGAATAGGTACTGAATGCTGCCTCATCTGGTCCAAGGTCATTAAGTGTTTTATGGATCAGCAGCAGTATTTTAAAGTCTATCCTTCTATCCTATATATATATATATATATATATATATATATATATATATATATATATATATATAGTGAATGTGCCGAAAGATCTAAAATAATTTTATTTTATATCATGCCTTAATTAATAATTATTTCATGTTTATTCTATTCAACATAGGAAGGTCTTGTTATTATTATCTAGCCATGTCTGCATGTTATTTTTCAAGCCATTTGACTTGCTTATGGCAGTCCATCAACACTGATCACCACGTTGTCTTCTGTTTTTTTTTAGATATGCCATGTATAAAGTAAATACCTGTATTTATTCCTGTCATGTACTCTTTGTAGGGAGCAACGATAAAGCAAGATGATCTCACGGGAGCCATCCTCGTGGCCAGAATCATGAAAGGAGGGGCTGCAGACAGAAGTGGTACATATCTGAAAACTGTGCTTGAATTCATTGAATGTGATATGGCATTGATCAGCATTTTTACTATTGCAAGTTGTGGAAACAAAAAAAGCAATTGAAAGGCATAGACTGTCAACTGTAGGTAACCTAAAGGTAGGGCTGGAGCTAGCGATTATTTAAGTAATCAATTAATCTATTAATTAGTTCGTTCGAATTATCGAATAATCGGATCAGGAACATTTAATGCGTTGCAGAATCAATTTTAGCAGATGTAAAGCAAAGGTTTGCTAAGATTGCACTTTCAAAAGACTAAATGAGAATACAATACAAAATAAAATTAAAGCTATGCAGGATTGCATTTTCATTTCACAAGAGCGAAAAAATGCATTTAACGCATTTAATGCATTTCATATTAAATGAAAATACCTGAGTTTTAAAAAAGAAATGAGGTTTGAAGTACAACAAAAGAAACAAATAGCTAACTTGCACAGCAAAAGTCCGCTCGCTTAAATACTATAAAATGGTAACGTTTTTTTTTTTTTTTTTTTTAACAATGCGCTTAACAAATTGTCAGAACACATTCCCACAAAAAAAAAAAACCCTGCCAATTATACTGTACCTCTAAACTAAATTACGAATGCATAAACAATCTAGGGCTGCAGCTATCGAATATTTTAGTAATCGAGTAATCGACTGAAAATTCTATCGATTAATCGAGTAATCGGATAAAACAAATATATTTTTAGGTGAAGAGCAATTATAGATTTACATGAGAAAACAAGACATTTTATCATTTTCAGTCAATCATTGTCTTTATTTTTTATGTATATTGTTGAAAACAGCGAACAATTGCATCTCAGATGTAACTAGAATTTAAAAAAAAAAAGACTAATTCACTGCTTTCACTCAAAAAACCTTTAGATCTTATTTAATATATATATATATATATATATATGTATATATATATATACACACACCTAAAAATGCCTTTACGCTTGATAACACACATCACTTAAAAGTTAGGATTTTCCCCCACGTTTTTCAATTGAATTTCTATTTGTGTCAAGTTCTAGTTAAGGTCCTGATAGGATTTTGAGTTTTTGCACTGTTCAAAATAAATGTATGATACAGGCTGTATTGGAGCACATTAGGGACTAGTGCTACTTGGTGTTTTATCCAGCAATGACTACTGAGCTAAAATTGATAGTTAGCATTATTGAGTTTTTATTTGACACCCTTATCACTCCACAACGCTATGTTATGTTAAAGCCTGTATGTAAGACACGTTAGCCACGCATCAATAGTGGTTTTAATTGATTGAAACCTAGCCCTCCGCAGGGCTAACGTAAGATGAGCTAGTAGTGACAGTAACGTTAACCTTATATATTAGCGCTTAGCGCTCTTTATTAGCGCTTAGCGCTCTACTGCTTTAAGATGGCGGCTGTTTGCTAACGCTGCCCAGACGCGGCCTAGTCTGTCATTGCGCATCTAGTTCAACATACATGTGATCTCTATGAGACTTACCAGACGCTAGCTGCAACTAATGTAGCATGTGCGGGCTAGTATTTAGCAACGTCGGCGTCGTTTGTAGCGGTTGTCGGCTGCAGTAAGTTTTTTTTTTTTGCTTCTTCCTCTACGCACGTGACATCAGCGTGTTGTCCCGCATTAAAAGTAGTCTGAGCAAAACGTGATGCTTAGAGCTGTCAAAATAAACGATTACTCGAGGTGAATAAAACTACTCGGATCAGTTTTTAAACTCGAGTTACTCGAGTTGCTCGAGTATTCGTTTCAGCTCTAAAACAATCATATTAGCTCAAACAAAAACTAACAATTTTATGTTGGTCTGAACAGCCATGTTAGATGAGTTGTCATATTGACTGTTTCCACTAGAGGGCATTGTATCGACCCAAATCAATAAAACTAAATGCAAACACTTTAAAACCAAACTATTACAGCCCCACTCTAATCGAATCGATGAATGGTTGCAGCACTACCTAAAACCGTTCCATGAGTTTTTCGTGGCTAAAAAAGCAGTAGCACAGTCAATAACAATACAGTAAATATAAAATAATGTAGTAAATTTCAATACGTAGCTTGTGATTTGTTTTGTGTAACAGGCCTTATTCATGTCGGGGATGAGCTGAAGGAGGTCAATGGAATCCCAGTGGATGACAAGAAACCAGAGGAAATTATACGTATTCTGGTACGACCTGTCCTTTCAGGACTTCTCCATTTCCTTTGCCATTATAACATTTCTCATTTGTGTGGGAAATTCTTCCTTCCACTCATCCAGGAATCTGTGATTTCCATATCTCTCCGTAATATTTCTTGGCATTTTGATCACTTGCATGGCGCTACCTATGGAAAGTGACATAATGTCCTGTAGTTTTTCCAAGTAGAACCATCCTCAAATTAGATATGTATAAGTCACATAACCCATTGTTTCTATCTTGTCTCATTCACTATTCAGGCCCAGTCACAAGGTGCCATTACTTTCAAAATTGTTCCCGGGGTCAAGGAAGATGTAATAACCAAGGAGCCAAAGGTGGGCCAGAACTGATTAAGTTGTGACTGTTAAGCCTGTCGTGATATGCAATAAGTCAGTTTAGCGCACGCTAAATCAAAATGAGGTCAGTAATTTTTCCGACCTGCATACATTTGTGTGTGTATGTGCTGCGTGCACTCGGCACATGTTCGTGTTGGTTGCATATCAGACTCCAGTTCGTTGCACAGACGTTTATTGGCCATCAATACACCATAGAATTAAAGTTCAGATATACAAAAAAATGAAACACATCTATATTAAACATTGTAAAATGATAGCATTGCTACATTGAGGCTAATGGACAAAAGACAGTGTACTAACCAGACTGCTGTACAACATTGGCAGTCTTCTCCAAAACTCAAACTTAAGAAGTGACACTTCAACCATGAAAAGTCGTTTACAGCATTTGCAAACAATGCGAAAAAAAAAAAAAAAAGAAAAAAATCAATTACTGACATGCATGACGAAATTTGAAGACAAGTGCTCTATTTTTCTTTAACTGAGTATAAAGCTTACGGTTTGCGGTTTAGCGAACATCCTTCCGGTGAACATTTCAAAATAAAACCACATCATGTTCAACATGTAAATAAAATTTCTGGAGTTAATCTCACATAATTCACATTCTACACCAAGAATAGCTTTGAAATGACACTTATTATGAAAAATCTGATTGGCAATGAATTATTTGGCTTCAAATTTGCTAGCATGTGGACTTTGAAGGACAAGATGACAGTCATTTTGGATCAAATATACACTTTTGATGGGCTCTAATTGGCTGAGAACAAAAACGGCGTTGGGTTTCCCACTTATTTCATATTCTGCACTTAGCTAACTTTTGTTATGCATTGTGTGTGTGTTTTTTTTTCATTAATATAATTTTTAATATAGTTTGTTGTATTTAATAATAACAATTTATTGCATTTGAATGGGTAATTTATCAGGATGTATTGTCACTACATTAGTGGTTCAATTGGTTGAAAAATAAAATGACAATAAAATCGCATATTGGCAATAACTTACGAGACAATATATCGCCGTTTGAAATTATTGCATTTGTGGTAGTTTTTCTGTCCTTCAAAAGTCAAATATCAAAAATAGGCAAGTTACTATTGGGATATAGTTATATTAATGGGATACAGTTTTTGCCATGCAAAGTAGAATCATTATTAGATACACAACGCTACATGCATTTATTTTATTCCTTGGTATGTAAAGATTAGTTTTTTTGATCATCATCACTGATTGTTTTCTTGACACGAATTAATTGACAAACTCGAATGACCTTCTTAGAATACTTGCCCTTCAGAATGTAAAGAAAGTAACAAAAAGCATTCCTCCACTTGTTGTTCCTTCTTTCCTTTGTCGTCTTTATTGTTCAGATGTTTGTGAAGGCACTCTTTGATTATGACCCAAGAGACGACAAAACCATCCCATGTAAGGAGGCTGGACTGGCCTTCAAAAAGGGCTCCATTCTTCAGATCATGAGTCAAGATGATGCAACCTGGTGGCAAGCGAAACACGAAGGGGACGTGAACCCCCGCGCTGGTTTAATCCCGTCCAAACAGTTTCAAGAAAGGTGAGGGGGGGAAAGTACAAAGAACTTTCCCGCTTCTAACTCGAAATGCGGAATGACCTATTTTTGACTGTTTTGCGACTGCCTATGTTACAGGAGACTTGCGTTGCGAAGTTCTTCTGCAATTCTCCCAATCCAGAGGTCTTCGATTCGGCGATCCTGTAAGTTTCAGTTGTATGAGGTTAAAAAAAAAAAAAAAAAACTATTTGAAACAGAATAAATAAATCTAATGTTGTTTTATGCCTTGCATGAATAAAAAATACATACTGTAGATGAAGGGTGGAATGCATTTTTGCATACTTCTTGGGTTATGACTAGGGCTGTCAAACGATTAAAATTTTTAATCAAGTTAATTACAGCTGAAAAATTAATTAATCGTAATTAATCGCAATTCAAACCATCTATAAAATATGCCATATTTTTCTGTAAATTATTGTTGGAATGGAAAGATAAGACACAAGATGGATATATAAATTCAACATACAGTACATAAGTACTGTATTTGTTTATTATAACAATAAATCAACAAGACGGCATTAACATTATTAACATTCTCTTAAAGCAATCCATGGATAGAAAGACTTGTAGTTCTTTAAAGATAAATGTTAGTACAAGTTATAGAAATTTTATATTAAAATCCCTCTTAATGTTTTCGTTTTAATAAAATTTGTAAAGTGTTCAATTAAAAAATAAACTAGTAGCTCGCCATTGTTGATGTCAATAATTACACAATGCTCACTCATGGTGCTGAAACCCATAAAATCAGTCGGACCCAAGCGCCAGCAGAGGGCGACATAACCCAAAAAAAAAACAAATAACAAGCGGGCATTACACTGTGCTGTCATTTTAATCTGTTTGAGCGGGGCATGTTCGTTAAATGCGTCAAATATTTTAACGTGATTAATTTAAAAAATTAATTACCGCCCGTTAACGCGATAATTTTGATAGCCCTAGTTGTGACACAAAAATTCAGACAATGCATATAACATGTCTCAATTATGTGCATTCCTTACTAGGTGTAGATCTAACATTCAATGTTATTGAAACAAACCAACTAAAAGACTACAAGTACAGCATTTGACAGGCACTGTTCTTTCAACAAAATTGTTCTGTGTAATCTTTCACTGAATTTTCTGAACTTGTGTTTCTGGGTACCTCACAATACGATACGATTTGCGATACAAGCCTCACAATCACGATGATCTCACAATAATTATCGATACATGGGTCAGGAAATCTTAAGAGAGAGATTGGAAACCCTGCGGCGGAAGCTCATTTCAGCCACTTGTATCCGGGATCTTGTCCTTTCGGTCACGAGCTGTGGGTGGTGAGCATAGGTGAGAGTAGGAACGGAGATCGACTGGTAAATCGAGAGCTTCACATTCTGGCTCAGCTCCTTCTTTACCACTACGGACCTGTGTAGAGTCTGCATCACTGCAGACGCTGCACCAATTTGCCTGTCGATCTCCCGCTCCCTCCTGACCTCATCCTTAAACAAGACCCCAAGATACTTAAACTCATCCACTTGGAGCAGGATGTCATCCCCGACCCAGATAGTGGACGCCATGCACCCTTTTCCGACTGAGGACCATGGTCTCGGATTTGGAGGTGCTGATCTTCATCCCATTTCACACTTGGCTGCCAACTGCTCCAGTGAGATTTGGGTGAGAAGCTCGGTCATCCAGGAAGGATTGAGTTTCGAGCCGCTACTCCTCCGCGTTGAGAGGAGCCAGCTGAGGTGGCTCGGGCATCTGGTTCGGATGCCTGCTGGACGCTTCCATGGAGAGGCATGTCCCAACAGCAGGAGGCCTTGTGGACAACCCAGGGCATGCTGAAGAGACTATGGCTCGGTTGATAATGCAGGTCTTAATGCACAATTCCGATTTTTTGTCATATCTGTTTTTTTTTTTGGCGTGCCCATTCAGACTGCCTTTGTCCATTGAGCCCGTTCAAGTATTACGCATCCGCACTAATTCGCACTTCGACACGCGCTGAGCAAACTGACCCGCATGCGCAGAAGCATCAAAACAAATAACTACGCACTGTGCATGCATGACGCACACACATAAGCCTTATGTATGTGTGTCAGTTTGCCCCGACTCGGCCATGTAAGCAATACTGAATTATTGCTCATTTGGTGCATAGTAAGAAACGGAGCCTTAATAGACTTATCCTTTGCGTTAACACTAATGAACAACTGCATCGCTGCGATCTTGCGTGCTGCTCTCGCTCTTTGCTGACGTAATTGCTGCAGAATTCCGAATTGGGAGACTGGACAGTTCAGACAGCCGCCACATTCTGGAAAATGTGGCCCAGATGGGATTTAAACAACATACGAAAGTGACCCAGATCGAATTTGAAATGGTCCACATCTACGTTCAGACTGTCAATTTAACGCCTCACTCGAGCCGGAAAAACACAAAAAAATCGGATTCGTGCATTAAGTCCTGCGGTCTGAACCTAGCATATGTCTCTCGGCTGGCCTCGGAACGTTTTGGGAGCTGATTGAAGTCACTGGTGAGAGGGAAGAATCTGGGTTCCCTGCTAAACCTGCCTCCGCCAGCGACCCGACCCCGACTTAACCGGTAGATAATGGATGGATCAAAGGATGGGTCAGGAAATGATTCTTGGATATTCTACAAAACAACTAATAAACAGAAAAAAAGCTATTTTCATCCTTCTGCTGTGAATTGGAACGAGTTTGTCACTAGTAGACGTCCAATCCGTTTGAAGTGGGAGGGATAGCAGGGAATGTTCATTCATCCATGGCCGTCAGTGGCAGCCAATGAGTTAATCTTTGGGACATTTCACGTCATTGCCTGTTCATTTTTGGTCACTTCCTTTACCCCCTGGGCATTTATGGGTCACTTACTGTTGATTCTGGGGCATTTACAGGTCACTTCCTGCTTACTTTGGGTTACCAAAAAAGGGAGTGATTCAAGATTGTCCACAAATGAATAAGAAGTGACTCCAAATCAACAGGAAATAACCTCTAAATGCCCCAAAATGAACAGGAAGTGACCAGTCAATGCCCACAAAAGACTGGCTGTAAATGCTCTGGTTTCAGTGCCATTGATGGCACTAGATGTCCAGTCCAGTCAGAATGAATTGGATGTCTTGCACCGTAAAAGGCAGCCAGTGAGCTACCATAGACACTATTCTGATGGAAGATTTTGGTAGCAACCTGTTAATTCCTTTTTTTTAAAACAGTGGCAACCTTTTAGAAAGATATATCGATTCTTGGTGGGAGCTTATCGATAATGGGCCACAAGGTATCGCGATATATCACCTTTTTGATATATTATCACAACATCCCTTGTGTTAATGTACGTAGTTATAGTAGTTAATCAATGTTTTCCAGATCCTAGGTTTCTTCTGTGTGTTGGACTGTGAGTTTCTGTCTACTGTTTTGTGTGCAACATTAGCTTTGACTACACAGAACTAGCTCAAGTTAGTGAAATGACTCTTTATGAAAGCAATTAATTTTTGTTTTGCTTTTTTAAGATGATGTGGCTGTAGACTTTGGTAGGTGTCTCCTCTTTTCCCCCCTTTTTTCTGAAATCTTATATGTTTACAATGAAACCCAACCTTCACGCTAACATGCTCAATTCCATTTCTCGCTGCTTTCACTCATTCTGACAGTTGAGGAAATTGAAGGTAAAATTTATAACACCTCTCTTTTAATAATTTTTTAATCATCTTCACATGATGATGGTCATGCATAGGAAAAAACGTAACTGCTTTTAAATTAACCTAAAACACTCATCTCGCTTTTCCATATACGTGTTTTTGTTTTATTGACAGAACTAAGTATTTGTCTATAATTTAATCTAAGAAATAATGTGTTTGTCATTGGATAACATACCTTATATTGCCACTTGTATTGCTGACATTTTTAAAAATGGGACAGTCCAACAGTGCTACTTTTGGTCATTTTGTCTGTCCAATCCATTACAAGCAAACAAACATAGTTTTGTAATATAATTTTAATGTGTTGAGATACTATAGCTGTGTTCTTGATCATTTACCGTAGATACCTTGTGAAATGAGAACCTGCAATTTCACAAAAATATGTTAGTTTATTCTAGGGCTGCAGCTATAGGTTATTTTAGTCGTCGATTAATCGATGAACTTGTTAGTTCGAATAACCGAGTAATCGGAAAAGGAACATAAAGAATTAAAATGCCTGAGCTGAGCCTCAAACGGTTTAAAAAACAATAAATGAGGATCTAAGTACAACAAAAGAACAATTGGCTAACTTAGATAGCAAAAGTCCGCTAGCTTAAATGCTATTAGGCTCGAGCGTTTACGTCACAGCAGCACGGGATCGTGTGAGATTTGCGACAACGCAGCCATTTCGGAAGCACGTCTGCATCATGGGACATTTAAACTTAATGGCAAATACAATTCAACTACGAGTGCCAAAGATGGAAAAATGTAGGGAAAACTTGCCAGTTCGATATAGAGACAAACTTGTTACCACGGAGAAGGACAGATATGTGAGCAATTTTAAGGATGTGAACAATGTTGACCCTCACAAGCAAGCCGAACACAAATGGAATAAAGATGTCGACAAGCTTCCACCACTACGCGAAATGGACATCATGCTGTATTTAGTGTTAGGTGTATGTTACTACACTCATCAGCAATTCCGAAACCACAAATCGCTACAAAGCTACGAACAGTTTTGCCGCGGATGGGTGCAGGATCTGCACATTATGACCATAGCAAACGGCATCACCATCTTTCTAGCAAAGGTAGGCAATGTGTGTTTACATTTGTCTGTGACCACGGATGTACAAATTTTTTGTTGCAGAAAATGTAGCCTGTGTACAAATTCTTTGCCACTCTCTCTCGTCAAAATATTACAGCTTTTTCATTTAGCAACGACAGGAATTATGTCTTATGAAGACAATGCACATGTATGCATGCTAGTTGTTTAGCTGTAGCTATAGCTAACAACAGGCCGACTTAGGGCATAAAGTTACTGAAATTTGCGTAAACAAACGAAATTAACTTACCTGAGTGGAAGTGCATAGAGCAAACTCTGTGTGTAACTGGAGAATCAAACGTTATGCCCTTCCTTCTGATCGAGGCCACCCATGCCATTCTTCGACGCTTGCTAAGTTCAGATATGACCTTTCCCTCGCCTTTTCTCCATGTAGGGATCCGGAAGAAACTCAATGGTGTTCCGTCGAGCTGTACATTCTCCTTTCTATTCGATCGGTTGTTGCAATTCTTTACCGCACAATAATTTCCAACCATTTTTAAAGAGCGACCTGTGTTGAAATGCCTCACTGTTTATGTTTCTCGCTTCCACAATGGCGATAGCAGCGGAAACCTCGCGAGTGCCACATCATACGCTCGAGCCTAATAAAATGCTTTTGATAAACTTTTATTTTATGCAATACTCTTAACATGGTTCAAACACATATTCCAAATAAAGAACTGCTAAAAATACATTTAAACTAAACATTAGCTCAAAAATACCTTAAAACTAAACATTAGTTCAAACAAAAACTTAGCTTATGTTGGTCTGAACAGGGAGCAGCCGGATTCAGCCATGTCAAATGAGTTATGTCATATTCACTGTCGCCACTATCCACCCAAATCAATACAACTAAATGCAAACACTTTCAAAACAAACCATTAGAACACCATTTTAATTAAACGAATACTCAAAGCAGCACAATTTAATCGTATCTTTTTTTCTAATTGAATTCCTCGAGTTAATCGGTTAATCGTTGCAGCACTACTTTATTCAAAAACATAGAAATCAAATGAAAAATGTTAACTTTGCTTTCCTCAATGGGATGGCTTATAAACTGTTACATTTAGATCCGTAATTGCAACAATAAGCTTGTTGCTTTTGTCGTCATACATGGTAATTGTGTGCATTCATTCAGAAAAAAAAACAACAATTTTTTATTTGTTTGGAGACTGGATCCCTATATCTGTCCTTTTTTATTCTTTTCTTCCATTATGATAATATGCCACTCTCCTGGCCCCTTCTTTCTTCCTTTTCTCATCGCCAGAGGATGCAGACTTTATTAGCAGTTACCATCTAGGTGAGAGATTTATTTCTTTTCCTTTCTCTTCCGCTTTTCCTTGTTTGCCTTTGTTTCAACTTCAGATTGAAAAATCATTCTTCAATAACAGCAACATTTGGAAAATAGATGTAAAAACAGAGATCATCTGAGCTAGGTGTATTCTATGTCTTTTCGTTCCTTGTATATTATTTGCTATAAGATTTAGTTTTTTTTAAACAAGTAATTAGGCCAGATTTATGCTTCTGCATTGACGGCGGGGCAACGGCGTAGATTGTACGTCGTCATTGAGCATTCGAAGTTCTGTGTCGTACTGTAATTCACTGCCAAGCCACTAGAGGGGTGTGGCCAAATGTTGAAGTGTAGGCGAAATAAGAGACGTTTGCGAATGTTTGAAAACGGCGGAGTTGTTGTGCTGAACAACGTTCTGAGCAGAGCAATCACAGTCCTTTGACATTCACGTCACGATGCATTGACGTGACGCGGAGTCAGGATTTTTTTGAGGTGCACGTCAGGCTATGGCATAGGCTCGTAAATCGGGTCTGCGTTACTGGCGTATGTCCATCATCACCGCAATACAGAAGCATAAATCAACCATAAATCTTTAACATTCTATAGAATTTTTTTCCCGAATTGTATTAACTACTGTGGTTGGCATTGATGGGTTCATTTTGGTATTTTGCAAGTATGCAAGAAAGTGCACTTGTGGTTACCACAGTGTCTTTTTATACAGTGGTACAACAAATAGTGAACACAGGCTCAAATTCGTGAAATGTAAATACCGTATTTTCCGCACTAAAAGGCGCACCGCATTATAAGGCGCACCTACAATGAATGGTAGAAGTATTTGCACTCCTTGTGATCTTGCAAGTTCACCCACTTAGAGAATAGGTAGAGGTCTGAAATTTCAATCAAAGATACATTTCCACTTATAGTGACATAATCTAAAAAAAAAAATCCGGAACTCACATTGTATGATTTTTCAATTATTTGTTTGTAATAAACTGGGATTCATAAGTATTTGTACACCTGAGAAAATTTGTGCTATTATTTAATAAAGAACCCTTTTGTTTGCAATTACAAAGGTCAGACGCTTTCTGTGCTTCTTCACCAGGTTTTCACATACTGAAACAGGGATTTTGGCCCATTCCTCCGCACAAATCTTCTGTAGACCTGTCAGGTTTCAGCTCCATCCAAAGATTTTCTATTGGAATGAAGTCTGGTGACTGGCTAGGCCACTCCAGAACCTTTTTACGCAGCCACTCCTTGGTCAGCTTGGCTGTGTGCTTTGGATCATTGTCATGTTGGAAGATCCAGCCACAACTCATCTTCAAGTCTCTGACTGAGGGAAGGGGGTTGCGGCTGAAAATCTAACGATACATTTCACCATTCATCCTCTGCTTTATACAGTACAGCCGTCCTGACCCCTTTGCCGAAAAGCAGCCCCAAAGCATGAGGTTTCCACCCCTATACTTCACAGTGGGGATGGTGTTCTTAAGATTGTACTCATCCTTCTTTTTCCTCCACACACGATGAGTAAAGTTTGCACCAAAAAGGCGTACTTTAGTCTCATCTGACCACATTACTCTCTCCCATGACCCCTCTGCATCATTCAGATGGTCCCTGACAGCCGCCATCTTAAAGCAGTAGAATTTTCACAGGAAGGCTCTGTTAAAGAGAACCTTCCTAGCAAACTTAAATAACTTTTCATCTAAAATTCTACTAAATCGGCAAAATCTTTACTTTAATCTATCTTTAATTGATGAAACAGTTTTAAAACTTTCACATATTGAAAGTAGACAGAAGCGAACTAATGCAATAACAGGAGCAATTTTAACAACTTTAACGGTTGTTTCACAACATTAAATGACTTCCAAACATAGCAAAGGTTACAATCTAGTTATTGCAATATCCGAAATACCCCTAGACTCGACTAAGTTAAGTTTAGGGTAAAGAATTGGGCTAGAGCCTATTGTCCCAAAAACTCTTAACTTTACATAGTGTGACCTATGTTTTTTTAATTTTTATTTTTTACCTTTTTTTTGGGAATGAAAAAAAAAACAACAACAAAAAAACTTGAAAAGTTACACCAGTTACTTTGCCAAGTAACTAATTACTCTTACATTCAGGTAACTGAGTTAATAATGCAATTACTTCATGGGAGAAGTAATTTGTAACTGTAATTAATTACTTTTTTAAAGTAAGATTAACAACGCTGCTTCAGACGGGGTTCCACATGTACTGGTAACTCTTTGAGTGTCATAATTATTGCTTATTCTCAGGGGCACAAATACATATGAACCCCAGTAAATTAGAACCAAATTATTGAAAAATCATGCAATGTGAGTTCTGGATTTTTAAAAAAGTTTTTTAGATTATGTCTCTATAAGTGGAAATGCATCTATGATTGATATTTCAGACCTCTACCTAAGTGGGTGAACTTGCAAAATTACAAGGGGTCTAAATACTTCTGCTCCTCACTGTATTTTAGGCACATAGAATAGACGCTACAGTAGAGGCTTGGGTTTCGTTATGTATTCGTTAGATAGAGATGCGTGCCAAGTTGCTGTGAGACCTGTTGTGGCTCAATATTGATTCATATATAAAGATGCACCAGATTATAAGGCGCACTGTCGGCTTTAAAGAAAATTTAAGGCTTTTAGGTGCGCCTTATAGTGTGGAAAATACAGTACAATAAATTGTCTACTCACCCTAACTGTGATGACTCGTGACAGATGTGTTTGACAGTACTCACCTGTATATTGTCCCTGTGTTTGAATTACACTGTGAATATGTACTCTGTAATTGAATGATACCTAGTGTATAAGCTTCCCCAGGTTGCAGTCAGTAGAAGAAAATTTTTATTTATGTCTTTCTGGAAATTGTTCTCATTCTTCTCACCATATTTGTTTTCATCAATAGACTCTCTCTTAATTCCTTACCTTGTTTTTTTTTTCTAACTTTGAACCTCAACTAATTTGTATTTCTCGAGATTAGGGATGTCCCGAGTCCGAGTCTCCTGATTTTGAGAGTCCCAGTTCAATACCGGATAAAAAAGTTGTGTGTTTTTTTTTTTTTTTTTTTTTTTTTTTTGAACAAAAGTTCCAAACATGTTAATATACATATATATGTTGCATCTTTTGGCATTGCCATTGTATTTCTGGATTATTTTGTTACTGCACGTTTTTCATTGCATCAACTTTAATGCCATACTTTTAATCACTCTCCATAACATTCATAGAATTCATATGAGCAAGTCTACTCAAATTCACTCATGCTGCAAAGAACAGCCTCGAGAAACTGAAGATTGACTAAACGATTATCACATTTGTGCCTTTGATCGTAGAGCTACAGAGCCTTCAGATCAAAGCTACAAACCTGTCAATCATTGTTAACTTTAAGTAGCAAACTCCATTGCACTGCTGACCAAGAAAAGCAGCAGCAAGGAGAGTGAGAGGCTGTACGGTCATGAAACAGAAAAACATAAATATATTTGTTTGATTAAAAACCCAATCCTTTTCACCCAATTCCGATCCTCTGAAAAATGGCACGATCGGTCCAATTTCCGATCACGTGATCGGATCGGGACATCCTTACTCTAGATCCTTCTACTTCAATGACCAGTCAACTATTTGACTGTCTTTTCAAAGTTCATAGTTTTATCGGGGTTTGCTCAGTTTTGGTTGCACACGAGGAGGCCAAAGATGACAATCTTGAACTAAGCTTAACATTACTATTATTAATATTATTGTTACCAATGAGGCATTGTCTGGAGCATTGAAACCATCGAGTTTTTTTGTCACACAAAGAGAGTTTGTTTCCTGTACTTAGATGATTATTTGATTAATGTAGGGTCTATAATTTACTTTTTGGTTCTCCTTTTATTTTCTTCTTCATGTTCATGACTCTAGTTGGGTTCAGAAGAAGCTTCCGTCTCAGCAGGAAAGACAAGAAGACCAACAAGTCCATGTACGAGTGTAAGAAAAGTGAAATTTATGACACAGCGGACGTACCCACATATGAAGAGGTCGCTAAATACCAGAGGCCAAATAAAGCTAAACACCGGCTAGTGGTCCTAGTTGGTGAGTATTATACTAGATGCAATTTGTCGAATTGCTTAATGATCGTCAACTGTGTTTTTGCCTTTTTGTAGGACCGCCTGGAGTTGGCTTGAATGAGCTGAAGAGGAAACTTTTGATTTCCGATCCACAGCACTTTAGTGTGACCATTCCACGTATGTCTACATTATTTTTCAACAACGATATTATTTTCTAAATGACCCTCACACTTCACCTTATAAGTACTTCTGTTTTTACCTTTGTGTTTATGTACAGTTTTGATGCCAAAAGGCCTTAAAAAAGTACAGTTGTACATCTACTTACAAATGTCTGTACATACAGAATTTTGAGGTTAAGACTAGCCTCAAAAAGGAAAATATTTCCTTTTGTTACGAAAGAAATTTCAGGATATAATTGGCGAAAACACAGTATTGCTTGTATTCGCAGCTCCCAGAGTTTACTGAACGTAATATACTCGTAGCTGCTCTGCCATTGGCTATTGCCTAGCATTCCTAGCATCTAATTGGCTAAGAGGGGCCTCTACTGTATGTGTATCCCAGCGTCCTTTTCATTTGCCCCTCGTGTGCCGACAGCTTTGCATGACCGTAATAACTTTTATTCTTTATTCTTGTTTTTTAACATCATGCACAACTCTGATTTTATGTTTATTGTGCACTGATTTAATTATAACATGTATTTGTTACATTTTTTTAATGCATTTTTATGCATTATAAAAGATTTATGTCTTAATTTTGCGGGGCTTGGACCGGATTAGGGCATTTACATGGAAAAAACTTCTCTACTTACAGAACTTTCAAGTTACAAAACTAGTTACAGAACCAATTAATACAAACGATGTAAAATTTGACTCGTCATTTGTCTAGACATGACAACATGCTCGAAATACGACGATTTGTGACAGCGGTGCACTGTCATTGTTTTCCTGCAAGACGGACGCACAGCGGATATTCTTGTTAGATAAATCAACATGGGTCCCAAGAACATTGGTGCACGTGGTGAAAAATGGAAAAAGGTGATGAATTGCGTTGAAATTAAGATGGAAATGATAGAAAAATAGGAGCGTGATGGGGGCGCCACTGAACTGGATAGACAATCAGGCCGGAATATGTCTACGATCTCAAAGGTCCTCCTCCGACCTCCGTTCGCCAGTCTTTATGAGTTAAGGTGATAATTATTATTATTGTATCATCGGCAAGGAAGTCGCCAGCTTTGTCAGGTTTTAAATCATTTATTTCAGAACTTGTGCAACACAACACAGTTACTGTCCACCAGAGGTTGCGCTAGACTTTTTCGTTGTCTGTCATTTTGACTGACAGGGTCATAAAAATCCGGTCATAATCTATTTTTACCCGTCACTTAAATTTTTAAAATGATGATAATGACATTGTGGTGACCCTTTGTTTGGCATAATTCACCTTCCGTACTTGTGTGTCCATTTGGCCGAGTGCGTTAGCGGCTACGACACAGTCACGTGACAGAGACACTTAAGAGCCACGCGCGTTCCGGCTTGAAAAGAGAGTTCACAGAGAGCAGCAGAGCTACAGCGGCTGGACACAGCAATTCGAGCTAACAAGACTGTTAACATTGCATACCGCCTCAGCATATTCAATAGTATTTAGTTTTCATTCATTTTAAATTAATATTCTGTCCGAACAAGCTTAACAGAGAATCCACACCGTGCCATCACACATTAAGCAGATGAATATGTAACTTTTTCTCCGCAGTGACAAAAACAGCTGACTGTGGCCCCAGTAGGTAGGCTACATTATGGAACAATGAAATTAACAGTTCACCTGCTGTGGCCTGAACGGAGTCTTACATCTTCCTCCTGGTGCGCATGGACTTGAATTGCGTGCCCGCATGTGCAGTCCCTGTTTTGTCATCTCATCAACACCATCTTCGTTTTAGGCTTTTTGAAGAAACGTCGGACACTCATTTGCCTTGACATTTTTCAGAGTAAGGCCAATGACGTCATGCATCAAGAGAGACAATAGCTAATTAATATGCTCACTCGCCACCCTGTGGTCTGGGGTGTGAATTGCAACCTGTCAAAATGACAGGTGGACTTCAGTTTTTTCCGTCACCGTTTTAAAAAATCGGTCAACGACGGAAAATATTCGGTTACCGCGACCCCTGCTGTCCACCATAGCTGACGCCAACAATAACATGGAAAGAGAAAGTAAAAACTCTTCCGCACATCTTATATTATATTTATTAAGGATTTAGTTAGGCGTTTGGACTTTGGAACAAATTAATCGAATTATTATGCATTCTTATAGGAAAATCTTGCTTGACATACAACCATTTCTATTTACAAACCAGGTCCTTGAACGAATTAAATTTGTATGTAGAAGTACCACTGTATGTTAGAAATTTGGGGAGGACAATCCATTTATCTACAATCATGTATGCATTTTAGTTTCCTTTTCTTAATGTTGGAGTGCATAAATTATGTTGAAAATAAGGTAATTATTGTTTAGGATCACCTGATTAAATTAAAATTTGTTCTAAATATTTTGTTAGCACTGTTGCGTTTATATGCAACCCAACTAAACTCCATTCAACTCAGTCAATTTACACTAGTATTTTGCAATAATGTTTACAAAAAAATTGCTATTACAGATGTACTGTAGCCTTCTAAAGACTCCAATAAATGTTTAATGGTGGCATGCTTCACATGGTTTCTTGCCCAACACTAATTGAGGTAGTCAACCATCAATTCTCACTCCTTGCGCTCTTTGTCACCCTTTCTCTCTCAGATACAAGTCGACCCAAGAAGAACCTCGAGAATGATGGTGTGGAATACCATTTCATCTCAAAACATCTCTTCGAGACTGACATTCACAACAATAAGTAAGCACGCTTGTAGCTGACATTAACAGTAACGCACAATGAAAACATCTACAAAATACATACACATGATCAAAATGATTTTCTATCATCTTTTCATCTCACCCCTCAGGTTCATTGAGTTTGGTGAGTACAAAGGGAATTACTATGGGACAAGTTTGGACTCCATACGTTCGGTCCTGTCCAGGAACAAAGTGTGCCTATTAGATGTTCAGCCTCATGTAAGTAGCCCAGATAGTTCCTTCTTTATCTTCTTTGCTATGCTCTACTCGTCTTTTTTCCCCATCTATAACACATGCTTACAGTACTAGTTCTTCTTTGTCTTCCAGACATTAAAGCACTTGCGGACTGCAGAGTTCAAACCATTTGTAGTTTTTGTGAAGCCTCCTACAATTGAGAGGCTGAGGGAAACAAGGATAAATGCAAAACTAATTTCGGGCAAGGATGACAAGGGATCCGCTAAGCCATTCACAGTGAGTGCCCGCATTTAATTTCATTTCTGTGTGTGTGGTTTTTTTTTAAATATGTATATAATTCATTGACTATTTGACTATTGTATTGCATTGGCATTCATTATGGCATGCTCATATCTGTCAAGATGAGATCAGTTGGCTAAAATTTATTTAGCACAGCGTTTCTTAATCTGGGTTCGATCGTACCTCAGGGGTTCATTTAGTAAGTCTAAAAGGTTCGGCAAAGGTTAAGTACGACACGTAAGGTCCCATTTTCATACGTTGACTCAATCTAGGCAAAGTGATGATTTAGACCAGGTTTTGGACTAGTTTGCCTCCAATTTACTGGCTTTATTCCACTTCTTTCAGTTGCTAGTCTTCTATCTGATGGTTTTCTCAATGGAAAGTTGACTTGCACTTGATATAAGGATGTATAACAGACCTATGGGTGGAGTGGACTTAATTTTGAACTATTTAAAAACATCAAAATGTCTGTCAAAATGTAAAGAAATTTGAACAGGAATTTGCTTATATTTTAGCTTGCTAGCTTAGATATATCAGTGTTGAATTGGAGGGGGGTGGGGGGTTATTTTCTGAATGCGAATTCTTTGGTGAATGCACATGGGTCCTTTATTTTTTTTTTATTGGGTGCCATTTGGACGTAACTGAGTGGACACCACAAGATTGGACATTTTGTGCTAAAGTTTAAAGTAGCTTTGCTAGCATAATAGCTAACATGACTTTGGATACTTTATAAGAAATCTATATTTTTCACAAATAAACCTTTTGAAATGATTAAATACGCCATTAATTTCTTTGATATACAGCTTTAACAGAGTGGACACGTTGTAATCAACCACACTGAGCGTACTTCATAAAACTGCAAAATCAGATTTTTCATAAAATATAAAATTGCTTAGCACAGTTGAATTTCCCGCCACTGGTGTGATGTTATCGCAGACGGGTGATGTCGTTAATAAATGGGTGATTTTCTTAAATGAACACTAACACAACAGAGTGGACAGTGACACTGGGGACAAACTGAAAAAAATTTTTTTTAATTAATAAATGAAATTGGGGACAAACTGAAAAGTTTTTTTTTAATTATTAAATGAAATAATGAATAAAAATGCCTCCAGTTCAAATGGTTTCTTCCCCCAGAAAATTGAGATTTTAAGCTTTGCAACCCTCCTGGAAAAAGCGGAAGTACTATGAAACGCGCAGTACTGTAACTTCTTTGGAACTTTTGTTCAAATAAAAACAGACCAAAATACTTTTTTTCCGGTATCCGATCAGGACTCTGTATCGGCAGAATCTCAAAATCAGATGACTCAGACTCGGGTGCAAAAATATATAATCGGGACATCCCTAATGTAAACATGTTTGTTCTTTTCCTTTATCCTCCCTGTTTTTACACTTGCCCCAGGAGGACGACTTTCAAGAGATGTTGGCAACTGCCCAGACAATGGAGACTCAGTATGGACATCTATTTGAGAAGATCATAGTAAACGATAACCTTTCGGAGGCCTTTGGCGAACTGCGTGTGACACTAAAGAAAGTGGAGATGGACACACAGTGGGTTCCAGTGAGCTGGACTCACTCGTGAGATCTACACAGACTGTAAAAGAACAAGAAAATGAAGATATCTGCTTTAGCAAGTGTTTTTGAGGGGTTAGAGGGAAGATAAGATTACAACAGGCTACTGAGCTGTAAATGCAGATTTTTATAATATGTGGGATCTGTATTAATTTCAACCTGCAGTAAGGTCTCGATTCAAATCTTTTGAGGTCTAAATAGATTTCACTTTGGGTTGAAGCTGTAAAACGTTCCTGATCTAGATTGCAGTCTTGGATGCAAGATGAAGTACATCGTTCCAAACCAAAATGTTGAATTAGCCTGGACCGTTGCAGTACCAGCAACATTGCCAGCACATCAGCACCACAGCCAACCAGAAGCCTTTTTTCAGCGTTTTTATTAGATGAAACTATTACAAACCAAAGGAACTGTCACATTTGTTCTTGGTTTGACAACTTACATGCACATATCTGTAAAAGAATGCAAAGGGTAAGGGATATTGCAGGAGTGAATATTTTTGCTTTCCTGTATTACGATATTTTTATGCTTACAAAATTTTTTGGGCATCAGAACATTGTTTGGTACATTATCGTAAAGGGCAGTAAATGTTGATTTTTTTTTTTTTTTTTTTAATTGAAAAAAGTAATATATTTTCTAATGAATGCTAGGGAGTTTTGTGTAATTGGTTTTTACATTTTTATATGCATATAATTTTTTTGAGCAATATTGTACACTTTGTTCTGTAATGACAATATTTGTATTCACAAATGTCTTTGCTTTGTTGTCGTTCCACAAGCCATTTTATACAGGAATTCTAACTACTCTCTACTGCATTTGTAGTTGTTCGTCCCTGTTTTTCTTTTTATCCATTAGTCATAGTCCTTTTTAAATACCATATGCACTTTACCTTTAACACATGGAGCTTCGTAGCAGATGTGGAATATCAATTTTATGATTCTAAGAGAAATCTGCACTGCTTTTGCAAACAAAATTATTTTCTTATTTTACAAATTGGACATTTCAATAATTACAACACCTGGTTCAAGTTATTAGGTAATTTTCCGAGCACAGGCTTCCTTCCATAATCCTAAAACATGTGTGTTACTTTAATTGAAGAAGCTACATGTGAATAGTTGTTTGTCTAAGCCCATGTCCACACGTCGCAGGGCTTTTTGAAAACGAGTATTTTGCCCCGTCCGTCAAGAAAAAAAAAAAAAAAAATCAACGTCCACACCACCTTGTTTGTAGGAAAAATATCGTCCACACCCAACCACATAAGTGTTTTTTTTTATACATATTTGATGTGCATCAAAGCACAGAGTGAATGACAAGTAAATGAATGGTTCAACGATCGTATTTTGTTTGTTTAGCCCTTGCCTTGTGAGATTTTCATGAACTGTTAGCATGTGTTTATATATGTGCATTATATACCGTCATTTGCAGACTATAAAAGGCCACATATATTCCGGTGCGGCTTATACAGTGGTATGAAAAAGTATCTGAACCTTTTGAGTTTCTCATTTGTCAAAATCACACGGATGAAAAAACAGTGTCTGCTTTAAGTAAAACCACCTAAACATTTATAGGTTTTCATATATTAATGAGGATAGTATGCAAACAATGACAGAAGGGGAAAAAATAAGTAAGTGAACCATTACATTACAACCAGACGCTTGCTGTAGATTCAGCTCAGTCTGGCATATTGACCAGGACTCATCCTGGCCCATTCTTCTCTACAAAACTACTGTAGTTCAGTCAGATTCTTGGGATATGTGGCATGAATCGCTGTCTTTAGGTCCTGCCACAGCATCTTAATGGGGTTAAAGTCTGGACTTTGACTTGGACACTCCAGAATGTGTATTTTGTTCTTCTGAAACCATTCTGAAGTTGATTTACTCCTGTGTTTTAGATCATTGTCTTGTTGCAGCATCCTTCTGTCATGTTCCCTGCCTCTCTGGTTCACTCACCTGCCTTTTCCCGCCTCTCGGCTTGGCACAGCTGCTACTGATCATCGTTAGGGGAGTATTTAAGTGGCAGGCTCACGTCACTTCCCTGTCTGATCGTTCCAGCACAAAGCTTCACGTCCGAGACCTCCTTCATATGATATCCTGCCTGCGCTTCTCGACGGCCACGCAACCACGCCTGTCTTCAGTAATCCGGTCTGCCTCTTTTTGCTGTTCTAACACTCAGCTGCTGATTGCAATATACGGCCTCCTGGCCAAACTGTCAAGCTTGTTGCCGAATCTGCATTTTGGTTCCATCCCACACCTGGCTAATCATGACAGAACGATCAGACCAAAACATGGAACCCGCAGATTCGAATCCACTTCACGTGGCCCTCAGAGCCCAGGGACGGCGAATCCTGCAGCAAGAGGAACAGATTTCCTCCCTCCATGAACTTCTGAAAAATACAACTGATCGACAGACGTCAATGATACAGACTCTGAACTCTCAGCTAGCAAACCTCGCTCTTCAGCTTCAACCAACAGCCCAATCCGTCAGGTCGGCCTCTGCTCCTGTGGACCAACCCAACACACAGGTGAACTTACAACTGTCCAACCCAGAACGCTTTTCGGGTGACACGGGAGACGTTCGCACCTTCCTAACACAATGTGAGCTCCACTTTGAGTTGCAAGCCTCTGCTTTTGTGACTGAGCGCTCCAAGGTGGCGTATGCCATTTCCCACCTCTCAGGAAGAGCCGCAGCTTGGGCCACTGCTGAATGGAGCCGCAACTCACCTGTCTGTTCATCATATCAGACTTTCACCAGCTCCTTGAAACAAGTTTTTCAAAGCAAACCGACGGTAAGAGAGGCGTCGTTAGCACTAATGAACCTGCGACAGGGGAAACGCCGGGTGGCTGACTTTGCCATTGATTTTCGAACGCTAGCAGCCGACAGTGATTGGAACCAATCTGCACTGACTGATGCATTTTTTCAAGCCCTTTCTGACCCCATCAAGCTTGCCATGGTAGCCATCGACATCCCGAGCGACTTGGACTCCCTTATTGCACTGGCCATGCAGATCGACCGACGCCTTGCCGAGCGAGACCAGGAAGGAAAACGCCGGCTGCGCCAACATCATCATCATTATCAAGACAACCCCCACTCCTTCCTACCGTCACCTCAACGGCTCTCTCCTCACTCCCTTTCTACGCGAGAACAAACACCTGAGGAGCCGATGCAGCTGGGCCGTACCCGTCTCACCCCAGAGGAACGTCAACGCAGAGCAAGAGATGGTCTATGTTTTTATTGCGGACAACGTGGCCATGTAGTCAATAAATGTAAAGTCAAGGCCGCATCAAACCCAGCTAACACCTCTGTCCAGGTGAGCCAGACTATCATTAATAATTCGGGAAACGTTACTCCTTCAGTTACCTTGTCCTCACCCCATAGTAATGTCATGGTTTCGGCTTTTATTGATTCTGGTTCAGAAGCTAACATGATCAACTTCAATCTTGCCAGGCGTCTGTCACCCTGCCTGATTCGTCTGAATAGCCCCCTGTCGGTCAAGGCTGTCGATGGCACCCCCCTTGGATCAGTCACCCATCAAACTCAATCGGTTTGTATGACATTTACGGACAACCATTCTGAGAATCTTTGCCTTCACGTCTTTGAGCACATGCCCCATGACTTAATCCTTGGTTTACCATGGTTAAAGCAACACAACCCACAGTTAGACTGGAACTCTGGCAATATAATAAAGTGGGGAAAGGATTGTTCGGACTTATGTTTTCCTCGACCTCCTCAAACCGTGGTCCCTCCTTCTGATCTCGCCAATGTTCCAAGTTGTTATCATGATCTCGCCGAGGTCTTCAGTAAAAGCAAAGCCACTTCACTTCCCCCATTCAGAGACATAAATTGTGCGATCGAGCTTTTGCCTGGTACCACCCCACCACGAGGAAAGCTCTACTCCTTGTCTGCACCCGAACGTAAGGCCGTGGACTCGTACATCAAGGAATGCCTGGCCGCGGGCCTGATACGTCCTTCTTCTTCCCCGGCCGGGGCCAGTTTCTTTTTTGTAGAGAAGAAAGACAAGACATTAAGGCCATGCATTGACTATAGAGGCCTAAATCTAATCACGGTCAAGAATCGTTATCCACTTCCACTAATATCGTCTGCCTTTGAGTTACTGGAGGGTGCTAAAGTCTTCACTAAACTAGACCTGCGAAATGCGTATCATTTGGTGCGCATACGGCAAGGAGACGAGTGGAAGACGGCCTTCAACACCCCTTCAGGACATTATGAATATCTTGTCATGCCATTTGGACTCACCAACGCACCCGCCATATTCCAGAATCTTGTAAACGATGTTCTTGGTGACCTGCTTAATAGGAATGTATTCGTGTATCTTGACGATATTTTGATTTTCTCCCACGACCAGGAATCACACCAGCAGCATGTACGGGCAGTACTTCAGAGACTCCTGCGGAACCAGCTGTATGTCAAGGCCGAAAAATGTGATTTCCATAAACCCTCCGTTCAGTTTCTCGGTTACATTCTCGCCGAGGGTAAGGTCAAGATGGATCCTGACAAGATTTCAGCAGTCCTAAACTGGCCCATACCAAAGAACCTAAAAGAGCTACAGCGATTCCTGGGTTTTGCTAATTTTTACAGAAAATTCATAAAGAATTATAGCACCATTGCCTCACCTCTGCATTCTCTCACTTCCACCCATAGACGCTTCCTGTGGACAGAGCCATGCCAGAAGGCATTTGATCTACTCAAGAACCGCTTCACCTCTGCCCCCATTCTCTCCTTGCCGGACCCTGCTCACCAATTCATTTTGGAAGTGGATGCCTCAGATGTGGGAGTCGGAGCAGTGCTGTCCCAGAGAAATCCTACGGACGGTAAACTTCACCCCTGCTACTTCATGTCCAAAAAATTGTCAGACACAGAGAAAAATTATGATGTTGGGGACAGAGAACTATTGGCAATCAAACTAGCCATGGAAGAATGGCGGCACTGGCTTGAAGGAGCTTCACAGCCCTTTTTGATCTGGACCGACCACAAGAACCTGTCATACCTCAAAACTGCTAAACGCTTGAATTCACGCCAGGCCCGTTGGTCTCTGTTCTTTAATCGGTTCCAATTCCATATCTCATATCGACCAGGGTCCAAGAACACAAAACCAGACGCATTGTCTAGGATATTCGAATCAAGTAAAAACACCTCTGAACCGATGCCAATTGTGCCTCAATCTTGTTTCTTATCTGTGCTGTCATGGGATATTGAGGCCAAAGTAAAATCAGCTCTCGAGTCCACAGAAGTCCCATCAGAATGCCCGAAAGAAAAGCTATACGTGGTGCCTGAGCTTCGCGGCCAGGTTATCCACTGGGCCCACACTCTCAAGACCTCTTGTCATCCGGGTATCACCAAAACAATTTTTGTCATTTCCCAGAGGTTCTGGTGGAAAGCCATGCGCAATGATGTTACCGACTACGTCAACGCCTGTTCAGTATGTGCCTCTTGTAAGCCATCTTCGTGCAGACCAGCTGGTGGGCTCCATCCCCTACCTATACCATCCAAACCCTGGTCACACATATGTATGGACTTTGTCACTGGTTTACCCCCATCCTCTGGTAACACTGTTGTCCTAACAGTAGTAGACAGATTTTCCAAGATGGTGCATTTCATCCCATTGCCTAAATTACCCTCTGCCAAGGCGTTGGCTCAAGTACTCATGTCCAACATATTTCGCGTGCATGGCTTCCCCACTGATGTGGTTTCTGATAGGGGTCCGCAGTTTGTTTCTGCTTTCTGGAAAGCCTTCTGCAAGATGATAGGGGCTACAGTTAGTCTTTCGTCTGGGTTCCATCCACAGTCCAACGGTCAAGCGGAGAGGCTGAACCAAATCCTGGAGACTGGTCTTCGCTGCCTGGCGTCCCAGGACCCCTCCACGTGGAGCGAGAAGCTGATGTGGCTGGAGGTGGCGCATAATACTCTTCCATCATCAGCGACGGGCTTCTCACCCTTCCATGTTGTACATGGCTTTCAGCCCTCGCTCTTTCCTGCTCTCGATAACAACTCTCCAGTCCCCTCAGCACTCGCCTTCATCCGTAGATGCCGTCGGACCTGGGAACGAACTCGACGCATTCTGCTCCGTCGTTCGGCCGTCTACAAGACTGCTGCGGATCGCAAGAGGTCTGCTGCCCCGACATACGCTATGGGTGACCGGGCCTGGCTGTCCACACGACATCTGCCTTTGAAGGTCCAGTCAAGGAAGCTTGCTCCCAGGTTTGTTGGTCCCTTTCCAGTTTCTAAAGTTATTAATCCAGTCTCCGTGCGCCTCCAGTTGCCCAAGTCCATGAGGGTCCATCCCACATTTCATGTCAGTCAGCTGAAACCTGCCCGTGCAAGTCGTCTTGTCCCTCCGGCCAGACCCCCGCCCCCCGCCCGGTTTGTGGATGGCGGCCTGGTCTATTCTGTCCGACGGCTTCTGGCGGTGCGACGTCGTGGCCGGGGTTTCCAGTATCTGGTTGACTGGGAGGGGTATGGCCCTGAGGAGCGTTCCTGGATTCCCTCTCGGTTCATCGTGGATCCCGCCCTCATCCGTGCCTTCCATGCTGCCCATCCTGAGGCGCCTGGGCCGTCGGGTGCCGGCCGTTGAGGGGGGGCCCTGTCATGTTCCCTGCCTCTCTGGTTCACTCACCTGCCTTTTCCCGCCTCTCGGCTTGGCACAGCTGCTACTGATCATCGTTAGGGGAGTATTTAAGTGGCAGGCTCACGTCACTTCCCTGTCTGATCGTTCCAGCACAAAGCTTCACGTCCGAGACCTCCTTCATATGATATCCTGCCTGCGCTTCTCGACGGCCACGCAACCACGCCTGTCTTCAGTAATCCGGTCTGCCTCTTTTTGCTGTTCTAACACTCAGCTGCTGATTGCAATATACGGCCTCCTGGCCAAACTGTCAAGCTTGTTGCCGAATCTGCATTTTGGTTCCATCCCACACCTGGCTAATCATGACACCTTCCACTTGTTAGCTTCAACTGTCTGACAGACGGCCTCAGATTTTCCTGCAAAACATAATACACTTATACAATGATAATAATGATACTTAATAATAATACAATGATAAACTTTTGAATTCATTCTTCCATTAATGATTGCAAGTTGTCCAGGCCCTAAAGTAGCAAAACAGCCCCAAATCATGATGCTTCCTCCACCATGCTTTGTGGTGGGGATGAGGTGTTGATGTTGGTGTGCTGTTCCATTTTTCCTCCACACATGATGTTGTGTGTTGCTCCCAAACAATTCAACTTCGGTTTCATCAGTTTACAAAATATTTTGACAATACGTCTGTGGAGTGTCCAACTGCCTTTTTGCGAATATTAAACGATCAGCAATGTTTTTTTTTTTAGACAGCAGTGGCTTCCTCCGTGGAGTCCTCCTATGAACACCATTCTTTTACATGTAGTTGATGTGTGCACAGAGATAGTTGGCTGTGCCAGTGACTTCTGTAAGTCTTTAGCAGACACGCTATGGTTCTTTTTTACCTCTTTAGTATTCTGTGCTGAACTCTTGGCATCATCTTTGGTGGACAACCACTCCTTGTGAGAGAAGCGACAGTGCCAAACTCTCTCCATTTGTAGACAACTTTTCTGACTGTCGATTGATGAACATCCAGACTTTTAGAGATGGTTTTGTATCCTTTCCCAGCTTTATATAAATCAACAATCCATAATCACAGGTCTTCAGACAACTCTTTTGACCGAGCCCTGATGCAAATCAGATAATGCTTCTCATCAAAACAATTTTTTTACTAGGTGTGTGTTTTAAAGTGGGCAGGACAGCTTTAAACCTCTCATCAGTGATTGGGCACACACCTGACTTAAATTGTTTGGTAAAAATTGGTTTCAATTGCACTCACTTTAACTCACCTTAGGCAGAGTGTTCATTAACATACTTTCCCCCCTTCTGTCATTGTTTGCATGCTAAACAATGACAATGATTTCATTAAAGTATGAACACCTATAAATGTTTGTGTCATATCTGTATGCCTTCTCAGTTGTTTTTTTCTTTCCAGCATCTGATTCAGCTGGATGGGCGGGGCCGTGGCCGCACACCTGTGGCGCATTAGGAGCGCTCACTATTTAAGGATTCCTGTCACCGTCTGCGAGTGTCGGACTATTGCATATGCTTGTTCCTGCCTTGCTTACCGCTGTGTGCTCATCGTCATCCTCGGTGCCTTCCGACGTTCTTCGGTCGTGTTCTGGTTTGATCTTATTTACTTTTGTGCTCTTCTGGTTTTTGTAGTTAGGATTTTGTACTCTGTTATATTCACGCCATCTTGGGTGCTCTTTTAGTTATACTTGTTATATCCGCGTTTTCTAGCGTGCTCCCTAAGTTGTACTTGTTATATCCGCGTTTTCTAGCGTGCGTCCTAAGTTGTACTTGTTATATCCGCGTTTTCTAGCGTGCGTCCTAAGTTGTACTTGTTATATCCGCGTTTTCTAGCGTGCGTCCTAAGTTGTACTTGTTATATCCGCGTTTTCTAGCGTGCGTCCTAAGTTGTACTTGTTATATCCGCGTTTTCTAGCGTGCGTCCTAAGTTGTACTTGTTATATCCGCGTTTTCTAGCGTGCGTCCTCAGTTGTACTTGTTATATCCGCGTTTTCTAGCGTGCGTCCTCAGTTGTACTAATTAAACACAAACAATTGTTCTATTGATCTCCTGGTCTGTGTTTTTGGATCCACATTAACGGCTTGCCGTCATAACAGAATAGTCCGACCATGGATCCCACAGACTCTGAGGGTATTCGCCACGCGCTTGCCGGTCATGGTCATATGATCAGCAAGCATGAACAATCTTTAAATGAACTAGTGAACGTGATCACCGCGCTAACCACTAGAATTGAAAATATGGCCCCACCTGCACAGTCCGGTGGCGTAGGTAACGCTGCCGCGGCGCCCGGTCACTCCGCCCCGTCTCCGGTTGTTCCACCGGCTGCTTTCCGGGAGCCAGTGTTGCCACACCCCCATCGTTACGAGGGAGAACCCGGCGCATGTCGACAATTTCTGCACCAGTGCTCCCTTGTATTTGACCAGCAGCCATATACGTTCGCGAGTGACAGGTCCCGTGTAGCGTATACCATGAGTCTCCTCGCCGGTAAAGCGGCCACTTGGGCAATGGCGGTAAGCAACGCTAATCCCGCAATCCGTCAGTCATTCGAGACTTTTAAAACAGAGTTTGTGAGAGTGTTTGATCACCCGGTTAGAGGCAAGGAGGCAGGCAGCCGCCTGCTGGATTTTTTTCAAGGCGAGCTTAGCGTGGCGGACTACTCCATCCAATTCCGCATTTTGGCCGCGGAGTGCGGTTACGATGAGGCGGCGCTGTGTGGAATTTTTCGGAGGGGGCTGTCGTCTGCGGTGAAGGACGAGTTGGCGGCCCGGGAGGATTCTTCGGGCCTGGAAGACCTTATCTCCTTGTCCGTGAAGTTGGACAATCGACTGAAGGAGCGCGAGAGGGAACGAGCCTTGGAGCAGCGGGGCCGTCGTGGGTCGTCATCGCGGTACGGTCCGGCAACGTTACGTGCAGACGGCTTCGTCGAATCACCATCCACCTCTACGCCGACGCGGAGTCCGGTCCTGGCGGGGGAGGAGCCAATGCAACTCGGCAGCGGTCGTCTTTCTACGGAGGAGCGGCGGAGACGGATGAGGGCGGGCTTATGTCTTTACTGTGGCTTGCCGGGACACCACGTTGCCGCCTGTGACGCGATCTCTTCACGTCGTCCTGGATCTTCGGCCCCTGGGGTTCCTCTCGCCAGAGGGGGGACCAGGTTCGTACATTATGGCAATCAGTCTAATGATTTGCCTCGCAACGAGTCGATTGAACTAAAACAAACTCGAGGTGAAATGAGACTGCAATTGCCGGGAGAGGTTTCGCATGGGGGGGTTAATTTTAGGTTCACTGCTTTAGTAGATTCAGGGGCAGATGAATGTTTTATAGACCAGAGTGTTGTTGATGCTCTTAAATGCCCATTAATAAGACTCTCTACTCCTAAAAAGGTTCTAGATCTCGATGGGCGACCCCTGGCGGACGTAAGGTTTATAACGCCCCCGCTTAAAACAAAGCTGTCCGGGAACCATTTTGAGGTTCGTAGCTTCTTGGTTATGCCATGTAAATCGGCTTCGGTTGTGCTAGGGCTCCCCTGGCTAAAGATGCATAACCCTAATATTGACTGGACTAAAACACAAGTAGTGACTTGGAGTTCCTTCTGTTACGCGCACTGCTTACGCTCGGCGTGCCTGCTTCCGGATCAAGCCCAAACAGTTGCCGAGCCTGTAAATTTAGTAAATGTTCCTGCCGAGTACCATGATCTCGAACAGGTTTTTAGTATAGACCAGGCTAAGACCCTGCCTCCGCACCGCCCTTACGACTGCGCCATTGACTTGCAGCCCAATGCCCCACTACCTAGCTCGAGGTTATATCAAATTTCTAAACCTGAGCAGGAGGCTATGAGAGATTATATAACCTCTTCCTTGGCAACTGGCCTAATTCGCCCTTCGTCCTCACCGTTGGGAGCGGGGTTTTTTTTCGTTGGCAAAAAAGATGGGGGTCTTCGGCCGTGCATTGACTACCGGGGTCTTAATGAGATTACTGTTAAAAACAAATATCCGCTGCCATTATTAGATTCGGCCTTCGCACCGTTAAAGTCAGCCACCATATATACCAAGTTAGACTTGCGCAGCGCTTACCACTTGGTTAGGATTCGGGATGGAGATGAGTGGAAAACCGCTTTCAAAACCCCGCTCGGACATTTTGAATACCTAGTCATGCCTTTTGGTCTGACTAATGCACCCGCTGTTTTCCAGAGCCTCATAAATGATGTGCTTCGTGACATGCTAAATGTCTTCTGTTTTGTTTATTTAGATGACATCTTAATATTTTCTAGAAACTTGCAGGAACACCGCCAACATGTCCGCATGGTCCTCCAAAGGCTTCTGGAAAATAGGCTGTTTGTCAAGGCCGAGAAGTGCGAGTTCCACCGCGGGTCAATGCAATTTCTTGGTTTCATCGTCGAAAAAGGGCAATTACGGCCTGACCCAGCCAAAATTCAGGCAGTTGCAGATTGGCCAACCCCCACTTCACGTAAGCAGTTACAAAGGTTCCTCGGGTTTGCCAATTTTTATAGGCGTTTTATTCGGAACTATAGTATGAGGGCCGAGCCCCTTACCAGGTTGACCTCTAATAAACGCCCGTTTGTGTGGTCCTCTGTGGCGGAAGCCGCTTTTGTAGGTCTTAAAAGGGCATTCACTAGCTCACCTGTCCTTGTTCACCCTGACTCAGATCTTCCTTTTGTGGTCGAGGTTGATGCGTCGAGTTCCGGAGTGGGGGCCATCCTATCCCAGAGGTCTGCAGTCGACCAGAGACTACACCCCTGCGCATTCTACTCCCGCCGCCTCACCCCCGCGGAGGCAAATTATGACGTCGGCAACAGGGAGCTGCTCGCTATAGTTCAGGCTTTACAGGAATGGAGGCACTGGTTGGAGGGGACGGAGGTGCCGTTCCAAATACTCACCGACCATAAGAATTTGGAGTACCTCCGGGCTGCCAAGCGCCTCAACACACGCCAGGCCCGTTGGGCGCTGTTCCTGACACGTTTCAACTATGTGATTACTTACCGTCCGGGATCACGCAACGGGAAGCCCGATGCCTTGTCAAGAATTCATGAACCGGTGGAGGAAATGTCTTCAGAGGAGCCTGTTGTTCCAGAGAACCTGATCATCGGCGCACTCCGATGGGAGGTTGAGCGGCTAGTGGAAGACTCTCTACGGGGTGTTAGGGTGCCCGGAGGCTGCCCTGCTGGCAAACTTTTTGTTCCGGACGCTCAGCGTGCAGGTGTGCTAAAGTGGGGGCACACCTCGAAGTTTGCCTGCCACCCGGGTGTGTCCCGCACGTTCTTCCTCATTTCCCAGAGGTTTTGGTGGCCGGGTATGCGAAAGGACGTCATGGACTACATTTCTGCGTGTTCCATCTGCGCTCGGGGCAAATCGGCCCATCAAGCTCCAGCAGGACTTCTGCGTCCGTTGCCTGTTCCATCTCGTCCTTGGTCCCATGTTGCACTCGATTTTATTACTGGCCTTCCACGCTCAAGGGGATATTCCGTCATCTTGACAGTGATTGACCGATTCTCCAAGATGGCGCACTTCGTCGCTCTCCCCAAGTTGCCTTCAGCTCTGGAGACCGCTGACCTGCTGGTAACACACGTTTTTCGAACCCATGGCATTCCGTCTGACCTAGTTTCTGACAGGGGACCCCAGTTTGTGTCTCGGGTTTGGAGAGCATTCTGCAAAGCTCTGGGGGCCACGTCAAGTATGTCTTCCGGCTACCACCCACAGTCCAACGGACAGACAGAACGGGTCAACCAGGAGCTGGAGGCTGCCCTCCGTTGCGTTTGCCAACTGCATCAGGCCTCCTGGGCCTCACACCTGCCTTGGGTGGAATATGCCCACAACACCCTCATTAGCTCAGCCACTGGGAGGTCGCCTTTTATGTCGGCATACGGGTTCCAACCACCACTGTTCCCTTCTCAGGAAGCCGAGGTCGTCGTGCCGTCCGTCCAAGTGCACCTGCGGAGGGCCCATAGAGTCTGGAGGGACGCTAGGGCTGCACTAGTCCGCACTGCAGCCCGCAACCGCCTGATTGCTGACCGCCACAGAAGACCCGCTCCGGTCTATCGTCCGGGCCAGATGGTCTGGTTATCAACGCGGGATTTGAACCTTGCTGGGACTTCCAAGAAGTTGGGCCCTAGGTTCGTGGGCCCTTTTGCTGTGGACTCTGTGGTGAACCCCGTCGCGGTCAGGCTACAGCTTCCCGGTTCAATGAAGATCCACCCAGTCTTCCACGTGTCTCTGCTCAAGCCGGTCTCCACTAGCCCCCTGAACCCTCCACCAGTGCCTCCTCCTGCCCCTCGCGTGGTTGACGGTGGGCCGGTATATACGGTGCGTACTATTCTCGATTCTAGGAGGCGGGGAAGGGGGGTGCAGTACCTGGTCGACTGGGAAGGTTATGGCCCTGAGGAGCGCCAATGGGTCCCCCGCTCCTGGATCCTCGATCCATCGCTTTTGCGGGATTTCCACTCCCTTCATCCCTCTAAACCAGGTGGTCCGCCAGGGGGCGTCCGTTGAGGGGGGGGTTCTGTCATATCTGTATGCCTTCTCAGTTGTTTTTTTCTTTCCAGCATCTGATTCAGCTGGATGGGCGGGGCCGTGGCCGCACACCTGTGGCGCATTAGGAGCGCTCACTATTTAAGGATTCCTGTCACCGTCTGCGAGTGTCGGACTATTGCATATGCTCGTTCCTGCCTTGCTTACCGCTGTGTGCTCATCGTCATCCTCGGTGCCTTCCGACGTTCTTCGGTCGTGTTCTGGTTTGATCTTATTTACTTTTGTGCTCTTCTGGTTTTTGTAGTTAGGATTTTGTACTCTGTTATATTCACGCCATCTTGGGTGCTCTTTTAGTTATACTTGTTATATCCGCGTTTTCTAGCGTGCTCCCTAAGTTGTACTTGTTATATCCGCGTTTTCTAGCGTGCGTCCTAAGTTGTACTTGTTATATCCGCGTTTTCTAGCGTGCGTCCTAAGTTGTACTTGTTATATCCGCGTTTTCTAGCGTGCGTCCTAAGTTGTACTTGTTATATCCGCGTTTTCTAGCGTGCGTCCTAAGTTGTACTTGTTATATCCGCGTTTTCTAGCGTGCGTCCTCAGTTGTACTTGTTATATCCGCGTTTTCTAGCGTGCGTCCTCAGTTGTACTAATTAAACACAAACAATTGTTCTATTGATCTCCTGGTCTGTGTTTTTGGATCCACATTAACGGCTTGCCGTCATAACAGTTTGGGTGGTTTTTCTGTGTGATTTTGACAAAAATCAGATCACATTTGAGGTGATTTTATGCAGAAATATGAGAAATTCCAAAAGGTTCAGATACTTTTTTTCCCAAATCATTTTTTTTTTTTTTTTTACATCAAAGGTCATTCGAACTCACAACAACAGCAAACTAAATAGCATAACTAGCAATTAATGATACAACTGGAACACGAAATTAATAATTATCACAGAACATGAAGTTTAAAAATGTTACATCTGTTGTGCTGCAATGCACGCTGAGGGGCATGAGGCATGTTGTATGACAACAGTGTTGACAGTAGGTGACAGCAGAGGTTTTCTGTCTCTCCCAAGGGAAGTGAGAGATTACATGGAGCAGTGATGACCAATGAAGCGTCTTAAAGCAATGAAGCTTTATTGCCTATTGATTGAAGGCTTCATGGAGGTTCATTTGCTCCATGGAGCGATCAAGTGGTCATGAAGCAAACGGTGTTGAGAATTCTAATTTGGTGGGTGTGGCTTATAATTCCAAAAATTACAGTATGTCTTTAATACATTCGCAATGTATATGTAATGTTGTAAGGTTCCAAATCCTTGTGAGCATATGCAGTCCCTGAACATGGGTCGCGCATAAAATGTTTGAACATTTTTTGTCACAGGCAGTGACGTTTTGTCTGTTATGAAAAATGCAAAGCTCCTGCAAACCCTCGTTTTTAATGCCCAAAATGTGCGTCTGCATGTGGATGATAGGCCAAACCGTAGAATAAAGTTCTTCTTTTAGCGAGATATCCTGCTATGTGTGGACATGGCCTAAATGTGTTCTGCAGTTGACTGCTGTCCAGATTCAAAACAAAAATGTTTGTGTTGTTTTATTTCTACTCACAAAACCCTGACGATCACCAGGTTTTATATTAATTTATTTATTTAAGAGCAAAAAAGCCAGATCATATTTTCACTAAACTTGTAATGAATTACAGATTGTTTACAGCCTTTGAATTAAGCTAGTTTAGCATTTGATTGTAGCTTTGTAACCTACTAACTGTACATTGTTCAAGGTTTTGTCACAGCCTGAGGTGGAGGATGACATAACCTGCAAGAGGATGCAAGGGATTTTTAAAAAAAGAAAAAAAAACATATTTCATTTTTTTCATAGGTATTATTTCTGTTGTACATTAATAATAACACTCTTGAAACCTGTTATCATATCCCTATGTTGCTGCATTGAACAGGTCTCAATATCTGTACATAATCACATAATCTGTACTGTGCACAAACTAGAAATTAGACTGCACACAGGGTAATGGCAAAATTTTATATTAAAATAAAATGCAACCATGTTTCTTTGTCTTGACATTTTTGTGCCAGGGCACAGCTGGGAAGTATGAGAAGAGGCCTTGCTTTGCTGATTTTGTCTACAACATCACATATGCGGTTCTCAGCATTTCTGTTTGATAGTGTCAATCCAAGATGTAAGGTTTACTCTTCACCAAGACATGGTTACTTTAACAGTGTTTGAACAGTGTTTCCTTAAAGTTACCTAAGAAACTGAAAATTTGAGAGGCAAAAAATAATTTCAAATTGCCTGTGCTGTAGATGCCACATGATTGCAGCAAAGCAGTACCGTGTGATGATTATTCTCTATGCACAGCTGTTGATCAAATGGGCCAATATCATAGGTGCCCAATACATCGATCGCGAGCAACCGGATGATCTCAAAGATAGTGTCAATTGACTGCGTCCTCATTTTGGGGGAGGGAGCAGAGGGTTGTCTGTCCATCCATCTTTCCTTGCTACTGGATTTATCATTTGATTTATTGACAGTATAGGTAAACCAGTTAAGGTTTAGTTGGGGAACCAATGTGAGAGCCCTGTTAGTCTATCACCCACCCTTAATGACGTCCAGCTTGATGCTCTTTCAGATTTAATATTCGCTCATTCACTGCTCAGCCTTTGCCGCGTACAGACGCACTCTGAAGCACTCTCTTATCTTAACCGATAAGCGACAAGCTCGACTCCCAGTATGGCTCCAAAGAATTTGAAACCTGGAGACTTGGATGAAATAAAATCCTCCATACAGAAGTTGGAGGTCTCCTTGAGTGGCTTGATTCAAAACCAGAATCAAGAAATCGTCAGAGAGCTCCATTTAATTCGCGCTGAAAACGAGAAACTCAAGCAGGTGGTCGAGGAGAGAGATGTTTGCATCAAGAAGCTGGAAATTTTGGCTGACGATCTTGAGCAGTGCCGACGCGCAAATGAGCTCATCATTTCTGGATTACAACTGACGCCTGGCCCAGGGGAGACAGTGGCGCAACTGGCAATTGCTAAGATGAAAGAGTATGGAATAAACATGGAACCGCTGGACATCTGTCGCTGCCTTCTGCTCCCATCTGGGGGGAGTGGACCGGCGACGGTGCTCATGAAGCTGGCAGACCACAAGACCAAGACTGCCCTGCTTAACCAGCGCCGCCACCTGAAAGGGTCGAAGATTTTTTTGAACGATAACTCGCCGAAATTGCAAGAAAAGCACGTCAACTCAAGAAAGCTGGGAAAATAGCCAACACCTGGGTCTCGGATTGCAGGATCCTTGTCAAGACGCAGGATATGAAGATTAGAGTTTTGATCAACTGACTACAATAGCTGGATAACTGTAAATACTACACAGCCGACCAGTATAACAACTCGTGGATGTGGACGGTAGCTGAAACTTATCAACGGCTGGAGTTACAAGAATCTTGAACACATTAAGGATTATCAACTAAAGACAACAAAGGCTCTGACTTTAATTTGCACGGATATAACATGCACGGATATAACATGACACAAAAGTATCGGGCATCTAAGGGGGGAGGGGGTGTTGCAATTATGATTGACAATCTCCTTGAATGTATTACAATTGAACTCCTAATCCCCAATTGTAAAAACATAATTATCTGCTGTGTCTACCGAGCTCCTGATTTAAATGTCTAGTTTACTGAGTATATGGAAAAGATACTGTATAAAACGAATAATAAGCATGTTTTCGTTGTGGAGACATTAAACTTGGGACAAAATATGTACAGCATGTTGTTTGATTTTCTCATACATTCATGTCTGATGAAACTGTTACAGTGACCCTGTGTGCGCCAATTGTTGCCACCATGTACACCTCAGCAATGTGTCCTTTTAAGAGACTTACAAGCATTTTGAGTCGCTACTCACACCAGCTGTGATAACATTTCACACACATAGCTACAACGAAATGTTCCACAGCAAACAGATGCAAAAATGTCAGGGACATGACAAAGTCATAACCTTGTACGCCCTAAAATTAATCGAGCTGCTTGACTGGACGCTTAGTCACTAAACCCAGATTGTTGACTGTGTTATTCTACAGTTTTGATGTATGTTCCATGCCTAAATGTGCGTCTTTAGTTGTATGGGGGACGGGAAACTGATAAGCATATGCTTCATCTCGTCCGCCTATGTCGTCTTCTTCGGTTTCTTCGGGCAAATCATATCACATTTTGTAATTGTCAATGATACCGATGATGATGACAATAAAATTCCATAATAACACTATGAGTAAGAGTGTCATTATGATTGTAAGAACCAATGAAGACAAACGGTTGGTTTTCAAGTCAGGCCAGGTTTTAAAATAGCTTAGTCATATCACTGACACACTGACTGACAATGAGGTCATATTTCGACAGTGTTGCTCACTATATGTCCAAGCCAATGTTCTTTCCCGGAAATTTGGTCAGTGCTCTGATGAGGTCAAGCTCACCTTGTTCAACGCCTATTGTACACCCCTCTACATTGCACATCTGTGGTCAAATTATAATAAAACAAGCTGTGAGAGACTGTAAGTGGCATACAATGACTCTCACTGGTATCACTATCTGTCTGTCTGTCCGTCCGTCTGTCTGTCTGTCCGTCCGTCCGTCCGTCTAATAAGATGGTACCTTTTCTAATAGACACCGTCGAACTGTATTATTCTAACACACTCGAAATAATAAAAAAGGCATTTAACCATAGTTTAAAGTTGTAATATAAGAATTATAATATAAGTTATAATACACATACTCACTCCTCACAAAGCAGGAGGCCAGTGCTGAGTCATCAGCACATTCCATGAGATGGAGGTTGTGGAGAGGAACTCCATAACGTTCGATACAGTGAAGCGGACTGGCTTATCAGCCCTCACCTGATAAGCAAAGGAAAAGACGCCGTCGTCATCTCTTCGGTGGGGCCAAGACACCCCGGCCTACCAAAGCAACACCTGAGAACAACAAGAACTAAGTTTGATAGCTCGGCGCCTCTCAGATGTTAAGGCAGGCCCAACCTCCCATCTCAGTTGCCTCATTAACCATGACCCAGCAACAGTGACACATGAACTAAACAGCCCAAACTGCGATAGAAGATTATCCTAAACACACCCTTCTTCATGCCCAAGGCCTGCCCCGCGAGAACCTTAAAGAAGACTGAATGTTTAACTAAGCCATGTCATTTTTCTCAGGAACCCTTTGTTGACTTGTGATATGGTGACCTTGGATCCTCGCCTGGGTCCCTCTGTGCTGTATGATCGCTATTGACCTGTATAAATGGTCAACATGTGCTTCGAAGCCTTCTTCCAGCTTTCAAAATGGAGTCATACAAGAGGTTAAGACTAAGGTGAACGCGCGGTGTTTTGCCTTTTGGCCGGGTTGTCGGAGTCTCGCCGGCCTCCGATCTGTCTCTTTCTCTGTCTGTCTCTCTAAGATAAGTAAGATAAGTAAGATAATAAAAAATATTCTCAATTCTTGTGTGCCAGTAGAATTCAGTGTACCAAAATACAGTATATTTTTTATTTTTATACATTAGTGCAGAGCCGCCTTGGTAGTCGAAAAATGCCATTGCATGTACGGTAGTTGACTTTCCTATAAATGAATTAAAAAGGAAAGTTCAGAATTTTTGACATAAGGCTTAATCTTCGAGTTAGGTGGGGCTTTATTAGTCGGTGGAGTTGATTTCAACAAATTCCGTGAAGTTTGTTAGGTATTTGGTAGTTTCAGGGCTCCGGAGTGGCTAAGTTAGTGCGAGTCAACAGTGTCTGCTTAGCATACCGATAAAAAACAACATATGCACGCATGAGACTCACCGATGAACCATGCAATCAATAGTGTTGGCTATGTTTTCAGGATAAAGTTATAAAAAACTTACCATTGCATGTCAATAATTGTAGTATGAACAGCAACATTTGTAATCCAGCAGCTCTGCAGGGAACAGGCTGTCTAGGCAAGCAGGGCGGCGTGAAATCACATCGGTTTTTTCACTGCTGATGTTTTTTTTGTGGGGATGAAAGCAGCAGACTGAGCATGAGTGGCCAGAGCGCTCCTCTATATTGTGGTCGCAATACGCATCTAAAAAAATTGTCCTGCAGAATAAAATGAATCACGGAAGTTTGGTGTGACATTGTTTTGCAGTTGGTAGCTCAAGTTGTCTTGGGACTGAACGATCAGCGGTTCAATTCCTGGCTACGACTGCCCACTATCGATGTGCCCTTGGGAAAGCACCAATGGGTTGCCAGCGCCTTGCATGGCAGCAGCATCATTGGTGTGTGAATGTGTGCGTGAAAGGGTAAATTTGTGCTAATGTAAAGTGCTTTGGGCATTGTACCATTGTAACAATGTAGATAAATGTGCTGTATACAGTGGGGCAAATAAGTATTTAGTCAACCACCAATTGTGCAAGTTCTCTGACTTGAAAAGATTTGAGAGGCCTGTAATTGTCAACATGGGTAAACCTCAACCATGAGAGACAGAATGTGGCGAAAAAAAAGAGAAAATCACATTGTTTCATTTCTAAAGAATTTATTTGCAAATCATGTTGGAAAATAAGTATTTGGTCAATACCAAAAGTTCACATCAATACTTTGTTATGTACCCTTTGTTGGCAATAACGGAGGCCAAACGTTTTCTGTAACTCTTCACTCTTCGCTTGGTGTAAAGAAATCAACTGTGGGAGCAATTATTAGAAAATGGAAGACATACAAGACCACTGATAATCTCCCTTGATCTGGGGCTCCATGCAAGATCTCACCCCGTGGCGTCAAAATGATAACAAGAACGGTGAGCAAAAATCCCAGAATCACACGGGGGGACATAGCGAATGACCTACAGAGAGCTGGGACCACAGTAACAAAGGCTACTATCAGCAACACAATGTGCCGCCAGGGACTCAAATCCTGTACTGCCAGACGTGTCCCCCTGCTGGAGAAAGTACGCATCCAGGACCATCTGCAGTTCGCTAGAGAGCATTTCGATGATCCAGAAGAGTAAGAAGCATTTCAAGGTCCTGGAGTGGCCTAGCCAGTCTCCAGATTTCAACCCCATAGAAAATCTGTGGAGGGAGTTGAAAGTCCGTGTTGCCCAACGACAGCCCCAAAACATCACTGCTCTAGAGGAGATCTGCATGGAGGATTGGGCCAAAATATCAGCAACAGTGTGTGAAAAGCTTGTGAAGAGTTACAGAAAACGTTTGGCCTCCGTTATTGCCAACAAAGGGTACATAACAAAGTATTGAGATGAACTTTTGGTATTGACCAAATACTTATTTTCCACCATGATTTGCAAATAAATTATTTAAAAATCAAACAATGTGAGTTCTGTTTTTTTCCCCCCACATTCTGTCTCTCATGGTTGAGGTTTACCCACATTCACAATTACAGGCCTCTCTAATATTTTCAAGTGGGAGAACATTGAACAATCAGTGGTTGACTAAATACTTATTTGCCCCACTGTAAGTACTCTGTATTTACCATCCCCTTTAAAATAAAAACCTAGCCGTTAAAATGTTGTCTATAAAAGTTTGAAGATTGAACAATGTCAAGATAGATATATACGAGCAGGGCAACGATTTGGGGTTCAAAGCCGAACCGTACAGTTCGCCATGTACGGTTCAATACACCTTTATGAACCGCGCCTTTTCTGGTTTGCAATTAATTTATCCCGAACGCTTGTGGTATGAATTGGTCGAGCTCTGTGTGCCTGTGTGTGACGTGAAGCACAGCTATCGAGAAATTCCCGCCCCGCCGCAAGTAAATGTCTGATCGCTCTCAAGCACCTGTGTAATAGAAGGCGAGTAACGCCCTCTCTCGCTTACGAGCGAAGTGAAAGTGAAACAAGAAAGAAAACTTGCGCTTGGTCTCACACAAAAATACACATGGACCCAGGCTTCAACTGGGACCGGGTGCTTTGGTCAGATAAGACCAACATTGAGCTTTTTGGCAACAAACACTCTAAATGGGTCTGGCGTGCCACAAAAGATGTGCATGCTGAAAAGCACCTCATACCCACTGTGAAGTATGGGAGTGGGTCAGTGATGCTGTGGGGCTGTTTCGCTTCCAAAGGCCCTGGGAACCTTGTTAGGGTGCATGGCATCATGAATGCTTTGAAATACCAGGACATTTTAAATCAAAATCTGTTGCCCTCTGCCCGAAAGCTGAAGATGGGTCGTCACTGGGTCTTTCAGCAAGACAATGACCCTAAACATACGACCAAATCTACACAGAAATGGTTCACCAGATACAAAATCAAGCTCCTCCCATGGCCATCTCAGTCCCCAGACCTTGTTTTGTTGGCAAAAGGGGATTGTACAAAGTATTAACACCAGGGGTGCTAATAATTGTGACACACATTATTTGATGTCAAATAATTTTTTCTTTATGTGGGATTTTTTCCCCACTGAATGAATGCACTTGTATTGAAGGTTGGATTTTTCTCTTTTTTTCCATTAAGGTCCCATATTATTTGAATTAAAAAAAAATATATATATATTAAAAGCTAAAAAACACATCTTTTTCAGGGGTGCCATTAATTATGGAGGGCACTGTATATATATATATATATATATATATATATATATATATATATATATATATATATATATATATATATATATATATATATATATATATATATATATATATATATATATATACTGGACTGTCTCAGGAAATTAGAATACACAATATTCTAATTTTTTGAGACAGTCCTGTGTATATATACAGGACTGTCTCAGGAAATTAGAATACACAATATTCTAATTTCCCGAGACAGTCAGGAAATTAGAAATTAGAATACACAATATTCTAATTCCTGACTGTCTCAGGAAATTAGAATATTGTGTATTCTAATTTCCTGAGACAGTCCTGTATATATACACAGGACTGTCTCAAAAAATTAGAATATTGTGTATTCTAATTTCCTGAGACAGTCCAGTATAATATATATATATATATATATATATATATATATATATATATATATATATATATATATATATATATATATATATATATATATATATATATATATATATAGACACACAGTGCCTTGCAAAAGTATTCGGCCCCCTTGAACCTTGCAACCTTTCTTCACATTTCAGGCTTCAAACATAAAGATATAAAATTTTAATTTTTTGTCAAGAACAACAAGTGGGACACAATCGTGAAGTGGAACAAAATTTATTGGATAATTTAAACTTTTTTAACAAATAAAAAACTGAAAAGTGGGCGTGCAATATTATTCGGCCCCCTTGCGTTAATACTTTGTAGCGCCACCTTTTGCTTCAATTACAGCTGCAAGTCGCTTGGGGTATGTTTCTATCAGTTTTGCACATCGAGAGACTGACATTCTTGCCCATTCTTCCTTGCAAAACAGCTCGAGCTCAGTGAGGTTGGATGGAGAGTGTTTGTGAACAGCAGTCTTCAGCTCTTTCCACAGATTCTCGATTGGATTCAGGTCTGGACTTTGACTTGGCCATTCTAACACCTGGATACGTTTATTTTTGAACCATTCCATTGTAGATTTGGCTTTATGTTTTGGATCATTGTCCTGTTGGAAGATAAATCTCCGTCCCAGTCTCAGGTCTTGTGCAGATACCAACAGGTTTTCTTCCAGAATGTTCCTGTATTTGGCTGCATCCATCTTCCCGTCAATTTTAACCATCTTCCCTGTCCCTGCTGAAGAAAAGCAGGCCCAAGCCGTGATGCTGCCACCACCATGTTTGACAGTGGGGATGGGGTGTTCAGGGTGATGAGCTGTGTTGCTTTCACGCCAAACATATCATTTTGCATTGTGGCCAAAAAGTTCAATTTTGGTTTCATCTGACCAGAGCACCTTCTTCCACATGTTTGGTGTGTCTCCCAGGTGGCTTGTGGCAAACTTTAAACGAGACTTTTTATGGATATCTTTGAGAAACGGCTTTCTTGCCACTCTTCCATAAAGGCCAGATTTGTGCAGTGTACGACTGATTGTTGTCCTATGGACAGACTCTCCCACCTCAGCTGTAGATCTCTGCAGTTCATCCAGAGTGATCATGGGCCTCTTGGCTGCATCTCTGATCAGTTTTCTCCTCGTTTGAGAAGAAAGTTTGGAAGGACGGCCGGGTCTTGGTAGATTTGCAGTGGTCTGATGCTCCTTCCATTTCAATATGATGGCTTGCACAGTGCTCCTTGCGATGTTTAAAGCTTGGGAAATCTTTTTGTATCCAAATCCAGCTTTAAACTTCTCCACAACAGTATCTCGGACCTGCCTGGTGTGTTCCTTGGTTTTCATAATGCTCTCTGCACTTTAAACAGAACCCTGAGACTATCACAGAGCAGGTGCATTTATACGGAGACTTGATTACACACAGGTGGATTCTATTTATCATCATCGGTCATTTAGGACAACATTGGATCATTCAGAGATCCTCACTGAACTTCTGGAGTGAGTTTGCTGCACTGAAAGTAAAAGGGCCGAATAATATCGCACGCCCCACTTTTCAGTTTTTTATTTGTTAAAAAAGTTTAAATTATCCAATAAATGTTGTTCCGCTTCACGATTGTGTCCCATTTGTTGATTCTTGACAAAAAAATTAAATTTCATATCTTTATGTTTGAAGCCTGAAATGTGGCGAAAGGTTGCAAGATTCAAGGGGGCCGAATAGTTTTGCAAGGCACTGTAAATGACAGTACAGGGTGACCCCAAAAAAAGTTTACACTGCCATAATACAACTTAAATGCCATGTTTATTCAGTTTAGAATTAGAATTGAATCACAAATTATACATTATTGTAAAGAACATGTACAGTACACTCTATTTTTCAATGTGTCCTCTCTTAAGTGTCACAACAGCGCCTGCGGAACGCTTGACAGGTCTTCTTTATGTAGGATGATGTCATCTTTTCCCAAGATCTAACAATGGACCTCTCCAAGGCTGCCACAGAAGTTTGTGGCTTCTTACAGGCACTGTCCTCCACAGTTGCCCATATGCTATAATCCAGGGGATTGAGATCTGGACTCTGGACTCCACATATCACCTTGTCAATCAACTTTTTGGTCCGCACAGATCGTCACTTCCAGACCCAGGTTTTCATGAGGCTGTTCCAGTATCTTTCAGCTTCTTTTTAACTTTGTAGACTGCATATCTGGATATTCTCAGATTTGCTGCAATCTCAGTAGGTGTCAGATCGGCACGCAGCAATTCAGGTACAGCTAAAGTTTTCTTCATTTTCAGCAGAAGCACAGGAATTGTAGAGACGAGAGTTTACCAGCTGCATTGAGTGACCTTAATGTATCACTTAACCATGACAACCTATTTAGATATGTTTCAATGGCTTTTAAACAAGCAGTCAACTGAGTGTAAACTTTTTTTTGGGTCACCCTGTAGAGTGAAATGCCCACTACAGTCCTTATGTACCGTATGTTGAATGTATATGTCCATCTTGTGTCTTATCTTTCCATTCCAACAATTTATTTTACAGAATATATATATAATTTACAGAAAAATATGGCATATTTTATAGATGGTTTGAATTGTGATTAATTGCGATTAATTACGATTAATTAATTTTTAAACTGTAATTAACTCGATTAAAAATTGTAATCGTTTGACAGCCCTAATATATATATATATATATATATATATATATATATATATATATATATATATATATATATATATATATATATATATATATATATACATATGAGTTAATTTTATTGCTCACCCTGCGTTTCGGAGTCATCAACATGTTTTGACAACCCCCCCCCACCCACAAAAGTCAAGCTCCGCCTATGTTCAATACACGTTGATATACAGTAAAATAATTTATGCTACCATTTCAACAACATATTGTAGTTTTTCCCCTCTTCCCTGTCATCATTAGCCCCTAACTCAGTCTTTTGGGACACAGCTTTTTACTGAAAAAGCCCAATCCCTCGTAAATCATCATGAAGACATCTGTTAGCGAGGAGCTGCATGGCACGCGCCTGACAACACAACCCTGTCCCTGAAGCCTTCCATTTAATAGGAATGGACACGGTGACATTTTTGGCAGTAGTGTGTTGAGGCAGGAGGAAGACATTATTCAACAATGTTTTTTTCCACAGGAGAACACCCCCGAAAAAAACTAGACCACCATTTGGGGGATGTTTAATTTGCTTTTTCCTTGAAGCTTGTATTTCCATTTCAAAAATGTCATGTCGATTAACAGTGGCCTCGGCCGCAGTTTAATACTCTGCAATTAAGCACAAACCACTGAAATCTGTCTACTGTTTGCTTATGTGCCAATTAATATTCCTCTTTACCACACTTTAATAACACTGTAATTATATTCTTAGAGTTGTGTGCACATGGCTGTTATTGTATCTGTTTCTTTCTGACCGGTGCTACACATTCATTTTCAATTCACTCCAATTGATAACTCTCAGTACGACTTTAGTACCTGATGATAAAGGGATTTTATAAGACATATTTAGTAACTGATGCAGTTTCTCGGTACGTAATTTTTTTTCTCGCTGTATTTTATACCCTTGAGTTCTTTCACAGCATTCCATCTATTTTTCTGCTAATTTCCCTATTCAGGGTTGACTGGGTACACCGTAAACTCCAGACAATCATCAGGTAAATTGTAAATAGGCTTTCACTGATGTACAGTGGTATGAAAAAGTATCTGAACCTTTCGGAATTTCTCACATTTCTGTATAAAACACCATCAAATGTGATCTGATCTTTGTCAAAATCGCACAGATGAAAAAAAAAACAAAAAAAAAAACTATCTGCTTTAACTAAAACCACCCAAACATTTATAGGTTTCATATTTTAATGAGGATAGTATGCAAACAGTGACAGAGGGGGGAAAAATAAGTAAGTGAACCATTACATTTAATATTTTGTTCCCCCCCCTTTTGTTAGCAATAACTTCAACCAGATGCTTCCTTTAGCACCCCCTCTGGTACATCGATCAAGACTAATCTTGGCCCATTCTTCTTTACAAACTGCTGTAGTTCAGTCAGATTCCTGGGATGCCTGGCATGAATCACTGTCTTTAGGTCATGCCACAGCATCTCAATAGGGTTCAAGTCTGGACTGTGACTTGGCCACACCAGAACGTGTATGGATGTTTTGGATCATTGTCTTGTTGCAGCATCCATCCTTTTTTTAGCTTCAACTGTCTGACAGACAGCCTCAGGTTTGCCAGCAAAGCATCCTGATAAACTTTTGAATTCATTTTTCCATTAATGAATGAAAGTTGTCCAGGCCCCGAGGCAGCAAAACAGCCCTGAATCATGAGCTTCCTCCACCGTGGGGATGAGGTGTTGATGTTGGTGAGCTGTTCCATTTTCCCTCTACACATGACGTTGTGTGTTACTCCCAAACAGTTAAACTTTGGTTTAATCAGTCAACAAAATATTTTGCCAAAACTTCTGTGGAGTGTCCAAGTGAGGACACATATGCGAACATTGAATGAGCGACAATGTTTTTTTTTTTTTTAGACAGCAGTGTCTGCGTCATTGGAGCCCTCCCATGAACACCATTCTTGGCCATAGTTTTACATATAGTTGATGTGTGCACAGAGATATTGGACTGTGCCACTAATTTCTGTAAGTCTTTAGCAGACACTCTAGGGTTCTTTTTTTTTTTTTTTTTTAACTTCTCTGAGTATTCTGCGCTGAACTCTCGGCATCATCTTTGGTGGATGGCCACTTCTTGGGAGAGAAGCAAACTCTCTCCATTTGTAGACAACTTCTTCTCTGTCAATTGACTTTTAGAGATGGTTTTGTATCCTTTCCCAGCTTTATACAAATCAACAATCCTTGATCGCAGGTCTTCGGACAGCTCTTTTGACCGAGCCATGATGCATATCAGACAATCCTCCTCATCAAAACATTTCTTACCAGGTGTGTGTTTTATAGTGGGCAGGGCAGCTTTAAACCACTCATCAGTGATTAGGCACACACCTGACTTAAATTGTTTGATAAAACTTGGTTTCAATTGCTCTTTAAGTCTCCTTAAACAGAGCGTTCACTTAAATAAATAAAGTTTATTGAATTTAATTGATTTTTCCCTCTTCTGTCATTGTTTGCATGCTATCCTCATTAAAATATGAAATCCTATAAATGTTTGGGTGGTTTTAGTTAAAGCAGACACTGTTTTTACATCTGTACGATTTTGACAAAGATCAGATCATATTTGATGGTGATTTTATGCAGAAATGTGAGAAATTCCAAATGGTTCAGATACTTTTTCATTCCACTGTAGTGCTTTGGTATTTTAGGAGGACTCACAAAATTGAAAGAAATTACATGAACAACCACATATTCACGTATATCTAGTGAACATGCCATGTGGATAAATGGAGTACAGGCACCTACAGTATTTTCCCACCTTCCAAAGACATTTATGTTTGATTAATTGAAAACTAAATTGTCCATAAGTGCGCATGTGGTTGTGAATGTTGTCTTTGTATGTTTGCCTTTATTTTACCTTAAGAAACCCCAGCAATTTCATAGCAAACATCTGTGCATGTCTTCTTGGAATATATTTACAGAGTACTTTTTACATTGTATGTGTTTTTCCTCCCTGGATCATCTCCCTTTGCTTTTGTAAATGTAGCCACTAGATGGTGCTATAGACCTTTTAAACAGTCCGATCTGACCCAGACAATTGTTTTGTGGCTACCTGATTTAAAGTGTCCCCACTGATCCAAGACTATATTGTACATTCCAAATTTAACATCATGGCCACAGATTTTTACAGAACCGTATGTTTCTTTAAGTTTCTTCTTTATAATTCCTTTCGGCCTCGTAAAACGTCCCAGGTGTTCATTGCTGGACATTGGGAAGCTTCCCGAATGGAAAAAGACCATTTATCACACTGGGCAGTAACACAGCTCTTCATTTTTGGATGCAGCAAAAGGTAGACAGATCTTATAACAGTGCAGCATACTTGTGCAGAATATTTACAAAGTATTTGTCACAATACCATGCATTTGGTACCTGGGGATTTTATTGCACCTGACTTAATCTACTGATTAAATAATGGTTGCGGGGGTGCTGAGCCTATCCCACCTAATCATGGGGAGGAGGCGGGTACAACCTGAACTGTTTGCCAGCCAGTTGTAGGGCACACATAAACAAACAAACTTTCACACACACTCAATTAAACATTGTCCAACAAATAAAGCATGAAAAAATAATTTATATGTTGTATATGTGACAAAATAATTGCATTTCCGAAGTTCGAGCCTGAAAGGGGATGAACCCGGAAGTAATACGTCACACCTGGAACAGCGATGGCAGCTCCATACATACGGCCGCCACACAAAGCCCTTCAAACAATGATTCAAACAGCGATACTGTGGCTTGCAAAAGTATTCGGCCCCCTTGAATCTTGCAACCTTTCGCCACATTTCAGGCTTCAAACATAAAGATATGAAATTTAATTTTTTTGTCAAGAATCAACAACAAGTGGGACACAATCGTGAAGTGGAACAACATTTATTGGATAATTTAAACTTTTTTAACAAATAAAAAACTGAAAAGTGGGACGTGCAATATTATTCGGCCCCTTTACTTTCAGTGCAGCAAACTCACTCCAGAAGTTCAGTGAGGATCTCTGAATGATCCAATGATGTCCTAAATGACCGATGATGATAAATAGAATCCACCTGTGTGTAATCAAGTCTCCGTATAAATGCACCAGCTCTGTGATAGTCTCAGGGTTCTGTTTAAAGTACAGAGAGCATTTTGAAAACCAAGGAACACACCAGGCAGGTCCGAGATACTGTTGTGGAGAAGTTTAAAGCCGGATTTGGATACAAAAAGATTTCCCAAGCTTTAAACATCTCAAGGAGCACTGTGCAAGCCATCATATTGAAATGGAAGGAGCATCAGACCACTGCAAATCTACCAAGACCCGGCCGTCCTTCCAAACTTTCTTCTCAAACAAGGAGAAAACTGATCAGAGATGCAGCCAAGAGGCCCATGATCACTCTGGATAAACTGCAGAGATCTACAGCTGAGGTGGGAGAGTCTGTCCATAGGACAACAATCTGTCGACTGTACACTGCACAAATCTGGCCTTTATGGAAGAGTGGCAAGAAGAAAGCCATTTCTCAAAGATATCCATAAAAAGTCTCGTTTAAAGTTTGCCACAAGCCACCTGGGAGACACACCAAACATGTGGAAGAAGGTGCTCTGGTCAGATGAAACCAAAATTGAACTTTTTGGCCACAATGCAAAACGATATGTTTGGCGTAAAAGCAACACAGCTCATCACCCTGAACACACCATCCCCACTGTCAAACATGGTGGGGGCAGCATCATGGTTTGGGCCTGCTTTTCTTCAGCAGGGACAGGGAAGATGGTTAAAATTGACGGGAAGATGGATGCAGCCAAATACAGGAACATTCTGGAAGAAAACCTGTTGGTATCTGCACAAGACCTGAGACTGGGACGGAGATTTATCTTCCAACAGGACAATGATCTAAAACATAAAGCCAAATCTACAATGGAATGGCTCAAAAATAAACGTATCCAGGTGTTAGAATGGCCAAGTCAAAGTCCAGACCTGAATCCAATCGAGAATCTGTGGAAAGAGCTGAAGACTGCTGTTCACAAACACTCTCCATCCAACCTCACTGAGCTCGAGCTGTTTTGCAAGGAAGAATGGGCAAGAATGTCAGTCTCTCGATGTGCAAAACTGATAGAAACATACCCCAAGCGACTTGCAGCTGTAATTGAAGCAAAAGGTGGCGCTACAAAGTATTAACGCAAGGGGGCCGAATAATATTGCACGCCCCACTTTTCAGTTTTTTATTTGTTAAAAAAGTTTAAATTATCCAATAAATTTTGTTCCACTTCACGATTGTGTCCCACTTGTTGTTGATTCTTGACAAAAAATTAAAATTTTATATCTTTATGTTTGAAGCCTGAAATGTGGCGAAAGGTTGCAAGGTTCAAGGGGGCCGAATACTTTTGCAAGGCACTGTAAATGCTACCTGCCTGCAAAGCCATTGTCAGCGAGATGCTAAAGTCATCGCTAAAGTCCCCTGTCTGATAAAGAGTTTTTCAAGCGTAATTGCGATTAAAAAAATGTCTCTACATACAGAATTTTCAGATTAAGACGCCTCAACGGGAAAATATTGCCTCTTGTCACGTAAGAAATTTCAGGATACAAAAGGTAAAAATACAGTATGGCTGGTACTCACAGCTCCCAGAGTTTACGTAACATAACATATAGTTGCTCTGCCATTGGCTATTGCCTAGCATTTCTGGCATCCAATTGGCTAAGAGGGACTTCTACTGTATGTGCATGTGTGTATCCCAGTGTCCTCTTCATTCACCCCTCATGTTCTGACAGCTTTACATAATTAATTTTTATTCTTGTTTTTTTACATTCTACACAACTCAGATTTTATGTTTATTGTGCAATAACCTAATTGTAACATTTATTTGTTAAATGTTTTGATGCATTTTTATGCATTATAAAAAATCTATGTCTGAATTTTGGGGGGCTAGGAACAGATTAAGGCATTTACATGGAAAACACATGTCTACTTACAGAATTTTCAAGTTACGCCACTACTTCATTCAGATCTCCTCTAGAGCAGTGATGTTTTGGGCCTGTCATTGGGCAACACGGACTTTCAACTCCCTCCACAGATTTTCTATGGGATTGAGATCTGGAGACTGGCTAGGCCACTCCAGGACCTTGAAATGCTTCTTACGAAGCCACTCCTTTGTTGCCCTGGCTGTGTGTTTGGGATCATTGTCATGCTGAAAGACCCAGCCACGTCTCATCTTCAATGCCCTTGTTGATGGAAGGAGATTTTCACTCAAAATCTCTTGATACATGGCCCCATTCATTCTTTCCTTTACACAGATCAGTCCTGGTCCCTTTGCAGAAAAACAGCCCCAAAGCATGATGTTTCCACCCCCATGCTTCACAGTGGGTATGGTGTTCTTCGGATGCAATTCAGTATTCTTTCTCTTCCAAACACGAGAATCTGTATTTCTACCAAAAAGTTCTATTTTGGTTTCATCTGACCATAACACATTCCCCCAGACCTTTTCTGTATCATCCAAATGCTCTCTAGTGAACTACAGACAGGCCTGGAAGTGTACTTTCTTCAGCAGGGGGACACGTCTGGCAGTGCAGGATTTGAGTCCCTGGCGGCGCATTGTGTTACTGATAGTAGCCTTTGTTACTGTGGTCCCAGCTCTATGTAGGTCATTCACTAGGTCCCCCCGTGTGGTTCTGGGATTTTTACTCACCGTTCTTGTTATCATTTTGACGCCACGGGATGAGATCTTGCATGGAGCTCCAGACCAAGGGAGATTATCAGTGGTCTTGTATGTCTTCCATTTTCTAATAATTGCTCCCACAGTTGATTTCTTTACACCAAGCATTTTACCTATTGCAGATTCAGTCTTCCCAGCCTGGTGCAGGTCTGCAATTTTGTTTCTGGTGTCCTTCGACAGCTGTTTGGTCTTGGCCATAGTAGAGTTTGGAGTGTGACTGACTGAGGTTGTGGACAGGTGTCTTTTATACCGATAATTAGTTAAAACAGGTGCCATTAATACAGGTAACAAGTGGAGCCTCGTTAGACCTCGTTAGAAGAAGTTGTAGGTGACCAAATACTTATTTCCCACTCTAATTTGGAAATAAATTATTTTAAAATCAAACAATGTGATTTTCTTTTTTTTCTCCCACATTCTGTCTCTCATGGTTGAGGTTTACCAATGTTGACAATTACAGGCCTCTCTAATCTTTTCAAGTAGGAGAACTTGCACAACTGGTGGTTGGCTAAATACGTATTTGCCCCACTGTAATCTGGAGCAGTTAAGAAGCAATAACAATCTACAGTAATGTCGTGACAAAAAGATACATCATACTCAGCTAAAGTTATACAGTGTGTATGCATGCCGAGTCGTAATCTGAGGACCCCCAAATAAGACACTATGTTTTTAAAAGTTTTCATTCATCTTTTGCAGTTACTCTTTCTCCCACATTTGATTAATTTGAAGAATTATAATTGATGATATTTTCAGGGAAGATGAAAACACAAGTCAGCTATATAGATAGGGAAATACTGTAGGTAGACATGATAGAATTTGAAGTTTATTTGATTGGCACACACGTGCTGAGAAACCCACAATGGCAACACTTAAGTGACATTTTTCACAACCTTAAAGTGACTAGGAAGTACATGTCAAAGCCTTGCTTGCTCTGACCACCGAAAGCCACAAGCAAGCTAACAACCATTGGACAACATTATATAAATATGATGTGCATTATCGGTAAATAAGAATCTTTATGTAGTGTTCTTCCTTGACGGAGTTGAGAAAATGTATTTATAACTGATTCCAGGCATGAAAATGGGTCAGGGGTTAAAAAGGTGAGAGGGGTGTGGAGGAACTATGTTCCGGTAAACTGTACAACTAGGGCTGTCCCAAACGACTAATTTTCTCCCGATTAGTCAGCCGACTATTTTTATGATGAGTCGACTGATCTAATCACCCCCCTCCCCTTTTTTAAAATTTAAATTTTTTTTTTTACTAATTTAGCAATGAAATTTTTAATGACGCTTATTAATTCACAAAAATATTTTGGGACACTTAAATTCTTTATTACAGCACAAATAAACACTTGAATAACAACAATAAATCACAAATAAACAATGAAGTCAAATGCTGATAGCATTAACTAGTGCAAAAGAATGGAATGTAAACAGATTCAGAACACTGATTTTGTCTTTCCAACATGATTCAAAACAATTCTTTAAAAAAATATTTAGCATTAATTTTACAGTACACTACTATATACTGTATATATATATATTTGGAGAAGACTGCCAATGTTTTATAGCAGGCTAAAGTAGGTTGTCTTTTTCCCCATTAGCCTCAATGTAGCAGTGTATAATATAGCTGTGTTTCCTTATTTTGTATGTCCGAACTTTAATTCTCCGGCGTGTTGATGACCAATAAACATTTGTGAAAGGAAATGAGGTCTCATATGCCATCAGAACGCAAGCACAAATGTTTGCACAAGCGCAGTGATAAAACGCAGCTGTGAAAATTACCGCCCTCATTTTTATTTACCGTGTGATACATAGACTCATTGCATATCGCGACAGGCTTAGCAACTTCAATAAAACATGTCGTTAGTTAGTTAGTTAGTTAGTTAGTTAGTTAGTTAGTTAGATGGACTTACGATCTGCTAGCTTGTATTTGTCTCCTGTTGTCTTCCAAAATTACAACTGGGTGACGGCGCTTTGGGTGTTCATTCACGGCCAACGTGCAGCCAAGCTTGGCATTGAAGAAACAGGACACAAATGTGTACCCTCCTTTGTTTCGTCTAAATAAGTCAATGTTTTGGCCACTCTAGTGCGCTTTTTTGGCTTTGTACCCCACTTCCATACCAAGCGTCGGACATTAATAAAAATCTCCCGACCCCCTCACCCCTTAAAAATTTTCTCCTCAGATCTACACAATTCACGTAGGTCACTCTTTTTGATTTCAAAACAACGAATTTCGCCGAAAGGTGAGAGATTTTCATGCCTGGGAGTCGCAATGTCACCACGTGACATTGCGACTGGTGTGTGGCTAGGCTTCTCTAATGACAAAATTTAATATGAATAGGTTAATTGGGTGATGCTGTAAAGCCATGTGAAGATGCAAAGATACAGTATATATATATATATTTTTTTTACATTTTTACAAATAATATTGAAGCGGGAATGGTGGCTAGCATGGCTGAATCAGTAAGTAAGAGTCTCTAAGCGCGAAAAAAAACAACACATGAACACTGTTTACAATATGCGCTAATACAGGTCAGTATGCACCTTCTGTCAATTAGAATTTGTTCTGTCTCTTAGTATATGTTAGACGTCGACCGACGTATCGGCCATCCGATATACGTATCAGGCCAATATATAGACTTTTTTTCCTCCAACGGCAGATTAACAAAAAAATATAAGCCGATAAATAAGGATTTTTATCAGGCATCTGTGTGGGCAACTGTGGCTGCCGCTGACCGACATTAGTACCCCGGAGGGACCCTGCAGCAGCTTGAAGGCAGGCTGCTAAAGGAAGCTTCAGGTTTGCCTGTTTAGTAAATATATTAGGTCTGCAGCTATCGATTATTTTAGTAGTCGATTAATCGATGAACTAGTTAGTTCGAATAATCGAATAATCGCATAAGGAACATAAAAAATTAAAATACCTGACCTAAAAAAAAAAAAAAATAAATGTGGATATATGTACAACAAAAAAACCAAATGGCTAACTGACATAACAAAATTCCACTAGCTTAAATGCTATAAAATGCCAACGTTTTTTTTTTAAAATTTATTCAATATATTCTTAACAAATAGTTCAAACACATATTCCCACAAAAAAAAAAAAAAAAAAAAACGACTAAATATACCTTAAACTAAATTACAAATGCATTACATAAAAAAACAAAAACTGTTAGCTCAAACAAAAACTTAGGTTATGGTGGTCTTAATAGGGAGCAGCTGGATTCAGCCATGTGAAATTAGATGGACTAGAGGGCAGCATATCCACCCAAATTAATAAAATTAAATGCAAACACTTTCAAAACAAACCATTACAACGCCACTTTAATTAAACGAATACTCGAAGCAGCAAAATTATATTCGAATATTTTTTTTTCTAATCGAATACTCGAGTTAATCGATTAATAGTTGCAGCACTAAAATATATAAGATTTTTTTTTTTTTATCTTGCATGAGAGAATATGCAATGTTGCTTTAGCTTTTCAAGGTGTTTACAAAATGAGTGATCCTTACACTCTTAAATATAACTCGTAGAATATGCTTAGCATTTTGTTGGCATTAGCTTTAGCATGGCGAGCATCATCTTAAACTTTCACTGTCACTTGTTTACATCTCGTCGTGACGTCCTGGTGGGTTTAATTATTTGAAAACAATGTCATGTTCTAATAATGTACTGTACTAATCATAAAAATAAGTGCTGCGTTCGTTAGTATGGTAGCACTGGACAGAATAAATCCTTTAATTATCTGGTCATCACTGTAAATTTGAAACTGTTGAAGCAATTTTTTAAATTGCTTTTTGCTGAAAATAAATAAATAAATAAATAAATAAATAAATAAATAAATAAATAAATAACTGCCTGTAATATATACAGTATATATATATATATATATATATATATATATATATATATGTATATATATATATATATATATATATATGACAAAAGTTTTGGATATCGGCAATCGGCTGATTTTTAAAGTAATTTTTTTTTTTTTTATATATCGGTATTGGCAACTAGTGGCATGGGAAGTCGGGTACTGAGGGTGCTGCAGCACCCTCACGTGTTGGGAAGGGGGAAAAAGTGCTTTGGTAGATTTGTTTTGTTGTTGTTGTTGTTGTTGAGATGTTAAACAAAGGCTAAGATTGCACTTTCAAAGAGCATTAAATGTGAAAACAAAATAAAATTCCTAAGTGTTTCTTCAAACTATGCAGGATTGCACCTTTACTTAAAAATAAATTAAAATATCTGAGCTTAGCCTTAAACATTATACAGAAAATACTGAGGATCTAAGTACAACAAAAGAACAACTGGCTAACTTGCATAGAAAAAGTCTGCTAGCTTAACTGCTATAAAATGTTAGTTTTTCTTTTTTCTTTTCTTTTTTTTTTTTTTTTTTTTTACAATGCTTTTAACAGATTGTTTAAACTCATATTCCCACAAAAAAGCTAAATATACTCATAAACTAAAATTACAAATACACATAAAAAATATTAGCTCAAACAAAAACTTTTGTTGTTCTTAACCATGAACAGCTGGATTCAGCCATTTTAAATGAGTTATGTCATATTTCCCTGTTGCCCCTAGAGGGCAGTGTATCCACACAAATCACCAACTCAATATAACTTAATGCAAGTATTTTCAAGAAAAAAAAAAAAACATTACAACACCACTCTGATTTAAACGAATACCTGAAGCAGCAAAATTTGATTCACAGCTTTTTCTAATCAAATTAGATGATTGTTATTACTTGTGTTAGAAATCTGCCCATATTTTTTGCCAGTGGATCAAATTTGATCTGTGATGTAAGGCCTGTAAATGCTCAACCTTGTGTAATATATTGTTTTCAGGTCAAGACTGAACCATTTTCAAACTTGAAAACGGGTCAGTTTTGATCCAAACACAATACGAAGGTTAATCGATTAATCGTTGCAACACTACAATTAAGTGTTAAGTGAGACTGGGTGACCTGATGATCCCTCGTGACACATTAAAGTGCTACCGCGGATTTGTTGGGAATCACAGAGTTGGGTTTGTAGTATAGCATCGGACATACACTAATTTCCATCTCCAGGAACGTGTAAAAGACTCTATGGCCGTTTAATAACCATATTAAAGTAACATTGTTTTTCCAAGCTGTACCTGCATGTTCTATCAAAGTTAACAGCCCCTGTACAGCACTTAAAGTGGAGAGTGTTTAAGCCATGCACAGCTGTGGAGGAGATGAGCTACGTACACTCACACGAAACACTTCGCATGGATCTCTTTTGATCGGACAATGATTTCACCAGATCCGCTAATAACTTCCTGGCTGCATGTTTGTACATTAAGATAACATGAAGGATTTATATCATCACATTCTGTCTAAGCGTGACCATTTCCTGTCAGATTAAGTCTCCAATGTAACTGACTAATGAGATGGAGATTCTATGGTAAAACATTCAGGAGTTTGGATGCGACAGATGTATACTGTACAAACTCTTGTCGCATTCCTGCCCTAAACGCATTCTGAACATTGCTGTATTTTTGTCTGTCAGTGTTTCAGAGTGACATTTTTTCCAACCTAATTTCAAGAATTTCGAGCATCTTTACCCAGATGTTTTGCAGGTTTATAAAAGACTCAAGGGAAGCTTGGGGGAGGGTGTTGCCAACAGTCTCCGTATTGGACACACTGATACAGCACCAAAAGCCAAGGATTTGTTGCCATTGGAATAGCTCCTCATTTCCACTTAACTCCAGGAACGAAATTTCCACTGGATTTTTTTTTTTTTATGGCAGAAAAAATGGAAGAAGCTTTATGGGTGACTGAGAGACAAATTACGGTTTTATTTGTTGGATTACAATGAATTTATCCACAGTTCAGTCATATATTGTCTACCATTGACTAGGACACTAAATTTCTCAGTGGGAGGCTCAAGTGGAGAGTTTAGCACATGTCAAATATACTGTATCATAGTATGTCATGAACAAAGATATTAAACCCTTTGCCTTCTTTTAATTGTTTTTAAGGGTGATTCCGGAGGTGTGCTAGCAATTATGATGTCATAATAATAAAATATTGACAGGTTCATAGCTTGTTATCTAAAATTGGTATTGCATTATTTGTAGTCTAGGGCTGCAACTAACGAATATTTCTATCATCGATTAATCAGATGATTAAACGAGTAATCGGATAAATGTCACTTTTTTCAATTACTTTCACAATTTTACTTGAAGTTGTTTTATGTATGTTGTAAGTAAAAATGAAGACAAAATTGAAGATTATTTCCTTCAAAAATATTTTATTACAGCTTCCTGACTTAAATGTACTCTACACCTGTATTGTTTTAAGTATGTAGAACTTGTTAACATTTTTAAAATAGGTCCTGAGTATAAAAAGAAAATAAAAATAATTTCTAAGTACACAAAGTCTAAATCAATACAATCAAAATCCACTTTCAAAGCACACTCTCTTCTATGACAATTTACAGATTGAATGGGAGTTTGTGCTGAAAGACAAAAGAAAAAGACTCTAAACTGTTATACGAATGGGTTTATGTGTGTGGTTTCTTTAACAAAAAAAAAAAAAAAAAAAAAGAGAGATAAATTTACTATCTAACAATAACCCAGATTCTTCTCCAAAACATATTACAAACGGACACTTAAGACACAAATTCATATCATTGCTAGCTAGCTTAGCGCTCTGTGCTAAGTAGTAACGTCTCATCAACAGCGAATACAAACAATACAATTGGCTTCATTTACTCACCTCTGACGGAGGCGCACTGGATCTTAAATCACAAAAGACAATCTTAACTCTCATTTTTCTCAAATAGTGGTGGAATTTTAAAATGTCTGGCAACAAGTATTTTGCCTACTTTTGGCTTTATTTACATTTTTCTCTACTATTACACATGGGAAAAAAGAGTTCTGTGTTTCACTACATTAAAGTGAACCTCGGACTTAAAGACTCATAGGCTCTAATAAGCCACAATTGTTCTCTTTTACTAAAATATGTTATTAGAAACATATAGAATATTCCCATTGATTTAAAAACCTCCAATATTTAGTACATATTTTGACCTACGGAGAGCGCCATGTTTTATGGCACAAAACAAGCTGAAAGCGCTCGGTGGTACTTTGGGTGTCAAATCCGCCGGTGTAGCACATTTGGAAAGAACAGCGTTTTTTTTTCCTACTGTCGTCTCGTCTCATCCCGTCTTTCCTGTTCATTTTGCTTTATTTTGAACAGATGACATTTTTATGTACTCATACTCTGGAAGCCCGGCATTGTAATCATGTGACGTCACCCCCCTGCGACTTGAAGAACAATGACGACCTACTAGTTAAATTAATTTTACAAATTGTATAAAAACAAAGACATCAAGAGGGGTTTCAATATCAAATTATTTTAACTCATAATAACATCTTTTAAGAACTACAAGCCTTTCTATTTGTGGATCCCTTTAAACAAGATTCTTTCCATTTGGATATACATTCTCAATTTCTCAAGGTGTTTGCTATCCCTTTAAAAGCTTATTATCAGCACAATGGTTCCTGTTATTCAATTCATACACTGTTACAAATTGCTAAGTTCTTGTCAGAGAGCACGCTGTTGATGCCGGAAACTGCAGAGAATCCGGACTACTAAACCTTCTGTCCAAGTCTCAGAACATTTTTTATTCTGTTGCTCCCCCACACAGACCCGAGATAGATTGGATATTCTGTCATGAACTCTGTTCCGTGTGCTACACCTGAGTGATGTTAAATCCCATCTGTCCCACCCACAGTCTGTAGAGACTGACAAAACAGTTACGGCATGTGTGTGGGAATCAATTTAACCGGAAATGTTCGAACCATAGCTCTCTGTTTTTGTCATGGTATTGCTTTCTTTTTTGTTACCAATCCATTCTTCCCATGTACAGTACGTTGGAATGGACAGGTGCTTAATGTTTTTAACATTACACCTGCAACATTAAGTTACTTTTTTCTTTTGATTTAATCAATGAATCTTCCAGAGAGTTAGTATTACTTCACCATTGTTCATCATTGCGGTATTCATACATTCATTTTCTGTAGCTATTGTCCTCAATATGATTAGAATTGAATAACAGTTTTTTGCAAGTATTAAAATTTAAAAAACTTGCCCGCAGACGAAACTTGAACCACCAACCGCAGAACTGTAAAGCAGACTTCCTGAGTTTTTTTTTTTTTCTTTTTTCTTTTTAACAACTTTACAAGTTTTTTTCCCCACCCAAATACAGCAGTTGTATCAGATCTCATTCGACTGAACAGGTGATGGGCAGAGCTGGTCAAGCACGTTATGTATGGAAAGTGCTACACAGATCGAGTTTGATTGATTCATAGATCTATAAATGATTACAAACTCATACTGCTTACTGTGCGCCAAGGGGTCACAAGTAGACCCTAGTAAATTCCTGTAAGGCATAATAGTGAGCTTGATGAATGTATTGCCTGTCAGCGTATTGTATGTTTTAAAAAACAACCATTTCCATTTTCAGGGATGTGTAGTTCTGCACTTTTTTTTTCTTTTTTCTTTTAAACCTGTACTGTTCAGCTTCTTTGACACGGAGAATGAGGATTTGAGTATCCTTCGGGTCTAACCAGTTTTAATGTATCACATGGGAGTATGATATACTCCCATTGTGGTTATTTATGTTTTTCGTTTATTAGGAAAAAGCAGCCAGCAGGAAAGGGTTATGGGGGGGACAGAAAGGAAAATAGAAGAGGAGAATAACAAACAGCAACAAGAAATGCATTAAACTCCTACACTACCCATGAATAAAGTGGTGCTGTTGTTAGCTAATTGTTTTTCCCGTGGACACTTGTGGGGGGCCTGATGGCCGAGGAGAAAGAAGGGAGGGGGTTAGTCAAAAAGAGATGTGATTAGGTGGGGTGGGCATAAGCAAATCAGCAATGAGAGGTGTGGAACCCAGTATTATGTGAATCACATGTAAGCGTGGATATTTTGACACCCTATTCAAGGCTGCCTCATGGCTATTCCTGGCACTGACCATCTCTCTACTTGAATGTGTCTAACTGCACCCTATCATGTGTGAATCCCATCAGATTGGTGTGATTAGGGTTACCAACTCCGTGAAAAAAAATAAGGGACAGCTCATTGGTAGAGCCTTTCGGTCTGATAAGCGTCACCCTTTTATTATTGTTTTGTATTTGAAATCTGATTTTTGAAATTAATAATTATGATATAATAATTTTAATCAAAACTTAATTAAAGTGATACAAGCACATAAAAAACACAAATGATCAACAATGTATTTTTAATACGAAAAAAGTACTAGAATAAAATTCATTTAAAAAACATTTGTCATGCTAAATTTAAAACTGTATAATTTAACTCTTAAGGTCCTAAGCCTTTTATGTCCGTGTCTGTCAGTGTTTTTTGGCCATTTTTTTTTTTTTTTTTAATATTCAAAATGTTCAAAGTCCCCTCAGCAATAAGTTTTGCAAATGATCACTCCAATTTTAATGTGAAAATGCAAACGAAATTGACAGAACACAAAAATATAATACAGATAGTGAAAATATGTACACAGAAAAGAAAGCAAAAGATCATCATTTTGAACATGTTTTTGCCTCGTGCTTCATCCAGACCTCCTATATCTCCCACACTCTTATGTTGTCTGTCTTCTGTTTGCACGCTACAGTACCTCCTCGACCAATGAGAGGAACGGGATTGTCATTGTTCTGTCAGCTCATTGGTCAGAAATCAGGAGAGGTGGGGGTATGCATTCTCCTACATATTCATGATACCATACCAGTATTCATTCGTTCTACAAATAAAAAACTATTTTGGATTTTCATGATAATATGGGACAACGCGCGTCCCTTGTAAGCTTAGTACGGGACGCGTGCTTTTGTTTCTGAATACCGGACGATTCCATTTTCAAGCGATGGTTGGTAACCCTACCTGTGATAGTCTTTCAGACAAGTGGAAATGCTGTGCAAGGGTTGCCATAGGGCCATGTTAACTTCCCAGCCAATCATGTTGTGTAGCCAGCACGGCCAATCCCTCCTCATGTATCTCCTGCAAATGGGCCACCGCCATCCCCCCAGGACCCAAGGTGGTTCCTCGGACCATCCGCGCCCCCATTAACCGGCCTTCAGGGTAGGGATGAGTTGACGCGCCACTGCACACCCGCCCACCTGGCCAACCAACCACCACCAGCCTCCCGGGTGGGCCCGGGTTTGGACAGGATCCCCACCCAGAGTGGGTGACACCCCGCCGACTCACCGGCACTCAGCCGATGACCTATACTGGGGTCCAAAGAGTATACCCGGGTAGAGAAGAGAGGGGAAGGCAGAAGCAGAAGAGTGCCAAGACGCCGCCGCAGGGTAGCGCGGGACCGGAGCCATAAACCACCCCAACCCCTCAACCAGCGGCCCAGGTGAAGAGGAGGCCCTACCCCGGGAGCCACGGCATACAGAAAAGTGATTGACCCACCTACCGTCCTATTACTGCCAGGTCGCCAACTGGCTGCCATTACCCAGCACCGTGATGGTATTGTGTGGGGAGGGTAGTGCAGTGTATGCATTAAAATAGGAGAACCCGGCTGAGGGCAGTGGGACCGCCACCCCCACCACGGCAGGCCCACCTGGCACACCAACCACTACCATAAGCACCCTAACTGACATGGCACACCGTGGGACCCCTACGGCCCGCTAGGCCCGCGGCAGGACAGGACATCCTCACCCAGAGTGTGCAACACCCCATCGACCCACAGGCACTCAGCCGGTGACCCATGCCGGGGCCCAAGGAGGATACCCAGGTGGAAAAGAGAAAGTGGAGGGCGGGAAGGCCTCGACCCCCACCCCCAACCCCACCCCAGCAATCCCATTACTGAGAGGTCGTTACTCCATTTTTTGATTGGATACCCAAAGATACCCGTCAGTGATGGGAATTGCTCTTGATGGCTGTCCTAATTTCATAGTATAGAAGGCAATTGACACCACTGATTTGGAAATCTTGTAGTATTTTTATCAGATGACATAAATATCTTATCTTTAATCAAATGCTATAATTAGTAGTTCTGCACATCTAAGTACCGTAGATATGAGAGTGTTTCATCTACCCTCTTACAAGTCCACATGCCCTTGATGTGCAGTGCAAGTGAACATAGCTAAAATTGCCGATGAATCATGACACTGGTCAAAATTTGCATTGTGAAGTTGTTTTTGCTAGATTTGTCCCTGTAATTTGTTCTTCTTTCTGTCCTTTAGAAAAGCCTCAGATGTTGTTGACTTGGGCAACTGGCAATTAAAATCATGTTTAATGTAGTTCATTGTTTGTTTGGGTTTTTGTATGTGTTTTACATTAAAGACATTTCAAAGACTGACCTGGCATGAAAGGGGAAGTGCTGTTTGGCATCTACGTGAAGCAGTTAACTTTCTTGTTTTTTGCAGGAAGTTTTTTCAGTTATTTCAAGTTTTTTTATATACAACATTGCAATGGGCATGGGGAACTCTGGGTTGGGCAGCTCCATTTCTAGCCACAACAAAACAGCATGGTCTGGTGCAAGCCAGCTCATTCGCTTCACACAGCCTCCACACGATGGATCCAGAATAGTCTAGGCAAAACAAATCAACTGAATCGAGGACCAACCCAGCACGAAACAAGTTGGCACTCTCTTTTGTGGTAAGGATTTGGCCCAGTCCTCCTGTCTTTTCTTTTCCTTTTATACATATACAGTATATACTGTATATTTTATTTGTATTGGACATGGTTTGTGATGTTACAGATTTATACATGTTTCACTTCATATGAACCTGACTTATTTCTCTGTCCACTATTTTAGAAGTGCAAACACAGTGGTTGCTACCACATGGTTATTTGCGGGGCTCATTTTCAGACCGACTCAATTTCTTCTTGCTTTGTCGCACAAACATTCTCATATTTAATCTCAACTTAGAAGAGTCCCTATTTAGTTGTTTCTGTTATTTGAAACTGAGTGACCCCAGTGGCACTTACTTTCTTACATAATATTGTTCTCAATGCGCTCTTTGCACCGAACGTCGTTAGGTTAAATCCACTGGAGATGTTGCTGCTCACTCTTGACTGGTTTGTTTCTTCCAACTGCGGCCATTCATATTCCAGAGTTTCCATCAGAGTTTGACCCTTCATAATGAATAATTTTTGTTCCAAAAGCCACAAACCAAAGCTTGAATAATATTGATGTTGATGATGAATATTGACTGAGTCTGCACAATGCGAACTTACTTTCAACATGATTTTAAGCAGTTGGAGGCGGCGAGTTGTGCCAGTGTGAACACAACATCCCCACATTACTTCCATGGGTGAATTACTGTGCTGGCCAAAAGTATTGGCACACTGCAATTCTGTGAGAAAATGCTCAATTTCTCCCAGAAAATGATTGTAATTACAAATGCTTTTGTAGTAATATCTTAATTTATTTTGCTTGCAGTGAAAAAACACAAAAGAGACTGAAAAAAAAAAAAAATCATTATCATTTTACACAAAACTCCAAAAATGGGCTGGACAACAGTATTGGCACCCTCAGCCTAATACTTGGTAGCATAACCTTTGGACAAAATAACTGCGAACAACTGCTTCCGGTAGCCGTCAATGAGTTTCTTACAATGCTCTGCTGGAATTTTAGGCCATTATTCTTTGGCCAACTGCTCCAAGTCTCTGAGATTTGAAGGGTCCAATTCTCCAAACTACCATTTTCAGATGTCTCCACATGTGTTCTATGAAATTCAGGTCTGGAATCATTGCTAGCCACTTTGGAAGTCTCCAGTGCTTTCTCTCAAACCATTTTTTGTGCTTTTTGAAGTGTGTTTTCGGTCATTGTCTGGCTGGAAGACCCATGATCTCTAATGGGAGACCCAGCTTTCTCACACTTGGCTCTACATTATGCTGCAAAATTTGTTGGTAGTCATCAGACTTCATAATGCCATGCACAAGGTCAAGCAGTCCAGTGGGAGCAAAGCAACCCCAAAACATTAGGGAACCTCCGCCATGTTTAACTGTGGGGACCGTGTTCTTTTCTTTGAAGGCCTTGTTTTTTTCCCTGTAAACTATGTTGATGCCTTTTCCCAAAAAGCTCTAACATTCTTCCAAAACATTTTTGGCGTTCTCGGGTAACTTTTGGCCAGCCTGTTTTTTTTTTATGTCTCTGGGTCAGAAGTGGGGTCTTCTTGGGTATCCTACCATCTAGTCCCTTTTAATTCAGACGCAGACAGATAGTACGGGTTGACACTGTTGTACCCTCCGATTGCAGGACAGCTTATTTGGATGTTAGTCGAGATTCTTTAATCACCATCCGCACAATCTTTTGTTGAAATCTTTCGTCAGTTTTTCTTTTTGTCAAAATCTAGGGAGGTTAGCCACAGTGGCTTTACACATCGGCTTTACACTTATTGATTACACTGCACACAGTAGACACAGGAACATTCAGGTCTTTGGAAATCGACTTGTAGCCTTGAGATTGCCCATGCTTCCTCACAATTTTGCTTCTCAAGTCCTCAGACAGTTCTTTGGTCTTCTTTCTTTTCTCCATGCTCAATGTGGTACATACAAGGAAACAGGACAGAGGTTGAGTCAACTTTAATTTATTTTAACTGGCTGCAAGTTTCCACCATCTGTTATGTGCCACAGGTAAGTTACGGGTGCTGTTAATTACACAAATTGGAGAAGCATCACATGATTTCTCAAAGAATGCCAATACTTTTGTCTGGCCCATTTTTGGAGTTTTGTGTAAAATGATAACGATTTTTTTAAATTGTGTTTTTTCATTGCAAGCAAAATAAATGAAGATATTACGACCAAAGCATTTGTGATTGCAATCATTTTTTTGGAGAAATTGAGCATTATCTGACAGAATTGCTGGGGTGCCAATACTTTTGGCCAGCACTGTATGTAGAGGATGTAGTGATCACTACACAGGCCCCACCAGACTTCACCCACATAGGACGCGTCGAATCCGAAGTAGAAGCGATGTTCTCGTCGTCCAGGGGCGACGAAACAGGAGTGACGCCGTTGTCGAGGTTCACAGTCGCTAGCACTGGAGCGACGTTCGCAGCAACCAGACACGTTGGCACGGAAGCGACATCGTGTCTCTAGTCTCTGTCTGACCCGGAAACCTGTGGGTCCAAGAGTTCCCCCTCCGGAACACAACATCCCCTACATTCATTCCGTGTGTGAATTAAGCCTGAGTTATGCTCCTGCGTTGCGGTGACGGCGAAGTGAATACGGCATCAATGAGCATTCGATAGTTCTGCGGTGAGGGAAAACGCTGCTCTGTAATTCACCGTTAAGCCACTAGAGGGGTGTGGCGTTATGTTTGTGCGGTTTTGGGGCATGCTTGTTGACTTCCTGTAGTCTAGTTTCACGGAGAAAACTAAATAACGCAAGATGGAACGCTTGAATGTGGATCTTGATCTCATCAACATTGAATATAATATTGATCATACAAATGTTGAGGCGCAGGTGACGCAGAAGATGGTTCCGAGGCGGTCTGTCCGACTTTTGATGCCGCACAGAGAGTTCTAGCCTCGGGTGGAAACCAGCAAGCTGTGGCGGCTAGCTTCAAACTGGCGTCGAGCACTGCGTCCAGCGTTTTGTCCTCCAGCCCGATTTGTTTGCCGTTTCCTACAACCGGCCAGTAGGAAGCCATCGCAGATTTCTGGCGGCTATGGAACTTCCCGAACTGCGTTGGAAGCCTTAATGTTAAGGTTATCATAAAAGCACCGGGGCACTCTCAATCAGTGATGATGTACAGTATCAAGTGTGAACTGTGTTGTTGAAAATTAATCATCAAAACAACTTTAACACCAAACCTGTGTGCTCATATAACTTGAAGTGTGACAAGAAAATAAGTCAGACTCACAGCAAACATATGTACACAATAAATGATGAAGCGCACCAACCAAAAATATGACAAAGTGATAAAAAGCTGGCAGTTTTTGGCCGACTGGGTCACCGCTTCATGTGGCCATTTGATTCCGAAAACACACTTACTAGTCTCTGTGGTTCTTCCATTTTTTTATTCAATCGCTGGCTGACATCCAGCCCCGTATTTTCAGCAATTTCCTTCTACGAATTGCTTGCAAAAAGAAAAAGATAATATTTGACAATGGCAGTTATTTCGCGCTGAACTGGAAACAACAGTCACAGCCTATTTGCGCCACATCACACACGTTGATGTGACGCAAAGTCAGAAAATTGAGAAGGAGCAGGAGAGGCTACGGGGGAGGGTTGTAAATCGGGTCTTCCTTGATGGTGCAGGTCTGACGCGGAAGCATAACTCTGCCATTATGTAGAGGATGTAGTGATCACTACTAACTGATTGTATATGCCTTGTGAAACAAGTTGCTTTTGTGGACCCCGCAGAATATACATACTCAGAATATGCTTATTTAAGATTTCCAAACACTAATGAGAGCTAAAATTAAATTGCACAGGCCTAAAAGTCCAAAGAAAACATAATAGTATCCCTTTTTTAACCCCCCTACCAGTAGTATATTAGCATTCCCAATGGTAATGACATTACCTTGAGCCTTCCCCTTTACATCCGACATCCATTATCCACATCCTATGTTTCATTAAATATTTTATTAATACATTTTGCGAGATGCTCTATAGGGAGTTGCAACCTGCAAACGACCTCCGGGACCAGGTGATCTCAGGGACCAGCTGACCTCAGGCAGTCTTGCGTAAGCCAGAAAGTTAAGTTTGACATAATGAGGATGCCAGATTCAGTACCTTGATAATCACATCATGGGGACAGGTTCACTAAGTCAAACCGCAGGGATTGATGTAATAAGACTTCTGTTGAAAAACACTTCTTTCTCGGTGGCATTTTTGTATTTGAAGAAAGTATTTATTCAGTTAATACATGGGCTACTTGTAGAACATATTTTAATATAACATTTTTCCAATAAGCTAAAAAGAAGCCTTGCTAGCCACACCTCTAAAGGAATGTTTTGTCACACTGCGGTTCCATGTAAGCCCATAGGATGTTATCACCTGCTGGCTAACGCTAGCTACTGTACTACACTGTACTACACAACAGGATGTCTTTGTAGAATGACATAATTTGTGTTTACTGTGATCACGCTGAATTGTCACTGTCATTGTACTACTAATGCCACATTCCCAGATAGCAAAATATGACTAAATGGGCTAGATGTACTGCAAATTTCAGTCCAACTTCGTGAAACGGATCTACCTTAGTGTCTTTTAGAACAATGGGCCAAACTCAGTATGGATTTGCTTGCTGGATCAGCAAACAGTTAGGGCCAGAACTGCTCCAAAGTACAACCCCTAGCAAAAAGTTATGGAATCACCAGTCTCGGACGAGCACTCACTCAGACATTTTATCATGTAAAGCAAACTCAGATAAAAAGCTTGAAAAAATAACAAATTAGGTCAAAAGTGCAACTCTTTAGCATTCAGAAACACTAAAAGAAATGAATAAAAAACATTGTGGTGGTCAGTAAATGTTAATTCAATAGATCAAGTGTAGGGAAATACTAGTATATATGGAATCAGTCCATTCTGAGGGAAAAAAATATGGAATCATGAGAAACAAACAAAGAAATAACAATCAAAACATATCTCTAGTATATAGTAGCACCACCACTGGCTTTTATGACAGCTTGCAGTCTCTCAGGCATGGACTTGATGAGTATTCTTCATCAACTTGGTGCCAACTCTCTTTGATTGCAGTTGCCAGATCATCCTTGCAGGTCAGAGCCTTGGTGTGGACCCTGTTTTTCAATTTCTAGCACAGGTTACCAATAGGGTTGAGATCTGGGTTATTTGCAGGCCATGACATTGACTGAATGAGTCGTTCTCCAAAAATGCTTGAACAGTTTTAGCTCTGTGGCATGATGCATTGTCATCTTGGAAAATGACAAACATATTTTCAACTGAATGGATAAATAAACTGTCTAAAATTTCAATGTAAACTTGTGCATTTATTGAAGATTTAACCACAGCCATCTCCCCAGTGCCTTTGCCTGACATGCAGCCCCATATCATCTAAGATGGAGGTAACTTAAATGTCGTCTTCAGGCAGTCATCTTTGTAAATCTCACTGGAACAGCACCAAACAAAAATTCCAGCATCATCACCTTGTCAAGAGTCAAGAATCTGCATTGGACAAGGTGTCAAGAGTCAAGAATCTGCATTGGAGATTCCATACTTTTTGCTCGGAGTTGTAGCAGAAACCACATTTGCCACGTTCGTGTGCCTTCTCAGTTATTTTCCTTTTCTTTCCAGCACATGAATCAACTAGATGGGCGGGGCTGCACAACACACCTGCGACGCATCAGGAGCACTTATTATTTAAGGAGTCCTGTCACCATACACAAGTGTCGGACTATTGCATATGCTTGTTACCTGCCTTGCTTACCGCTGTGTGCTCATCGTCATCCTCGGTGCTTCCCGACATTCTTCGGTCGTGTTCTGGTTTGATCTTATTTACTTTTGTGCTCTTTTGGATTTTGTAGATAGAATTTTGTACTCAGTTATATTCACGCCATCTTGGGTGCTCTCTTAGTTGTACTTTGTTATACTCGCGTTTTCTAGCGTGCTCTCTCAGTTGTACTTTGTTATACTCGCGTTTCCTAGCGTGCTCCCTTTGTTGTACTCATTAAATATACAAACATTCACTCTATTGATCTCCTGGTCTGTGTTTTGGATCCACATTAACAGCTTGCCGTCATAACACATTAATGTATGGCCTGGAAATGGCAGACATTGCCCAATCTGCGGCAGCATTGGGGCAGATTTGTATCAAAACCCTTTTCAGTATTAAATTTGAGTCCATTTTATTCAATGTATCATACTGTAATGTGTTTATATTGCAAATTAAATTTGTCTATTGAATGCAATAATGACAACACTTCTCTTTTATGTCTGTAATATTACAAAATTGTTTTTCACAAAATATTTTAATTGGAACAAGCAACTCCACAATAAAGATCAGCCATATTTAGACTGTAAACAAAATATTGTATTTGTTAGGTTTCTAGGGTAACCGGGGGCCTAAACGAGAAACGGGAGGCAAACTGGTTGTGGTAACAAGAGTTTATTTACGATTAGAGGGAGTTACAGATAGTGTCCAAAGAATCCGGTGGGCAGTTTGGTGACAGAACAGCTGAATGGGCAGGCAGGCAGGCAGGCGTTCTGGCAGGCAAGCAGTACAGGATTAGTTTCAGAATAGGATTTTTTTTCTTTTCTCCACTAGGGAACCCTCATGCTCTTTTCTCTATTTTTTGATCTTTCCTGAATTCTTTTTTTTTTTTTTTAATTTATTGGGCTTAATCTGGTTAACTATAGGTTATAGTACAGTATAATAATAACATATAGATAACTTGTGTGGTGAAAAACAAACAAACCATTATATAAAAAAATTGAACATCGTAAGCACTTACTCACAATGTTACTCATTATTTGACTATTGTTTTCACCAAATACTGCTTAGCTTGTACTTGAGCACAGTTTTTGGATGACTACTTTTACTTGAGTAACATTATTTTGAAATAACGCTACTCTTACTTGAGTAAAAATTTTGGCTACTTTACCAACTGGTTACCTGAAGCATTTGTTTTCATGCAACATTTTTCCAAAAAGCTAAAATGAAGCCTCGCGTTCCCACTTCTAAAGGAATGTTTTGTCACGCCACTGTTCACTGGCAAACCCATAGCCAACACTAGAAACAGTACTTTGTAGGATGAGAAAATTTGTGTTTACTGTGTTTGTTCTGAAATGTCATTGTCCATTGCACTGCTAATGCCACAACTTTGTCACATGCATCTAAGTAATATGTTCTCAGACATCTGTCTCAATCTGGGTTCCGCATTATCTGTGTAATGCATATGCAATATTTGCAGTTACATTAGAGCATTTTTTCATTGTTATATCAGTCTCTATATACAAACTGTCATTTGCATGACAATATTAAGTCAACCATTTGCCTCTTAGTGTCAGTACTATAAATTGTCATATACGCACTATTGTACTACCACTACATCGCCACTTGTGCTCATCACATATTCACTTTATTCCCCCTCTCTGTACACTGTAACATTTGTTTTTTATTAGCCTTAAAGTGCCTGTGACACGAAAAAGCATGTTTATTTCATAATACACGCGGTATTTTATGCCCCTGAATGATATGGGCCGCTTGGATGTGTGTGGAAGCGATCGCTATTTTTATTTAGTTTTTTGAATCCCGCGCCATGAAAATGAGTGACTTCCGGCTTCGGTCTTGCATTGAGGAGTAGGGCGCTGTGACGTAGAAGACGTCCTCTTCATGCTACAGTGTACTGTTGTGTATGAGGAAGAAGGATTCAGCTGATTTTGCGGATTAATACGTTTATTTTTTGCATCACGCCAGCCAAACGGCTGCAGAAAAATCATTCTGTATGAGGGAGAGGCGTATGCGCGTTTTTGGAGTTTCAAAAGGTTCCCATTCACTGCGGATATTTACTGTGGGACAATTGGACTTACGAGGAAGTGAGTAAACATCTTGTTTTGTATTATGTCAAATACGAATACAGCGATTACAAAGTAAACACTACAAACTTTCTTTAAATGAAGGACTACTTACGTTTGATCATTGATAGGCATGTAAAAAGCTCTCCTAATGCTCATTAGCAGCAGCACGTTAGCTGCACAACAACTCCAGCCACCCTCCTCCGGGGAACGAACTGTAAATTGCTCTCCGCCTGGCGGTTTGCCGGTCCGCGATGACAGTCGACAACCGGGTTGTCATGTCAAATAATCCAGGATAGTTCATGTGTGATTTTCCGCTTCGAAGACTTTGAAACATCACTCGGTTCGGGTTAGCATGTCGGCTAGCTGTCACGCCTTCTGGTTTGTTTACATTCTCCGAAGCCGGGGAAGGGAAATGACATATGTCCGATTTAGGTGTCATAAAATATCGTTCGGGAGGTGCGACAGTAAAGGCGAAGTCGACAGTTTTGACCATTATAGAGTAATTTTGCCATGTCGTCCTGAATAAATGCATTTTTATTATTTCATATTCCATTCAGCACAAGACTGTTATTTGTCATGACCATGCCATTTATTTAGCAATTGGGGAAAATACTTGGATAAAAAGAATATCCTGTAAAAATATTGAAGTAAAGAGACAGAAACAATGACATTTTGCCGCTCTCTTCGTCGCGTTTTCCTCGTTGTGAATAGTTCCCCCTTCTCAAGCCATTTATATAGCTATTGGGGAAAATACTTGGATAAAAAGAATATCCTGTAAAAATATTGAAGTAAAGAGACAGAAACAATGGCATTTTGCGCTCTCTTCGTCGCGTTTTCCTCGTTGTGAATAGTTCCCCCTCGACGGGCTGACTGGTCCTTCTCAAGCCATTTATATAGCTATTGGGGAAAAATACTTGGATAAAAAGAATATCCTGTAAAAATATTGGAGTAGAGAGACTGAAACAATGACATTTTGCGGCTCTCTTTGTCGCGTTTTCCTCGTTCTGAATAATTCCCCCTCAATGGGCTGAATAGTAAAACCGATGAGCCCAGTCTACCGCTGACGTCATCCACCTGTTGGGGACGCTAAAGCCCTATAATGGTAGGCGTGGCTAACAGGCAGATTAAAAGACTAATTTCTCGTCATCTGTGCTTTGGTAAATTGTTGTATATAGTCGAATCGTCTCAAAATATGATTCTAATTCACATAATAATGCCATTTAAAACTTTTTTTCTCGTGTCATATGCTCTTTAAAGTGCATATGACATTAAAACGCATGTTTATTTCATATTAACACCATATTTTATTCCTATAAATGAAATGGACCGCTTGGATGTGTGTGGAAGCGATCAATATATTGTTATGCGCTACCTCCCAGTGCCCGCCGTCACCCCCTCCGGTCCCGTGGCCTGGCCAACGCCTGCACGGCCAGAGCGCCCATTAGGACTGATTGCCGGCGCCGCAGCAGGGGAATGACGAGCTATCATAGTCATAGTCCGCTGAAACTTGCTCGCCGCTGGAGGCTGGCCGATTGGTGAAAGCAAGCCGCCGTGTGTGACATGAGTCGGGGTAGTTTTGTGTGATTTTTCGTGTTCGAAAGGCAAGGAAGAGACTTAGAAGAGCTGCTCGGTTCGGGTTAACATGTAGCCTAGCTCTCACGCTGCCTCTTTTGTTTACGCTCTTCTTCCGTCGCCGAGGGTGGAGCAGGGAAATGACAAGAGCCGGACTAACTCCGGTGGCATAAAATACCATTCGGGAGGTTTAAGAAGTCGCCAGTTTTGACCATCCTGCAGTAATTTAGCCCTGTCATACTGAGTAAATGCATTTTTGATATTTCATTTAGCACTAGACTTGTCAAGATTTGTCTTGATCATACAATTTATATACCAATCGGGGAAAAAAATACTGTAATTTTCGGACTATAAGGCACGCCTGACTATAAGCCATCCCCCACCAAACTTGACACGACAATGGCATTTATTCATAGATAAGCCGCACTGTAATTTAAGCCACAGCTGTCCTCACTGTATCATGGGATATTTACACCAAAACATATCAACCGTTAAGACTTTTTTTGACAGTGGCATAATAAAACTGTCATAAGCGTCCAAGCATATTTATGTGGCATGAAAAGCGCTCTAGAAATAATATGTATTATTATTATTATTATTATTTTTTTTTTTTAATAAGACCAAACTGTTGTCAACACTGTTGTCGTCCAACATGCCTCCTAGCATGCATTGCAGCGCTACAGATGTAAATTGTAATCAAAATGCATGTTCTGTGCTAATTATTCCTTCAGTTACTGTTCTAGTTGTTTCATTAATTGCAAGTTATGACATTTGGTAACACTTTATTTGATAATGGCGCCATAAGACTGTCATAAGACCATCATAACTATGACATGACACTGCCATGAGCATTATTGAATGCTTGTGACAGATATTTTTTGTGTCATGCGGTAAATTACTGAATTTCACTATTGAGTGGATGTAAAAGATCCGAGCTTGACATAAATGGAGTTAGTGACATGATTTGCCAGATGACACCAAAGGACAACCATCAAAAGCATTCATTAATGCCCAAGATAGTGTCATGTCATAATTGTGACGGACTTATGGCAGTCTTACGATGCTGCTGCCAAATAAAGTGTTACCTATTAACCCAAATAAAGAAAAAATAAGCCACACTGGACCATAAGCCGCAGGATTCAAAATGAGGGAAAAAAGTTGCAGCTTATAGTCTGAAATTTACGGTAGAGACAAAGAATATCCTGTAAAAATATTGAGAGTAGAGAGATAAAACCAACGAAGACATTTTGTGTTACCCATGCAGTCTAATGCGATTTAAGATTCGATTTGATTCGATTCGATTCGATTCGATTCACAACTGGACTTACTAGGTTGCCTTGGAAGACATTTCATAGCATAGTTAGGACAGGACTAGCCTTTAGCAATAACACTGTATTTCCCAGGGTTTCAAATTCTTTAACCTATGCAACAATACGTTCCATCTAAATAGTGCATTTTTATGTATGAATAATTCCCTCTTAATGGAAAGGAAGTTTTAACTGTAAATAGAGCATTTCAAATCTTGACTAAAAAAATGCACAAGGGGTCACTTAATGGTGATGATTCATGAAAATAATGAGGCTTTTTACTCTCCCACTCATTTAATTTAGCACCTGGGGAACATTTTCTCTGATTTCTTGCAGGTATTCCATCCCTCCGCTAGAGATCCTTTGACAATCTGTGCCAAGGCAGATTGAACGCTGCGATGAACACACCTGATATTTTTATTTGTTTGCAGACGGATAGCGATAATGAAAAAAACACATTGTGTCTGTCTGGCCTCATCTTCACAAGGGAATCTCTGCAATGTGTAGTCATCCTCCTCCACTTCCTGATGTAAATCAGATTGTTTGCTCATCATTTATACGTTAAATAAAAGTATTGTTCAGATTGTATTAATCGAGTGAGAAAGAGCTTATCTACAAAACATTCTAAATGTATAGACACGTAAAATACCTACTCCTTTGGTGGTCTTTTAACGGACTAAATCCATGTCTCACTCAAGCAATCTCGAGAGAGAAAATAAGTGTAATTTTCAAACTCCCCTGCCATGGGTACTTATGTTTGTTCAGGATCAAGTGTGTTGTGTGCAAGTGTTTGAATTATGCTACACCTCAGGTACTGAGGTATTAACCTACTGCTAGCACTGAGCAAAACTGACAGAATTCATTTGATACTTGGAATGTTATAAAAAGCCAACATGGATAATGATGCTAAGGGTTTGTGCATGTTTAGGCTCTTGTTCTTACTGGTTCCATAAAGAAAGACAAAAAAAAAAAAAAAAAACTTGCACAGTATGAGTCAGATGGAATAATACTAATGATGGTGGCATCATGTTTCTGCTGCCTAGAAAATATTGAGCCTTGCCTCTATACCACCCTAATTACACCTCTAATCTCTTAAGAGCAGATTTGCTATTCACCCCTATCTTTACAGATAGTGTCGATGTGGAAAAATGTGTGAGCTTGAGATGTCCTTGTAAATATAAAGCCCCCAAAATTGATAAAACCATAAATCAGAATTACACTAAAACCTGCAATGCAAGCCTAGCCTTCAAGGAGAAATTAACATACAATGATCCCTCATTTTTCGTGGTTAATGGGGACCAGAACCCACCGCGATAAATGAAAAACCGCAAAGTAGCACACTTTAGTGTTCAATGTATTTATTCAGATTTAACATTGGAAAGAGAGCTATATAAGACATGTTTTTTCAGTTTTTTTCCAAAGTATACCGTAATTTCACGAATATAAGGCGCACCCATGTATAACGCACACCCCAAATTTACTTGTAAAATCTAGGGAAAATTATTTTATCCGTGTATAACGCCCACCCTAATTTTAGAACCAATAAATAGAAGAATGCAAGAAAACAGAGCTCGTGTACAGATACAGAAATGTCATTTTACTGACTGGTGAAACACTTCACAAGCATAGCACATTGGTAGTTCAAAACATCACCGTAAACTGACAATATGTACGGTAATAATATGATCAGACAACTTCTTCAACCTAGCAGAATCCAGTTTCATCATGATGAATAAATGTTTCTTCCATGGATTGATACGGTAAAATAAAAGTGGTGATTTAGGTCGGAAATCAGAAGAGCGCAGTTTCCCAAGGGACAGATATAGTTGACGGACACAGGAAGTCTGTGTTGTGTTACGTTTGTTATGGTCCGAGTTGCGGAGCTGCAATAAACGTTGACTCAAATGAGTTCAAGAAACTAAATTCTGTGCTTTATGAAAAGAGAAAAAAGCAGTATTTTAACACAGGCGAAATCATTCGACCAATCAGAGGGAAGTATTACCGTGTAGCCTACCGTAACAGAATTCACCGGCGGAACTTATGTTGGCACGTTGTATAGTTCCCGGGGGGGGGGGGGGTGTATTTTGTTGTGGGAACAGCCGGAAAGATAGTTATATTCCGTGGGTTGCATGTGAGACGGACATTGCTACCGTATTTTGTTGCAGTCTAAATGTCAATAAAGCAAAGCGGATTATCTCTGATGTTAAAACTCCGCCTCCGACTCCTTCCCTAGCTCGCCACGACCGAAACAAAATGGTGACGTCACGTACCGTAATGGTCGGCAACGGATCGGCGCATACGTTTCTTCAACACAACATGGCCGTGTCAATGATATGGCCTATATATATATATATATATATATATATATGTATATATATATATATGTATTATAATTTTTGTCTCCATCCCTGTACCCGTTTATAATGCGCACCATGATTTTACAAGTTGATTTTGGGGGAAAAAAGTGTGCGTTATATTCGGGAAATAACGGTAATTAAAAAATAATTATACTTAAAAATTAAACTTTCATATATTTTAGATTCATTACACACAACTGAAGTAGTTCAAGCCTTTTTATTGCTTTAATATTGATGATTTTGGCAAAAAAGTCAAGAAAAATCAATAATCCCTATCTCATAAAATTAGCCTATTTCATCCGACCAATACAAAAAGTGTTTTCTTAGTACAAATTACATCAGCTACGCACTCAATACTTGGTCAGGAATCCTTTTGCAGAAATGACTGCTTCAATGCGGCGTGGCATGCCTGTGGGACTGCTGAGGTGTTATGGAGGCCCAGGATGCTTCGATAGCAGCCTTAAGCTCATCCACAGTGTTGGGTCTAGTGTTTCTCAACTTATTCTTCACAATATCCCACAGATTCTCTATGGGGTTCAGGACAGGAGAGTTGGCAGGCCAATTGAGCACAGTAATGCCATTGTCAGTAAACCATTTACGAGTCGTTTTGGCACTGTGAGCAGGTGCCAGGTCGTGCTGAAAAATGAAGTCTTCATCTCCATGAAGCTTTTCAGCAGATGGAAGCATGAAGTGCTCCAAAATCTCTTGATAGCTAGCTGTATTGACCCTGCCCTTGATAAAACAAAGTAGACCAACACCAGCAGCTGACATGGCACACCAGACCATCACTGACTGTTGGAACTTGACACTGGACTTCAGGCATTTTGGCATTTCCTTCTCCCCAGTCTTCCTCCAAACTCTGGCACCTTGATTTCAGAATAACATGCAAAATTTGCTTTCATCTGAAAAAAGTACATTGGACCACTGGGTAACAGTCCAGTGCTGCTTCTCTGTAGCCCAGGTCAGGCGCTTCTGCCACTGTTTCAGGTTCAACAGTGGCTTGACCTGGGGAATGCGGCACGGTGGCTCTGGATGTTTCTACTCCAGACTCAGTCCACTGTTTCCGCAGGTCCCCCAAGGTCTGGAATCGGCCCTTCTCCACAATCTTTCTTAGGGTGCGGTCATCACTTCTGGTTGTGCAGCGTTTCCTGCCACACTTTTTCCTTCCCACAGACTTCCCACTGAGGTGCCTTGATACAGCACTCTGGGAACAGCCTATTCGCTCAGAAATTTCTTTCTGTGTCTTAGCCTCTTGCTTGAGGGTGTCAATGATGGCTTTCTGGACAGCAGTCAGGTCGGCAGTCTTGCTCGAAATTGCGGTTTTGAGTAATGAACCAGGTTGGGAGTTTTCAAAAGCCTCAGGAATCTTTCGCAGGGGTTTTGAGTTAATTCGTTGATTCAGATGATTAGGTTAGTAGCTTCTTCAGAGTACCTTTTCATGATGTGCTAATTTTTTGGGATAGCGATTTTTGTTTTTTATTGACTTTTTTGCCAAAATCATCAATATTAAAACAAGAAAAGGCTTGAACTACTTCAGTTGTGTGTAATGAATCTAAAATATATGAAAGTCTAATATTTATCAGTACGTTACAGAAAATAATGAACTTTATCACCAGTGTTGTTAATAACGGCGTTAGAATATAACGGCGTTACTAACGGCGTTATTTTTTTCAGTGGTGGGTAATCTAATTAATTACTTTTCTTATCTTGGCAACGCCATTACCGTTACTGAGGCGGGAAAGGCGTGCGTTATTCTGTGTTAGTATGTTGGTTGACGCGAGAAAAGTCTGAGAGAGACGGACTCACGGAGACGAGAGAGCAGGGCAGGAGTGGGGACGCCGTTGCAAACACGATGCTGGGTGGCTCCAATAATACCTGACTGTAGCCGATAGCCGAAAAACTTCGCCCACATAATGCTACGGTAGAAATCATATATTGTAGAACTAGATGCAAATGACAGACACAGTGGCATTAGCAACATATCTAAAGAACTAGATGCGTCAGTAAACAGCCGCCATCTTAAAGCAGTTGACCTCTTAGGAAAGCTCTGTTGTAGAGAACCTTCCTAGCGACCCTAAGTAACCTTTTATCTAAAATGCTCCTAAATCAGCAAAATCTTGACTTCAATCTATCTTTAAATGATGAAACAGTTTTAAAACTTACACATGTCGAAAGTAGACAGAAGGGAACTAATGCAAAAATGGGAGCAATTTTAACAACTTTAACGGTTGATTCAGAACATTAAATGACTTCCACACATAGCAAAGGTTACTATCTAGTTATCGCAATATCCGCAACACCCCAGTGTCTAGTTAAGTTTAGGTTAAAGAATTGGGCTAGGGCCAATTGTCCCGAAAACCCTTTAAACTTCGCATTGTGTGACCTGTTTTTTTTTTTTTGGGGGGGAGAAAAAAAAAAGAAAATGATCACCAGTTACTTTGCCAAGTAACTAATTACTTTTACATTCAGGTAACTGAGTTACTAACGCAATTACTTTTTGGGAGAAGTAATAAGTAATTTGTAACTGTAATTAATTACTTTTTTAAACTTTCAACTGCTTGACACAGAGATTGGAAATCTGAATGTCCGATTGGTCTGAACAGTTTTAATGTATCACATGGGAGTATGACATACTCTCATTGTGATCATTCAACATGCCTTGTTTATTAGGAAAAAGCAGTGAGCAGGAAAGGGTTATGGGGGGACAGGAAAAAAAAGAATAAGAGAGAGACGGAAGAAGTACAAATAACAACAAGAAACATTGAACGCCTACACTAACTATGAATATGTTGGTGCTATCGTTAGCTAGTTGTATTTCTGGTTGACACCATGTGGGGGGCCTGGTGGCCAAGGAGAAAGAAGGGAGGGGGAGTCAGAAAGATAAGTGATTGGGAGGGGTGAATTGTACACAAATTAGCCATGAGAGGTGAAGAACCCTGTATTTGTGTGAATCCCTTGTTTGTATGGACAAGCTGGCGTGCTATTCTATGCTGCCTGATCGCTAATCATGACACCGAGTTTCTCTACTTGAGTGCGTCTAACTGCACCTCGTCATGCATGAATCCCATCAGACATGTGATAGTCTTGCACACGGGTGGAAATGCTGCACTGGAGTCGCCCTAGGGCCACGGCCACCCCAGTGGGGGGGTCAGCCAGCGTAGCCCATCCTTGCTCCCACAGCGCCATCGACCGGCCTTCAGGGATGGAATGAGGGGAAGCGCCACCGCCCCCCCACGCCTACACCAAACCACCCGCCCACCCGGCCCATGAACCACCGCCGAAGCACCTCAACTGACACGGCACACCGCGGGACCCCCACTGTCCACTAAGCAGGCGATACCAGGCCGACCCACCGGCGTCGGCCAGCGACCCGTGCCGGAGCGCAGGGAGGATACCCAGGCAGAAAAGAGAGGGGAAGGCGGAAGCAGGAGAGCGCCGAGAAGCCGCCGGGGTGTGGCACCCCGACCCCCCCTGCCCTCACGGCAGGCAGCCCAGGCAGAGGGGAGGCCACGCCCTGGGAGCCACGCCATAGAGAAAAAGTGTGGGACTCACTTACCGCTCTATTACTGTGGCTGCCAGTTCCAGAATGCGAGCCATTACTCAGCACCGTGATTGTGTGGGGAGGATGGTGCTGTGTATGCATTAAAATAGGAGAGTCCGGTTTAGGGCAGCGGGACCGCCGCATGGGAGTTCTTATGTAAGTGCTGTTTGGTTCTGTTAGGTTCTTTAAAAAAAAATTTTTTTTTAGCCTGTCCTGTTCAGCTGTTTGACACGGAGAATGGAAGTATAAGTGTCTGGTTGGCTTGAACAGTTTTAATGTTTCACATTGAGAATATGCTTACTCCCATTGTGATCATTCAACATATCTCGTTTATTATGACAAAACAGCGAACAGGAAGGGGTTATGGGGTGACAGAAGAAAAGAAACACAAGAAAAGACAAGAAAAGAAACACAAACAACAACAAGAAATTCATTGAACGCCTACACTAACTATTAATATGTTGGTGCTATCGTCAGCTAGATGTATTTCCGGTTGACACCATGAGGGGGACCTGTTGACCCGGGAAAGAAGGGAAGGTGGGTGGGGAAGTCTATAAGCTAAGTGAGTCTACCGAGCTCCTGATTCAAATGTCTAGTTTACTAAGTATATGGAAAAGATACTGTATAAAACGAATAATAAGCATGTTTTTGTTGTGGAGACATTAATCTTGGGATAAAATATGTACAGCATGTTGTTTGATTTTCTCATACATTCATGTCTGATGAAACTGTTACAGTGACCTTGTGTGCACCAATTATAAGAAAAGCATTTTGAGTCGCTACTCACACCAGCTGTGATAACATTTCACACACATAGCCACAACAAAATGTCAGGGACATGACAAAGTCATAACCTTGTACGCCCTAAAATTAATTGAGCTGTCTGACTGGACGCTTAGTGACCAAACCCAGATTGTTGACTGTTATTTTACAGTTTTGATATATGTTCCATGCCTGAATGTGAGTCTTTAGTCTTTAGTTGTATGGGGTACGGGAAACTGATAAGCATATGCTTTATCTCGTCCGCCTTTGTCGTCTTCTTTGGTTCCTTCGGGCAAATCATATCACATTTTGTAATTGCAATGATTGTCAATGAAACCGATGATGATGACAATAAAATTCCATAAAATAAAAATTTAAAAATTTGGGAGGGGTAGAGTGACACAATTCAACTCTGTGATCTAGAACCCAGTAATCGTGTAAATCCTTTGTGAGTGTAAGCCCGTTGGCAACCGACCCTACGCCGCTCCACCGCCAGTCCCAGCATCAGGACTCCCCACCTGAACGCGCCCAATCACATCCAGCCGCACGCGAGCCCCGCGTGCGGCTGGCGCCAACACAGAGCCACGCGTCTCTGTTGGAGAAACAAGCTTTAAAGGCTTCTTGTGAAAACTAACTTTAAAGTCCTTCTACTCTATTATTTGCAACTTGATAGCAATGTGTCATGGGCCTGCCATGTATCAATAATCTGGGATGTATCAGGGCTGATTATTTAATTGCAAACTCATTAGTGCCTATGTTGCCCGTAGGTTACGAGCTATCCATTAGAGGGCATCCGTGCGCAGCCTTCAGCCTTTACTGTGCTGTAGCACACTCGTGCTTGTCTTAGCTACTTTTTACCCATTTCGAGTGTATCAGTGTTTTATACTGTACACATAGGCATGACCGATGTTACGTCTGCACTGACATGTTGTGTAATTTTTGTGTTTTAACATTTAACGATTTAAATTTTGACCAGTGTCATGATCCATCGGCAATGTTTAAACATGATAATTGTTCTAGAATTTGTGTACAATATTTAGATTCTTTGTATTTCCCATTAAAGCCATTTATACTCACTCTTGTCTTTTTTTTCAACATAATATCGGAAAGCATGGAGTTTGTTTTGTAAAGCAGTTAACCAAACCTAATAAATATGTGTTTTTTTTCTTTTTACAGAAGTTACATAATGTATTGTATCATTGTATTAGTTTCTTGAGATTCTGTTATTGCCATTGCCAGCCTTGGTCTAAACAAGCAGAACAACATTTCCTGTAGTTTTGAGTTGATACAGAGAGATATGAGGCAGCCTGTCACATTGTAAGCCAAATGGAGCGACTGGCAAATCCACAAGAGTATAGAAGTGTCTCACCTTACTGCAAAGCCATGCGCACGCACATCCAGACAAACATGGCTACCATCAGTAGCACTTCATTATTAAAACGTTTGTCGTCTCCTTCCTCAAATGTCTCACCGCAAATTCTCAATAGAATCACTTTAAATACGCAGACCGTTCCATTCCTCAAGAACTTCCTAGTGAAAATAGACACATCAAGCACAAATATCATGTTAATCTGACAGGAACCGCAATTGAGGTGTCGGGGACAGAATGGCAGACAAAAGGGAAAGAAGATTTGAGATTTGCTTGAAGATTGAAACCAGATTTCTTTTGTGTGTCATTCGCATTCATCACACGGTTAGCAGACGTTCACTTCTTGTAATCCAATTACTGTATGTTCTAGGGATGTAGCAAATATTGTATGTCCAAATTATAATCTTTTAACCAAGGGCGTAGGTTTGGTTTCAACATTGGTAGAGACGATATAACAGCATAACCTGCATGTACACTTTTTGCTGGGAACGGGACATTAATAAGACCAAACATTATTGAATGGGGTCAGGGCTACATTTCTCACAAATATAAACCTAATTAATTGGTAAGCTAAAAATCAATGCAAAGTAAATCTGTATTGATTTATACCGTGAGGAGCAGAAGTATTTGCACCCCTTGTGATTTTGCAAGTTCCCCCCACTTGGAAAATAGGTAGAGGTCTAGAATCACCATCATGGATTAATTTCCATTTATAGATATAATCTAAAAAAAAAATTCCTAAACTCACATTGTATGATTTTTCAGTAATTCATTTGTAATTCACTGGGGTTCATAAGTATTTGTAACGCTTAGAATCAGCAATAGTTATGACACTGAACGAGTTGTCAGTCTACCTCAAAAAGATTACACCACCCATCCACCACCCTCTTGAGCTATTTATTGTCACCTGAGCACCCCACAGTCAGTCATAATTCAATTGCTACCATGGGCAAGACCAAAAAGCTTTCGAAAGACACCCGAGAAAAAATTGTTGCGCTCCACAAAGCTGGAAATGCTATGGGACAATTGGAAAGCAGTTTGGTGAGAATAAATCAACAGTTCCAGCAATAGCGAAGAAATGGAAAAGGCTAAACATGACTCCCTCGGACTGGGGCTCCATGTAAAATCTCTCCTTGTTGGGCATCACTCATGACGAGAAAAGTGAGCGCTCAGCCTAGAGCTACACAGCAGGAGCTGGTCAATGACCTGAAGAGAGCTGGATGCACAGTTTCAAAGGATACTCTCAGTAGAACACTACGGTGAAATGGTTTAAAATCATGCATTACTCAAAAGGTTCCCTAGTTGGAGCCAGTACATGTGAAGGCCCATCTGAAGTTTGCCAGGGACCATCTGAATGATGCATAGGGGTCATGGGAGAAAGTCATGTGGTCAGATGAGACCAAAGTAGAAGTTTTTGGTGCAAACTATACCCGTCGTGTGTGGAGGAAAAAGAAGGATGAGTACAATCCCAAGAACACCATCCCTACTGTGAAGTATGGGGGTGGAAACCTCATGCCTTAGGCCTGCTCTTCGGCATAGGGGACAGGACGACTTTACTGTATAAAGCAGAGGAGTAATGGTGAAAATTTATCATCAGATTTTGAGCCACAACCTCCTGCCTTCAGTTAGAGACTTGAAAATGAGTCATAGCTGGATCTTCCAACATGACAATGATCCGAAACATATCGCCAAGTTTAGCAAGGAGTGGCTGCGTAAAAAGCATATCAAGGTTCTGGAGTGGCCTAGCCAGTGTCCAGATCTCAATTCAATAGAAAACCTTTGGATGGAGCTGAAACTTCGTGTTTCTCAACGACAGCTACGAAACCTGACAGATATGGAGAAGATTTGTGTGGAAGAATGGGCCAAAATCCCTGTTTCCGTTTGTGAAAACCTGGTAAAGAACTACGGAACATGTCTGACCTACAGTATGTAATTGCAAACAAAGGCTTCTGCACTGCCTCCACAACATTGTCGTCTTTTGATATTACTCACAGTGGCTGATGCTGGCTGAAAAAAAACTTCTAATATAGATCCTCTTCGAAGGAGGCGGCATATTGTCGACATAAATCTGTCGGGGCTGTGTGAGTGTTCGTGTGTGTCTTTGTAGCTGGAGGGAGGTGCAGTGGGTCAAGTCAGCAGCCAATCAAACGTGCGTTTGAGGGTGTATTCTTCAAGTACTGAATGTTTTAATTCATTGATGCTATATTTACAAGGGGGAAAAAATGGACCGACACATTCAGCTAGTGAAAAGGGGTAAATGTACTCTAAGTCTGAACATAATGAAAATAATTCACTTAATAATAATAGGGTCTGTTCTATCCTTACAACATATGGGAAGACAATCTAAATTACTATACAACTGAAATCATTATATAATGTAAATAAGGTTGCCTAAAAGTTGGTGGGGACAATTTGAGCATCCTGAAAAGTTGCTAGTGTAATGTCCCTACCTTCCCTATGCAAACCTACGCCTTTGCTTTTAACAAAAAAAGAGTCGAATTGAGTCCTGTCAGATTTTAAAGAACACAATTACAGTTTATTCAACTAATTTACATATGCTTAAGTGTTTTATATGCAACTTCCACAGTATTCTCTTTCTCCGAGCCGAGTTGCTGCACCACAAAAAATACCACAGGAAGTACAATCCGATATTCAATTTCCACCTGCCTCAGGTAGGACTTTACTTGAAGACCAAGTTTCTGTCAGCAGGCCCCAAGATCACTCAATTGCGGTTATTAAGTTTTCCTGTCTGCTCCTGTTAGCTGCTAATAGGCCTGGCAATACATCATTACACTGCAATTATGATGTGGGCCTGCTAGTTCGTACGACTACTTCTAAAGGTGCTGCATCCAACACTTGTGCTTTAATGGAACATTTTAAATGAATGAGCTCATTTTCAGACAAACTGGCTGACATTGGCTTCGTACTAAACTTGTATGAATAACTGCACTGCAGTAAAAGTAGCATTCTAGGTTTTAATGAATCACAACAACCTTTTAAACATGGGCAGTGACTGTAGTAAAATGATGAATCAAAAGTTGTTTTAAACTTAATCATGGTGTTGCAGAATGAATTAGTAAGCAGTCTGGAATAAAACCGGCAATACGCAATTTGTACTCAGAGAAAAACAGACCTCCACGAAGGCTTGTAACATGCTGAAGATGGGTGTAGACATTTTTTGTTCCTTTATTCTGAGAGATTTGATTCTCAAGAACCACATTCACTTTTAGCATCAGATAAGACAGGCAGTAATTAAACATACATAATTATTCTTTGAAATGCTGTTGGCCTGAAACAGGCAGAGGTGGGTAGAGTAGCCAAAAACTCAAGTAAAAGTAGCGTTACTTCAAAATAATACGACTCGAGTAAAAGTAGTCATACAAAAGTGTACTCAAGTACAAGTTAAAAGTACTTAGTGTAAAGAATACTCAACTGGTGAGTAACATTGTGAGTAACTGCTTACTCGGCTCTCCCTTAGAGATAGGGTGAGATGCTCGGCCATCCGAGAAGGACTCGGTGTTGAGCCGCTGCTCCTCCGCGTTGAGAGGAGCCGGCTGAGATGGCTTGGGCATCTGGTTTGGATGCCTCCTGGACGCCTCCCTGGAGAGGTGTTCCGAGCATGTCCCACTGGCGGGAGGCCCCGGGGACGTCCCAGGACACGCTGGAGAGACTATGTCTCTTGGCTGGCCTTGGAACGCCTCGGGATGCCGCCGAAGGAGCTGGTTGAAGTGGCTGGGGAGAGGGAAGTCTGGGGTTCCCTGCTAGAGCTGCTGCCCTCGCGAGCCGACCCCGGATTAAGCGGCAGATGATGGATGGATGGATGAATATTAGCCTGCAAGCTTCGATATATTGGTTTTGAATTTGAAAAAAAAAAGCTTTATTATCTAATTCAAAGGGTTCGGTGAATCCACATGTGAAACTTGTGGGGTTTGGTACCCTGGGCAAGGTTAAGAACCATTGGTCTGGACAAATGACGAGTCAAATTTTACTTCGGGTGTGGAAAGAATCGTGTGTCAAGGCACCACTATACATCCAAGGTCACAAATTGTAATACTTCAGCTCTTTAGATGCTACTTGTTCCTTCATTATTCCTGATCAGGGTTAGGGTTACCCCACAGAAAAAAATATTATTTCTTGTTTGAATAGGACATGGTTGATAAAAATTGTGGAAAAAAAACGCTCGTTTTGTCAATGTATTTATCATGTGGTCATGTGGTTAACTGACGTCTTTTTAAAACTGTAACTGTAACTTTTTGAAACTGCAATGAAATGCTTTTCCCTCTGCCATACAGTCAACAACACTTATTGGAGCAGACCAACCGACAGAGTACACCATGATGGATTAACTAAGGCCTGACACTGGATCCCCTGCAGTGGGAAGACATAGCAGTAACAGCTATAACTCATTTGTCGAGAAGTCTTCTGGGTGGTGGACAGTGAGCAGATGCCTCAAGCCGTTTTGCAGGACTCAGGCACAGAAACACTATCCAACTCTATGATATCCAGACCATTCCTTCTCCCTTCATCAGCGCACCTCTGCATCGATCAAGTGTTTAGTCACTGGCACACACTCTCCTCCGCTCTTTGCCAGACTGTCCTTCCTCAAGTGCGTCTGGTTTTCTGCAGATTAGGGTTTGTAAGTCCTACTTTTTCTTCACATTGATCAAGGCCCAAGGCTGTCATTGTTCTTGTTGTTATCACTGCTTTTTCCTTTGATCACAAAACACAAACAAAGACGGTTTGAATTTCCTGAGTGGACTTAGTGAGCTCTTGCACCCTACCAGCCTTCAGTGTGATTCTTATTACTTGTGTCTGAAGAGGATTAAGATGGATGTTATGTTTTTCTTTCTTTCTTTCTTCTTTTTCTTTGCAGCCCGTACGCATGTTAGTGATGTTTTTCACATATTTCCTCATGGTGTTGTGTGTATTTTAAGTCTGTAGGGTATTTCTGGAAGCAAACATGACACGCACGGAGAGCTTGTGGAGAAGGAACACACACTGCTTCTTTGTTGTAGTGTGCTTTTGCCTCCAACTCATTGCAAAGTTCCATATTCATACAACCTTATATTGAACTTTTTTTTTTCTAATTCTATATCCACAAATCCTTCGAATGCTCTGTTTTTTAATTCAGACAGCAGTCAGCGCTCCAGTTTTTGATATGGTCATGCCTTCTGGAGTCATGGTCTGATTAGGATTAAACACTGGTTGGCCGGTGATCATGCTTTCGTGCAGTTTTTTCCCTTTTAATTTTAGTTCCACAAGGCCACTTCTGCTGCACGTTCCAAGAGCACTTCTTGCTCACCTAGAGGACAAAGAACTTTCTATGCACTTTCTGAATTAAAAGTACATTTCTATGCCATGGAGCTACGTTTGGAAAGTGTCCTGAACTGTAAATAAAGGTACGGTAATTCAAATGTTGGGTTTACTCATTGAGCACCAGATAAATTCCAAAGTTTCTAAGTAAGCTGTGTGCAGCAACAACTACCATAGCAGATGTGCCACTTGGTATGTTCTCATTTGTTTCTGACGTCCTCTTACAAAGATGAACTAACCAGCACTGCATGTGTGTCCTTTTACACCCCGATGTTATTGAGGAAAAGTCTTTGAGCACCGGGTGGAGTTTTTGAGACTTTGTGAATAGTAGTGAGTAACTATTGAAATTTGTCGTGGCTATGTGAAATCAAACAGACGATGATGACATTTTCCAAGAATCGTTATCGACTGGCAGTTTTAAATTTGATGCCATAAAACATGAAACATACAGGCAGGAGCAAAAACTTCAGCACCACTTCAATGTTGGAGTCAAATCTTGAAATCCTATGTCAGCACCACTTTACGCTCTGCCTAGTGTTTACCTTCATCTCGGGACCTATCAGCACTCTTGTGCAAGTTCCTACTTCTCTCAAGCTCATTGTAGGTATTGCTAAGTCCTCAAGTTAGACATTTTACAGACAAACTGAACAGCCACCTATCATGTCCTCAGTAGTTCTTGATCTTGACTGTTATAACGCCTAACATGTAAGGGTTAGGCTTTCTCGGGGAGTAAAAAGAAAAAAAAAATAGAAAAACTAGAAAATGATACGGTGGATCTCAAGATCACTAATTGAATGGTGATTTCAACATAAGCTTTACCAAAAGAAAATACAGGTAGTCCTCCTACGTGATTTCGACTTCATGGCGCCGGAGTCTCCTCCGTCATTTTGTCTCCTTTTTAGTAGCATAACAGAGTAGAGTGTGTGTTTGAGCTCTATATTTTTCTCAGTGTAACATCCGTCAAGTTTCCCTGCAAATATTTGTTATCAACAATAAGAGTAACTGTTGTCTCACTAAGGTTCACTGAAAATTTACATGATGAGCAATTTATTTATTTAGTTTTTTTTGCGTGCCTCCCTATCGTCACTGTACAATTTTTGGGGCTACAGGTAGTCCCCGGGTTACGACATACTCAACTTATGACGCCGGAGTCTCGTCCACCATTTTGTCTACAGTCATTTTTTTTTAAGTCACATTAACAGTACCTTAATTGTATCTCACAGTATCTTATTTTTTGCTTTACATTATTAAAATGACATGTTCTGTCCTCACTAAACGTGAAGTTGTTCAGCTTTACTAACGGCAAACAAGGCAATTGTACTTTTTGAAGCTTTTTACTTCCTTAACACACATATGTACACTTATGTTCAAAACGACATGCATTTTAACAATAAAATATTTGACACAAAACAATTGGTGTTCAAACGTACATCTAGTTTGATCAACATGTAAATTTAGTAGATTAAATTAGACTAATTTGCCCGACAAAACTCTGCTATCTTAAATGCTACGAATGCTGATGTATTTAAAATTCTTGTAGCAAATCACTGTCATGTAACTCCATCAGCTTTGGATGTAAACTTATTAATAAATGCATACACAACATATATTAGCTAAAACAACTTACAGCCTCATGTGGGCCAAACCAGAGTGCAGCTGTCCTTTATCCATGTCAGACGTCTGAATATGTTCTCAGTCATTCAAGGCGACAGTCTAGCCAGACCCAACGCTGTCACCACAGGGCAGTGTATCCTCCATCATGAAACAAAATACAATACTTTTGGACTTTTTGGATATTTATTTTTTAGATTTAGGGGTACGCAATTCTGACTTACATTATTCTGCCAGCGTACGAACTGAACTCGTTCGTAACCCGTGGACTACCTGGAATAATGCATTAAAGGGTAAAGGTGTCATCATAAAACCATTAATCCATGAACATTAGGTCATATACTGGACTGTCTCAGGAAATTAGAATACACAATATTCTAATTTTTTGAGACAGTCCTGTGTATATATACAGGACTGTCTCAGGAAATTAGAATACACAATATTCTAATTTCCTGACTGTCTCAGGAAATTAGAATATTGTGTATTCTAATTTCCTGAGACAGTCCTGTATATATACACAGGACTGTCTCAAAAAATTAGAATATTATGTATTCTAATTTTCTGAGACAGTCCAGTAAGTATATATGCTGTATATTAGAAAAAGTTGATTACATTACCCACACCGCACAGACATGTGGAAGTTTTTTTTTTTTTTTTTTTTTTTTTTAAACCTGTCCTGTTCAGCTGTTTGACTCGGAGAATCGAAGTCTAAGTGCCCGGTTGGTCCGAACAGTTTTAATGTTTCACATTGAGAGTATGACATACTCCCATTGTGATCATTCAACATACCTCGTTTATTATGACAAAGCAGCGAACAGGAAGGGTTTATGGGGGGACAGAAGAAAAGAAGCACAAGAGAAGAAAGAAAAGAAACACAAACAACAACAAGAAATACATTGAACGTCTACATTAACTACTAATATGTTGGTGCTAGCGTCAGCTAGATGTATTTCCGGTTGACACCATGTGGGGGGCCTGTTGACCGGGGAAGAGGGGGATGGGTGAGGGGGAGTCTATAAACTAAGTGAGTGAAAGGGGTAGAGTGTACACAAATTAGCTCTGTGATCTAGAACCCAGTAATCGTGTGAATTCCTTGTGAGTGTAAGCCCGTTGGTAACAAACCCTACGCCGCCCCATCGCCTATCCCGGCACCGGGACCCCCCACCTGAGCGCGCCCTATCACATCTAGTCGCACGCGAGCCCCACCAAGCACGTGACAGCCATACAGACAAGAAGAGACGCCCCGCGGGCGCCTATCCAGGGCTGCTGCCCCCTCCCACCCAGCCAGCCCCGGGAGGGAGGGAGGATGGGGTTCAGCACAGCCCATCCCTCCTTCCACAGCCCAGCAAAGGAGCCATCCCCCCCCCCCAGGGTGGTCTCCCGGGCCACCCGCGCACCCATCAACCGGCCTTCAGAGATGGCAAGAGGGGACGCACCTGAGTGATTAGGTGCCCTATGCGACGTGTAGCTAGGAGCCCCCCCAAAAATACCAATATAGATTTAAAAAAAATATTTTATACCTTTGTTAAAACACTGTAGAAGCTATTGGTTCTGAATATAAATGAATAACAAATTATCCTTATAGAACTTGTTGCATTTTGTTCATTTAGTACCACAAGCACATTGATATAATTTTCTCAAATAGCCATAGAATTTACAAAACTGTTTGCCTTTTGGGCTTCATGACTACTTGACAGTGCCAAAGAGCAAATGAACCACCATGAAGCTTTAAATCAATTGGCTCCAAGGCTTCGTTGTTTCACTGCTCAATGTAATCTCTCACTTCCCTTGGGAGAGACAGACAACCTCTGCTGCCACCTGCTGACAACACTGTTGTCATACAACATGCCCCCCAGCATGCATTGCAGCACTACAGATGTAAATAACATTTAAAATTCATGTTCAGTGGTAATTATTTTTTTATTTAGTGTTCCAGTTGTTTATTTAATTCCTAGTTATTCGGTTTAGTTTGTTGCTGTATGATACCTTGTTTCATTTGGAAACCGTGAGTTTGAATGATTTTGCCATTATTTATTATTTTCTGTGAAGTGGATTTACTTACATACTGTAAGCGTGGACTGTTTCTCCCTGCCTCATATGTACCACAAATTAGCATGTGGCTAATACAATCCAGAAAGAACAAATGTACTTGATATATTAAAAAACGTTCTATAAGTGTACTGTAGTGTGGGAAGTTTTTATAAGGTATTTTCCCCCCTACAAAGCAATTTGGCACACCCGCCACTAGATGGCTACCTAGGCAACCGCCTAGCTCGCCTATGCCCTGGGCAAGCCGAGCAGAACGTCCCGTCGGCTTGAAGTCGTGCGACTAGCTAAAGCCGTTGGGCACTGGCTACAGTAGTGTGTTTTCAAAAAGTCTTGCTAGTCACCTGACGACAGCGGGTCACCAAAACTACTATAGCGTGTTTCTGTCTTCACACGTAACTTCTGCGGTATGCCCTCTATGTGAGAGCTTAATTTTATTTATGGCGGGGGAAGTGAAATGCACACATTCAGTTGCTGGTGACAAGTTTCTCTTGTTCAAGCTCAGCTGTAATAGACTCATGCACACATTTGACTTGAAATTTGCCAAAAGGCACTTGAGGGACTATGAGAGATCATAGACCATGAAAGAAAACAATTACTGGTCTAGACATTTGGAGAAAACCTGGCACCATTTGTCACCTGGCCAATACCATACCTACTATGGAACATGGTAGTGGCAGCTGTGTGAATGTTTTTCAGCAAAAGAGCGAAATATTAATGTAGATGTACAGAAACATCCTGGTTGAATACCTGGTCCAAAGCAATCTTAAGCTCAGACGTTTCATCTTTCAGCAGGACAGCGACCCCAAGAAAAAAAATGAATCCAGATATCACAGTGGTTGTTTCAGAACTATGATCATCCTTGACGGAGCCCAGAATGGAATATGATTGAAGGTCTGAAAATGACTCTGCACCATTGCTTCTCACCTAACTTGATGGATCTTGAAATTTAATGCAAAATAACTGGCAAAACTGGCAACATATAATTCTTTAATTCTACTTCTAGTATCACACAATGTGTCATAACTCACTTTTGGAGATCCCACAGTACGTTCAGCAGTATTACTAGGCAACACATAATGCTACAAAGGCAGTAAAAAAAAAAAAAAAAAGCCTGTAAGCAGAGGTTGGTAGTAAAGTGCTACATTTAGGCCGTTACATTTATTTGAGTAAATTTTAAGAAAACTGTACTTCTTAGAACAGTTTTACGAAGCCATACTTTTTACTTTTACAAGAGTGGATTTATTAAGAAGAAACGCTACTCTTCGCTTTTTTGGGCTACACTAGTTGTTACATTTTTCCTCTCTTTCCTACATATTAGATTTGACTTTTTTTTGCCAGAGATGCCAACAGTGGCTCTACCAGTTTCACCATTGAAATGTCGCAACATTGATGACATGACTCCATTATACCAATCAGACTCAAGCTTGCCATTCTACGATATACGGCCTGTTCAGTCACGTGGCGTCTTTAAAACATAATTAAAAAAAAAAGTATTTGACATAGAGCACTGCCGACTCAAAAGCAGGGATTTTAACCTCTCTCCCAGTTTTTCATTTGGCATCGATTGACCATGGAAAACTGGCGATATGATCCTTTTGATTTCATGCAGGTAGTCCCCGGGTTTCGAACGAGTTCCTACGTTGGCGACGTAACCCAAATTTCTGCGTAAGTCGGAATTAACCGTTAAGTACCCCTAAATACCCTCTAATTCTCAACATAATTCTCCAAAAATGATGTATTATACGCCATTGTACTGTCCTCGCCAAGATGTTGCAGCTAAGTCCTAGCTGGACAGCGAGCTAAGTTCCGGAATGATGATGTCAGACGTCTGTGTGGTTTGCTGACTTTATTCAGCTACTCATGAGATCAACACTTGCAGAATGAAACTAAAATAAAAATGATAATAAATCAGTGTCATCTGATACAGCAATAACAATCCACACAAATGATTAGCATCTATCAGTTAGCATCCGCACATCATTAAAGAACAATCACATCAACTCGCCCCAAGTATTCGACCACAATTGAAAATGCACAATAAAAAGTACAAAAGGTGTTATATACACCATTTGGGTCACTTAGACAGCAAACTTTTGAACGGTAGTGTACAGGTGTCGCCTCTGTGGATGCTTCACAAGCAACAAATATGCGCGCAGGCTTGTAGCTGTAATCTTATACCTTCTCTCTCTCACTCGGCTGCGCGACTTCCTTGTGTGTGTGCGTGCGCTCTTATTCAGGTGCGCAAATACCGGTACACTCTTCTTTTGTGTGTATGTGCGCTCTTACCCGCATGCCATGAGAACTACCTGCTCTACGCTTCCTGCGCCAAGATAAAAGCATGCATCACAAAACAAGTCAACGTTATTTAAATAAATAAATAAATTGAGACTCCAGCGTCATAAAGTCGAAATCACGTACTCTAAGTTGGATAAGTCGTAAGGCCAAAGACAACCTGTAATAGGAAATATATTTTCTCCACTAGAGGGCACTCATGCTCTTTGGATAAATGATGCTTCATTTCAATGAATAATTCAATTATATTTTATGACTAACTGTTCATATAGAAAACAAATAAAAATAAACACATAAAAAAATACCAGTGTTTAAAAAACAAAACAAAAACACATCATAAGCAGTTACTCACAATGTTACACACTACTTGAGTATGCTTTTTACCAAATGCCTTTTTACTTGTATTGTCCTCACTGTATTATGGGATATTTACACCAAAAGATATTAATCGGTAACACTTTATTTGACAGTGCCATCATAAGACTTTCATAAGACCAAATGAACCACCATGAAGCTTTAAACCAATTGGCTGCAATGCTTCATTGCTTCAAGAAGCTTCATTTGGCCATCACTGCTCCCTTGGAGAGACAGTCAACCACTGCCGCCACGTGCTGTCAACATTGTTGTCGTCCAACATTCCTCCTAGCACGCATCGCTACAGATGTAAATAACAATTAAAATTCATGTTCTGTGCGAATTATTTCTTCAGTTACTGTTCCAGTTGTTTCATTGATTGCTAGTCATGGTATTTGGTAACACTTTATTTGACAGTAGTGTCGTAAGACTGTCATAAGACAATCATAATTGTGACACAACACTGTCATGAGCATTAATGAATGCTTATAGCAGATTTCATTTAGTGTCATCCAGCAAATTATCTCACTTTCGAATGGATGTAAAAGATCCGAGCAGGACAAAAGGGGACATAATTTTCCGGATGACACTTAATGACGTCTGTCATAAGCATTAAGTAATGCCCATGATAGTGTCATGTCATAATTATGACGGTCTTATGACAGTCTTATGACGCCGTTCTCAAATAAAGTGTTACCTATTAACCCAAATAAATCAACAAATAAACCGCACTGGACTATAAATCGCAGGATTCCAAATGAGGGAAAAAAGAAGCAGCTTATAGTCTGAAATTTACAGTACTTTTACTTGAATAATATTATTTCAAAGTAACACTACTCTTACTTGAGTCAAATTTTTGGCTACTCTACCCACCTCTTCCTGTAAGTACTTTTAGCTAAAATTGCTGTGCCTAATTATAGTATGCATATTATGTGTCATTGTACAAACAGTAGCTCCGTTAGACTTTTATCAACAGACTGATTTTCCATCTTGAGCATATTTTGTTTTATTTGCAACTTTTCATTCATACCGTGTGTGTCTCCTTTCTTCAGCCAGAGGGCCTTCAACCACCATTGTTCTGGAAAGATTACTGGGACATCAAGTTTGAAGCTTTAGGCCCGAAGCCCAGCTATCATTCAGACCTATAGCCTTGCCGGTTGTCCCTGTCTGTTCTGTGATGAGACTTGACAGCGGCCTGTAAACTGTCACTGCATTCCTGCACAGCTGCTCTTAAATCCCAAAAATGGATGAATCAAGTGTTTTTTTTTCCTGGTCTGGATGTAGGCTGGAGCAAGTGTGCAACTGCGTATGGAGGCAATATGCTTGCGGTCCTGTGTATAAATCATTCCAATTCTCCATCACTTATCAGTTTTATGTAATGATGTGTTTTTGTGTCTAAATGAGTACACTTGACACCAGTCAGGTCTATTTTCCATTTCCTGTAATTCTCCAGAGCTATGACTTTGTATGTCAACATTGTGCAAAGAATTGAGGCTGATAAGGAAATGTTGAGCCAATTTGACTTGACTGTTGAAGTGGTTTGGAATCATCACCAGGCCACTGGGACATATCAAATGACTGCTGGAACATCTGAATTGTTGCTTTAGTGCCTAAGAGAGCTGAAACATTAGAAGAGACACATTATCTTGATTCTTAAGTAGGTTTAAAATTGTATATGCAAGGAAACATCAAAAGTGTAACTGCTTTGTTTTCTTACTCACTGTGCAAACATAAGAATAAATGGGATCCTCAGTTTGTGAGGGCCCATAAAGTCAGAATCACAGTAAAAAACACTTCCAAGCTATAAATATAAAATGTAATATTTAAATGAAAACAAACCACACAGGCTTCTCGTGCCAACCTCCTTCTTGCGCCGCTGTAACCTTGGAGCTATGTATATCAATCACTGTAAACCAAAGACTCATGAAAGACTACAGTAAATGCATTTCCTTGCCCTTCACCGCACTTTGACTCTTACCAATTAATTTACAGAATCAGTCCTTTGTAATCCATAAATCGAATGTATTCCTATGGGGAGAACAAGCTCAGTCATGTCCTTTATCACCAAGGTCTCGCCTTTAAAGTGCCCCTGACACCATAAAAAAAATCTTAAATAGCAGTATTATGTGAATTAAAATCCTAATTTGAGACGATTCGACTATATACTACAATTTGACAAAGTTCAGATGACGAGAAATGAGTCTATCTGCCTTTTAGCTGCTCCTGTCATTATGGCACTCTGGCGCCGCCATCTGGATGATGACCTCGGCAGAGTAACGATTTCAGCTGATTTAGAATTCAGCCCAATGGAGGAGGAAGATTCAGAATGAGGAAAACACGACAGAGAGCAGCAAAATCCAGACATGTCCAAAGTCCGGCCCAGGGGCCAAATGCGGCCCGTGGTCAAATTTCATCCGGCCCCCAGCCTTTGTCATAAAATCAGTAACATCTGGCCCGCACACAGACTTAATAAATTGGTCAGCAGTACTGCCACCAGCATATGAAGTAGCTTACACACTAAATGCTGCTCCTCATTTACGCACTAAAAGGCAGCAGCACTCTAAGCAACATTAACCCGTGTGACCCTCTACTCCCAATTTTCTAAAATAGCGACAATCAACAAAAAAAGTTGACTGCGACGGCCGACGCATCAAGGATAAGTGGAAATTGGACTATTTCTTCACTAAAATACGCACCTACTGTGTCTGCCTCATTTGCAAAGAGACAGTCGCTGTTTTTAAAGGGTTCAATGTGAGGCGATATTGCCAAACAAACTGACATGTACGACATGACGATTACAGGAAAGATACGCAGCGAGAAATTGAAGCAACTTGAAGCTAGTCTAATTTCACAGCAGCAGTATTTCGCAAGCGCCCGAGAGTCGAAAGAGAACGCTACAAGGCTAGTTGCGAGATTGTTTAAATTGATTAAAAAAAAAAGATAATGAAGGAAATGTGACACACAGAATGGCTTGCTAAAATTTGCTTAAATATATTGTTCTACGTAAAGGTCGTCAGACAAGGTCGGCCCCCCACATTTTTACCACACCAAATCTGCCCCCCTTTGCAAAAAGTTTGCACATCCCTGCTTTAATCTCTTTACTCCAATATTTTTACAGGATATTCTTTTTATCTAAGTATTTTCCCCAATTGCTAAATAAATAACAGTCTTGTGCTAAATGGAATATGAAATATTAAAAATGCATTTATTCAGTGCGACAGGGCTAAATTACTGCGTAATGGTCAAAACTGCCGACTTGTTAAACCTCCCGAACGGTATTTTATGCCACCGGAGTTAGCCCGGGCTTCGAAGACTGCGGAAAGAGCATAAACAAAGCACGAAGCGTGAGAGCTAGGTGACATGCTAACCCGAGCCGAGCGGCTCTTCAATGTCTCTTCCTCGTCTTTCGAAAAGGAAAAATCACACTAAACTACCCCGACTCATATCACACATGGTGGCGAGGGTGATTGTCTTCACCGATCGGCCAGCCTCCGGCAGCGAGCAAGTTTCGGCTCGTCGTTCTGCTGCGGCCCCGGCAGGCAGTGCTCATTGCCGGGGACGCTGAGGGGAATGAATGCCGAAAATGGCACATTCTTGGCGCGTAGCTGCCCGAGCCAAAGCAGAGTATAGCGCTTTCTAGGCGGGCAAGTGAAGAGGGCTGGAAATCTCGACACAATCGAGAACCGGGGACAAGAACGATGGGCTCCTCGGGCCCAAGCCAAGGATAGCGCTCTATAGGCTGGCATGCGAAGAGGACTGAGGGGGCTGGCAGTCTCGACACAGTTGAGAACCGAAGATGAAGCGGGGGACTCCACTGGGCCAAGCTGAGGATAGCGCTCTGTACCTGGGCATGCCTTTATCGGCCGGCGACCATGGTGTTCGACAAGCCGCTGGTTGTCGGCCGAGTGGCAGGGAACATTGTCACCCACAAAATGCAAGCCACCTCCTCATTAAAATATTTTCAAAGAAGTGGCTGGGGATCGGGCGGTCTGGGCTTCCCTTCTGAAGCTGCTGCCCCCGTGACCCGACCTCGGATAAGCGGAAGAAAATGGGTGGATGGATGGATGGATGGATAAAACAGGTAGCTTACTCACTTCGTCATCCATCCAACGGTCTCTAGATTGTTGGACTTGTTTTTCCCATTCTTTGCGGTGATCAGTTTCTTTTGGAAATCCAAAAAGCCTCAGACCACTCTCCCTGGTGTAGCAACAAAAGCCTGCAGCACAAAAAAAATAAAAGAATTAATCCGCAAATTCAACTGAATCCGCAGTCCTTCTGCATACTATACTAATGGCTGTAGTGTGAAAATGATTAGTCCGCTGACGTCACATTCGCCTTCTTCCTCAATCCAGACTCTGGCCGGAAGTCACTCATTTTCATGGCGTGGGATTCCAAAAATTGAATACATATATTGATAGCTTCAACACACATCCAACTGGTCTGTTTTATCCAGGAGCATAAAATACCACATGTAATATGAAATAAACATGCTTTTTTTTTTTTCACAGGCCCTTTAAGGTAAGATCTTATTTTTTTTCACCCCGTACACCAGTTAAAGCAATTCTGTTAAATAGCCAGTAAAGTCGAATTTATTAAGCCTCTCTGCTTTCACTTTGTGACTTTTCTCAGTTGATTTTTTTCTTTTCTGTCATATCCCTTGCCCGTACTGTACAACCACTAAATTACTGAGTGGCCATCTCCCTTAGGACCAAGACAAAGCCTGGAAATTGCAAAAACAAATCTGGAAGGATGTTCACAGGTTAAAAAAAAAAAAGCAGATGAGATATCACTTATCAGAGAAGAGCCGGATCAGACTGATAAGATGATCTTGGGGGTGATCAAATCCTTCACTCTCCAAAAGGAGCACATGTATTTGGCCGATTCACATGCACATGTTTGCACACCAACACCTGAGTAAACCCAAGTGCAAGCCCGGCATGGTTGCAAATGGTACAAGGTAAAGGCCTTTTACTGCTGTGAGGGTTTGTTTGAAATGTCAAACTCTGTTTATTGTAATCAGAACGCCTCCGACCTCCAACCCTTATGAAGAGCCTTGGAGTCATACATCATTCTGATCAGCACCAAGGGCGTAGGTTTGGTCTCAACATTGGAAGGGACGATAACCTGCATGTACACTTTTTGCTTGGGATGGGACATTAATAAGATCAAACACATTGGGTGAACGGGGGTCAGGGCTATATTTCTCATGAATATGAACCTAATTAATTGATATGGTCAGTCAGGGGTGCTCATTACGTCGATCACGATTGACCAGTCGATCGCAACGTTAGTGTGGGTAGCTCGCGGCATACCCCGCCCCCCAAAAATTATATATATTTTTAATGTACATAGTTAATGATGATTATGTTGTGTGTATGTTGTGTTATATGAGCAACATATGAGGTCATGCAGCACCTCTCTCTCTCTAAGCAGCTTCTTGCTAATGTTTTACTAGTTCTATAGCTTCCAGCAGAGTTCACTACATTTCTCAGTTTAATTAATTAATTAATTAATTAATTAATTAATTATCTCAAAGCAGCTTCCTAATCGAGTTTTGCAGGTTAGCGAGTTCACACAGTTTAATGTTATGCTAACTCTGATGCAGGTCAGACTTTTAGTGTTCCCCACCTCCACAACATTGGGGTCTTTCTAAATTACTTATAGTGGCTGCTGCTAGCCGAAAAAAAACCTTCTAATATAACCCCTCCTTCGAACGGGGCGGAGGAGGCAGCATGTTGTCGACATGTATTTCTGTCAGGGCTGTGTGAGCGTGTGTTTGTCGTGGTGGGTCAGGTCATCAGCCAATCAAACGTGCGTTTGGGGGGGGGGGGGTGGACCGACGCATTCAGCAAGTGAAAAGGGGTAAATGTAAGTTTGAACATAAAGAAAATTATTCACTTAATAATGATAGGGTCAATTCTATCCTTACAACATATGGGAAGACAATCTAAATGACCTATATAACTGAATTTATTATATAATCCATTTCAGTTTGCTTAAAAGTTGGTGGGGACAATTAGGGCATCCTGAACCTAGTGTTATGCCCCTAGCGTCCCTATGCAAACCTACGCCCTTCATCAGCATAGTGGATTGAAAGATGAGAGAGAAGCATAGAAAAAGAGAAGTATAGAAAAATGATGTCACTCGTTTGTGCTGCTATCATTTTTGAGATATTAACAATTCTTTCATTGGTCAATCTGAGGTCAACCAGCCCCCCATTTTGATTAAAAAATGGTTATAAATGATTGAATCGTTTGTGCTACCTTTGTGCTGGTTTGTGCTGTAAAAAGAACTTGTTTGTGCTGTTTTCGTTTTTGAGATATTAATTTCAAGTGATGACGCCAACGAGCCCCTCATTTTGATTAATCATAGACGGAGTTTGACTATTGTGGCAGGGGGTGCAAAACCTATGTCAGTAAATGTAAGATGTGCTTTAATGCTTTTGCACACTAACAGTATTTACAATAATTAAACCAATTATGTGTGTTTAAAACTAGGTGTTATGATTATGTTTTCTCATGTAACAGTCTATTCGCTTGTGCTTTAGTGCTTATACAATGAAAAGAGCAAGGTTTCTGTTTTCAGTAAACGTCACCATAATGTTTCATTCACGGTTTCTGTTCTCAGTCAACGATACCATAACAGCTATCTCTCGGTAAACGAAACTTACGCATGTGCAATGAATGCTCTCCCACTTGTCAATAAAACACGCGACCCCCCAGGGAGGGGGCTGAGAGAGACACACTGACCTTGCGAACGAGCGTATTACCCTGTCAGCTCTCTCCCTGGTGGCCGCCGGTGAAACTCAAGATTCCGTCTCCTGTCTGATCCTTGCCTTCGTCCTCCTCTAGGTCTTTGTTATTTTGCTAGATACAAATAAGTTTAGACCTAACAGTAAAAAAAAAATAATTTACAAGATATATACTCGCATAATAGCTTAGCCCATGCTCGTACACACCGGTATCCCAGCTGTGTGCGTATACTTCCGTGTGTGTGCGCGTGCGTTTTTCTGTCTTACCTAGTGAAGAAGTAGACACTGCATCCTTTTTGACTGAATATTCCAGCCAGGAATATTCATAATACGTTGAAACACGTGCTTTTATTGTTTCCTATCATTTTTGAGGGGAATTATAAATCAGGCTGCTTAGTACAGCTATGGTTTTGGCCAAAGCTCATCGTCCATTGAATATGGTACGCCTGGTGGTGGCTCTGTTGTAAGCCTGAACAATATATCGTTTAAACATCGCCATCGCGATGTGCGCGATAGTCCCATCGCAAGCACATGCGATAGTTTTTATTTTTTTTAATCCACATACGCCTTGCTTTCTGTTTTGCGCACAGCCTCACACTCTCCTTCTCCCAGCCCTTTGTTCCTCTCAGTCACTGTGGTACTTGCTTATTAAAGTTAACGATGGCTTTAATCTGGCCAGAGAAGCCGGGCAGCAATCTGTTAATCATCGTTTAACTTGTTAAACAGTTTCTGCAAGGAAGCCGCGCTGGAATGAATGTGTGTGTGTGTGGAGACGTTGGAGACATATAAATGCCAGAAGTGATCATGAGGAGTTTGAAATTTCTACATGTCATCTCACCACTCACAGCTAAGGTAGATAAACAGAAGCATTTAATAAAGCCAAGCATTTATCTACTACAGTACTATATTCTTGTTCAAAAATGATTTGGTTGGACAGTTATGTTTAAAGTCGATCATAATTATGACATTTGAAGTGCTTAGAAACCATTTATTTATATACATTTTTTAAATCACTTTGGGGGGAAAAGTGAGAAAAAAACACGTCTTATTGGTATCTATTTCCAATGCTAAATCTGAATAAATACATTGAGCAAAAAAACCCCCACAAAAACAAAAACAAAAAAATTGGGGTGTGTGTGTGTTACTTCGCGGTTTTTCACTTATCGCGGCGGGTTCTGGTCCCCATTCACTGCGAAAAACGAGGGATCACTGTACACTGTGGTGAAGGTGAGTCATCCAAAGTCTTTCCAAACAGCTATTCAAGTCATCTAGTGAAAATTTCTTAAACAAAATATATATACATTTTTATAATATAGCAATATAATATCGCAATATATCGCAAACCCCCCAAAAATCACAACAATAGTTTTTTCCAATATCGTTCAGGCCTGTTTAACATCTTTAGTGGGGGAAACTCACCATTTTGGCAGTGCTCTTCGGTGTTTCATGGTCCACATTTTCAGTCCTTGGTTCTCGCTCAGTAGATGTTGTCTCTTTTGAAAGGCTAGGTTTGAAAAAATTATGTATTTGTATTTGTATCTGTCCTCAGGAAGTTTTGGTTAAGCAAAGCAAATGACCATCTCTTAGCTGCTGGTCACATGGTCTGTTCGGAAAATAATTTGGACATATTATAAAATGTTTTTTTTTTTGTTTATTTCATTCTTTTTTTGTTGTTTGTTTAATTGCTTTACAACTTAAAAATAAAAAAAAAAAAATATTTTTAGACATCATTTTACCGGCAAAGTCTTAATTTTAAAATTCATAGATAGGAAAGTCAATTATATGAATGACATTTTCAGCCACTAGGGGATATTCCAACCCCCACCTTAATTTCCGCGTATGCTATAAATCAGGGGTCCCCAAACTACGGCCCGCCTCAACATATGGTCCAACCCCCTGAACAATACCAGAGAGCATTTTGATTTTTTTTTTTTTTTTTTGTCAATAGTGTTATTTATTTCCTGGCTTTTTTCTGTGAATAACCCAGAGATTTTTTGGGGTTATTATCTATTTAATTAATAGTGTTATTATTATTTATTATTATCTTATATTATATTATTTTTTATTTTATTTACTTTTGTTCCGTGAAGAATCCAGAAAGGATTATTTGATTGTGGCTTTCTGAAAAACAATAAATTTAACATTTGGGCACTCCAGCAATCGTCACACTTTTTCTGTTACAAACTGACCCCTGCCCCTCATCAGAGAAGGGAAACGTTATGTGGCTCTCACAGGAAAAAGTTTGGGGACCCCTGCTATAAATGGTATCAATCGTTGTGCTACGTTTGTGCCAGTTTGTGCTGTAAAAAAATATGTTTGTGCTATCGTTTTTGAGATGTTAATTTTGAGTGCTGACGTCAACCAATGAAGCTGATGAAGCGTACCAAATCTCTCAATAACAGATGGGTGTCTCAACAACTAGTGCAAATGTGGCACAAATGAATAGCACTCCTAGGGTCCATTTTGCAGTAAATGTGGGGCTGCGAATCACGTCATCACTCGAAATTAATATCTGAAGCCCCCATTTACTGCAAAATGGACCTGAAGGGGTGCCATTCTTTTGTGCTACGTTTGCACTTGTTGTTGGGACACCCCTCAGTTATTGAGAAACAATAAAAATGACATAATTTTTCTCTAATTTGGTATATGATGGGGGGCCAACTTGACTGCGGTAAAAGAACCAGTGTTGGTTGGGTTAAGAACATGAATGAAACTTGAGACTTACATGTAAAAACAGTAACAATAGTGCCTTTCCATGAAATATTGCTCACACACTACTTGTACTCCAACTTTAACAATCCCACAAACTGTATCTGCCAGCAGACTAAGAAACAAGAATGTTTTGGCTTGACTCTGCTGTCTGTACTGTTCTTAATGGCAACAACCCATACCCTGTTCAACTGACCTCCAACTATCAGCCTTCATCTCAAACTGATATTTTCTTTCTTATGCTTCTTTTCAAATGACAGACTTCCAAATTTATGCTTCCTGCTAAATGTCCCTCAAACAGTCTCCACGGGATTATCAGGTAACAAGACAAAGCCCAGAGATGGCGTATCAAAGCCTGTCGTTGCTTTGCGGAGTATTTCTAAGGAGGATTGTTTTTCAACTGAGCCGCCACTCTAAATGACCAGTATTGAAGTTGAAGCTGAAGCATTAGATGAAATGTATTTTGGTCTTGGGTTGCAGCTAATGGAGGCCCAATTTATTGCCTATCATAAAATGACACCGCACCCCCACCCTGCAACTGGCTGCAATGCTAAAGTCACACAGCAGGTGACTGCTCCAGCTCAAATATACAACCATTCTCAACAAAACATTTCAGATACAATGGTTTTTAAAACATTTTAACTACAAATTGCTCTGATTGTTTGCTAACTCTTTATTTGTCCTAAAGATACCAAAACCTCATACTATGCTGGATGTTTTAAAATCCTCCATAATGGTCACAGTCCATCAGGTAAAACTAATAAACCAACACAAAACTTGTATTTAACACAGCACTGTACATTGCAAGGGCGTAGGTTTGGTCTCAACATTGGAAAGACGATATAACAGCATAACCCGCATGTGCACTTTTTGCCAGGGAGGGGACATTAATCGGACTAAACAGACTACATTTCTCATGAATATGAACCTAATTAATTGAAAGGCTAAATGATCAGTGAATTGAACAGTCTTATTCATTCCCCCCCCAAAAAACAAAGTCACCCGTTTTTAAAAAAAAATTCACCCATATAAGAGTGTAATGGTTTACAAACTTTAACTTTCAAATGCTGTGAGAAAAGATATCGCATATTAGTCTGCATATAAGTTTTGTTTTTTTCTTTTCTGTCAAACGAGAGGTGCCGGATCTGCCCAAATAAATCCCTGAACACAGGGAGTCCAAAAACAAATTAACCCCTGGTCAGGAGCCAATCAAACGTGCGTTTGAGGGCAAAAAATGGACCGGCACATTCAGCAACTAAAGGGGTGAATGTAAGTCTGAACATAATTACTAAATAATGGTGGGGTCGATTATATCCTTGTCCAACATTTGGGAAGACAATCTAAATTACCTATTTAACAGAACTCAATATATATTGCAAATAAGGTTGCCCTAAAAGTTAGTGGGGATAATTTGAGCATCCTGAAAAGTTGGTAGTGTTATGCCCCTACCGTCCTTATGCAAACCTTCGTCCTTGGTTCATTCTGGAGGCTGACTTGTATAAGGACAACTTCCTAAAATCGCCTTCAGTTACAGAGATGGACCATTTGGAAGCCACTAGAGAGGTTTGTTGTGTAGTTCATATAGTCCCCCTAATAGCTGATATAGAAATGAGGTAACAATCTGCTCTTTGTAGAGTGAGGTGGACTAATCCACACTAATGAAGAAAAATGTATTGCAGTGATTATTAAGATGAAAAAACAAAAACAAACAAAAAACGTATGGACCGTATGCAGACACGGCGCTCTGCATACGCATAACACGCACTGCGCGTAGGGCACCAACTCTGCCTGAAGGGGCACAAAAAAAAAAAAAATCAAGTTTGTAAAAAATCCTAAAAAATATTAATTGTAATAATAACAACAATATATAGTATTTAAAATAAAACGTATAACTGATAAATGCAAGTATAAGTAACACAGGCTCATTATTTACACAAAAAAAAGAATCTCCTGTGCGGCCCTCTCGTCAGTCTACCTTTGGTGCCCCCCCATCCCGGCCAATTCCCTAGTGGTTTGCTCCATTATGCTTCAGTCGCAAATTTGGCAGAAGTTTATTCTTGAAAGGAAATGTCATCGAAAAGACAACAAGAGTCGGGGGCGGAAAAAAGGAAGAGGAAAAAGCAGTGAGATGATGCCCGCGCATCACTTGCAGGTAAGAATGTTTTTTTTTTTTTCTTAAACAATTGTTAATTTATTATCAGCTAAGTTTACATGACTACAATAATCTGATAACTGGGAATAACCAGGTAATGACAATAATGAGATGTGACGCATTTACGTGCACTTCAGTGATGTGATAATCAGGAAAAACCTGGTTTACATGTTAAGTCAATAGTTCGATTTCTTTCCAAGTACATGACATAAAACTCTTGGTCTCAGCATAGGTCTTCCTCCATGTCTACCAAAAACCCATGCTTGCTTGAAGTTGTCCCACTGAACCTCTTCAAATGCGAGTGTGGCGATTGCGTTACACATGCTCGCTAACTGCAGAGTAGGCCCATAGGCTGAAAGCGAATCAGTTTGGCGTCCCTAAGGCCTCTCTAGCGACATCCGTTTTTCCATTTGTACACATGCTCCGAGATGTAAAATAGCGGTGTTTATCAGATAAAGGATAGCGGATCATGCTCTTTACATGACCACTTGAATAATCTGGTAACTCCAGAAATCGGGTTATGATCGGTTTATTAGTGTGCACAACCAAAAAAAAAAACACTCCAAAATGCTGTGGTGGAAATGATGTGAGTTGCAAATTCATTGCACAATGAAAATTAAATGGAATGTTACGAGACATACCGGTAGTGGTTTTATGCAACGACTATGCTGATACCGAAATTGTTTCCACATTATGTCCAGAATGTTTATATAGTGCCCTATCAGTCCATGTCTATAAAGGTATAATATTAAAGTTTTCATGTATCTGTGTTTTAAATATGGACCTGCATAATACTATAATTAATTTAGAAAATGTTTGTACCATGGTTCAAAACAATATTTCACCGTATAATCCCTGAATGTTTTGTCTTGTATTGGTGGATGGGGGGCTGGGGGGGGGGGGGGGGGGATACCACAAAGCATTTATGCCTAGGGCACCAAAATAGCTAGCGCCGGCCCTGACCGTATGTTTCACTGCTATGAAGGGAATGCCACTTTATAAAATTAGTTCTGTTTCGACATTGTTAGGTCTAAACTCACTTTTGTAATTAATTAAAGACCCAGAAAGGGACGGGAGAAGGATCAGACCAGGAACGGAGATATGTTTTCACCGGCGGCCGCCAGGGAGAGGACTTGACAGAGCGTTCCGCTTTACTCGCAATGTCAGTGATTCTCTCTCTGAACTCTCCCGCGCTGCTAACTTTTATTGAGGGCTTGTTGATGAGCAGAGTTCAGTTACAACACTGTTGTCCAACGTGGCAGGTTCGGTCGGGCAAATTCCTTATTCTAGTCAGTGATTGAACAGTCACACTTCCTGATTGAATTTCCTGAGCAGGCAAGATATCTTTGTTTTGAACCCACATTTGCAATCAAAGTACTGTAGCTTGATGGAAAAGTACTGAGATGTTGTGTGATGAATCAACATATGTGTGTGCATCTACTTATCAGCAGATTGTGATCAATCACCGGTAAGCACATGATCATGGGCTAAAACTGTATTCTTCATAATAGCTTGGGAGTGCACGTATAATAGCTGTAGGAGAGCAATATATTTGGCACCCAAAAACAAGCTTATTTTACAGACAAAGACTTCATAATGATATTGACCGGACATGGGGTGCGGGGCCGATTAATAGGGGGCCTTCATAAGCGTGACTGTCAAAGCTGACTGAGTGGAATCACAGACAAAGAGCTTTTTTCGTTATTCGCTATTTGAAGGCATTCCGCAGTGGCTGACAGCTGTGACCCGTCAATTTTTTTTTTCAAAATTGTTTGCTACTGCTAAACTGTGTGGTGGTGTGTTTGCGTTTGGGGGTGTGGTTTTTAGACCAGCTCACAGGTCAAACCTGGTGTGTACTTATATCTTTTACTTTCCCCAGACCTACATGTGGTTAGAGATTTAATCACAGAAACATATTTTTCATTGTGGGTGCCAATATAAAAAAAATTGAATCAAAGGACAGAATTTGCAGTATTTTTCAAAGTAGATATATGCAAAACTGTTGCGACTATCATGACATACAGTGGGGCAAATAAGTATTTAGTCAACCAACGTGCAAGTTCTCCCACTTAAAAAAATATTAGAGAGGCCTGTAATTGTCAACATGGTTAAACCTCAACCATGAGAGAAAGAATGTGGAAAACCCCCCAGAAAATCACATTGTTTGATTTTTAAATAATTTATTCGCAAATCATGGTGGAAAATAAGTATTTGGTCAATACCAAAAGTTCATCTCAATACTTTGTTATGTACCCTTTTTTGGCAATAACGGAGGCCAAACGTTTTTTTGTAACTCTTCACAAGCTTTTCACACACTGTTGCTGGTATTTTGGCCCATTCCTCCATGCAGATCTCCTCTAGAGCAGTGATGTTTTGGGGCTGTCGTTGGGCAACACGGACTTTCCAACTCCCTCCGCAGATTTTCTATGGAGTTGAGACATGTAGACTCCAGGACCTTGAAATGGTTCTTACGAAGCCACTCCTTTGTTGCCCTGGCTGGGTGTTGTCATGCTGAAAGACCCAGCCACGTCTCATCTTCAATGCCCTTGCTGATAGAAGGAGATTTTCACTCAAAAGCTCTCGATACATGGCCCCATTCATTCTTTCCTTTACACAGATCAGTCGTCCTGGTCCCTTTGCAGAAAAACAGCCCCAAAGCATGATGTTTCCACCCCCATGTTTCACAGTGGGTATGGTGCAATTCAGTATTCTTTTTCCTCCAAACAAGAGAACCTGTGTTTCTAGCAAAAAGTTCTATTTTGGTTTCATCTGACCATAACACATTCTCCCAGTCCTCTTCTGGATCAAAATGCTCTCTAGCGAACAGCAGACGGGCCTGGACGTGTACTTTCTTCAGCAGGGGGACACGTCTGGCAGTGCAGGATTTGAGTCCCTGGCGGCGCATTGTGTTACTGATAGTCACCTTTGTTACTGTGGTCCCAGCTCTCTTTAGGTCATTCACTAGGTCCCCCCGTGTGGTTCTTGGATTTTTGCTCCCCGTTCTTGTTATCATTTTGACGCCACGACGAGATGAGGGAGTTGAAAGTCCGTGTTGCCCAACGACAGCCCAAAACATCACTGCTCTAGAGGAGATCTGCATGGCGGAATGGGCCAAAATACCAGCAACAGTGCGTGAAAAGCTTTTGAACAGAAAACGTTTGGCCTCCGTTATTGCCAACAAAGGGTACATAACAAAGTATTGAGATGAACTTTTGGTATAGACCAAATACTTATTTTCCACCATGGTTTGCAAATAAATTCTTTAAAAATCAAACAATGTGATTTTCAGTTTTTCCCCCCCCCCCACATTCTGTCTCTCATGGTTGACGTTTACCCATGTTGACAATTACAGGCCTCTCTAATATTTTCAAATGGGAGAACTTGCACAATTAGTGGTTGACTAAATACTTATTTGCCCCACTGTAATGTGGTAACTATAGAAACAACTGCTTACCTGTCATGAATTTAAACACAATTCTTACAGTTCCAGAGGGGAATAGCATAATTCTTGCACTGTCTTCGTATGAACTTCTAAAATTGGAAAATGTGACACGTTTAGGCGCGCAAAAACAGCAGAGACGTGATAAATTGTCGGACAAGTCCAATCTGTCATCCATGCTGCGATAAAGAACAAGATGCATTAACCCAGCAACACAGGGGACTGCTCTCTGTCTTTCTTTGCCTCCTTTCTATCCCTCCCGTACTTTTAAGTGTCATAGTGTTGAAATGATGGATGATGTTGTAGCTTGTCAAAGATGTTAACTTATGTACTGAAGACCCCAACAACTCTTTGCTGGATCTACCTGCCTCAACTGATTAAACATCCTGCCCTTTTGTGCTGCTGTTTTTGTTTTACTGTTACGTCTGTTAGTCATATCCACTTTATTCAAGTGAGTTCATTTATATTTGATGAAGTGATGTAATTCGGAGTTTAATATGGTTCAGCTGCTGTGCCTTGACTGTTGTGACTTTTTCGGGATCTCTTGCCAGTGAGACTAAACTAATGGAATGCCCAAGCAACCCCCACTAGGAGTCTTTACCTCTGACAAACTTCTGGTCCCTTATTCCCAAAGCACCAAGGTCTTTATCCAAATACATTTATCTACCTCTGTCAACATCTGCCTGACCACATAAAGTAGCACACTGAATCTATCTGTTTAGACTATCCGTTACATTAAGTGTATTTAGATAACGACATGAATCCACAACTGCGTTAATGACAAAAAGCTTACTAGCTCGTTTAATACAGCAATGTTTCACTCAGAGAAGGAAGAAGATGCGTAATTTTGTTTGAAATTGGAAGATTTAGCTTTAGATCAATTTTTGTTAAATGAAGAGGATTTATATATTGCTGGGAGCAGTTTAGGGTCTTGCCCAAGGACACTTAGCAGTAGGAGCCAGGATTGAAATGCTGACACTTGGGAAAATGAACGACCCACTAGGGATGGGAATTAATACGATTTGTACAATTTCGATTCTATTATCGATATTGATTAACGATTCGATTCTTTATGGATTCTAATTTGGACTAATGAACTGTATTAGGTTCTGGGCTCAATATGTTTTATGGTTCATTCGCCTCGGGGTGTGTTATTGACTGTAAAGCAGTCAATAACACACATACATGACTCGCATAAAATAATGAAGACAAAGGTGGGGGGGGGGGGCCAGTGCACGCGCACAACCTGGAAGCACGCTGCGTGCACGTGCGGTATCTTGGCCATAAAAGTGGCGAAAACTAAGCACTTTACACTCATATGGATATACAACATCATCTTAAGATGCTAAACTCACACATTCCCTCTTAACACAAATGTCCAACGCGAATATAATGTAAATAACGCTCTCCTCGATGCAGCGAGGACGAGCGGGAGCAAACAGTCAACGTAACAGTAAAAACACGAAGCGGTCGCGCTGATAATGGCTCTAATTTATCATAAGAACTTTTTGCCTGGTACACCAGACTTACCGCTGTTCCAGCTATTGAGTCTGGCCACCATAACAGCGGATACAATTTCCAGGGCAGAGCAAGCCACAGCAAACAGACAGCGGAGTGGACCAATCAGCGACGGGCAGACGTGACGTTAGTAAAACGACGAGGGCAGGACGAGGGACTTGCGCGCGAAAGAAAACATATGAGGAGAGCGGAGTTTATTCAACATGGCTAGCGCGAGACAGACTGTTGTCAATGACTCGTGTCGATGTGTTTTTGGTAATTTAATACTGATTTTACCGTGGATTGGAACATATTCTCGGCTCTCCCGTTCACCATCTGTGTTGTTGTGGAGACGACTTCCGACGCGCAAGAGTGACGTTGCTCGTTAAGAACACGTCACACAAATAAACAAATCTGATTTGTTGACTGATTTTGTACCTGCTCGAGAGGCCGTTAATGGGCTGGGTCCCAGACTTTTCTCTCAGTGTTTGGAAAATACAGGGAGAACAGTCTGGCCGTGCCAGGCAAAAGAACTTTATGACATTAGGGGAAATGTAAGAAATGTAAGAGGAAAATACTTACATTCGCACTCTGACCGAAATGTGCACCTTATGTCTATTCTCGGTCCCAGAAAACGCAGCGCGTGTGATGTAGGACAATAACCGGATAACTGACTGGTTGCCATGGGAACGAACACATACAAAAGAACCCCTTTTAAAAGAAGTATTAAAATTGCTAAAAAAATATTTTAGGATTATTTTAGATGCATATATGTCATATTTTTCTTATAGAGTATTGGACAAGGAATATGACAGACCCATTAATAGACTTTTTTGGAAGAAAATCACAATTTCTTTCAATAGTCTCATGAATAATCACATGGCCTGTAAAACCCAATGCAAAAACACTCGGCGATGACTCTCCAGATTACACTTGGTGAGTGGTCCCTCTTTGATTAATCATGTAGTCTTGCTTGCTGAGTTGAATGTGCGTAACATGCGTAAGTTACTTGACGTAAATCGTACTGTTTGCAATAGATAAAAGAATCGTTAGATAAACTGCCAAACGATTGCATGGAATTGAAACACACGGAACCGGTTCTCTATAGGGACCGGTTCGCTATTCCCATCCCTACGACCCACTCTACCAACCGTGCCATTGAAGGGACAATTTGGAGTTTGACACTTTATCACTTGCGACTGACACCTCCGGCAGTGGCGGTATTAGGAGTGGAACCACATGGGCACTGACCCCACCTCTAATTTAAATGGTCCCTGAAGTGCCCCATTTTAGCAAAAAGCATGGCAACCGGAGGATCCTTTTTCTCTTAAAGTGCTTGTGACACGAAAAAGCATGTTTATTTCATAATACACGCGGTATTTTATGCTCCTGAATGATATGGACCGCTTGGATGTGTGTGGAAGCGATCGCTATATTTATTTAGTTTTTTGAATCCTGCGCCAGGAAAATGAGTGACTTCCGGCTTCGGTCTCGCATTGAGGAGGAGGGCGCTGTGACGTGTACGGTAGAAGACGTCCTCTTCACGCTACAGTGTACTGTTGTGTATGAGGACGAAGGATTCAGCTCATTTTGCGGATTAATACTTTTATTTTTTGCATCACGCCAGCCAAACGGCTGCAGAAAAATCATTCTGTATGCGGGAGAGGCGTATGCGCCTTTTTGGAGTTTCAAAAGGTTCCCATTCACCGTGGATATTTACTGTGGGACCATTGGACTTACAAGGAAGTGAGTAAACATCTTGTTTTGTATTATGTCAAATACGAATACAGTGATTACAAAGTAAACACTATAAAATTCCTTTACATAAAGGACTACTTACGTTTGATCATTGATAGGCATGTAAAAAGCTATCCTCACGCTCATTAGCAGTTAGCTGTTAGCACGTTAGCTACACAACAATTCCAGCCACCCTCCTCCAGGGAACGAATTGTAAATTGCTCTCCGCCGGGCGGTTTGCCGATCCGCAAAGAAACTCGACAACCGGGTCGTCATGTCAAATAATCCAGGCTAGTTATGTGTGATTTTCCACTTCGAAGACTTTGAAACATCCCTCGGTTCGGGTTAGCATGTCGGCTAGCTGTCACTCCTTCTGGTCTGTTTACATTCTCCGAAGCCGGGGAAGGGAAATGACATATGTCCGATTTAGGTGTCATAAAATATCGTTCGGCAGGTGTGACAGTAAAGGTAAAGTCGACTGTTTTGACCATTATGGAGTAATTTTGCCATGTCGTCTTGAATAAATGGATTTTTATTATTTTCCATTTAGCACAAGTTATTTGTCATGACCATGCCATTTATTTAGCAATTGGGGAAAGTACTTGGGTAAAAAGAATATCCTGTAAAAATATTGAAGTAAAGAGACAGAAACAATGACATTTTGCCGCTCTCTTCGTCGCGTTTTCCTCATTGTGAATAGTTCCCCCTCGACGGGCTGACTGGTCCTTCTCAAGCCATTTATATAGCTATTGGGGAAAAATACTTGGATAAAAAGAATATCCTGTAAAAATATTGAAGTAAAGAGACAGAAACAATGACATTTTGCCGCTCTCATCGTCGCGTTTTCCTCATTGTGAATAGTTCCCCCTCGACGGGCTGACTGGTCCTTCTCAAGCCATTTATATAGCTATTGGGGAAAATACTTGGATAAAAAGAATATCCTGTAAAAATATTGGGAGTAGAGAGACTGAAACAATGACATTTTGCAGCTCTCTTCGTCTCGTTTTCCTCGTTCTGAACAATTCCCCCTCAATGGGCTGAATAGTAAAACCGATGAGCCTAGTCTACCGCTGACGTCATCCACCTGTTGGGGACGCTAAAGCCCTATAATTGTAGGCGTGGCTAACCGGCAGATTAAAAGACTAATTTCTCGTCATCTGCGCTTTGCTAAATTGTTGTATATGGTCGAATCGTCTCAAAATATGATTCTAATTCACATAATAATGCCATTTAAGACTTTTTTTCTGGTGTCGTATGCTCTTTAAGTGAGAGAGAATGAGAGAAAATTATTTCTAGAGTAAACCTGAACGATACGTCATTTGAACTAGGGATGTCCCGATTGCATATTTTTGCACCTGAGCTCGAATCACCTAATTTTGAGAATCTGCCTATACCGAGTCCCGATTTGATACCGAAAAGTTTTTTGTTCCAAAAATAAATAAATAAATAAATAAATTTCAAACATGTTACTGTCCCACCGTGCCACCTTCATAATGTTGAATTATATTTAAACAACAATAACATAGAAAAATGCTTGTCTTTTATTAAATGCTTTATTCAGTGAGTCCACTCAAATCCACTCATGCTTGGACACTCCCTCTGCTGAGAACAGCCTCTCACTTACACAATTAGTTGCAACAGCACACTTATGAGAGTTTAAGGATGATTGACACATGTGTGCCTTTGATCGTAGAGCGACCAAGCTCTGGCAAGATCAGAGCAACAAACGTGTCAATCATCATTAATTTTAAATACCAAACGCAAGCTGGACAGTTCGGCTGCACTGCTTACAAGGAGGGAGGGTGAGAGCCTTTCAGTGAAACACCATGGACCTACACCAACCCCTACACCGACGGCAAAAAGCAGATCTTCATCTACTTTGACCCCGTGCACCTTTTGGAAGAATATCTACAGTACCTTCCACAACAACGGCTGCATGGTACTGCCCAGGTGTCCTGGGGCTGAAGTAAGTAACCAGCATTGTTCACTTTATAAAAAAGATTAATCAAAACACCTATCTTTCTAGAACAAACATGTATTTTAGGAGCCTGAGAGGATGAGAACGGCCCGATTCTCGAGCCGGAAGGTGCTGGCCAGGTGGGAGAACTACAAGGTTGGCTACAAGTTGATCCAGCAGGTGCTGCTCTTGGATCAAGAAGCAGAGCGCCGGGCTCATCATGGCGGTCGTCAACCCCAACATGGTTGCACGGGCAAGGAGGAACACAGGGACACACAGGGCCGACATCCTGGAAATGTTCCAGAGGACAAGGGAGACCTGGAGACGGGCTGGGCGGTTCAACCAGCCATTTCTCCCCATGACCCACATGGCGTCCTTCGGAATATCGCTGTGGGAGTCCCTGATGTGCAGGAAGCACAAGAGCACCTGCTGGAGTTCCTAGTGGTCCCTCTTCAACTGTTTTGATGCAAACTTCTCCAAGGATGTGACTTCAGAAGCGAGGAAGAACAAGGCCTTGGAGTGGCCGTTCGGCAGGAAAAGAAGCAGATTCGAGAAGGGCAGAAAGGAGACGGTGAGGAACAGGGACTTGTACAAGTCGAGGAAGCTGACCAGAAAACGCAAGGCATAGAAAAAGGCTAATGATTGTTGAAAGACGAGGCTCACATCCTGGTAACACCACATCGATTATTTGCACTGCCTGAATTATAGGACTATCTCATACGTTTTATATTATTTATGTTTCCTTAGATTTCATACTTTATACTTGCAAGTCACTTTTGAGATTTTAACTCATGTTATCCTGCATTGTAAAGGAAGATGCTTCACATTTTCATTATACAACCGTATAATGACAATAAAGGGCTATTCTATTCTATAATAAGCTGTGATTGTATACAAAATGTATTAATAATCTATAAATTATTTATAATTGATTCTGCCTGTTTTCCACAAGTATTACGTTTCTGATGTGAAAATGGAGTGATAAGCTGTGATTGTATACAAAATGTATTAATAATCTATTTATAAATGATTAATAATTGACTCTGCATGTTTTCCTCAAGTATAAAGTTTCTGATGTGAAAATTGAGTGATTGAGTGAGTGTTGAAAATTTGCAGTAAATAAAGAAAATAATTGCTATTTTGGGAAAAAAAACCTACATGATATGTTAAATATTGCTATTGATCCTGAAAATACAGGTGATTATCTCTGCATTTGGTGATTTTTGTGCATCTAGTGTAAAATCTTAGAATTTATAGCCATTTTAAGTTTTGTTATACTTATATAAAAAAATAATTAATCGAAGTTTTATAAAGGATCGACTTTGACATTTTTGATGCCGCTGCTCACGGAGACTCATATATGGCTAAGGTAGGCGCCTGTTTTGGTTTTAGGTCGGTAGCAGCTTTGGCTTTGTTAATATTTGAATTTGAAGTTTTTGAAAATAGGCCCCTGTGTCCAGTGTCATGTCAAGTATTATGAAGTCTATGTATGTATTCAGTATACATAAAATATAATATAGTATCATGTGTCTATAAATTATTATAAGTACACCTCGGCATAACATTGTGTCCCTTTTATTTCAAAGAAAAAAACTTAATAGAGCAACTTACAATAAAGTATAACTTTATTAACATTGTTTTGTTTGTGACAGAAAAAGACTTAACAATGTGACCGAGAAGAAAAAAGCAAAAATTAATAGAACAAAAATGACTGTCATTGGTCAGAGGGACAGTTTTTATTTTTGCTGCAGGCAGTTTCTGCTCCTTTGCTAAGGCGTGGGGTTATTTTGCATTCAGCAACTTGGTATGCCACCTTATATGATGCTAACAGTGCACTCTGGTTTACTGATGTAACACTGACAACCTGGGACTTTTGTTGACAATATTCAGCAGGTTTTCGCTGAAAAAAAAAACAAAAACAAAGCGGCCTCTCAATGTGATTGGGGTTTAATGTCTTTAAGTGACATTTTAATTGATTTGGCTTCCTGCTGTCCACATTTTTAGACATAGTAAACAGACTAGTCTTTCCTCATCTCTAGGGATGGGAATTGATACAATTTTTACGATTCTGATTCCATTATTGTCATTGCTTAACGATTCGATTCTTTATCGATTCTCTTATCGATTCTAATTTGGGGAAAAAGAAGAACAAACGTTTTGATGGGCATCGAGTTTGTTTAATCAGAAGTCACACCCTTACAAACTCGCAACGAGGTCAAAAGAGGCCCAAAGCCTCAATGTTAACTGTGGCAATAAGTGGCAAATACACAAGAATTTGTAACATTTTACTGAAACATTTTTCTAATAGAAATAAAAAATATTGATATATATTGGCATATAGGTCATTGTTCTGCCTTTGGCAATGTGTTAAAGCAGGGGTCCCCAAACTTTTTCCTGTGAGGGCCACATAACCTTTCCCTTCTCTGATAAGGGGACAGGGTCAGTTTGTAACAGAAAAAGTGTGACGATTGCAAGAGTGCCTAAAGCTAAAAATTTATTGTTTTTCAGAAACCCACAATCAAATAACCCTTTCTGGATTCTTCACGGAACAAAAATAAATAAAATAAAAATAATAATATAATATAATATAATATAATATAATATAATATAATATAATATAATATAATATAATATAATATAATATAATATAATAACCCTCTCTGGGTTCTTCACAGAAAAAAGCCAGGAAATAAATAACACTATTGAGAAAAATAAATAAATAAATAAATAAAATCAAAATGCTCTGGTACTGTTCAGGGGGCCGGACCAAATGTGGAGGCGGGCCGTAGTTTGGGGACCTGTGTATTAGTTAGCATTATATTGAAATGCATGCCTTTTAGTTTTTATGGTGCTTTCACGCTTAAGTAGGGGCGCCCTCACGCGAAGAAGAACGTGCTCACGTGAAGAAAAGCGCGCTTACACATGAAGAAGTGTCGCATCCAAGCGAGTGCGCGAGTTAGTGAGAGAGGGAAACACTGCTACGAGCCTACGTTCTTTGTTAATGTTTGTAAAACATCTACAGAGGCAACGCCTGTATATATCATCTTTTGGGCTGTTGTTGTGTGTTTCCACTCGCGATCGGACACTTAAATCCAGTTGAGCAGTGGTTTGAACGATGTGCTAATGCTAGCGAACGCATGCTAACCGTTTTTGTTATTACTGTATTAGCAGCTAATCATCGCTGATTTACGTTGATGCGAACCTGTTTGTTATTGGGGACGAAATTGATTAGTTTCATTTCTATTTTTAGTTTCACTCGTCAAGTGATGGTTGAATAAAGTCAGCAAATTATACCACTGTCTTCTGCATCGTCATTTGGGAGTTTAGCTAGCTGTATAGCCAGGACTGAGCCTTAGCGTCTCGGTGAGGACAGTGCAGTCATATTCCCTCCCGCACAGTTATCTCCACCTTGCAATGACTGCAAATCGCTTTGTTGTAATTTTTCCTGGTGAAGTGAAGACACACTTTCGAGCGTTTGAACCCACGTGCTGTCATTGTTATGTTTACGGCTGCAATGCTCGTGCTAAACCATCGTAACCTTTCATTTTCACCCTCTTTCCTGGTGAAGTGTAGCCAAACTTTGGAGCGAGTGGTTCTTGGCGCCATGCTAGTTTGATGCGTCTGGACAACAAGACACGTCACGACGCAATACGCGTCTTTAGGAATCGTTAAATGGATCGTTAAGGCTTTTTCATTGTGATGTCGAAGCCTCGAAACACTAGGAACTGGTTCGGAATTGGAATCGGATTTCGACTCCCATCCCTACTTATCTCCCACTGTATTAAAAGTAAAAGCCAAACGCTACATACACTTTGCCATTTTTCCTCGTCTTAGCTCTTCATATCACCAGTGCTCTTTGCCGTGTGCTCTTGTTTGGTTCACGAATACTGCACGCACTCTATAAATGACAGCGCCATTGCCACCCACTGAGTGGATGTGCAATTACACTTTATTCTAGTATGTTCTCCGAGGTCACATGTGCCACTATTTGAGAAGTACTGTATGACATGACCAGCAATAAATAAAAAAAACAATCGAAAAAAAAAGAATGATAACTGACTGAGAAGAAAGTTCAGTCTTGTCAAGGACTTGTGTAATATTGCTACCCTCCGTTAAATTAACTAATTGATTCTGAAAATCCTATGGAAATAACTGGTGCAAAAACCAAAGGTGGATGTACTTTACAAGGTTCTCATGACACAGAAACTGATCTGGAACTGAGCTGGAGTGCATCCATGATTAATGTCTTGTAGGTCTGAGACAAGTTGCACTTTACCTAAGCTTAGGCCATGCTACTCTATCTGTGCTCTGATTTATGACTGTTTCTCTGGATCTGGTGAGAATGCATGCAGAAGAGGGGTTAACCGTCCTAAACAAAGATCTGTCTGTACTCAGTTGGGATGAAGGACTAAATGTTGACTACAGAACAGGGGCCAAGGGAAAACACACACTGAAGTGTGGGTAGGGAGCAGCAGGAATAAAAGGCTGGGAGAAAAATCACACGCGCAACCCACATCGGTGTGTTCATAGCTACATGTTAAGATTGCCATACATGAGCTCATACTGATGGGTGCTATGCCATTTATACAGTGCAGATTTTAGTCATGAGCACAGAGTCACAATTAGGGCTGCAGCTATCCATTATCTAAGCAATCGATTAATCAATGGATGAATTAGTTCGATTAATCGAGTAATTTGATAACAAACTTTTAATGCGTTGCAGAATTATTTTAGGAGATGTAATACAAAGAAACAAGTGTGTATGCTTGCATTAACATTTATGTTGACCTGCACATCCATTTGCACCAAGATTGCACTTTCAAAAGAGCATTAAATGCAAATACAAAATAAAAATATGTGTTTCTTCAAACTCTACAGAATTGCACTTTTACAAGACCAATGAATGCATTTAAAAATGAATTAATTTTAAAGTAAATTAAAATGCCTAACCTCGAATGCATCGAACGGTATAAAAAAATGAGGATCTAAGTAAAACAAAAGAAAAAAAAAAAAGAGTTTAAATGTCTAATTAGTCAAATTGATATGTAATTTTTAGGGCTGTCAAACGATTAAAATTTTTAATCGAGTTAATCTCAGCTCAAAAATTAATTAATCGTAATTAATCGCAATTCAAACCATCTCTAAAATGTACCATATTTTTCTGTAAATTATTCTTGAAATGGAAAGATTCCATTCCAAATTCGACATTCAACATACTGTACATAAGTACTGTATTTGTTTATTATAATAATAAATCCACAAGATGGCATTAACATCATTAACATTCTTTCTGTTAAAAGGATCCACGGATAGAAAGACTTGTAGTTCTTAAAAGATAAATGTGAGTACGAGTTATAGTAATTTTATATTAAAACCCCTCTTAATGTTTTCGTTTTAATAAAATTTGTAAAATTTTCAATCAAAAAATAAACTAATAGCTCGCCTTTGCTGACGTCACCGAGTGGGACGTCACATGGCCTCCCTGCCGTTCTTCCACAGTGTCTTTAACTACGTAAGGTAGTGATTGAAATACACAACAAGGTGTCAATGGCGAGTTTTAAATTAATTAGAGATCTAGCCAATGAGTGCATTTTGCCCCTTGCCTGACACCGTAGTTTCCGGGTTCATTGTACCTTACGCTCATTTGAGTTTTGACTTCACAATGTACGAGACCTCTGATAGTTTGTATATTGTGACTAAATATTGCCATCCAGTGTATTTGTTGAGCTAAACGAAATGTTTGAATAGAGTTTGACCAAAGTCTGAGAAAGTTTTATGTGTATTTTGCATAGCTATTTTGATTGGGAATGCTAGTTAGGTTTTAAGGTCTACACACTGTACACACTCCAGGACAGACGTTTTTCCCCCTTCATGTAAGCTCTGCTCGACTGCTTCGCTCTTCCATTTTCCTCGTTCTAGCCCGAAATTCCCTTACCCTTGTTGTTCTCCCCATTGGAATACAACATCAGGCCACATACAAATAACCAATCAAAAGGCCCATATGACATGAATGACAGTTTGAAGAAAAGAAAAAAAAAAACACTGCCCTTGAACAAACTTGCTTGACAGATTTTACTTTTCAACAATATTCACATCATCATAGTGGAAATGGATTATAATCAACATTTTAACATTCTTGAACAACATTTTTAAACTTAAAATTTTTTAAATACAGTGGGGCAAATACGTATTTAGTCAACCACTAATTGTGCAAGTTCTCCCACTTGAAAATATTAGATAGGCCTGTAATTGTCAACATGGGTAAACCTCAAGCATGAGAGACAGAATGTGGAAAAAAAAAAACAGAAAATCAACATTGTTTGATATTTAAAGAATTTATTTGCAAATCATGGTGGAAAATAAGTATTTGGTCAATACCAAAAGTTTATCCCAATACTTTGTTATGTACCCATTGTTGGCAATAACGGAGGCCAAACGTTTTCTGTAACTCTTCACAAGCTTTTCACACACTGTTGCGGGTTATTTTGGCCCATTCCTCCATCCAGATCTTCTCTAAGGCAGTGATGTTTTGGGGCTGCCGTTGGGCAACACGGACTTTAAATTCCCTCCACAGATTTTTTATGGGGTTGAGATCTGGAGACTGGCTAGGCAACTCCAGGACCTTGAAATGCTTCTTATGAAGCCACTCCTTTGTTGCCCTGGCTGTGTGTTTGGGATCATTGTCATGCTGAAAGACCCAGCCACATCTCATCTTCAATGCCCTTGCTGATGGAAAGAGATTTTCACTCATAATCTTTCTATACATGGCCCCATTCATTCTTTCCTTTATACAGATCAGTCGTCCTGGTCCCTTTGCAGAAAAACAGCCCCTAAGCATGATGTTTCCACCACCATGCTTCATAGTGGGTATGGTGTCCTCCGGATGCAATTCAGTATTCTTTCTCCTCCAAACACGAGAACCTGTGTTTTTACCAAAAAGTTCTATTTTGGTTTCATCTGACCATAACACATTCTCCCAGTCCTCTTCTGGATCATCCAAATGCTCTCTAGCAAACCGCAGACGGGCCTGGACGTGTACTGGCTTCAGCAGGGGGACACGTCTGGCAGTGCTGGATTTGAGTCCCTGGTGGCGCATTGTGTTACTGATAGTCGCCTTTGTTACTGTGGTCCCAGCTCTCTGTAGGTCATTCACTAGGTCCCCCCGTGTGGTTCTAGGATTTTTGCTCACTGTTCTTGTTATCATTTTGACGCCACGGGGTGAGGAGGGAGTTGAAAGTCTGTGTTGCCCAACGACAGCCCCAAAACATCACTGCTCTCGAGGAGATCTGCATGGAGGAATGGGCCAAAATACCAGCAACAGTGTGTGAAAAGCTTGTGAAGAGTTACAGAAAACGTTTGGCATCCGTTATTGCCAACAAAGGGTACATAACAAAGTATTGAGATGAACTTTTGGTATTGACCAAATACTTATTTTCCAACATGATTTGCAAATAAATTCTTTAAAAATCAAATAATGTGATTTTCTGTTTTTTTTCCCCCACATTCTGTATGTCATGGTTGAGGTTTACCCATGTTGACAATTACAGGCCTCTCTAATATTTTCAAGTGGGAGAACTTGCACAATTAGTGGTTGACTAAATACTTATTTGCCCCACTGTACATATTTAATTTGTATGCTGCTCTATTTATATCTTAACTATTTATTTAGTTATTAACTAATTATTGAAACAGTGTAGTGTGTTTTTCCCTTGGGTTACACTTATGTAAAGTACAGATACACAAAAATGCAATAAGTACAGTAACGAAGTACTTTTACTTTGTTACATTCTACCACTGCAGGTGTGTCAATAATGTGGCCCCGTCCGAACGGGCCCAGATCAGATTTGGACACTTGCTAAAAATAGTGTGAACAGTCAGCCCCAAAAATCCTATTTGAAAAGGAAATCCGATTGAAATGAGATATGCCTGCAGTCCTAACGCAGCCTTAGAATCTCACAATTAATTCATCTCCGCTAGTGATTGTACAGTAAAGCAACTCTAGTATTACAGCCACAATAACAAAATGAACATTGAGGACATAACACATAAAGTAAGTACACAGAGTCATTTAGCAATATCAAAATATCAGTAGTGAAAGCTATTGAAAATGAACACAAACCTTTGGACTTTTTGAGGTCTTAGTAAATAAGATGTTTATATTTTCTTGTAATCCAAACTGGAGGTATAAATGCTGTACGTCGAGGCAGTCTTTACCTTGCCAAACATACCTAGTGTAAACAACGAGCCAATGTATTCAAAACACAAGCAGATGGTTTTTGCTTTTGAATGTCGTCTCTGTGTGATAGTAACTCTATCACTCTTAATCATGTCTGAAAATGCTCCATTCCAATAGCAGAAACATGATTCAGGTCTTTAAAACTGCCTTCGTCTCATTCTCAGTCTGACCTCTCTGCCGCAACTCTTACCTTGCCTCTATGATTTGCACATGAATAAACAAATTTTGAGCGCATTATCCCCACTTCAACGAGACTAATATCGACAGTGATTAAAGTGCCAATTATTATGGCCAACTGTTTCCATCAGCTCGTACGGTGGTATAAGTGGAAAAGGTAATACAATGTTTTTGACTTTGAGTAATGTGTTCTTAGTCTCAAGACTCAGAGTGGGTGTTATGGCCCATAGCAGTACCTCAGAGGGTGAATGCCTCTCACAGCATGTCCCTCCCAAAACACTTACCTGCTGATCCAGCGCCGCAAACTGAAAAACGAGCGCATAGGTGGTGGCGCTGGAGGCCTTAAATTAGAGGCCTATGCCAGGAATGTAAGAGCAGGTTTATTTAGTCAAGCTCAGTGATCTGTTTTTCTAAGATCCCTATTATCCCTAATGAACATAAACACATGGGCCCATACAGGACAGGATGCCTGGAAAACATGGGCGGTTCAACTTGCACATCTTTCTTCCTGTCTTTTACTCTTTCTTGTGCTACTTGGCTCACCTTTCTGCTTCAGGTCTCTGCGCATACCAAAATATGTAACCGCATTAAGTACCTCATCCACTGACTCTGAGGCGTATTAAGACGTGCTGACATATTCAGGAAAAGGCTTCCATAGAAAAGGGATGTGATACATTTTCTAGTAGCAGGGACATGTGGTTGGAGGTGGTAGAAAAATCAACCAAATTCAGTTTAATATAAGAAGTAGTTTGGCAGAACTCAGGGGCATCACTACACCTAATACAATACGGGGGCCCAGCGGGACACTAACAATCGAACATTTTTTTTTTTAAAGCACTTATCTATCATGAAAAGTCAGAAATAGCGCTATAAACTAAATATAATTGAAACAAAATACAAGTTTCTCTCAAAAAGTGACAGTTTTTAGTTTCTCAGCCATCCGTATTCAAAATCAAAATTGGGACATCCCTTGTTGATAGTAAATTCACCTCTGCTCATGCGCATCAACTTTCATCTCTCCTTTACCTGTTCCTACACTATGCTGCTCCACTTTTTCTGGGCAGAGATGGGGAAATAACACAGTAACTCTTATGCAATTAATCAGTTTTTCTCAACTCGTAGGTTTTGACCTAATAGTGGTTTATGTTGCCTAGGTGGGTTACCTAGCTTACCTCTCTTATTCCTCCTTGCTTATCTATACTTGCTGAGATCAAATAACTTTGTAATATCCATTTGCAAGAGTGATCTTTTTTGAGTCAAATAAAAATAAAAAAATAGACATCATGTTCCATACAACATACATTGGTCAATAAAAACAACCTAAAACGTTTGTCTCTGATCCATCTATAAGTGTAGCAAAAAATGAACTTAGTACAACTTTGCCTTATTCTTTGCTTTACTCTTTTGAAGTCGACAAAATAAGATAAAATGCATATAGTAATGCAAACTACAAGTAATATGCACAAAAATGTGTATTTAAAATGATTTGCCGGTAAATATAACAATTACATAGGAAATTATAACCAAAACAGTCATAAAACAGTAACAATTATGTGACTATAGACCCCACTCACCAACGTCACACAATGACGTGTCGCTGTATCCGGCCACCATATTGTCCGTCATTGTTTATCCGTATTCTTAATGGTTTCAATTTGTTGTGCAATTTATAGTGCAATTCATGGAAGCCCCGGTGCTTTCAGACAATGTAAACTCATTGGATGCGTTGCATAAAAGGCGTTATGTGGAAAAGCTTCAGTCTATCCATTCGCCAAATCCATATTTTATGCCTAAATCGATATTTTTTCGACTTGCTGTCTTCGCCGTCTCTGCCTGACATCTGCTACCCTGATATCTACAACTATCTTGTCCACAGAAACGCAGCCTATTCTCACCAAACTTTGAAAAACTTCAAGAGCAGCACTCTAAGCAACATTACCCCGTGTGACCCTTTACTTTCAATTTTCTAAAATGGCGACAATCAATAAAAAAAGAAGTTGACTGCGATGGCTGACGCTTCAAGGATAGGTGGATATTGGACTATTTCTTCAATACAATACGCAACAACTGTGTCTGCCTCATTTGCAAAGAGACAGTCGCTGTTTTCAAATATTTTGATGTGACGCGATATTACGAAACAAGACACGCTGACATGTACGACAACATTACAAGGAAGATACGCAGCGAGAAATTATAGCAACTTGAAGCTAGTTTAATTTCACAGCAGCAGTATTTCGCAAGAGCTCAAGTGTCGAAAGAGAACGCCACAAAGGCGAGATTGTTGAAATTATGAATTAAAAAAAATAAAATAAAGCAAATGTGACACACAGAAGGGATTGCTAAAAATTGTTTAAATATATTGTTCTACGTAAATCAGCCAAGGTAGCCCCCCCACATTTTTACCACACCAAATCTGGCCCCCTTTGCAAAAAGTTTGGATACCCCTGTTTAACTGATGATCCGTAGACGAGGCCAGCTTCTTTCACTTGGTACCAGCTAAATATTATTCAAAACATAATGATGGCGGAAGAAATAAACATCTTGAATTTGAAACTGTATGTTGTCGGCGATTAGCCTCGCAATGATCTTAATTGTGGTTGTCAGCCCAAAACCCTCTAAATATATATTAAATGCATCTTACCAGGTATAAAATGACTACTACATAGTCTGTGGTGATTGTTTGGTGCCCAGTTTTCTCGTCGAATTGCAGCAGTCCATCTCGCTGTCCTCTCCGGGTCTCTCGGAAGACGGAAGAACTTCAAGTCTCTCCGTCTATCTTCTCGGTTACTGCAACCAACCGCCACACACGCTGTCACCATTTTGATTATTAATGTTAAGCAGAAAAACACGCCATAATAGGAGGAATTTACGTAGCGGTAATGCGTAAACACAACGAGCTGACGAACAATATGGCAAGGAGGTGTGGTTGTGACATCATGTGAGTGGGGTCTATTGTTCTAAAATATATCGGGCATAGAAGTATTGACAGGATACGGCAGTCATAGTCGACATAGGTGGCAGGTTGTCAGCTATCGTGGATTCAGAGGATATTTACTTGCAGTTGCACCAGCTGACTGCTGAATAGACCTCAACAGAGTATAGCAGCAGAGATTACTCTTGAGATTGCTGAGCAGTTAGACCAGAGAAACCAATGCATTAAAGAGAAAGGTACGCTTCAGTAGCTGTCCACTGTAGTGACCGTCAGGGACAGACTTGCAGGAGCCCGGGGACAAAAGACCATTATCCCTGTCTTTCCTTGACAGGCTCCTCTTCTGTTCCCCTGCTGCTCGCTTGTGCTGTTTCGGTGATGGGTTCGTATTAGCGTTTGCTATAATACGCAGTGTGTTGCTAACCAAAGATAAAACCAGCCGCCAGATCCGAGTCTGTTCAGCCTCGCGCACCTGCTCCCCACAGGCTAACATATATCCCTGATCTCCCATCACCTTCTCTCTCTCACGCAATGCGAGCAACATGTCTTGTCATACCGCAGCTCAATAGGCTTCAAGCGGCCGGTGACAGACTCGAAATGGGCTTTTGTCACCGTGATCGTGAATGGAAACACGTTCAGTGTTAGCGGCTGTTGTTGACTTACCGACATCGCTGTCCACAGCCAATTCTAGCCCTAATGGCGTAAGGTAAGCAACATGTCACTTCCGCTCATTAATATTCATGACCTTAGCTACTGTTGCTAAGGGGGGAGATACCACCGTTTGTCCCTAATAGGAAATGAATGGAAATCGTGTAGGTAGGAGATGTTTACAGAGCTAAACCTACTAATTCTCTCCGAAAATGATGTCCCTGGTGCCAATTTCACTGGCAAAGATGTGGAAGAAGAGATGGCTTGAGTGTCGAAAGCTGATAAAGACGAAAAAAAAAACGAGCCGAACTAAGCATAGCCTTAGCTTTTTTATTGACGCGACTGACAATGACATTCTCCTGTTTCAAGAAGCTGTCATTTACCACCAGCTCTGTCTTTCTTATATATTATATCCTCTGGTTGTCCTACGTCTCTGACCATTCTTTGGGGTAATTTAGTTAGTTTTGTGTAACGATCGCAAATGCTACTCAGTGACAGCCAACGAACACTTTTAATTTTTTCATTGTTAACAAATCTTAATTCTAGAGATGTCCCGATTGCTCGGCATCCCGATCGATCGGGTCCGATCACATCATTTTCAAAGTATCGGAATCGGCAAAAAAATATCGGACATGCCTTTTTTAAATATATATATATATTTTAATTAAATCGTTTTGTAGTTGTATTTAACGTTACAGACATAATATGTTACACTCATCCAGAGTCTTTAGTTTAGGCTTAAGGTAGGGTTATCAAATCTATCCCGATAACGGCGGTTCTTAATTTTTAAAAAAATGTATCACGTTAAAATATTTAATGCAATTAATGCATGCGCTGCACGACCCACTCACGCATTGTTGCACTCATTCTGTAATGGCGCCAATTTACCTATATAAAGAGCTAAAAGGCAGCGTAAAATGAGTAGAGTGAATTTTGGCAGCCTTTGGAGCCTTTTTTTAATTGGCTAAAGCCTTACAATCCCTCTCCCTACGATTAGAAATAATGTGGGAAGCAAGGTAGTAATTGATCTTTTTCCTAACACCCTATGTTATTTCCCAACGCAGAGAAGATATATCAATTGGTAGCACTACGCACAGTCATGGTTGCACTTCCCAGCATGCATTTGGGCATGGCTACAGTATCATTTACTGAAAGCTCAACAAATACACTAGATGGCAATATTTAGTCACAATATAGAAAGTCACATTTATCCTTTAAGAATTACAAGTCTTTCTATCCGTGGATCCCTCTCACAGAAAGAATGTTAATAATGTAAATCCCATCTTGAGGATTTATTGTCATAATAAACAAATACATTACTTATGTACTGTATGCTTAATGTATGTATTTGTCCGAGTTTTATTCATTTTTTTCTTAATGCATTGCCAAAATGTATATGATCGGGAAAAATGATCGGGAATGATTGGAATTGAATCGGGAGCAAAAATAAGCAATCGGATCGGGAAATATCGGGATCGGCAGATACTCAAACTAAAATGATCGGGATCGGGAGCGAAAATATATATATATATATGATCGGAACAACCCTACTTAATTTATAATTTATTCACACTTCCCCCTTACTAAAGTTGTTTTTTTACAACAGAAAAGGTAACTGGCAGTCAAATACCATTTTAATTCTCTTCAGGTCATTCATTGTCAGACAGAAGCAGCACGCTAAAAAAATAACTAAAAATATCAAAATGGCTCGTCTAGTCTAGAGTCCTTTCAAAAAAGTTCCAAAAAAGCAATGCGTGATCAGCATGTTCGTTTTTGAAAGATTACCAGAGAAAAGTAGCAGAATTAAAGTTGCTTCTATGCGAGGGCGGGTCTATAATGTCCCACTTCTACTTTACTTCCGCTTCACGATGCGGTCACGGCGTGCGATACACCATTCTCTGGCTTCTTGTCCCCCTTTTAAAAACGTAATCATTTTTTCACGTTCACCTCTATGATCTTCATTTTCTTTTTCCTTTTCTTTTCTGTGCACCCAATTTATGACGACTCGCCATGTTTAGAGTTTATAACAATGACAAATTTTAATTTCCTGCTTCAGGGCACGTACGTAGTGTAACCTTGAGTGCGCCACAGTGGGGTCAAATCATTCTCTGATAAAACAGATGGGGCGGGGGCATTGTCCAAAAAAGGAAAAAATATATATTTGAAATATTTAATATGTTAAAGTTTTTAAGTATATCGAGTAGAATATAATATTTAATCAGACAATGATTTAAATAAGAAAGAAATATGTGAATGTAAAGTAAAATAAATTAAGTGTCATTCAGGGGCCCCTATGGTCCTGAGACCCGGGACAACATACCCCCGTTGACGGGCTTAGCTATGCACCTGAGTGTTAAATTAAGCGTGACAGATGCAAATTTTATTATTATTATTATTTAAAAAAAAAAAAAAATCACTTTTCACATACATAAAAAAAAGAAAATCTAAAAATAACTGAACGGTGATCGTTATCAGGCCGGCCGGATCTGCCTTTATTTTTTTTCAGATGAGTTGGCGACCCTATTTCTATGCTACCATATGTTTTTGCTGCTCCAAATTAAATGCCAAAACCATGGCTATACATTCTGTTGTTGTTTTTTCCCTCACCATTGTTTTTAAGGCAGTGCACCGCATGTCACTGACCTCTACCTGTGTTTCTGTAACTTGATGTCAACAGCCAGCATTCAAAGCACCCCCCATGTGCTATCTATTAGCATACAGCTGTTATTGCTACTTCCGAGAGCATTCCGGTGCAATAAATTAGCTGTGGCTCAGTTACGGGTTGTTATGCATGGCTATGGGGGAGCAATGTCAGATTTAAGGAAGTGCCGTCGATGAGCGGACTCTCACAGGTCAGGATGTTAGGCCTGATGGATAATGTTCAGTGGTTTCACTGGAAGCAGTAAGTGTCAGAACAAGGGAGGAAAGGTTGAAATTGGAATGCGTATTCTGAGACTGCAGGCCAATCATTCTTTTCAACTGAAAAGTGAATGGCTCATCAATAATTTAAATGGCAGATACCATAATACCATTAGAGTATACGGAGCAGTTTTAGTACAGCTTTTACAGATTTTCACTTTGCTTTGAGCTGAGGGTGAACAGTATTGAGACATCACCAATGGACCTCTCGGAATCAGGACTCTTTCCTACCTTGCTGAGAGGGTAAGAGATACTTTGTTGACTTGCTCGTTGCAGCAGAACAGGTCCTATGATAGATGGGTCAAAAAAATACCACTCAAATGACACAAAGATCAAAATAATACAAATAATTCCTAAAGGCACAATTTATGGCTTTAACCAATAATGTACAGGAATAGCCCGGGCAGACTACTGCTGTTTGAAATCAGGTAGGTGAAAAAGAAAAATACAATGACATGCAAATGTTTTGGCATATATTTGTATGGCTATAGAAAATGCACTGGGAAAAAAACATCAAATTCTCTATTTCTCTAAGTACAGATCAAAAGCTAGAAGGTACAGTAAGTATTGTCAGAGCTCTTTTCAGCTGCTTGACAGGGAGAATGGGAATCTGAGTGCCCTATTGGTCTGAAGAGTTTTTGTGTATCACATGGAAGTATGGTATAATCCTAAAGTGATTATTCATTGTGTATTAGGAGAAAGCAGCGAGCAGGATGAGGTGATGGGGAACATTAAGGAAAATAGAAGAGGAGAGAGAGAGAGAAGAGAAGAACAGGCAACAACAAGAAATACATGAAACCCCTACGCTATCTATATAGTATAGTGGTGCTATATACAGTGTATATATAGTATAATATAGTGGTGCTATCTTTAGCTAATTGTATTTTCCGTGGACGCCATGTGGGGGCCCTAATGACCTCCTATTCAATGCTGCCTGATCGCTAATCCTGGCACCAACAGTTTCTCTACACCCAGTCATGCGTGAATCCCATCAGACGTGTAATAGTCCTGCAGACTAGTGGAAATGCTGTGTGGGGGTTGCCCTAGGGCCCCGGCCCATCCCCAGCTAATTGGGGGGATGAGCCAACGCGGCCAATACTTTCTCCTGCAGCTCTGGCAAGGGGTCCAACGCCATCCCCCTAGGATCAAGGGTGGTTCCCCGGACCATCCGCGCTCCCGTCAACCGGGCTTCAGGGAAAGGATGAGGGGATGCACCACCGGCCCCCACGAACACCCCAATCACCGTCACAACCCCTCAACCGACACTGCACACCGCGGGACCCACATGGCCAGCTAGGCCGGGGGCAGGACAGTATCCCCACTCAGAGTGAGCGAAACCCCGCCGACCCACCGGCACTCAGGCAGCGACCCGCGCCGGGGCCCAAGGAGATACCCGGGTAAAGAAGAGAGGGGAATGCCTGACCCATGCAAGTGGCGGTCCAGGCAAAATGGTGGCCCCGCCCTGGCAGCCAAGCCATAAAGAAAAGTGTGGGACCCACCTACTGCCCAATTACTGTGTTTGCAAAGGTTCCCGACAGGCAGCCATTACCCAGCACAATGATGGGATTGTGTGGGGAGGGTAGTGCAGTGTATGCATTAAAATAGGAGAGCCCAGCTGAGGGCAGTGGGACCTGGGTGTTCTTCCAGCTAAAGACCCCACCGTCCCTCGTCAAAGCTCCCCTGTGGATAATGTACAATGTATTTGGTACGTTAAAAGAGGTGCGGTAATGGCGGGGCTGGCGGCGAGGAGGCAACTGTCATGTCACCTACCCACCCAAATAGTCAAACCCGCCCCACATCATTGGTGTATGATGCATTAAAATTAAGGGGGACCTGGGCTTCTGAATGAGTTTGTAGTTGACAAAATTGAAAGATATTTACAGCGTAAAGTAAAGAGTGCGTGAGTTAGGAGGCAGGTTCCCGCAGGTGGGGCCCCACACGCCAGAACCGCCGGCCGCAGGGCGTGAAAATAACCAGGGCCCCGACCACTCCCAGCCCCAGACCACTCCCAATGCACCCCACCCCCAGGGCACCCACGCCGCATCCGCAAATGGGCGCCACACCACGTGTCAGCGACCAGAGGACAACCCTGCCTCCAGCAGGGGGACATCAAGCACCTCTCCATATCCCAAGGACCCCAGGAGGACCTGTCGATGACCCTGCCTATATATTGTCAGAGCTCTAATAATTAATTTGTTCTTCTTACATTTTATTAACTACTGATGTGTACTTCAGAGTCTGTAACAAAATTTAAAAACCCGGTTGAAATGTTTTTTCACTTTCCATTAGTGTTTTGACATGCTATAGTCACAATTTAAGCTTGCTTTTATGTTGCCATCTGTAAACAGTTTTAGTTTCCAAAGTTCTAAGCGCATAGTGATTAAAAAAAAATCTTAAAAAGAGCACAGTACCTTGAAGCTCAAAATGTGTGTTTGCCTCTGGAGATGACAGCCAAGTCCACAAGGTCACGTCTGTTATTGTATGTGAGATGAATGAACAGATGCTCTACGGGTTCTGAAAAGAAAAAAAGCAATAAGACTTAGCAGTATGAAAGTATGACTATCTAAGAGATTGATATGATGACTTAGAAGATGAAAAAATATGCACAATGTGAACAATTGTTATCGAGTCGTTATTAAATATAAGCTTTCATAAGAAGAGAAACTAATGATGTATCATCAAATTTTCAAACGTTCTATACTGTATGTGTGAACGTGTATTGATGTGCTTCTCAGCCACAGCCCTTCAGTTGTGCCTCCTTCTCTCATCTGCTCCCACTTAACATCTTGAACGCTCTACTACAGCATGCTCTCGTGTCATGAAACACACACTACTCCCTTCCTCGCCATATCCTTCTGTTGTTCCTTTCTTTTTCTCCACTTTTGTCTGGCACACAGAGTGGAAGATGGTTTTTCACTTTCTCCCCCCTTTTTCAACCACGGAAAAAGCCCCACGCGTCCAGCTGCATCTTGGTCCGGCCATGGAGTCGTTAAATAGTTTGAAAAATGAATGTCTCAATGGCATCATTCTTGTCTGCGCCCCATCTAGTTTTTTCCATGTCTACTTGTTAACTTGTGAAATATTTGAGGTGTCTGAGAACTTCATTACATTGAGCATGCCAACAAACAGTGCAGAACATCTTTTCTCTGATCTCCAGCGTGCCCTGGAAAGCATCAGTATTGGGAAAGCTTCCTTCGACAAGTAGTCTTTCAATCCCTTGTAAACAGTGCCCTATGTTGGAGAGTGGCTGCCCTTACGTCACTCACAGCTTTTATTTATCAAAATCATTTTCAAAATCCATCAATCCAGTACATAGGGATTTCCCACATTGACTTAAAAACAACTTTGGTCACTAAACCTGTATATCTGATAACTATGACATGTTAATGGTCTTTAAAGCAAAAGTGGAGCCAATACCATACGTGCTTTTGAGGCTATTGCCTTTGTAAACGCAGCCCACAAACCTTGAAGTTGTAAGCACACCAAAACCAGACACACTTACCCTGAACTTGACCATGAGTATTTTCAGACAGTCTAGGCTTAGTGTCTGCAAATGACTTCCTTTTCTATCCTGGTCACTGTTGGTCTTTCATTGTAACGTGTCTTTAAAAGCTGCAATCTTGAGATATCTTACAAGTCTTCAACAACCACTTGTTGTATTTGTCCGCAGAGGTGGGTAGTAACGCGTTACATCTACTCCAAAGGCGTAGGTTTTGTCTCAACATTGGTAGGGACAATATAACGGCATAACCTGCATGTACACTTTTTGCTCGGGGATGGGACATTAACCCTTTAAGGTCTGGGCCTATTTTGTCTGATTTTGCATGCCTTTGAAGTTGCCATTATATTTCAAAGAAAGAATTGTTTACGATGGCCTGGTTTGGTCCCTTTTTTTGTGACACCTTGAACTTCATGTCCAAACTGTTGTTTCCTTCACTGACCAATTATAAATCATCATTTTGGGCCCAAAAAGACCAAAAATTCCAAAATCGTTTTGTCAAAATTTTTTATATTGATGTCCAATTGACAACCAAACATGCGTAACGAACCGTTTTGAAACTTTGTTATATTTATTCAACATGTTAGGATGAACATTCAACCAAAAAAATTTAGAATAAACAGTCTTATATTTGACAATTCAACATAAACAACAGGTATAGCCATAGGCGTTTTTTGCCTTTATACATGCTCTAGTCAAAACAGGTTATATACAGCAGACCAAACAGTGAAGAACAGTGAAAAAGTATATACCATCTAACACAAAAAGTGTTTAGAGGCCATCTCTTTATGAGTTTAGGTATTGCGGCCCATCACTTGATGAAAACTATGTACACACAATCAAGCTTCTTGAAAACACGTTTATATACACAAATTGAGAAGACTGATTGTGGGAAAAAAAAAAAATATAAAATGGGAAAAAAAAGTATTTTCAAAAATATTTACAATAAACAAGTTAAATTTTTTTCAGGCATGCCACTCCGAAAAGCAGTTTCGTCCTGGAATTAGACACAGGGCTACATCCCACAGCCCACACTTCCGTGGGGTGTCGGTCCTCTTTCCACCCTTCCATTTTCATTTCACTTTACTTTCATTGTCACTATAAATGTACATGAAGAAAAAGTCAGTATTTATGAAAATAATAAAGTATAAAATAAAAAATATATACAGCAATAAATAATAATGGAAATCTATATGTATGACAATAGAAAGAACACCATAGCTGAATATGTGCTACATCCCTAATCTTCATATAGAAAGAATAAACACCACAAATGATAAATTCCTGCCTGGCATACACACAGTGCACGTACGACTTTGATCTGATATGCACATTTTATTATTATATGCACAAACACACACTTATATTGCATCAAAATTACCTTTGTCTTGCAATATCAAAAGAAACTTTCAGAAGAAACTTTTTCAGCATTAAAAAAAAAAAGTGAGTTGGCTTACCTGTGCTTGTCGATGGCGTCACCCACGTGTTCAAATCCGTCACTATCTTCACTCGAGGACTCTTCCGAAGAAGACGATGATGACGAATTTGGACCATCCTCTTCCTCAAGTTGATCAAAAAGCACAATTGCTTGCGCTAAATTTAGTTTTCCGTTCATTCTCAAAGTCACACAAAGTCGCTGCTCGATCCAAACGGCCGTCGCTCGCCACCTCGCTGCTTCAGAGCACTCCTCCCTCTCGTTCGGTGGAACCTCGCACGGCAGTTATATTTATAAAAAAAAAACGCATTTTGTGCTTCCACTGTGACTTCGAAAGGGTTCGTTTGATTTGTTTTTTTTTCATGGAGCTTCCGTTTTGAAAAAGGACAAGAAATGATGGAAATATAGACATAAACAAATGATCCATGCAGTGTTTTAATTTTTTTTTTGAGAGGACACTAAAACTATAAAACTTAAATGACAATATCTCACGTTTTAGTTGGTCGATTGACTTCAAATAATAACGAGAGTAAACCACAACTTCCGCACTTTAAAACGAGACCAACCAACGGCATGTGGGTGACGTAAGTAAAACGTGAGGGCGCTTCAAAGACGACGTGCGCTGCGCGTCCTTCTACTCTCAAGGGTTAATAATTGGGTGAACGGGGGGCAGGGCTACATTTCTCATGAATATGAACCTAAAAAATTTATACGCTAAATCAGGGGTGCTCATTATGTCAGTCACGATCGACCAGTCGGTCAGTGGGGCTAGCTCGTGGCATCCCCCCCCCAAAAACATTGTTATCATTTTTTTAATGCGCTTTAAGTATGATTATGTTGTGTGTAGGTTGTGTTGTGTGAGGAACATATGAGGTTACGCAGCACCCGTCTCTCTGTAAGCAGCTTCTTGCTAACGTTTTTCTGGTTCTATAGTTTCCAGCAGAGTTCGATACATTTTTCACAGTTTAACGTTAACAGTACAAAACACAAACAGTAGGACACTTCTCTCTAAGCAGCTTCCTACTCGAGTTTTGCAGGTCAGCAAGTTTACACAATTTAATGTTAAGCTAACTCTGATGTAGGTCGGACTTTCAGTAGCAAAATTAGTGGTGTTTCCCACTTCCACAACATTGGTGTCTTATTAAATAACGTCTAATATCCCTCATCTTCAAAGGGGGTGGAGAAGATGGCATCTTGTCGACATGTATTTCTGTTGGGGCTGTATGGGTGTGAGCGTGCGTGTGTGTGTGTACGGGATGGGTCAAATCATCAGCCAATCAAATGTGCGTTTGAGGTGGGGGGGAAATTGACCAGCTCATTTAGTAAGTGAAAAGGAGTAAATGTAAGTTTGAACATAATGAAAATAATTCACTTAATAATGGTAGGGTCAGTTCTATCCTTACAGTATATGGGAAGACAATCTAAATTACCTTTATAGCTGAACTCATTATATACATAATGCGTTATAAGGTTGCTTAAAGGTTGGTGGGGACAATTTGAGCATCCTGAAAAGTTGGTTGTGTTATGTCCCTACCATGCCTACACAAACCTACCTCCTTGATTTACTCCGTTACATTTACTTGAGTAACATTTTGAGAAAAATGTACTTCTAAGAGTAGTTTTTCTAAGCCATACTTTTTGCTTTTACTTGAGTAGAGTTGTGAAGAAAAGCTACTCTTACGCCATTGATTTGGGCTACACTAGTCATTACATTTGACTTCTTTATTCTACTGTACATATTAGCAGGGGTGAAAGTGGCTAGAATGTCTTGCCGGAACTCCCTAACATGAGGGTCACCTTTTTTTCAGGAAGGTTGATGGGGGGGGCAGACCTCCTAAAACCACAGAAAGGCAAAGGAATCTGCTTTTAGCAGTTAAACACATAAAAAACACAACAGGTTTTACAAATGCATTAGGCTAGTGCATTACACTTACTGAGACAAGGCATACATGAGAAACTGATTTTCATTCAAAATTATATTGTATCTTTTTTCCATTATGTGCAAAATAACAGTTAACAAAAATGCCATAGAGTAATCCAAACCTCCACCTTCTCACTTTCCCTCATTTCCTCACATCTAAATACAAAACCTCATTTTTAACTACTTAAGAACATACATAAGATGTAGGCATGTGCCGGTATGATATTTTGACGGTCTGACAACATTTATCCAAAATATAACGGTTTCAAGGTATCACAGTATTGCAATTACAGCTCAAAATGTGTTACTTATAGATATCTGGGTTAAAAAAAAAAAAATCCTCATTGAATAGGATGAACAAAAATAATTGAATTATTTTCCATAAAAAGCATGTGTGTATGACTCGTATCATGTGTACATTATACACACACTCTCTTTTTCAACACAGACTGTTGCCAGAGAGAAAAAAAACATGTTTTTTACTTATAATGCTACTTTTACTTGAGTAAAATTTTTGGCTACTCTTCCCACCTCTGCTGGTCAGGTTTTGTACTATACTGTGCACGAGCGAAATGTTGACGGCCAGTTATTATGTGTGTCATTTGACAACATCCATTTCACCGATTCTCCATAGTATAATGAGGTATATTCATGAGCAATCTCATAAATCTTAATAGTTTTATATACCTTCGTTTTGAAACAAGTCCTTTTTGTGAATCTTAATTTCCTGTGGCTGAGGTTAACAATCCACTGGCCAATTCCATCACAATCAAGCAACTTTCATCACTGTTCTTTGTTGTGTGTTTAGGCTTTTATCTGTGCTAGCCGGACATGTCTTGGTCCAAGTTGCCTCTATTTTCACGTTGTGGTTTTCACCCTGACCACCATCTTGGCTCCAGGCCGGTTCACTCTTCTCACCACACCCAGGGGTAAGCAGTACACACCTAAAACATTTCAAGTTCCTGCCTCTGACGTGTTGTAGGGTTACCAAATGCCGGAATGTGGCTTAGAGAAATTCTTGTCGCCCTTCACATACACTGTTGTGGGCATTTCTTGACCCAGGCCTCTTAGGAGTCTGATGTTTGGTATCATTCCATGAAACCACAATGTGATCTGCGCCCACCCAATGGCTACATGGTGTTATTCCATTGCAAGATTTTTTTTGGACTGAATGATTTGACTCGTGAGAACACAGAAATCAACATTGGTTGCATACGGTATGTAGTTATCATTACTTCCTTATAATATGACGTACAAAAATGTGTAATTTTGATTTTATTGTAATTGTTTTTGCTTCTGTAATTGTGATTTCTTTTTACGTTTTATTCTTTTGATATTTGGCATTTACTTGCTCACGTAGGAAATGTGTCACGTGATCAAACAAATATACCATAAACTTCATAATGTACTGACTGGACACGGGGGGGCCGATTCATGGGGGGCCTATTGCTGTCAAAGCAGACCGAGTGGAAACACAGACAAAGAGCTTTTTCCATTGAAAATTCTTGTGAATAAATGCTTAAATCCCTGAATTCGTTATAGATATGGACGTAAAACAGTCTTGATTCTTGGTTTAAAGCAAAAAAAAAAAAAAAAAAAAACGTGCAGGTCGCATCTATTTTCCGGTAATATTGTGAACTATGAGGCTAGTCAGTAAGGAAATTAGCGGCCGCCATTGTAAACAAAGAGCTTTTTCCGTTGAAAATTCTTGTGAATAAATGCTTAAATCCCTAAGTTCTTTATAGCTGTGGACGTAAAACAGTCTCAGTTCATGGTTAAAAGCAAAAAAAATCGTGCAGGTAGCATTTATTTTACGTAAATATTGCAAACTATGATAATAGTAAGAAAATTAGCGGCTACCATATGTAAACAAAGAGATTTTTCCATTGAAAATTCTTGTGAATAATGCTTAAATCCCTGAAATCTTTATAGTTATGGATGTAAAACAGTCTCGATCCTTGGTTAAAAGCAAACAAATGTGCAGATAGCATTTATTTTACGTAAATATTGCAAACTATGAGGCTAGTCAGTAAGGAAAATTAGCAGCCGCTATATGTAAACAAGAGCTTTTTCCTTTGAAAATTCTTGTGAATAAATGCTTAAATCCCTGAACTCTTTATAGATATGGACGTAAAACAGTTGCGATTCTTGTTGAAAAGCAATAAAAAAAACGGGCAGGTAGCATTTATTTTATGTAAATATTGCGAACAATGAGGCTAGTCAGTAAGGAAATTAGCGGCCGCCATATGTAAACAGAGAGCTTTTTCTGTTAAAAGTTCTTGTGGATAAATGCTTAAATCCCTGAATTCTTTATAGATATGAATGTAAAACAGTCTCGATCCTTGGTTAAAAGCAAAATAACAGTGCAGGTAGCATTTATTTTACGTAAATATTGCAAACTATGAGGCTAGTCAGTAAGGAAATTAGCAGCCGCCATATGTAAACAAAGAGCTTTTTCCGTTGAAAATTATTGTGAATAAATGCTTAAATCCCTAAACTCTTTATAGATATGGACGTAAAACAATCTCGATTCTTGTTGAAAAGCAAAAAAAAAAAACGGGCAGGTAGCATTTATTTTATGTAAATATTGCGAACAATGAGGCTAGTCAGTACGGAAATTAGCGGCCGCCATAAGTAAACAGAAAGCTTTTTCTGTTGTAAGTTCTTGTGGATAAATGCTTAAATCCCTGAATTCTTTATAGATATGGATGTAAAACAGCATTTATTTTACGTAAATATTGCGAACTATGAGGCTAGTCAGGAAGGAAATTAGCGGCCGCCATATGTAAATATAAAGCTTTTTCCGTTGAAAATTCTTGTGAATATATGCTTAAATCCCTGAATTCTTTATGGATATGGACGTAAAACAGTCTCGATACTTGGTTAAAAGCAAAAATAAACGTGCAGTTACAGTAGCTGTTATTTTACGTAAATATTGCGACGTATAATGCCAATGGTGCAGCGGCTAATTTCTCCCATTGATTTTTTTCACAACGTATCAAAATGCATGCATGGCACGAAAAATATAATAATTACCTTGAATCCTCGAACAAATCACTCCTGAGACAAACCTTCCTGTTTGCATGCGGTACAGCATTCATACTTTTTCAACCTAAATCCAGCGTTGGCTTCCTGCATGTGTTGACTAACTGTGACCAACTGCGAATAACTGAAGGGGACTGGAGGACAGCCCCCTACTGGAAGGCATTGCGCAGTGGCTAACGGTTACCCGTCAATACAGTTATAAAGTTTATGAATATACTGATTGGCCAAGAGGATATCTTTGTTACCTGCGATTGATTGCTGTTCCGTATGTTGATAACCCCGAAACACAGTGTCAACAATGAAATTAACTTACAAGAATATTTATAATAATAAGTGGAAAATGAGCGTTTTTTGTTTGCTATCATTGTTGAGGGGACTTCTAAATCAGACTGATTAGGACAGCTATACTTTTCACCAAGATCAGAAATCCATTGAATATGGTACGCCCGTAGGTGTCGAGCCAATGTAGTTACCCCCGTCAAAAATTGTATCCCCTGGGTGGAACCACTGCGCTGCACGGATTTACTTGATCTCCGTGTTTTAGGTATGTAGTTATCCACGAGGTGTTAAAACATTGCCCATCCATCAAATAAACAACTTTTTTTTCTGTCGTATAATGTAACATACGTACTGAACGTAAAAAACATTTTGATGGTGGTCTCTAGCGTTTCATGGTCCACATTTTCAATTCTTGGTTCTAGCTCAGTAGTTGTTGAAAGCTTAAGTTTGAAATAATTACGTCTATCCATCTTGCCTCTTCGGTCCTCAGGTGGTTTTTGCTAAGCAAAGCAAATGACCATCTAAGGTGCTAGTCACATGATCTGTTTGAAAAATTAATTTTGACCCATTATAAAAATATCTTTTTTGTTTATTTCATTCATTTTTGTTGTTTGTCTTATCGCTTTACAACTTTTATAGACAATATTTTACCGGAAAATTCTTAATTTTAAAATCATATATAGGAAAGTCAATTACATGCAATGACACTTTTTGGCCACCAGAAGGCGGTGGTGGGGTTAGTCATGGGGGCGGTAGCACGTCCCCTCATCCCTTTCCTGAAGGCCGGTTAATGGGGGAGCGGATGGTTCGACTTGTCTGCAGGACGATCACAGGTTTGATGGGATTCACGCATGACTGGGTGAAATTAAACACACTCAAGTAGAGAAACTATCAGTGCCAGGATTAGCAATCAGGCAGCATAGAATAGGATGTCAACATATCCACACTTACAAGTTATTCATATAATACTAGCTTCTACACCTCACATTGAAGATTTCTGTACGCTCCCTCCAAGGGTGTAGGTTTGCATAGGGACCGTAGGGACATAACACTACCAACTTTTCAGGATGCTCAAATTATCCCCACCAACTTTTAAGCAACCATCTTTGCATTATATAATGACTTCAGTTATATATACCCTACCCACCGACGTCACAAAACCACGTGCTCGCTGTATGGTTCCGCCCACTTGTCCGTCATTTTGTCTCTGTATTAGCATTGGTTTCAATTGATCGAGGAATTTAAAATGCATTTCATGGAAGACCCGGTGCTTTCTGATGCCGTAAACTCACTGGATGTGTTGCATAAAAGGCGTTATGTGGAAAAGCTTCGTTCTATACAGTCGCCCGATCCATATTTGATGCCTAAATCGATGATTTTTGACCGGCTGCCTTCGCCGTCTCTGCCTGACCCTGATATTTACAACTATCTTGTCCACACAAAATCAGCCTATTCTCACGAAAGTTTGAAAAACTTAAGAGCTTGGAGGCTTATAAATGCTACGTTGCTGGTTGGGTGAAACAGGTCCTCGTACACGAAAATTCGGCAGGAATCTTGTGCTCGGAAGGTGAGTCACGAAATTTTCAATTCAAAATCTTTTGTTCTTGCTAACATCCACTGTCAAGTCTAATGTATTTCATGTCATTTGTCAATGGAGCTAGGGCTTTTAATGTTTATATGGTTTAGCGATAGCACTTTACTACATACATATGTGTATGTTGTCGGCGATTAGCCTAGCAATGATCTTAATTGTGGTTGTCAGCCCAAAACCCTCTAAATATATATTAAATTCATCTTACCAGATATAAAATGACTACTACATAATCTGTGGTAATCGTTTGGAGCCCAGTTTTCTCGTCGAATTGCAGCAGCCCATCTCGCTCTCTCCTCTCCGTGTCTCTCGGAATCCGGTAGAACTTCAAGTCTCTCCGTCTATCTTCTCTGTTATTGCAACCGACCGCCACACACACCTTCACCATTTTGATTATTAATGTTAACGAGCAGAAAAACACGCCGTAAATAGGAGGAATGTACGTAGCCGTAACAGGTCAACACGATGTGTTGACGGACAAGTGGGCGGCACCAGTCAGGAGAGCGGAGTTGTGATGTCACGTGGGTAGGGTCTGTAGGTAATTTAGATTGTCCTCCTACTGTATATGTTGTAAGGATAGAATTGATGCTACCATTATTAAGTGAATTACAGTACTTTCATTATGTTCAGACTTACGCTGACGCCTTTTCACTCGCTGAATGTGCCAGTCAATTTTTTCCAATCAAACGCACGTTTGATTGGCTGATGACTTAAACCCCCCCCCCCACACACACACACACACACATTCACAGCCAGACAGGAATACAACATGCCCCCGCCCCCTTCAAAGACTAGGGATATGAGAAGTTATTTTCTGCCAGCAGCCACTGTAAGTAATGTATAAAGACGTCAATGTTGTGGAGGTGGGGAACACTTCACTAATTTTGCTATTGCTACAGTGCTTCAAGTTGATTTTACTCACTGAGATTTCTTGAAATAAGAAAAACGGCTAGTTGAAAATAAGCTTAAGGCTTATTTTAAGCAAAAAATTTGTATATTTAATCTTAAAGAATTGTCAGAAATGTTGTTAATTCAAGAATATTTTTCAAAACATAATTTGAAAGAATTTTTTTCTTGAGCGAAAAATGACTTTTAGATGTACAGGCTCAATACGAACAACTAGTAATTTTTACTTAAAGTAAGTGGAAGAATCTGACGCATTAATCTGTTAACTAGCCTTAACACTCAAAAAAAGATGGAGAAAATTATTTGACTAAATTTAACGAAAAACTATAGGACGTTATAAATTTGCAGTGTGAAAGTTAGTATAGGTCAATACAGGTTTATTTTGCATTAATCATTTCGCTTATCAATTAATTAGGTTCATATTGGTGAGAAATGTAGCCCTGACCCCCCGTTCACCAAATATGTTTGGTCTTATTAATGTCCCGTCCCCAGCAAAAAGCGTACACGCAGGTTATGCTGTTATATCGTCCCTAACAATATTAAGACCAAACCTGCGCCCTTGGCTCCATCCCACCTCATCACATCTCTTTCCAACTCTCCCTCCTACCTTCTTCTCCTCAGTCATCAAGCCCCCACATTGTGTCCACTGGAAATACAATTAGTTTACGATAACACTACTACAGTATATTCATAGTTAGAGTAGGCATTTAATGTATAAGTTGTTGTTTGTTCTTCTCTTCTGTCTTGCTCTCCTTTTCTATTTTACTTTCTGTCCCTCTTTAACTCCTGCAGCCCCCACAGCGCCTACAGCCCTTAGACCCCTACAGCTTCACAGTCCCATGCACCACTCACATACTTAATCTTGATTAGCTGTGCATGATTTTATTAGCAAGTTGTGATTAATTACTACACATTTGGAGACCATGGCTTCATTCTACATGTCATTGAAACTGGAAAAGCAGTTTTTTTTTCAACCCAATAAATTTCAGCTACCATTTCATTTCACTTTCTCTCTCTTGCACTGAACTCCCTTTCTGCTACTCTTCCAACAGGAGTATTTATCTTGAGTGTTCAGGCAATTAAATAATTGAGGTTGTTCACCACTAACACTGACTTGTTGTTTTTACATTTTTGTGTGAGTGTTTAAAAATGTTATTTTTACAATAGTGTCAGGGCTAAGTTACAGGGGTTGTTTCAAGCCTTAGTAGCAAGGTTTTCTGAATAGGATTTGGTTCAGATTAGTAACTGAAGACAAAATGTCGCAGAAGCAAAATTAAAACAGCTGTTTTAAAATTCCAGCGCCCCAGCCAATAAAAATATTTGAAGGTAGTGTAAGTGAATGTAGAGTGTTTCCATTCAATATTTTTAGTTGACGCAAAGTTGATGCAAGCGCAATGTGACCATGAAAATCACAGCCTTGAATCTACAGAATTATCATTAATATAATCAGATTATTTTGTCTTTCATTTTTTCCCCTCAGAAATGGATAGCCACTCTTTTGAAAGGTCGACGACCTTGAACAACAAATATGGTGACGACAGATTACCGTGCCATCTACTAGGGGTGTCACTAGACAAATGCTGCAACGATTAATCAATTAACTTGAGTATTTGATTTGAAAAAAAAAAATAAATAAATATTCGATTACTTTTTGTTGCTTTGAATATTTGTTTAATTAAAGTGGTGTTTTTAATGGTTTATTTTGAAAGTGTTTGCATTTCGTTTTATTGATTAGGGTGGATACACTGCCCTTTGGTCTGCCTCATTTCACATGGCTGAATCCAACTGCTCCCTGTTAAGACCAAGGTAAGCTAAGTTTTTGTTTGAGCTTGTTTTTTAACGCATTCGTAATTTAGTTTTTAGGGTATATTTAGCCGTTTTTTGTGGGAATATGTGTCTGAACCATTTGTTAAGAGCATTGTCATTGTAATAAAAAATGTTAGCGTTCTATAGCATTTAAGCTAGTGGACTTTTGCTATGTAAGTTAGCCAATTGTTCTTTTGTTGTACATAGTTCCTCGTTTGTTTATTCTTTATACCATTTGAGGCTCACCTCAGGTATTTTAACTTCTCATGTTCCTTATTTGAATACTCAATTATTCGAACTAAATAGTTCATCAATTAATCGACTACTAAAATACTCGACAGCTGCAGCCCTACAGTAGACCTAATACGACACTGGGGAACACCAGGGCACTGGCGAGTAAGCAAAAAAATAAAAAAATTACCACTTATCTATAGGGTTATTCCGATCATGTTTTTTTTTGTTCCCGATCCGATTCCGATCGTTTTAGTTTGAGTATCTGCCGATCCCAATATTTCCCGATCCGATTGCTTTTTTTTTGCTCCCGATTCAATTCCAATCATCCCCAATAATTTTTCCCGATCATATACATTTTGGCAATGCGTTAAGAAAAAAAAAAAAAAAAACTCGGACGAATATATACATTCAACATACAGTACATAAGTACTGTATTTGGTTATTATGACAATAAATCCCCAAGATGGCATTTACATTATTCTTTCTGTGAGAGGGATCCACGGATAGAAAGACTTGTGACTTTGTATATTGTGACTAAATATTGCCATCTAGTGTATTTGTTAAGCTTTCAGTAAATGATACTGTACCCATGCCCAAATGCATGATGGGAAGTGGAACCATGACTGTGTAGTGCTACCAATTGGTATATCTTCTCTGCGTTGGGAAATAACATAAGGTGTTAAGAAAAAGATCAATTGCTACCTTGCTTCCCCACATTGCTTTCCATGATATGACTAATCGTAGGGAGAGGGATTGTAAGGCTTTAATCAATTAAAAAAAGACTCCAAAGGCTGCCAAAATTCACTCTCCTCATTTTACGCTGCCTTTTATCTCTCTATATAGGTAAGACGGCGCCATTTCAGATTGAGCGTGACAATGCATGGGTGGGTCGTGCAGCGCATGCATTAATTGCGTTAAATATTTTAACGTGATACATTTTTAGAAAAATTAATCACTGCCGTTATCGGGATAAATTTGATAACCCTACCTTAAGCCTAAACTAAAGACTCTGGATGAGTGTAACATTTTATGTTTGTAACGTTAAATACAATTAGAAAACGATTTAATAAAATAAAAAAAAATAAAAAAATTAAAAAGGCATGGCCGATATTTTTTTGCCGATTCCGATACTTTGAAAATGACGTGATCGGACCCGAATGATCGGGCCGATCGATCGGGACATCTCTACTTATCCATCATAAATGTCAGAAATAGCGCTTTAAACTATATGTAATTAGACCAAAATATGGTTTCTCTAAAAATGTTACTTTTTTTGTTTTTCAGCCATTGCTATTGAAAATCAAAATTGGGACACTCCTTGTTGAAGTCACATCACCTCGTCTCATGCTCATCAACTTCCATCTCCCTTTTCACCGCTTCCTGCACTCTGCTGCTCTACTTTTTCTGGGTAGAAATGGACTTTTACCAAAATATATTAATAGTGACACTTATATTGTTGTCATTGATTTAAAAATTTATACATTTTTGTACATGTTTTAACCTGTGGAGGGCGCCATGTTTTACACGCGCAATGCACATTGGGGGTGATGACATGGGTGGGCTGGACTGGGAGAAGAGCTGTGCTAGCTAGCAAGCGAAGCTAGTACGACGACTGGCATGATTTTGTCACATTCTGGTACTGGTCAGATTGTTGACAAAGTGGTGGGATGAGTTCCCAACGTCGTACCTGCATCCAATTCCAGCTCATCAGCAGTGTCTTTAAACCGATCCTAGGCGGTTTGCCAAGATACTGACTTGCTGCTATTTGACAGTTTGTATTTCCCTTCGTTGCTAGTTGCATCATTGTCTTGTTTTTGCGTTTGTCTGACTCTCACCGCGGTTTTCCCTCAGTTTTTTTTTTTTTTTAAATTGATCCCGACCTACTGTCGTGGACCCTTTCTGTGTCTCCCTCTTCGTGATCGCGTGTTTGTGTGTTCAATAAACCCTTTTACGCAATCTTTATGTTATTGTTGTCTGCTGTCTGAAGTGAGCCACATTTTCTAATTCTGTGGTTAAGCCAGCCGCACTTTCTTTTCAGTTGCGTTTCCCTTTCATGTTTTACCACACAGACAACGCATGTGAGTTGCAATTGCTTTATAAGTAAAATCATAACTCCAACGTCACGTGGAAGTATAGTCCTGTGGTCTACACGCTCGTCTGTTGCATGGGAAATGCGGGTTCTAATCTTTTTCCCTGCTTGTTTTGTGAAATATCGACAGTGCTGTCCTGCTCATCACTTTTCCGCTCGGGTTCAAATTGAAGGGCAGAACCGACGACATTTTTATGTAGCTAATGAGTGACACTGTGGAAGTATGGCAGCGCTGCCCATTGACGTCACCGCCCAGAGTGCATTGCGTCGTCAACAACAATTGCAACCTACTAGTTAATTTTTCAAATTTGATAAAAATGAAAACATTAAGAGGGGCGTGAATATCAAATTATTATGACTCATACTAACATTTACCTTTTAAGGGATTCCCTTTAATAAGTGTTTCTCAACTGATAGGTTGTAACCTAGAAGTGGTTTATGTTGCATAGGTGGATTACCTAGCTTACCTCTCATTCCTTCTTGCTGATTTATCCTTGCTACGAGTAAATAACTTTCTAATATCCATTTGCAAGAGTAATGCTGTATGAGTCAACGAGAAATAAAAATAAAATAAAGCTTGTAACAGATTACAGGGACTGCAATAACGAATCAAATACTTGTAAAACAGCTGGGAATTATGATGAGCACATATACAAAATTTTTAGAGGTTATAAAAAAATAGCAATACATAAAATCAGTATTGATACAGTTGAAATACCACATATCATATTAACATAATATTAGACAAAGCTCTTGAGAGAGAGCCATTTAATTGTCATTGTATTCATAGCCAGTTAGCTAAAAGACGGCAGCTAATCTGCTACTTTAATGTGCGACCAGAGTAGTTTACTGCAGTTAACCGTCTGATAGAGTATAAGAAAGAGTAAAGTTCAACCATTAAATTCACAATTCATAGGACTAGGCGACCAAACCAACATCAACATAGAGGTAAAAACGAACAACAAGGATGGGCAGTTTATCTGGCACTAACCTGTAAAGCAGGTGGGAAGATGTAATTTGCACCGTTGACTGTGTAATTGTCATGTGGGGGCAGCATGGGCATGGAGGACCCAAATGTAGGGAACCAGGGAGGCGAGGCAAAGTGGTGATCGACTCAAAAATGTTTAAATAATCGTAACAAACAAAAACAAAAAGTACAAACAATAACACTGGGAATCAAAAAGGCAAGGTTCAAACAGAAATCAAGAGTACCGGTGTTCTGCCAAAATATCCTACATCGGCGAAACGTCCTACATTAGTCGAATTTGACACCTAAAGTACTACCGTGCGCTCTAAACTTGTTTTGTTTAGATGCATACAGGAATAAGGTATTAAAAAAATGCCTGCAGAAAATACTTAAATGTAGTTAAATCAAATAAGGACGGTTTAAACACGCTACGTGACTAATGTGGTCAACTGCTTCAAAGCTAACACAAAAAAACACAATGGGTAAAAGTATGAGAGGGTAATACATGCAAAAAGTATCTTTGAGGCTGTGAAAAGGTTCTAAATAACTAAATAAAAACAAAAATAGTGAGTAATCGCCGCCACTAACCGATGTGCGCATGCGTGTGAATGCATGCGCAAGCGCCCTGAGCATTGTGTAGGACGTTTCGCCGCGTAGTAAGGAATGGCCGAACACCGGTACTAACGAAAACTGCGGATCAAAACTTTATTTATTCAAAACAGAGGGCCTGAACTGGATATCGACATAGGGTAGACACTTGGTGAGACAATGATCGAACAAGAACAGACAGCACATGGGGAACTTAAATACAGATATGGGGTAACAAGACAACGAGACACAGGTGGTTGATACAAGAGGGAGCGGATTGGTCAAGACACAAGGAGCAGGCCACGAAAGGTGAAATTAATGGGTAATCACATGGACAAGAAACACTAGGGCAAAATCCTAACAAAACTCAAGACATGACAATAATTAGCATACATATATTTGTTGGAGTAATTGAAAAAAAAAAAAAAGAATCTCTGTGCTCCATACAGTCACTTAACTTCTGATGTATCGTTGGAGCAATAAAATAGGCTGCTCTTCTTTGTAGCAACCATGTTTTTACCCCACAAAAGTCATGACAACACTTCAGAACAATTTTCCAACTTGAGAACTCAGAAATCCTGATACAAATGAAGGCAACAAATCTCCCGAAGGTGCTTCGTGGAAGTGTCAACTCATATGCCTATCACAGTCAAAGTTATATGCATAAATTACCATATATACCCTACCCACCGACGTCACAAAACCACGTGCTCGCTGTGTGGTTCCGCCCACTTGTCCGTCATTTTGTCTCTGTATTAGCATTGTTTTCAATTGATCGAGGAATTTAAAATGCATTTCATGGAAGACCCGGTGCTTTCTGATGCTGTAAACTCACTGGATGTGTTGTATAAAAGGCGTTATGTGGAAAAGCTTCGTTCTATACAGTCGCCAGATCCATATTTGATGCCCAAATCGATGCTTTTCGACCCACTGTCTTCGCCCTGTCTGCCTGACATCTGCTACGCTGATATTATCTTGTCCACACAAAATCAGCCTATTCTCACGAAAATTTGAAAAACTTCAAGAGCTTGGAGGCTTATAAATACTTCGCTGCTGGTTGGGTGAAACAGGTCCTCGTCCACGAAAATTCGGCAGGAATCTATCTTGTGCTTGGAAAGGTGAGTTACGAAATTTTCAATTCAAAATCTTTTGTTATTGCTAACATCCACTGTCAAGTCTAATGTACTTCATGTCGTTTGTCAATGGAGTTAAGGCTTTTAATGTTTATATGGTTTAGCGATAGCACTCTCACTACATACATACGTGTATGTTGTCGGCGATTAGCCTAGCAATGATCTTAATTGTGGTTATTTGTCAGCCCCGTAGACGAGGCCAGTTTCTTTCACTTGGTACCAGCTAAATATTATTAAAAAAATAACGATGGTGGAAGAAAGGGAAGTCACAAACATCTTGAATTTGAAACTATGTCGTACTACGTCGTATGTTGTCAGCGATTAGCCTCGCAATGATCTTAATTGTGGTTATTTGTCAGCCCCGTAGACGAGGCCAGTTTCTTTCACTTGGTACCAGCTAAATATTATTCAAAAAATAACGAGGGTGGAAGAAAGGGAAGTCACAAACATCTTGAATTTGAAACTGTGTCGTACTACGTCGTATGTTGTCGGCGATTAGCCTCGCAATGATCTTAATTGTGGTTATTTGTCAGCCCAAAACCCTCTAAGTATATCTTAAATGCATCTTACCGGATATAAAATGACTACTACATAGTCTGTGGTGATTTTTTGGTGCCCAGTTTTCACGTCGAATTGCAGCCGTCCATTTCGCTCTCCTCTTTGGATCCCTCGGAATACGGTAAAACTTCAAGTCTCTCCTTCCATCTTCTCTGTTAGTGCAACCAACAGCCACACACGCCTTCACCATTTTGATTATTAATGTTAAGGAGCAGAAAAACACGCCGTAAATAGGAGAAATGTACGTAGCCGTAACAGGTTAACACTATGTTTTGACGGACAAGTGGGCGGTACCATTCAGGAGAGCGGAGTTGTGACGTCACGTGGGTAGGGTCTATTAAGGAGCTATGTGCACATTGTGTATATGGAGTGAATAGAGCAATACAACCATATTAAATAGGCACATTCTGTAGATTATACTATGTAGACTTAAAATTCCAAAGTATTATTTAAAATTTTTTTTTTTTTTACCTGTGAAATTTATACTGGGGGATTGCAGATAAATACTGGGACATCTTCACTGTGGATTGCTGCATTTGAAGAGTTAGCAATAAACTATGATTTTTAAAACAAAATATAGTTATAAAACCGCACTAAAGTCCATGGCTTCAGGTTTTTCTCTTAAACAAACAGTATTGAAATATTTAAAAAAACATATATGTTTGGTCAACTGTGTAATTTTGGCCAGGATTATCAGTTGGAAACTGAACTAACTCAATGAATTTAAAATATGACATACCTACACACTTACGCATCCTGGGAAACAACAATACTCCCCTCGCTTCCTGAAATATATGTTTGTAAGACAGCGCCCACAACTTGACCACTGGTATGATGTGAGAACATTATAGGCTGACAAGCCTACTGCGGCTGGCTCTGTTCCTCTCATTTGGTTGTTCTCAAAGCCTAGTGACGTAGATGTTAATAGCAGATTTGTAGATGATTTCTGAGTGTGCCATGCTGTTTTCGCATTTGTTTTGTACATCAGGTGTTGACGTCTTCAATGTGACTTGGTTTGTCTGTGCTCTCATCACTGTTGGAATTCTCCCACTCAGTTCATCTTAAAATGTCCTCTTTGTAGCATGCAATCTTCTTCGTGATCTCACATTCTTTTTTCATCTGGTTTTGCTATCAGCCACTTTGCTTTAACCAAGCTTGTTCAATTTTTTTTAATGATGTGACCTAGTATACGTTCTCACAATTATAAATTTATTAAACTAAAGGCTGTATTTTGGTTCTGACCATTCATGAATCGTAACTACAGATGATTAGACAATGTCTCAAAACAAATAGCATTTTGTGTTAAGCAACAGTGTAAGCAAAGGTAACGACTTGTGAGTTTAATTACTTCCATGATCCATAACTCAATTTAAACATGTTAAAGCAATATTCCTTGTTGAAATTATGTCAAATGACATTATTCAGGTCCACCCAACTGTATTGTATGAAAGTATAATAAAAGAGAATGTAAAATAAATATGTTTTATACAGTGTAATTACTGTAGATTGGGACACGCTGACTCAGGGACACACTGACAATAGTTGTAGTGTTGTATGTGTGCCTTGAGGGCCAACGAGTGACGTCATTAACATGGTTGGCTAGTATTCGTGTAGGCGTCTGGACGCGAGTTTTGGCCAACTCTATGGTCTAATTTAGTTTTTCTGGGTTTGACTGTTTGTGCCATTAAGTAAACAGCTGACAGTGCATCCATGACTGTTGATTTCCTACTCCCCCTTCAATTCAATCAAACGATTGTGTATCTGAGACTCGTTTGCAACTCAAATTTGAGCAGTTTTGGTACTTTTATTCTGGTCAAAAAAAGTGTTCGGACAGAAAACGGAAAAAGAATTTTAGTCACGTTTTGACCGAAAATATTGGAGAGCAATTTCAGAAAGTACTGTGTTTGAGTTTGAAGACACCATTGTGACATTACAAAAACTGTGGCCTATTATGGGCATTGCCAGACATATTTTACTGGGACATGTGCCCCAGTATAAATTTCACCGGTAAAATCAATCAATAAATAAATACTCTTGAGTCTGAAGTCTACATAGGATAAACATTGGAATTGTTGTGCATACAGTTAACGTTTATGCTTTCCTTATAGTTAGTCACCTGATAGGATAACTTCTGTCTAGTCAGCCTTTCCTTTGTCCTGCGCCATGTGGCCCCCATGTAGTCTATGTATTCTATTCTATGTTCCACGTTGCCTTCCTGAACCCTTCCATTCTATTGTTTGCCCCTGAATAAAATAGGTTGCTATCACAGCAGCTGGGGGGAGAAGCTACCGATCTCTACAAAGGCTACATCGAGTTCCTGTGTGTTCTTTCGCCATTGACACCTTGTGGTGTATTTTCAATCACTACTTTACTTATCTTTCCATTCCAACAATAACTTACAGAAAAATACGGCATGTTTTAGAGATGGTTTGAATTGCGATTAATTACGATTAATTAATTTTTAAGCTGTGATTAACTCGATTAAAAATATTAATCTTTTGACAGCCCTAACTGATATATATTACCATTTCTGTCCAGACAATGTAGAGCAACAGAGTGTCGTAAGAGGTGAAGGAGAGATTGAAGTTGATCAGCATGAGCAGAGGTGAATTGTCTATCAACAAGGAATGTCCCAATTTTGATTTGGAATACTTCTGGCTGAAACTTTTTTTTTTTTTACAGAAACTTGCATTTTGGTTCAATAACATATAGTACAAAGTGTTATTACTCACTTTTTATTAAAGATAAGTGCTAAAAAGAAAATTTGCTCGCGCGCCAGTGCCTTGCTGTGCCCCAGTAATATACAGGTATTAGGTCTCGTGATGCCCTTGTGGCTTATTCTATACTTTCGGTATGTAAAATTTGTCACATCCCTATTTTGTTGCCTGGTATACCAGACTCACTGCTGTTCCAGCGATTGAGTCTTGCGACCGTCCGGCGGATCAAAATCCTAGGGCGGAGCAAGCCACAGCAAACACAGCGGAGTGGACCAATCAGCGACGGGCAGACGTGACGTTGTTAAAGCGACAAGTAATTAGCGTGAGCGGAGAATGGAGAAGTTTATTCAACATGGCTAGCGCGAGCCATGTTGACTGTTGTCACTGACTTTTTTCGATGTGTTTTTGGTAATTCAAAACTGGTTTTACCGCAGATTCTCCCGTTCGCCATCTGTGTCGTTGTAGAGACGACATTCGGCGCGCGAGATTGACGTTACTCGTTAAGAACACGTCACGCAAATAAATGAATCTGATTGGACGATTGATTTTGTACCTTGCTTGAGAGGCCGGTAATGGGCTGGGTCCCAGACTATTTCTCACAGTGTTTGAAAAATACAAGGAGAATAGTCTGGCTGTGCCAGGCAACCTATTTTGTAGTTTGAATATATTCTAATTCCTGGAAACTGTATTTTCATCTACACTGAGTCTCATACTCCAGACAAAGTAGAATGGGTGTCTTTCCCGAAATGAAAACATTCTTTTCATTAAGTATTCTGAAGCTCTCAGTCATGTTCTCTGATGGTTTTTTAATGAAGAAATATCGTCAATTCGAGCATGTGTGACATTCAAACCGCACCCGAAGCTGCTGCCACCATGCTATTTAAAAGATGCTGATGGGTAATGCTCATTTTGGACTGAATGGCTAGCGGTTAAAGACCTCCACTTTCATTATTATAATAGGAACAATGCACGTTTGAGGTGTGTGTCACCGCGTAACTCAAATGCGAGGTTGATGCCATTGTACACAGCGGTCTGGTTCGCTCTTGCCAACTTCAGTCAACACAGCAATACCACTTCTGGGCCCAAACATCCAGACATCCCAGCCGCTGGATACCAGTGGATGGGCTGGATTTCCCATTATAGACCTACAAATAACATCAGTTCAGAGCTATAGCAGTTGCAGATGACATAGCCAGCATTATTATTGTAAAAGTGCCAAGAAGATGATTGATGTCTGTGGATTTTCTTAATGAGGGAGTTGATAATTGTAACGAGACAGGAAAGTCTTTTGATCGATACGGTGTGCGATGAACTTACAGTAGTTTTTCCATGAATGGCAGTCATTGGAATGAACTATTGGCAATTTGACATGCCATGCTTTTCTCATCTATGGCAAGCAGACTTCCTCTCTGACACAATTAGGGCAGTTGAATCACTGCTTCTCTAATTCCATTTGCCTGGAAGTCTTTACACACAAACACTGCAGGTTGCAGACTGTCCTGTTTGGATGAATTGAATTACACGACATGATATTTTAGTGTGCCAGATATATACTGTACATAATGTCTATGTTGCCTGTTTACATCAGAGTGTGGAAAGCAAGAGAAGAAAGTAATGACACAACCAGAAAGAACCTAATGAGATTAAAGCAGGCAGCACACATGTTTGTGTTTTATAGATCAGCTCTTGCTTTCAAAGCAATACATCTTTCGCTTGATGGATTAGACCTTGGTGCAATGGGAACATTGCTGAGGAAGATGAAGCACCGTACTTGAAAACAGAGAACACTGTGGGCATGCTGTGCGACTTTGTATTTTTTTTTCTAGTACTTACTTGCTTGTGTTTTTATCTTTCGTATACAGTAGAAGACTGCCAATACTAGTATAAACTGACACTGTGATCATCATTATTAATGTATGTCGTTTGATATGTGAAGAATGACAAGGCCGCAAAACATGGCAGCACAATTATAGCATGAGTAGCTACTTTTTAGTGATACTGCTGATAGTCTCAAATGCTTCTGTAAAAGCAGCACTGAGTTTCAAACCTTTCGTATACAGTAAAAGACTGCCAATACTAGTATAAACTGACACTGTGATCATCATTATTAATGTATGTCGTTTGATATGTGAGGAATGACGAGGCCGCAAAACATGGCAGCACAATTATAGCATGAATAGCTACTTTTTAGTGATACTGCTGATAGTCTCATACACTTCTGTAAAAGCAGCACTGAGTTTCAAACCTCACCTGGCACATCACTCTTCTTTGTAAATTCTAACACAATGTGTACAGTAGTATGAAAAAGTATCTGAACCTTTTGGAATTTCTCACATTTCTGCATAAAATCACCATCAAATATAATCGGATCTTTGTCAAAATCGGACAGATGAAAATACAGTGTCTGCTTTAACTAAAACTACCCAAACATTTATAGGTTTTCATATTTTAATGAGGATAGCATGCAAACAATAACAGAAGGGGGAAAAATCAAGTACAGTGCTGCTCGAAAGTTTGTGAACCCCACAGCGATGGTCAGATTTTTTGTAAAAAAAACTAAAATAACCTTATTAAATGTTAAGTTATACCCAAATCCACAATACTGACATTCCAAATAATGGACTGAAACAAAAGAAATAGTTATATTGTCATTCTTTATTTAACAAAAGTGGTTGATTTAAGAAAAACTCAGATATCATGTGTGCAAAAGTATGTGAACCCCTTCAGTTAATAGGATATTGCGCCTCCTTTTGCAGAGATTACCTCAACCAAACGGTTTCTGTAGTGACTAATCAGCCTCTCACATCTACTTTGGGGGATTTTTGCCCATTCTTCCTTGCAGAACGCAGTCAGTTGAGAGAGGTTTGATGGGCGTCTGGCATGAACTGCTCGCTTCAGGTCCCGCCACAGCATTTCAATGGGATTTAGGTCAGGACTTTGACTGGGCCAGTCCAGAACATGAATCTTCTTCTTTTTCAGCCATTCCTTGGTTGTATTGCTGGAATGCTTTGGATCATTATCATGTTGCATGATCCACCTTCTGCCAAGCTTTAACTTCAAAACAGATGGCGTCAGGTTATGTTCTAGGATTTGACAATATTCCTCAGAATTCATGATTCCCTGGACTATGTGGAGTTGTCCAGGTCCTGAGGATGAAAAGCGAGCCCAGATCTTGACATTCCCACCTCCATGCTTCACTGTTGGGAGAAGGTTCTTTTGGTGGTATGCAGTGTTGACTTTTCGCCAGACGTGGCGGTTTTGGTTGTGACCAAACAGTTCAATTTTGCACCTACATCAGTTGATGAAAACTCTTTTTAATTTAGTCTCGACAACACAACTGTTAAAAAAAAACAAAAAAAAAACTACTGAATTGATTGATTAGGAAATCAGGTTGAAATAATAGAAAATTCCAAAATGTTGAGGGGGTTCACAAACTTTTGAGCAGCACTGTAAGTGAACCATCGGCCTATAAAACACACACTGGGTAAGAATTGTCTTGATGAGAAGCATTGTCTGATTTGCATCATGGCTCGGTCAAAAGAGCTGTCTAAAGCTTTGTATAAAGCTGGGAAAGGATACAAAACCATCTCTAAAAGTTAGGATGTTCATCGATCGACAGTCAGAGAAGTTATCTACAAATGGAGAGAGTTTGGCACTGTTGCTTTTCTCCCAAGGAGTGGCCGTCCATCAAAGATGACGCCAAGAGTTCATCACAGAATACTCACAGAGGTAAAAAAGAACCCTAGAGTGTCTGCTAAAGACTTACAGAAATCCATGGCACGGTCCACTATCTCTTTGCACACATTAACTATATGTAGCGCAATGGCCAAAAATGGTGTTAATGGGAGGACTCAACAGAGAAAGCCACTGTAGTCTAAAAATTAAAAAAACATTGCTGCTCGTTTAATGTTCGCAAAAAGGCAGTTGGACACTCCACAGAGGTTTTGGCAAAATATTTTGCGGACTGATGAAACCGAAATTGAATTGTTTGGGAGAAACACACAACATCATGTGTAGAGGGAAAATGGAACAGCTCACCAACATCAACACCTCATCCCCACCGTGAAGCACGGTGGAGGAAGCATCAGGATTTGGGGCTGCTTTGCTACCTCAGAGCCTGGACAACTTGCAATCATTAATGGAAGAATGAATTCAAAAGTTTACCAGGATTTTTTGCAGGAAAACCTGAGGTCGTCTGTCAGAAAGTTGAAGCTAAAAAGAGGATGGGTGCTGCAACAAGACAATGATACAAAACACAGAAGTAAATCAACTTCAGAATGGTTTCAGAAGAACAAAATACACGTTATGGAGTGGCCAAGTCAAAGTCCAGACTTCAACCCCATTAAGATGCTGTGGCGTGACCTAAAGACAGCGATACATGCCAGACATCCCAGGAATCTGACTGAACTACAGCAGTTTTATAGAAAAGAATGGGCCGAGATTAGTCCTGATCGATGTGCCAGACTAATCTGCAGCTACAGGAAGCGTCTGGTTGAAGTTATTGCTGCCAAAGGGGGGGCCACAAAATATTAAATGTGATGGTTCACTTACTTATTTTTCCCTCTTCTGTCATTGTTTGCATAATATCCTCACTAAAATATGAAAACCTATAAATGCTTGGGAAGTTTTAGTTAAAGCAGGCAGTTTTTTCATCTGTGTGATTTTGACAAAGATCAGATCACATTTGATGGTGATTTTATATAGAAATGTGAGAAATTCCAAAAGTTTCAGATACTTTTTCATACCACTGTATAAGCGTGATACAAATAATCACCCTATGCTTAAACATTACAAATAAAATGTCTAATATATCCTTTCCATCTGGCAAGTTTTTGCTTGAACCGTTGACTACATTTTAGCAATGACACAAGGCCTCAAGGAATAAATCATTTGAAAATAACTGCATAATAGCCATCTAGCCATCAACCTTTAAACTTTTAGACTTTTTGTTGGGTTCTTTGTGTAATGTTATGGCCATTCACAACCTGACCATGATCATAAAATTACCTTTAAAGCTTTTCTTCTGGTACCCTGGCCACTTTCCACGTCCTCCAAACTTGCATGCTATGTTAATTTAAAACCTTAAATTGGCCGTAGGTGTAAATTTGTGTATATGCTTGTAAGCCTCCATGTGCCTTGCTTTTGGCTGGCGACTCCTCCATTGTGTTTGGCTCATCTCATGCAAAGTCTACCCAGATTGCCTGAACCATGAAGGTAGAATAAGCGGTGCAAACAAACAAACAAACAAAAATGATGAATGCTAAAACCAGTAACAGACAGTGTTGTATCTAACGCGTTACTATGTAACGTGTTACTGTAATCTGATCTTTTTTTCATTAACGAGTAATCTAACGCGTTCATTTAAAAAAAAACAGTAATCTGATTAAAGTCAGTTTCCATAGTGTCTGTGCGTTACTATTTTGTTATTGTCTCATAATGTTTGTAGAATGAAGAATATTGTAGTCATATACGAAGAGCATTTTGAATAGAAAATGTTAAAACGGTTCCCGCTACGTGTTTGTTTCCATGGTAACCGTGTCTTCCTGTTTTAGTCTCGAGTCACCCCCGCTAAGTGTTTTGGGACTGACGAGTGCCAGCGAGCGGATTGCAGCCACCTGTTGAGATGTACGAGGGAATGATGTGCATCCATGAATAAATGTGACTTTTTTTCCTTCATTCTGGAGAGTTCCGGCGATAGGTTGGAGCTGGTACATGCGCGGCCATTTCGTAGCTTTGCCTTTGCGTCGCTCCCGCTCATCCTTGCGAAGTCAGTGAGCATTTTTTATATAATATTCGTGTCGCACATTTATGCCGTGAGGTGACGTGTTCAGTTAGCATCTTTTGGATCTGTTGTAAGTCTGATTGAGTGTAAAATGCTTAGTTACGCCACGTTTTGTGGCCAAATTGACCGTGTGTTTACGGCATACTTCTGGGTTGTGTGCGCACATCTGTGTCGGGTAAATGGTATTTGAAATCAACTCCATCGACTAATTAAAAGTCGCTACCTCAAAGATTAAGCCTTATGTGAAAAATTGTTATCTTTCTCTTAAATTCAATTATCGGAAAGTCTATCACATGCGATGACATTTTTCTGTTGTCATTCTCATGTTGAGGCAGCAAAGGGAGAAAAATTGGTAAAAAGTAACTGATAAATTTCTTTAAAGTAACTTAGTTACTTTAATAATAATCAGTGAAGTAACTAGATTATTTTTTTTTAGGCTTAATCAGTAATTAAATTACTTTTTCAAGTAAACTGTGAGAACACTGGTAACAAATTTAGAGTGTATAAGTATAGATGAGTGTACACATTGTGAAATAAAAAAAATAAATAAATAAAAAGCTACGGTGGTACCTCAACATACGAATTTAATTCGTTCCAGGGCCAGGTTTGTAAGTCAAAATGGTCGTATGCCGAGCGGGATTTTCCGAAAAGAATACATTATAATTCGATGAATTTGCTCCACAACCCAAAAACCTATGCTAAAACCTTAATAAGTACGGCTAGTTCAACTACCGTCTTTTCTGCACTAGGGTCCCCGAATGCGGAAAACAAGGTAGACTCCCAAAACAGACTGCAAGCGTGGCGCATGAGCGGATTAATTGTAACCAAACTAAAAACACGCAACTAAAAGGGTCCGTGACAGAAAGATCAGACGGAGATCACAATAAATAACCAGTGGGTAAACCAAGGTGACAAAAAACAACACAAATGCACTCGAATACTAGTGTAGAAAATACAGTACAAATAGCAATTACCCATCGCAAAACAAATACATTATATATGGCAATCGGAATGATAATACTAACAATAATAATATAATGAAAGGAGTTCTTATGTGTTGTGTTTTGCATGCTGTTCCTGAACGTACCATGTGACTTACGATAAACTGAGAGAGGTGCGGTAAAGTGGAAAGTTTTTGTCATGTTGTTGTTGGCGTCAGCTATGGCGGACAGTAGCTTTGCTGTGTTGTACAAGTTCTGAAATAAATTATTTTAAAACCTGATGAAATTACAATAATAATAATAATAAAAAATCAGAAATAAAAAAGCATTTTTATCGTCACCTTAACTTATAGAGACTGGCGAATGGAGGTCGGAGGAGATTTGCCATATTGTCGAGCCAGTTCACTCACATGCACACCATCATTTCCTTCTTAATTTCAATGGCAATTGTCATCTTTTTCTTTTTCTTCTTGGGATGTATCTTAATTTCTCTCACAAGAAAATCAGCCGTACGTCCGTCTTGCGGGAAAACAATGAAATTGCGACGCCAGTGGTGCTACCAGGATGCCAGGTGTGGGTGGGCATTAGTCTTACCTTGGGGGGCAAAAAACAAACAAACAAACAGACAAAAAAAACCCCTGCAATGCTCAAGTGGTGCTCAATATTTTGTGCTTCTTTATACAGTGGGGTAAATAAGTATTTAGTCAACCACTAATTGTGCAAGTTCTCCCACTTGAAAATATTAGAGAGGCCTGTAAATGTCAACATGGGTAAACCTCAACCATGAAAGACAGAATGTGGAAAAAAAACAACAACAGAAAATCACATTGTTTGATTTTTAAAGAATTTATTTGCAAATCATGGTGGAAAATAAGTATTTGGTCAATACCAAAAGTTCATCTCAGTACTTTGTGATGTACCCTTTGTTGGCAATAACGGAGGCCAAACGTTTTCTGTAACTCTTCACAAGCTTTTCACACACTGTTGCTGGTATTTTGGCCCATTCCTCCATGCAGATCTCCTCTAGAGCAGTGATGATTTTGGGCTGTCGTTGGGCAACACGGACTTTCAACTCCCTCCACAGGTTTTCTATGGGGTTGAGATCTGGAGACTGGCTTTGTTGCCCTGGCTGTGTTTGGGATCATTGTCATGCTGAAAGACCCAGCCACGTCTCATCTTCAATGCCCTTGCTGATGGAAGGAGATTTTCACTCAAAATCTCTCGATACATGGCCCCATTCATTCTTTCCTTTACACACATCAGTCGTCCTGGTCCCTTTGCAGAAGAACAGCCCCAAAGCATGATGTTTCCACCCCCATGTTTCACAGTGGGTATGGTGTTCTTCGGATGCAGTTCAGTATTCTTTCTCCTCCAAACACGAGAACCTGTGTTTCTACCAAAAAGTTCTATTTTGGTTTCATCTGACCATAACACATTCTCCCAGTCCTCTTCTGGATCATCCAAATGCTCTTTAGCGAACCGCAGACGGTCCTGGACGTGTACTTTCTTCAGCAGGGGGACACATCTGGCAGTGCAGGATTTGAGTCCCAGGCGGCGCATTGTGTTACTGATAGTAGCCTTTGTTACTGTGGTCCCACCTCTCTGAAGGTCATTCACTAGGTCCCCCCGTGTGGTTCTGGGATTTTTGCTCACCGCTCTTGTTATCATTTTGACGCCACGGGGTGAGATCTTGCATGAAGCCCCAGATCGAGGGAGATTATCAGTGGTCTTGTATGTCTTCCATTTTCTAATAATTGCTCCCACAATTAATTTCTTTACACCAAGCGTTTTACCTATTGCAGATTCAGTCTTCCCAGCCTTGTGCAGGTCTACAATTTTGTCTCTGGTGTCCTTCGACAGCTCTTTGGTCTTGGCCATAGTGGAGTTTGGAGTGTGACTGACTGAGGTTGTGGACAGGTGTCTTTTATACCTATAATGAGTTAAAACAGGTGGCATTAATACAGGTAACGAGTGGAGCCTCGTTAGACCTCGTTAGAAGAAGTTAGACCTCTTTGACAGCCAGAAATCTTGCTTGTTTGTAGGTGACCAAATACTTATTTTCCACTGTAATTTGGAAATAAATTCTTTAAAAATAAAACAATGTGATTATCTGTTTTTTTTTTCACACTCTGTCTCTCATGGTTGAGGTTTACCCATGTTGACAATTACAGGCCTCTCTAATCTTTTCAAGTAGGAGAACTTGCACAATTGGTGGTTGACTAAATACTTATTTGCGCCACTGTAAGTGTTGTTGGGATTTGGTCTAAACAAATAAAAGTTGATTTGATTTTATTTGACTTAGAACACATCCATAACTGAACAGTATGGACATGCAGGTGACAATGTTTTTTTTTAGGTAACCTATTGTGGTTCCTCGGTTTTATTATTGTTAGCAAAGTTATTCTTTGCCCCTTTGAGCTCAATTTGACCCCTTAGAATGCTTCAAAATGCACCAAATTGGGCAGGCAGGTCAAGACAGGTGCAATCTTTGATACCGTGTAAAGACAAATTCCAAATACACTATGTAGCGCCCCTTAGCAGTTATTCTTTATACCGCCGACGCTTTCAGCCCTACTTTGACCCCCTCAGAATGCTTCAAAACTCACCAAACTCAACAGCCAGGTGAACACTGGTCAAATGTGTGTAGCGCTACAAACAAAACCAACATTTCATTTCTTTTTTTTTTTTTTTTTTTGATACGATACGCGGTGCCCAGACTGCCGTTAGTACTACATCCAGTTTTCTTTGGGTGGGCAGAGCGTGTCCGTGGTAACGCCTCTGTGCGACGCTGTCATAAATCGTCATATTTCAAGCATGTCATCATATGTCTAGACAAATGACGATTAAAATTTTATGTCGGATGTTGAAAGGATCATATGTCGATGCGATTTTGTGTCAAGGTACCACTGTTCTTAGTTCATTATCATGCTCTTACTATTCTCTTTACCCTGGTATTAAAAAAAAATCAACATGTTACAGGATCACAACTAATACAGTAATTGCTAATGATCATTCTTATTCTTCCTGTATATTGAACTCCTAACTAGAAGTCATCTACTTTCCTACTAATACTGCAATTGGACTTCTGGTTTAAAAATCTATCCACGGTACTTTACGTGGAGGAAGTTGAGTTGTGAATATGAAAACATGTACTGCTTTTATAGCCACATCTAAGGAATTTCCCAGGTCCTAATCTTACAGTGCTCTTAAATAAAATGTCTTCCTCCCATCATGTGTAATCATTAAGGCAGACACACACCTCTGCTCTTTTCCGCTCGGCATAAGGAGAGCCAGGGGCCGCATAGCTGAATGTGGGCATTGTTTCCTGCTCCTCAGCAGCCCTGTTTCCTAACCCACTTTGGAAATGAAAAGTGACACGTGAAAGTGCTGTTTTCATTTCTCAGGATAACTACAAGGAAAACACCAAACAATCGCTCAACAGAGATAAAACTCTCTCCATGACACAACAATCTGTGAGCATGCATTCTGTTTATGCTGGATAGTGTGTCTGGCTTGGTCACGCTTTTAGCAAGCAGAGGATGACTCGACTCACTTTACATGATGATTCATGGGAACACTATGGAAAGGAATAGACACACCTTGGTCAGACATTACTAACAGATTTACACACGCGCATTCACCAGCACTTCTGAAGGCTGAAGTGGCTTCCTAAGTGGGTTTTCACAGCAGCTGGGTAATAGTGTGCTTTTAACATTAAGCTTTAAAGAAGAGGGGGAAGAAAACAAAGGGGTGGCAAAACACAAATGAACGTAAGCTTCTCTGTCACAAGGACGTCTGCATTACATTACCTGGCAGCCTCTTCTGGAATCCCTCTGGCTAACTGTAATTATCATAATAATGACCCACAATTTTCCTTTTTCTCAGTCTACTTGTTAATTACGAGCTGGAGGTCAGGACAAGGGTTAAGGAAATAAAAACGGGGAAACCGGAGCCTGCTTCATTGGAGTGGGAGTACAGGTATGAGCGAAGTGAAGGGGAGGTGATTTACTTTTATTAGTTGCAATCAGAAGTCATTTCATCAAACAGGTGGAAATGCATGCAGCAGCTCATTTAGTGGCAACTGAGTTCATGGATTGCATCACCTGGTCAAAAAGTCTCTTTCAGCAGCAGTATTTTCGTCTGGTGTTCTGCTAATTCTACAAAGCAAGGGTTGTTATTGATGATCTTAACACTAAGTTGTTTTTGTCTTTGTCAGTGGTGGATGATGTACTCACTTCTTTTTAAACTTAAAATTACTAAAGTAAAAGGAAAGTGATCCCTCGTTTTTTTGCGGTTAATGGGGAACAGATCCCGCCGCGATGTGAAAAACTGCGAAATAGCACACTCCCAACAAAAAAACAAAAATACATTTATTTTTGTGTGTGTGTGTGTGTGTATTCAACGTATTTATTCAGATTTAGCATTGGAAAAAGATAGATATAAGATATGTTTTTTGACTTTTTTCCCAAAGTATAATTGAACAAAAAAAAATATGTATACGGCGGAAAACACAGATAAGGCTGAAAAAGCAGTTTCTGCTCTTGCACCCCCTCTTTAAAATAAATTGATGTACTTTAAGCCAAAACAACTGTTGTGTTTGATAGAACAATATGTCTATATGCTGCAATAGCAGATTCATGGCGCATTAAGCCCCTAAACTATTTTTAATTTTTCCGTTTCATCGTGGAAACCCCTGTTTACAGACGTCGCGCAACCACTTTTGTTTCAACCTAGCCATTGAAAGAGCGCTCAGTAATTATATTTATTATTCAAAAGTCTGTTATTTTAGCTAAGAATAATTAATTGATGTCTAATATTTAGTTATTTTTTTTAAAATGACCTTAAAATACAACTCACTCGCAAATTTTAAAGCTTTAAACAAATTACGTCACAATGAAAAAAATAGTGTCTGTAAAAGATCACGGATACCTACCTCATAACTATCGCTTAATTGTATTTTTTTGTTACCATCGCATTTTCCCCAATATTTTAGATGATAAATAATCGAGCCAAACAAAGAAAAATTGAAAAAAAAAAAAAGGTTTAAACGGGTAAATACATGAAAATCTCGACCACTCATCGATGTCTGTGATTTCTGCATCGCGACCCTTGTTAAATGACCATGTTTCACCCATTAAAATCCCCCCAAAATTCGGTTGTGGCCATTCACAGCTGTAGTCTTCACAATCGGTGATACATGCTACATGGATTGAAAAGAGGTGTGCGCGATAATATCTCATTAAAATCGTGGCGTCTTTAATTATGCTCTCTCATGCTCTCACCTCCAGTTAGGGTTTTGCTGATTAAAAAAAAAAGAAAAGGAAAATGCCCTCCTGTTAAAAATTTTAATTCCCCCAGAAAATTGAGATTTTAAGCTTTCCAATGATGTATCACACATGCATATAGGACAAATTTGAGTTAGGCCAAATTGGGGTTCTCAGAGCGGAACTTCAAGTCACCTGAGTGTTTTCCGCCATATACTGTATATATATTAATAAACGTTTTTTAAGCACTTCAATAGTAATAATTATGATAAGTTTTAAACATGTTACTGTACCACCAAATTATTTTTAAACAAGAATAAAGTAGTAGAAAAATCCTTGGCTTTATTAACTGCCTCATTGAGTGAGTACACTCAAATCCGCTAAAGCTGCTCACTTACACACAACAAATTGCCACAGCAACTGTTTAACAAGTTACACGATGATTGACGCATGCAGCGCTTTGAAGCTTTGGCTTACAAGCATCTGTGGCAAGATCAAACCCAAACATCTGTCCACATCATTAACTTTAATAAGCAACTCCAGTGCACGGGCTAACAAACAAAGAGCAGGGAGCGGGAGAGAGGTGGCAAGAGTGAGATGACACGATTTTTTTTTTAATTGAAAAAAAATCCTCGATGGACTGAGGGAGTGAAGTTTGAAGCGCGAAATAGCACCCTTCTCTTTGATTGCATGCGTTTAGTTGTGATGTTGGGAACGCTCCTACAGCCGGTTCTAAAACAAAACAAAATCTGACCAGTAGAAAAATGTGATACGTTCAGTGCATACAGAGATCTATTCAATATTGAAAGAAAAAGCCAGAAAATTCATAGACTGCACAGTTTTATCCAAAACTGTACAGAATGGAAAACAAACAAGCAATAAAATTGACTGCACTGTAAACAGAAGATTAACAAGCTCCAAAACCCCAAAACTTAGGGGCCGTTTACATGGTGACGCTGCGACACCAGGATCACTAATATCGTGTTGCGCAATGGCCTCGCCTTTAACTTGGTAACGGCAAAAACGGAAGACGCAAACTTTTGATTCCGGTGTTCTGACAACTGGGTTATCTTTAGGGTAATTAATATCCAAAGCGCTACTGAGCATGCGCACGACAACCAAGCCCCTCCATTTACTAAACTCTGTAAGCAATTACGCATATGCACGAAAGACTACAATAGATTATTGATGATATTGCGAGATAATAGCCCTAGGACGTTAACGTTGTCTGATAAGCAGTAAACATGTGGGTCGCCTGGGTTTTAAAAGTGTTTCTTGTTCGAGAAAGAATACTGACGTTATAGCGGGAGTATCTAAATATTTTATAATATAATATATAATATATATATAATATAATATATCCATAATACAGTGATCCCTCGTTTTTCGCGGTTGACGGGGACCAGGGATAAATGAAAAACCCTGAAGTAGCGCCACCTCCAAAGTATAAAAATGCTTGTCTTATTTAACACTAGAAGTCCCAGAGAATTCTGCTACTCCTAACAGTCCCAAGCAATGGCCAATTTGGCCTCTCCTCCGAAAAAACCCAGAGGTGGCCTAAATGACCCAAGTGCTTTTGAATTAGCAAGTCGTTGTCCGACAGACAACAGCCGTTCGTATGGAAATGCAACCACTTGTGTTGGTATGCGGCCCAAATGGAGGGGAACACACAACAGTAGTACTATTCATGTAATATTATGTGTCAGTTCAAGTCAAGCTACATTTATGGGGTTTTGCACATTTTAATAATGTGTATTGTTTTACGATTTTACTGTCGGAAAAAATATCTCTGACAGTGTATTTGTGGGGCCTTTATATGCTAGCAATATTTGTTATAACAGTATATTTGTGATGCCTGCAGAAAATAGAACATTGAATCAGTATCAAATGTAAAACTGAAATAAGAGTCTGACGAAGTTAATTTTTGTCTTTTCTTCCTGGTATTTATTGATGCACAGGATTCAAACAAGAGTAATCACAGCAAATCAAAACTATCAAGTCAAAACGATGAAATACTATAGAAAACACACATAAATGTACCTCTTATACACCCTCTATCCTCTATACTGGACTTTTTGAAAAGTTATCAAGATTTTTTTGTTTTCCTGGGACTACTTGGTATACAATGAGGAGCAGTTATTTGCACTCCTTGTGATTGTGCAAGTTCACTCACTTTGAAAAGAGGTGGAGGTCTGAAATTTCAATCATAGATGCATTTCCACTCTTAGAGACAATCTAAAAAATCCAGAAATCACATTGTATGATTTTTAAAATTTATCTGTTATATATTTTTATCTACTGGGATTCAGTTCAGTATTTGTGCACCTGAGAATCAGCAATAATTATGACACTCAAAGAGTTGTCATTCTACCTTAAAAAAAAGTCCACCTTTACCCCACCCGTTTGAGCTCATCATTGTCACCTATGCACCCCAGAGTCAGTTATAATCCACCTGCTACCATGGGCAATACCAGAGATTTCAAAAGGCACCAGATAAAAAAATTGATTAGCTCCACAAAGCTGGAAAAGGCTACGGGACAATTGGAAAGCAGCTTGGTGAGAATGAATCAACAGTTGCAGCAATTGTTAGAAAATGGAAAAGGCTAAACATGACTGATAATCTACCTTGGACTGGGGCTCCATGTAAAATCTCTCCTCGTGGGGCATCACTCATGATGGGAAAAGTGAGGGCTCAGCCTAGAACTACATGGCAGGAGCGAAACCTTGCTGAGTGAGGCTGCTTTCTCTTTCGCCCAACCCCTTCCTCAGCTAAAGTAGCCTGACTTGAGCCTTTTTCGCCCAACCCCCTCCTCAGCTAAACACTTCTTTCTTACTTGCCTACTGCAGGTTGATAAATTTGTAGGTAGATTTGTGTATGTCTTAGTCAATCCAAGAAAAAAGGTTCCTTCAATCAAAATATATATTTTCAATCAAAAACAAAAGTCACTTGAATGAAAGCAAAATGTGTTTGAATGCAAAAGTTGCCTCAAAACAAAGACAGACAAAAAAATTCTTTTGTTGGTATATTTATTTTGCTTTTGATATTTTTTTATATTTTATTAGAATCAATCACAGCTTTGAAAGCCTACTGTAGGTTGTCAAATGTGTAGGTAGATTTGTATATGTCTTAGTCAATCAAAAAAAAAAAAAAAAAAAAAAAAAGGTTACTTCAATCAAAGTATATATTTTCAATCGAAAACAAAAGTCACTTGAATGAAACCAAAATGTGTTTGAATGCAAAAATTGCTTACAAATAAAAGACAAAATTTTATGAGAATCAATCACAGCTTTGAGAGCCTACTGTAGGTTGATAGATTTGGAGATAGATTTGTTTATTTCTTGGTCAAGCCAAAAAAAGTTCTTTCAATCAAAATATATATTTTCAATCGAGAAAAAAAGTAACTTGAATGAAAGCAAAATGTGTTTGAATGCAAACGTAAACAAGTCAGGCTGCTGTTTCTTTACTTGCAACCAGCCATTAGCTGTGGAAGAGAAGTTGGGGGAAATTTTTCAGCCATTAGCTATAGAAGCGGGTTGGGCGTCAGGCTACTTTCAGACACTTTTTACTTGACAATAAACTGCTAAATTTTTGAGGATATTTTGACAGTATTTTAATAATTCTAATTTATTCGGATGTATTTGTTTGAATACCCTCTACATGTTAAAAAAACATTTTTGAAAAGATCAGTTAACAATTTGCTGTCGATATACATTGATATACATAGATATTCAGAAATACTACAACTAAGCACACCAAGCAACAGTGGTAACAAGAAAAACACCTCACATGAAATGGCTGGGGAAAAAAATATGCCAGACTCGTAAATTCCACTCTTGGTTCAGAAACAAGCTATCATTCAGGCAACTTTTGCATTCAAACACATTTTGCTTTCATTCAAGTGACTTTTGTTTTCGATTGAAAATATATACTTTGATTGAAGGAACCTTTTTTTTTGGATTGACTAAGACATACACAAATCTACCTACAAATTTATCAACCTACAGTAGGCAAGTAAGCAACAAGTGTCTGAAGTAGCCTGACTAGTAGTCAGGCTACTTTAGCTGAGGAGGGGGTTGGGCGAAAGAGAAAGCAGCCTCACTCAGCAAGGTTTCGCCCAACCCCCTACTCAGCTAAAGTAGCCTGACTTGAGCCTTTTTCGAGTCTTGAGTCCTACTTATGAAGATGGTATGTCCTGTATTGGAATTTAAACAAATACCTATAAAAACAAATTTCCCATTTATTTTCAATGGCAAGTAATCAAGGTCCCTGTGTTTTTTTTTACCATTTATCATGACAGCCCAGTGAGATTGTATACCGCTAACTCTCATATAGGTGAATTAAAAAAAAAAAAAGTAAAAAATCTGACCTACGTTTTTGGGGGGAGGAATGAAAAAATCAATTCAATCAGTTAACATAAACATCTTTGATGTGAAATGTTTTATATTGTATATTTGTAATAACGTGTAGAAGATGAAAAGTAACATGTGTTACTTTGCTGAGTAACACATTACAATGAGGTAACTGAGTTACTTCTCCCAAAAAGTAATTTAGTTAGTAACTTGTACCCAATTACTTTTTGAAGTAAGATTGACAACACTGTGCAGTACATATTCCCTTCATACTAATTAGGACTATTAGGACATTCAGTCATTATTTCAGTGTGTTCAAAGAAACTGTTCAGGGCTGCTCCCTTCCACCTTCTCATGACACAAATTCTGTTTCTGTTTTTCTCAAAGGTTTTCACACGTTTTCTCGTACAAAATGGCCACAATTCTTGCTCCATTAGATCCAGTCATTCTAAACTATATACATGATCTTGCTTTAAACTCAAATTAAATTTAAACTCAAAACATTTTTTTTTTGCAAAAACAATGTACACATTTGGGCCATTTTTTTCTGTTTTTCTGTGTGGAGTATAGGAGAAGTAAGTTAAAAGTTTGTAAAAAGCGTAAAACTCCATAAATAAATGTAAATTAATAAATGTAGCTTGAATTGAACTGACAAAAACTTTCACATGAAGTGTGCAACCATGGTGTGTTCCCCTCCGTTGGGCCGCATTCTAACACAATGTATGTCTAGTGGTTGCATTTACATATGAATGGTTGGTGTCTGTCGGACAACGACTTGCTAATTCAAAAGCACTTGGGTCATTTGGGCCACCTCTGGGTTTTTTAGGAAGAGAGGCCAAATCGGCCATTGCTTGGGAATATTAGGAATATTTGTCTTGGGGAAGGGCCGAGTCGGCCTCTGCTGGGTTTTCTAGTGTTAACTCATTTACTCCCAGCCATTTTCACCGGAGCAACCCCTTTCGCTCCCGGCCGTTTTACTGGATTTTTACTGATTTTACAAGGCCCAGAGAAAATTCTATTCTATTGCTAGATAAACATGGAACCCACCAAAAGAAAGATTAGACTCTCTTCTTTCAGCAGGAAAAAAAGTTAGTTCATACCTTTTTCCATTCTTTAGAAATCAGCATTGGAAAATAGCTTAGTTTGAGTTTTCCAATTTCTGATGAAAAAAAAAAACAGAAATTGAGCTTTTTGTAAAAAAATACATTTCAAACATAGCTTTGACTTTAACACAGATATTTTTTGCTTTTGTGACATCCCAAACATCCTTGAATGATGTTTTCCTTCAACAAAATAAAATAAACAACAAGACAAATAGAGCTTTTGACCGCAAAGTAACAATTTATTTACACATAAATAAAGTGTTGAACTGAGAGATGACGCTGTTGTGGCCGCGGCTGTCTCGGCAAACAGGGTAAACTTTTCCCTCATCACCGCCTGTCTCATCAAGATAGATTTTTAAAAATCTTTCTTTGATGATTGTGTCGTTTTCTTTCCAAAACACTCCTCCAGTGTCATTTGCCTTCTGTATTACATCGTTCTCCACATTTTTCTCACGCTTCTTACTTCTTCCAATTTCCGTTTCCTGACTATTTCTCTTCATTCACTTTCTTTCATGGTCCGATATGAGTTTTTACCATATGTGCTACTGCCCTCCAGAGGCCAGTTTTCTTGCTTTAAAGGGCAACTGAAGAACTTTTCGGATTTCGCTCTTGAGTGTTTTACTCAGTTGGATTATATTAAATGCATCATTCACTGTCTCAAAAAGTTACATTAAAAAAATAAAAAATAAAATAAATGGCCGCGTAGTTTTTGAGTTATGGCCATAGCGACACGATAGCAACGAGGGAAGCGCCGCACTGCCGACCGCTACCTGATGACATAACTTCCAGGGAGCCTCGCCACCACTCTGAACACTGAAATATAGCACCACGCTATCGTCGCCATATATTGCAAACATTTTCTTGGTTTTACTCGCGAGATTCTTCATGCCATCTCGATGTGTAGCCATGAATTCCTCACAGAAAGACTCGAGACTCTAGGAGTGGTCCTAAAAAACCTCTCCTGCAAAGGTTTGGACCGTTTTTGGGAGCATGCATACAGGTCCCCAATCGGCTCATTGTTTTCATAATTTCAGCGACGACAGCTTTGAAAACCTACAACAATGCAACCTTGGTTTTACAAAGAGACCCTTTATGGCTTTTATGATTCTGAAATTTGATGCACTTATGTTGATAAACGAGGGGGACTCCTACTGCCTGTTTGTTGAAGCGCGATATTTTGTTGTTGTTGCTGTTGCCCTGTCATAAGTAGATAGGTTTGCTGACAGGTCTACTCATGTGATTTTATTACTATATCAATAGGTATTATATAAATTCAAATGTCCCCAGCACCAAATAGGTCCTTGGCTTGTTGTTTTTTGGCCTGTCACAGGGTAAATATAAAGCCTATATATAAAACAATCCACCTGCCAGGCCCTAATGTATCAAATGCATCTCAATAAAACAATGAATATTGTACTACAGCATCAACATCATTTTGATTGGATTTTGAGCATTGTGCTATGGAGCGAAGTTGCATCAGAACCTAGAGATGTCTCTTGTGAAAAAAAAAATGTAAAAGACGTATAAATATGTTTTTGGGACACTGAAACAATTAAAAATATAACGTATTCATACGTTTTTGGGAGCAAATGAGTTAAATACTTCATTGAGTGAGTCCACTCAACTCCGCTCCATCTCCTCACTTTCACACAATGAGTTGCCACAGTAACTGTTTAACAAGTTAAACAATGATTAAAGCATGCAGCGCTTTGATGCTGAAGCATCCAGGGATCTGTGGCAAGATCAAACAGACGACGTCTATCAATCATCGTTAACTTTAAATAGCAACTCCAGTGCATTGCCTGAACAACAAAGAGCAAGGAAAGGGGGCGAAGGAGGAGGGAGGGAGGAAGGGAGAGTGAGAGTACGCGATAGGCTCAGGACAGCTCATCAGTATTTTATTATTTTTTTTATTGATAAAAAATCTGTGATGGACTGAGGGCGCAAAGTTTGAAGCGCAAAGTAGCGAGGGATCACTGTATATCTAAATAGACCTGTCCAAATGTAAAGTAGATTTGTTCAACATTAAGCTGCTATCAACAGTGGGGATACTACCTCGACATGGGATACCCATTCATCAGAACACCGGCTTCCAAAACGGAATTGAGACATCGTTCGAATTGAGATAGAACCGAGAACCATATAAATGCAAACATGAAATTTGTTCGAAATATGTCATATTCCCGGACGTTGCCATGCAAACGGCCCCTTAGCTTAATGACGGATTGCAGGCAAGTATCAGGTGAATACCGCCATTTACTGTACAAGTGTGTGCAGCACCCATCTGAAGGCGCGCTGCTACGCTGTTGGTTTTTATTGGTCAATATCTTGTTCACCTTCCTAATCTTGCTTGTACTCGTGTTGCAGCTTCTAGTGCTTGATTAAGGTGTAGTTGCACGGGGCTTATTGATTGTGCCGGAGGTATGAAAACAAAGAGAAAAAAAGGAAAACAAACAAAAGTAACGTCTATACTTCCGCTAGTTGGAGAAAAAATAAACAATGCAAGATGGAACTCTTGAAAGTAAATATTCTGCTCATCAACACTGAATAAATATTGAACATACAAATGTTGAGGGGCAGGCGACGCAGAAGACGGTTTCGAGGCGGTCTGGCCGACTTTTGATGCCGCACAGAGAGTTTTAGACTCGGTTTGAGAGAGCTAGCTGTGGCGGCTACCTTCAAACTGGCGTCGAGCACTGCGTTCAAGGTCTGCAAAGCCCTCCAGCCCGATTTGTTTGCCGTGTCCTACAACCAGCCAGTGGGAAGCCATAGCAGATTTCTGGTGTCTATGGAACTTCCCAAACTGCGTTGGGAGCCTTGATTTTAACGTTATCATAAAAAGCACCGAGGCACTCTCAATCAGTGAGGATGTATCGTGTGCGAACTGTCTGTTATTGAAAATTAAAGATCAAAACAACTCTTTTGACACCAAATCTGTGCTTTATTCTTCATATACTTGAAGTGTGACACGTAAATAAGTCACAGACTCACAGCAAACATATGTACACAATAAATGATGAAGTGCACCAACCAAAAGTATGACATAAAGTGATAAAAAGTTGGCAGTTTTTGGCCGACCTGGTCACCGTTTCGTGTGGCCACTCGATTCCGAACACACACGTCTCGGTGGTTCTTCCATTTTTTTTTTTTTTTCAATCGCCGACCTTGCCATTTGGCAATCACAATAATGTCTTGACGAGACTTGCTCTTCGATGATACTCCTGTCGGCTTGGTCCATTTATGCGTGTAGAAAATAATGTTTGATTCTATTCTACAATGGCGGTAATTTCGCGCTAAACTGGAAACAACAGTCTGAGTGGACCAATCACAGTCCGTTTTCGCCACGTCATACACGTCTACGCCACGCGAAGGTTAGAAAATTCGAGAGGCGCGCGTCAGGCTAGGGCGCAGGGTCGTAACTCGGGTCTTCCTTGACGGCGCAGGTCTGACGCGGAAGTATAACTCAGGCTTAAATTTGAAAAGCAGTGGAGTGAAAAATACAGATACATGCTGTAGAATGTTGTGAAGTAAAAGTAAAAAGTACCAATTCATATTTGTACTCAAGTAAAGTACAGATACACAAAAATGTACATTAGTACAGTAACGAACTACTTTTACTTCGTTACATTCCACCACTGGTCTTTGTGTCTCAGCAGAGCTAAATGCTTCAGACAGGAAGTGTGCAACGACCAAAAAAATACATATTTATTTTTTTGGTGGGAGTTGGGGTTAATGAGCGATGGTTGGGAGGTTGCTATGCCATCACAGTGAGGTAAGATGAAATGACACACTCCCAACACCAGATATGATTGGACATAATTGTATTTTAATGTCCAGGAGGCCCATAACCACTTTGTATTTGGTTTTTCCATGGTCGACATCTGGTGTGAAGAATGCCAACATGTGTTTCCACTACACTAGTATTTATACCTCTATACATATAGTGGTCAACACAGCAGTCGACACGAGTTTATTGTCGCCGTTACACTTTTGCTGTTAAGTGACATCATGTCAAAACACGTCGGCTTCTTTGCCGATGCCGCTCGCGTTTGTTTTCCCTTGTCGCTCTCAATTTTAAGGGAAGAATATGTTTGCCAAATGCCAGTGTTCAGTGGAGTTCACAGGGTGATGTTTTGAGTGGTCATTATGCGCCACAAGCAAAATGGAGCGCCATGCTTAATTTTGCTTGTGGGTTTGGAGTCATAGAGTGGCTTTAGTTGTGGTGTTGGATGAGGTAAGAAGATACCGTATTCGGATTTTTTTCCCCCCGCTGTTCAATGCTAGGAGGGTGACATGTAGGAAGTACCAGACCCTAAAATGTGTGATGAACCTGCCAAGATAATACACAATCCCATTTGTCACAAACACCTGTGTCCAAAATTTCTGGCGCATTGCCGTAGATAGAAAATGATAGAATTTTACATTAACACATGAATTGGTAACACTTTATTTGACAGTGGCTCATAAGACAGTCAAAAGACTGGCAAATTTTGTCACTAACTCAATTCATGTCCAGTCCGCATCTTATACATCCATTCAAAAGTGACATCACTTGTCGGTGTACATCTGTCATAAGTATTCATTAAAGCTCATGATAGTGTCATGTCAAAATTATGATGGTCTTATGACATTCTTATGATGCCACTGTCAAATCAAAGCCACGTAGAAAGAGAGTTGCGAAACGCTCTAATATCGCGGGTGGTGACGTGGTTCGTGTAGGCGTAGTTCCAAGCACAAACAGCGCTGTTTTGGTTTTCTGTGGAACTGACCAGTGTTGTTTTTGGCAGCCTTTTTAACTTTCATCATAGTCTTATGGACGATAATACTTATTAGTCTTAAGGGCAGTTTACATGGTGAGTCTCCGAGAAGACGAAAAATTTCGAATTTGCATTTATATGGTTCCGTCTCCATTCAAACAATGTCGCAATTCCGCATGAAAACGATGTAGTATTCATGCCAAGCCCTTGGGGGCAGTGAAGATTTACAAGGCTACAGCGAATGATGCACCTTGACCTCCTCAGCCCAGAACACAACATGCCCACCCTCCCCAAGCAATGGCATTTTCTTTTGTTCAAAAAGGCACAAAAATGGAAACATTCAACATATTTACATTTAAAAGTCTTATTAAAACAGTAAATTAAAGCCGACGTTCTGCCATTAGCTGTTTTTAATGTTTAATAGCACCGCTGCGCACGCCTAATGTGACGTGTATGAGTGTTGACGTTATCGGGGCGGGTCCCTCGTGGCACGAGCTTTTAATATTCATGCGGAGCCAGCCCCCCTCAAGCCCCCGCAATCGAATTCTTCCACTTTGGAGGCAGGATTCAGAATTTTTCGTCTTTGCCTTCCGTCTTCGCCGACACCATATCCATATAGCAATTCCGCCTCTCAGTCATTGCGTCTTCGTGTCGTATTATTAGTCAGTTCAAAGTGCATTCGTCTTCCTCTAGTTTTTTGTTCATGTTTACTTAGCAGTTGCGTCCGTTAAATTCGAAAATTCCAAAAATAAATAAATAAAAATCAGCTTTCCAAGTTCCAACTATTTCGAATAAACACTGACAGTATCAGTGTGACAATATCTCGATATGGCGATATATCGTGATATTGTGCAACCCGATGGATTATCGATATGTTCCCGCCAAGTATCGATACTTTTATTTGACAAATTGATACATAACTGACAGAAGTAGCATTATATTATTATATTGTAGCATTTACAAGGACAACGCTAACTTGGTGATAACACACACTCAGCAGGAAAACTGCATTATTTTCAATTAATGGATGCCATGAACTGTATATTAAAAAAAAAAAAAGTTGTCCGAGAGTTTAAGAGAACGCCTGCCATTAGCAATAGCCTAATGCTAATGCGAACATGAATGCTATGCTAATGCTACCAGCTACATTTAGTCTGTGATGATCACTAAGCACAGACTTTTAAAGGCTAAAGCAACATTGCATATTGTCATTTGCCAAGATAAGAAGACAAATTTTACAGTGTGTGTATCGAAACAGGCAATGGGGAGACTGGAGAGGACACTAATGGGTGAGTTGGGGGGGGGCATATCACATGAGTGACACAACCAGAAACTGCAACGATGCAGGCTAACTACACATAAAATGTCACACATTGTGATCTTGTGATGGAAACTGGCACATTTTTGTTTCGTTCTCGTCTCGTCAGACGTATACTGGCATTTGTGTTATTATATTTTAGTCTACCAAGACACCTTTTAGCTCGTTATCGTCTCGTCGTTGTCATGAAAGAATTGTTTGTCGACAAAATATTTTTGTTGTAGTCATCGTTGATGAAAACCACCCTGGAACTAACAGTGGTGATTGCGACATTTATGGTAAAAATGGATAAAATCGCATATTTAAGTACTTGTTTGATTATGTCATTACATTATGATATATTTGTAAGTGCTAGTTTTACATTTGCTGTGGTAAAGTGACAACTGAAAACTAAGCTGTTATGCAGAAGGGAACTTTCCCATGTTGTGGAGGGAAAGTTTCATGTTGGTGTTAACATTAGCATGGAAAATCGACTTTTACATTCAAATGGAGGGTAATTTAAGGTTTTATTTTTCCACAACTTGATTAATGTTTTTCCAGAGAATGTCTAGATTTAGTCTAGATTGGTTTACTTACTGTGGTAATATATTAATGAATAACAAGTCATTAGTCTTTGATAAAGAAAACATTTTTTTTTAATTGAACAATTGGTGAACGTGGGGTCATGGTTCATTGTTTACACCCAACGTTTTATAGATCAGTGGGCTGTGATGTGGTTTTGCAGCATTTGGATGCACCAATCTGTTCGAAAAGGGCTATCGTACCGTATCGTATGGGTCAGACTCAAATGCAATGAAGTATGTACTTTACCTGATACAGAGAACTTCGAAGCATTGTGACAGAAGAATATTGGAGTGATCAAAGGAAGAAAGCAAGAAAAAATGTGAAGTCTTCATTTAAGTCTGTCGCAAAACTCACCTAAAATGTGGTTTAAGTTGTGGATGCCATCCAAACTATTGGCCTCTTGTGGCATATTCTTAAACCTTAATGTTTTCAGTCTACAGCAAAAATAAAAGAACTGGCCTCACTATTCAAATACCTTTGGAGGGGACTGTTATAAATTATAAAGAATTTGCATTAAGACCTGACCAATATGACTCGTCAAAGGCATATATTTATAAGCAATGCAAGAATAAAGCAGGGAACATTGGCTGCAGATGGAGCTGATTCCATGACTAGTTGACCACAGCTAGACAGCCTTCCAGAGTCCAAGATAAACTCTTCTCGCCTCCTTTGGACTGATGGTTTCTGCAAATTCATCCATCTGCCCTCTTGTGATTGCTTTTTGAAGACTTTTTCTATTCTTGTAACTTGGAACAGCTTTAATAGTTGGCCATGAGACTCAGTCCTTAAATCTTTCAGGATATATTTTAGATCTCTTATTTTCAAGTCAATTTTAGATTCAAGCTACTTCACGTTTAAGTGGTGTTTCATCTAATTGCTAACATAGCAAGGCCAATTTATCAGGCATAGTTACTAATCATCCAGGTTTTTTTGAGCTTATGAAAGAGGCCATTTGCACTGACATTATGTAGTAGAAGCCCACAGCAGTGCTATTTATTGCACATAATTTATAAAACACTGTTCACAAATGCATTTGCACCGTCTCCTTCTCAAGTAAAATTTAAATGATTGGATAACCTCACCTAAAATCCTAAAATGCAAATTACCGTATTGGCCCGAATATAAGACGGCCCTGATTATAAGATGACCCCCTCTTTTTCAAGACTCAAGTTTGAAAAAAGACTTTTTGAACACCAAATTAATTTTTATACAGAAAATAATTACAGTACATCTGAAACAAATGTTTATAACAATATATTTGAGAGAAAAAGCATGTTATTTTGCTTCATTCAAATCTTGATATCTGAAGATTTAAATATTTAAACTAAAGCGCAATCACATTCGTAAATGAATGGCTTCTGGTTTTGAATTGTAAATAAACCAATCTATTGTGATAAAACAACAAAATTGCAATAACTGCATTAACCATCAAAGTGAAGTCTAACTGTAACTGTAGTCTTGAAACGAATCTGAATAAGGAAAAACATTGCAATAAAATAATGCAAACTGGTTAAACTAGTAGCTGAGATCTGCCATGACAGAACATCGCTTCAATGATATCTGGCGCCATCTAGCGTCGCGAATGGGGAGAGTCGCTGTGATCTGTCATACCAGAACATCGCTTCAATGATATCTTGCGTCAACTAGTGTCGTGAATGGGTATAATGTCTGAACCGCGAATATAAGACAACCCCCTCTATTTCAATCTTATTTCATTGCAAAAAACACCATCTTATGTTCGGGCCAATACGGTAAATCATTAAAATTAATTTCTTCCATCATTCATATACAGTATATACCCAGTATATTAACGATCAGATGTTTACTAACTAATTGGTAATTGCATTACAATGTATTTCCTGTTCTTACTGTAGGTTTATTATATATCATGTCCTTCACATGCAGTATATGAGGATCTGCAAACCAAATTACACATACAGTAGCTAATACTGTTAGTACTGTGTAAAAAAAAAACAAATCGTGGTGGGGGGTCATGGCTTTGGTCCCACGCCGCCATGCGGCGACCTTTCAATGTTCTCCTGGTTCCGCCTTTCTCTTTTCTATCTGGGCATCCTCAATGGGCCCCGGTGCGGATCGCCAGCTGGGCACCGGTGGGGCGGCAAGGTGTTGCCCCCTCTGGGTGGGGATCTTTTCCTGCCCCAGGTCGAGTGGGACGTGGGGGTTGGGGGGGTTGCGGCAGTGGCTGGGTTAACGGGTGGTCATTGGTGGAGTTGGGCGTGGGAGGACAATGGCACATCCCCTCATCCCTTCCCTGGGGCCAGTTAATGGGGGCGTGGATGGTCCAGGGGACCACCCTGGGTACTGGGGGGATGGCGGTGGCCGCTTTGCCTGAGCTGCGGGAGGAAGAGTGGGCCACACACATGCATAGCATTTCCACTTTTCGGGAGGAATATTACACGTCTGATTGGGTTTACGCATGAATGGGGGAAATTGGACACGCTCAGGTAGAGAGATTGTCGGTGCCAGGATTAGCGATCAGGTAGCATAGAACATGATATGAATTTTAGTTGAATTTTTCTTGTCACAGACAATTCACACTTCTGACTTCTGGAAAAAGTAAAAGTGACATACACACGAACTCACGGACCACTTCAAAACCACAACCGGCAGCATCAAATTCACCATAAAGAGGAAACGGATAATTCCATAACCTTTCTGGACATAAATATACTGTACATTACACAGACAACGGCGACATCAAAATAAAAGTACATAGGAAAGCCCCACACACTGACCAATGCCTCCTATGGACATCTGAACACCCCACTATCCACAAACTGTCAGTAGTCAGAACATTACATGAACGTATGACAATGATCACAGCCCGGATGACACAACACTATAGTAAAAACATATACAACATGCACTGAAAAGGTGTCAGTATCCACAGGGGGCAGTAGCAAAAGGTGCAGGACAGGTTAAAAACAAGAACAACACAACACAGGGGGGAAACAAAACAAGAACACAGAGATATGGTGATGTTGCCATACGTGAGAGGAGTCACGGAACGTATCCAAAAAGTCATGAAAAAAATGCAACATAAACACACCAGTCAAACCACACACAACACTCCGCCAGATACTGATCCTTCAAAAGGACAAAATCCACCTAGAAAACAAATGTAACTCCATATATGAAATTCCATGCAAATCATGCAATAAATCATACATCAGCGACACAGTTTACAAGAAAAACGGAACACAAGTTGGAGTGTGAGAAGGAGACAGCAATAAGACAGACAAGAGCAATAAAAGAACAAGCACAACGGGAACATCACAAGTCAGCTATCACCAATCACTGCAAAAAGGAAAACCACATTATGGACTGGGAAAAGGGCAGAGTCATCCGCACTGAAGAAAACAAACATCAGCGCCAGATCAGGGAGGCCACTGAGATCCGCAAGCGGCGCCTGAGGACCATCAACAGGGACGAGGGGACTTAGACGCTCTCTACTACCTGGACCAGCATCCTGGAAGAGTGAATGGTCAACAGAGGGGGCGAATCGCCTGTCAATCTAACAGGTGAGTCACGCTTTCATCCATCAGCTGATAAAGACACGTCACACCAACACCAGTGACTCTATGACGAAGGCGGAAGTTGTCGCCGAAACATGTTAGGTAATAAAAAAACCTAAAAAAAATTAACTAATCTATAAGTGTACACAAAATGAACTCAATACAACTAACTAGGATGTGAATTTGTCCACACTTACAGTTGATCTACATAATACTGGGTTCCCCACCTCACCATTGCAAAATTGTGTATGCTCCACCGCGCCTAATCATATCTCCCTTTGAATCATCTGTCCTCCTCTTTCTCTCTGGCTATCAGGCCCCCCACATGGTGTCCATGAGTACATATAATTAGTAGGGCTTTCAAACGATTAAAATTTTTAAATGAGTTAATCACAGCTTTAAAAATTAATTAATCGTAATTAATTGCAATTCAAACCGTCTCTAAAATGACATATTATTCTGTAAATGATTGTTGGAATGGAAAGGACATAACTTTCATAAACATTCAACATACTGTACATACGTACTGTATTTGTTTATTATAACAATAAATCCACAAGATGGCATTAACATTATTAACATTCTTTCTGTTAAAGGGATCCACGGACAGAAAGACTTGTAGTTCTTAAAAGATACATTTGAGTACAAGTTATAGTAATTTTATATTAAAACCCTTCTTAATATTTTCGTTTTTACCCACATCGCTTTTCTTTTTGTGAACATTATATTTTTGAGGGACAGGAATATTATTTTTGTTGTGCTTTCACTAAATGATACTGTCGCGACGTAACTGTTCCGCCAAAATACATGATGGGAAGTTGGGCAACCATGACTGTCAGTAGTAGCTGCAAATGGTATACAGTTTGTTCTGCGTTCGGTTCAATTAGGCGTGTTAAGAAAAAGAACGTCTCCTGCTCAGCGCAAATGCATAATGGGAAATTGGGCAACCATGACTGTCAGTGGTGGCTGCAAATTGTATACAGTAAGTTCTGTGTTGTGTACAATTAGGCGTGTTAAGAAAAAGAACGTCTCCCGCTCCGCCCAAATGCATGATGGGAAGTTGGGCAACCATGACTGTTAGTAGTGGCTGCCAAAGCATAAGCCAATAAAAGGTGCGGTCGAATGAACCCCTGTGCCCACTCGCATTTCTCTGCCTTTTCGCTCTCAATGTGCTAAAACGGCTTCATCGTAGACTATTTTAGGCAACGCATGAATGGGTCATTCCGTGCATGCGTTAATTGCGTCAAATATTTTAATGTGATTAATTGAAAAAAATAATTACCGCCTGTTAATGCGATAAATTTGACAGCCCTGATAATTAGCAAAGGATAGCACCACTATGTTCGTAGATAGCATAGGTGTGTAAGGTATGTAGATGTATTCGTTGTTGTTGTTGGTTCTTCTCCTCTTCTCTCTGCTTCCTTCCTTTAGGTCCCGCCATAACCCCTACCTGTTTGATGCTTTCTCCTAATAAATAAAACATATTTAACCGCAATGGTAGTATATCAAACTCCTATGTGCTACATTAAAGCTGTTCGGACCATAAGGACACGCAGATTCCTATTCTCAGTGTCTGAGAAGCTGAACAGAACAGGTTAAAAAAAAAAAAAAATCATCGCTTTCCATAAAAAAACTTTCACCTCTCCCATGCATGCTGATAAATGATACAGTTTTATTTCCTGACAATTAAAAAAACACATATAGGCTACTGTATTTACTATTGCTTTAGCTAAAATAATACTAATGTATCGTCTTCTTCTTTCCACTGCCACTGTATTTTCTTTTTTCATAGCAGACATTTGGCTTCTGTATCTATTCTGAGTTCAGCCTTTGGCTTGCCAGATTATGATCAACATAATCTTCCCTGCATTCATAAATTCTCAGCGCTCCCCTGCTTTGGCTCGTTGCGTTGTCCTCCCATCAAGTTGTAATGCATTGTCTTAGATGTAAATCACAAGTTTAAATGAGCTTTAAAAAGAACAGCATTGTGAGGTGTCAAAAGAGGGTAAAAAAAGTTCATAATATGCTGACTGATAACAAGGCTTGTTTTTCTTTCTAGTGAAAAAAAAAAGACGTTAAGTGAGGTAATAAAATGGCCCACTTGCTTTCCAGAGCACCGGGTTCATGACCCAAGCAGTTCTTGTTTGTATTCTAAATGTGTAGCTCTATAATCACTATAGCCACTTGCAATAAAACTTGTCAAAGTGGTGTTCTTAAATGGCATCAGGGTTTTAACATTTAATACAAGCCATGTGACAAACACATTATACAGTATATCTTCACACCATGTGTGAGCGCAGGCATGCAGAGCATGTCGCTAGTATTTTGCAGACAGCAGATTGTCATTACAAAATCTAGGTTTAATTCTGTTTCTTAGTTTACCTTATGCTGCCACAAGTTTAAAGTGCGTATGACACCAAAATGCATGTTTATTTCATATTTCACGCTGTGTTTTATGCTCCTGAATGAAATGGACCCCTTGGATGTGTATGGAAGCGATCGTTTTATATATTAAATTTTGGAATCCCGCTCCATAAAAATGGCTTTAGGACGAATGCAAATGTGACGTCACCTCGGTCAGCATCTCACAATACAGCAATGCTATATAGCATGCAGATGGACTACAGATTCAGCTGATTTTGCGGATTAATTCATTTATTTCTTGCATGACGCCAGCCAAACGGCTGCAGGCTTTTGTATCTGCACCACGGAGAGGGGCGTGAGTCTTTTTGGGTTTCAGAAAGTTTCTGTTCACCCTGAGATCGGCCAAGAAAACTGCGGGACTATTGGCCTTACGAGGAAGTGAGTAAACGTTGTGTTTTGTATTATGTCAAATACTGGGATCATGGCACACGTTTTAATACAGAGGTGGCTTGCATTTGTGGCTGACAATGCTCCACCGAGAAAATGATTTCCGAGTTTAGGTGATGTAGTTATCCATTAGGTTTTAAAAAATGGCACATCCATTAAAAAAAAAACATTTTTTTTTCTCTGTAGTATAATGTAACATACGTACCAAATGTAAAAAAGGCAATGTTTCACTGTTTTACTCATAGGATGACCTATACCTGTTATTACTGTAATTCAAGTCCTGTATGGAGTTTCTCCAGTTTAATAAACGTCTGTGCCCAAAATATGTGGTTCTTTTCTGGCTTCAGTTCATTGTTTAAGTCGACATAACTCATAACTAATGTGTGTGTGTGTGCGCTCCCGCGGCCAGTGGACACAATTTTTGACGGGGGTAACTACATTGGCAAGACACCGGTGGTGGCTCTGTTGTACAATTAGCATCTTTAGTGGGGCAAATTGAAACACCGCTCACCATTTTCACGGTGGTCTCTAGCGTTTCATTGTCCACATTTTCAATCCTTGGTTCTTGCTCAGTAGTTGTTGTCGCTTTTGAAAGCTTAGGTTTGAAAAAAATTATGTCTATCCATCTTGCATCTTCGGTCCTTGGGTTGTTTTGGCAAAGGATATGACAGTCTAAGGTGATAGTCGCATGATCTGTTAGAAAAATCATTTTGACCCATTATAAAAAAATCTTTTTTTGTTCATTAAATTCATCTTTGTTGTTTGTTTTATTGCTTTACAGCTTTTATAGACAATATTTTCCCGGAAAATTCTTAATTTTAAAATCATATACAGTACATATACAGTAGTGTATAGAATAGTCAATTACTTGCAATGACACTTTTCGCCCACCAGGGAGGCTGCCCCCCCCCTGAAAATCCGCTTATGCATGTAGAAAAGTTCTCCTCAGACACATCCTCCCATGTTAGCTGCACAACAACTGCACGCCATTCTCATATGAATCTCTCACTGTTTAAGTCTTCACCGTGTCATAAAACATTATTTTACGCCATATTTGTGTTGACCATATGGCAGCTACGCACTCCTCCGATGTCGGCCTGTTTGTCCGGCGGTCATTGTCCAGCTGCTTCCCCGCAAAGGAGCCCTGTGCCCACAGAAGGGGAACGACGAGCTCTAACTTGCTCGCCGCCGGGCGGGTTGCCGATCGGTGATGACAATCCACAACCCCGCTGCCTTGTGAAATGATCTAGGCTAGTTTTGTGTGATTTTTCGCTTCAAAGACTTTGAAACATCACTCGGTTCGGGTTAGCATGTCTGCTAGCTGTCACGCCTCTTGGTTTGTTTACATTCTCCGAGGCAGGGGCAGGGAAATGACAAAAGCCTGACAAACTACGGTGGCATAAAGTATCGTTTGGGAAGTGAAATAAAGGTGAAGTTGACAGTTTTGACCATTATGGAGTAATTTTGCCATGTCGTACTGAATAAATGCATTTTTATTATTTCATATTCCATTTAGCACAAGACTGTTATTTGTCATGACCATACCATTTATTTAGCTATTGGGGAAAATACTTTGATAAAAAGAATATCCTGTAAAAAATATTGGCGTAGAGAGACCGAAACAATGACAGTTTGCAGCTCTGTTTGTCGCATTTTCCTCGTTCTGAATAATTCCCCCTCAATGGGCTGAATTCTAAATCAGATGAAACAATGACCCCGTCATTCTCCTGTTAGAGTCCTATAATGGTAGGCGTGGATTAACGGCGGATTAAAAGACAATTTTCTCGTCATCTGCGCATTGCCAAATTTTTGTATATAGTCGAATTGTCTCAAAATATGATTGTAATTCACAATATAATGCTATTTAAGACTTTTTTTATCCTGTCGTACGCACTTTTAAGAGGTGCAAGACAAATATCCATCGCATTAATTCGTAACAGCCAACGGACGGAATGACGGAATGATAAAAAACAAATAAACTAATGTGAAAATATGATTTTCTGCTGGTTTCATGTTTCTGTCTCTCTCTTAAAACATATTCAAACACACACACATGCACACAAAGGCCACTGTCTGCTCAGCATTTCAGTGCATGTAGCTGCTTTAACTCACACGGTGGGGTTATACAATATGTAAGCCTGATACGAGGCTCTGTCAGTATGTTCCCTTCTGGTTGACCCATTCCACTGATTTCTCCTCCATTGCAACCTCTCAAGTTTGAGCAATTATTCTATTAGGCACACAAATGTTTGCAATCTTTACCACTGTCTTTTCCTGGTGTTTTTCTAGTTTCCATCTCCATGCCAATCAGGAGGCCTTGAGGAAACCATTATCTAGGAGGAAAACCATTAGGTGTTGAATAGGTTGTGAAAACAACTAAGATGACATACTAATGGTAGTGGCAAAGTGGCACAAAGCAGAGGCTCCTTTGGTCTAAGATGTTTTTTCATCCTTTAGTCTGCCGATGAAAATAATAAGAGCACAGATGGTCAGTGAAGAGAGAATGTCATCAGGAAGGAAAGCGAGATGGTTGTTTCGCTGTTGCTAAAATGTTGGTATTCGATTTGTCTGATTAGAATAACAGGTAGGGATGGTGATAAGGTTACAACAAATTTATATCGCCTTAATCAGATAATTTTTAAAAAATCTGGTCGAATAATTTTCTCCATCTTACTTTGAGTTTGAAAGACTAGTTGATAGTTGAATGTGTCATATTATTCCTCTTACTTTAAGTAAATTTTTACTATATGTTCTTATTAAGCCCATACATTTGAAAGTTGGTCATTTCCCCCCCAAATTTAAGAAAAATAAAATCAATAATATCTATTCTTGAATTAAAAACATTTTTGACAAAGAAGCTTTTTTAACATATTAAATATACTAAATTTTTGCTTAAAATAAGTCAGTTAAGCTTATTTTCAGGTAGCCGTTTATCTTATTTCAATATATCTTAGTGAGTAAAATTTACTTGAAGCACTGGCAGATTAGTTCACTTATTTCTAGTAGACTGACACTGAAAACAAGGCAACTTAACTAGTTTTAAGGAGGTGTGTTTTTGCAGTGTAGAAAATGGAGGGATGCATCTATGTGATTTAGGGGCCGTTTACATTGTGATGCAACGATTGTTTTGCGGAATGGGCTCACCGTCACATGGTGACAGCAAAAACGGAAGGTGAAGACCCAAAATTTTGATTCTGGCCTCCGAAGCAGAACGATTCAATTTAGAGCTGTCCCGACTAGTCGACGTTGTCGACGTCATCGATGACGTAAATGCGTCGACGGGTAAAACATACCGTCGACAGGTAATGACGGGTTAAAAAAAATTACATGCAGATAAAATTTAGAATGGCGGGCGCTTGCGATGCAAGCGGTTGTTACCGGCACCCCCAAGGAGGCCGCTGTTATTGTCAATGTGACCGGCATTGTCAGATTGAGCGGAGAGAAAGAAAGTGGGCGAGCGAGAGAGAGGGAGGGAACGAGATTGGTGAGAGTTGGAAAAGTGCGCGGGCAGCGCGGAGTTAAGTGGCTGTTTTTGTTTTGGTCAATAAAAGTATCCATAAAAAGCCATCCGACTTCACTCGGTGTTTTTATGCACACCGCCGCCTTCCTGAGGAGGAAATCGGACGAACCGACGACAACGAGTCAAGTGAATCTCCTCACTACGGCGAGCAGCTGAAAACGCCAATTACCAAGAAGGGCAGAATTGGTAACACGGTGAAAGCGGCATAAAGCCAAAAAAGAGGACCAGACTAGCCAGAGCCTGAAATTATTTCAAGGAAAATATGGAGTTTGCGACTGCGTGTACTCTATGCTAAGCTGAGCTGCATACCACGGTAGCACGTCGGCTATGAACGAACACTTGAAGCGCCGTCACCCAGGTGTATATCGGAAGACAACAAGAAACAACAAGCTAGCGGATTGCAAATCCATACAACTTTCTAAAAGAAAAAAAACAATGATAAACTGTATATGTATATCATGTAATTATATATTTTATTATTTTTAAATGTATTAGGATCATGAAAGGTCCCACTTGGGGGGAAAAAAAAAAAAAAAATATATATATATCCTGTATATACATAATATAATTAAAATATATATAGAAACAACACTGGCCTGCTTACTGTAATCCATGACTGCACTAATGTTAGTTACTTTATATTATAAAGTATTATTGTATTATTGTGTATATACATATAGTAGTATACTGTAAAATTAATACCATATATTTAATTTTTGTTACTATGACTATGTGTGCCTTTCATTCAAAATAATTGTGGTAATATTTCAGTGTGCCCTTGGCTTTATCTATTTTCAGGTTAAAACAAAAAAAAACTTGAACAGTTTTTCCCCTCCCCAAAAAATGTGGAATGCACACCAGAAAGAGCGTCTGAACTCACACAAAGTATTCTGAAAATGATTGTCCGGGACATCGCGATTAATTTTAACATTTATAACAATATAGACAATGGCATACCGCAAAAAGAGTAAGAATTTTTTTGACTCCTGTTAAAAAGGTAACGGCACAGTGTTTCCGTTTATTTTTTTGCACCAGTTAATGCCAGCAGCATTTGACCTCATTGTTTGTGATTTATTATTGATATTTATGTTATTTATTTATACGTTAATAAAGAATGTAGGTGTTCCAAAATGTTTTTTGTGAATTAATAAGCTTTACCAAAAATGTCATTATTAAATTAGTAAAAAAAATAAAAAAATATTAGATTAGTTGACTAATCGTAAAAATAGTCGGCTGACTAATCGGGAGGAAATTAGTCGTTTGGGACAGCCCTAATTCAATTGCGGGGCTTGATCTGCAACCATACTGTATACACGGCAAAAACACACTTCCTTAAAACTAGTTAATTTTTCTTGTTTTCGGTGAAACTATACTCAAAATAAGTGAAACTGTCTGCCAGTGCTTCAAGTAAATTTTACTCTCTTAGATTTCTTGAAATAGGAAAAATAGCTTGCTAAAAATAAATTTAACAGACTTATTTTAAGCAATAATTACCGTAAGTATATTTAGTCTTTTAAAAAAAGTAGTTCATCAGAATGTTCTTAATTGAAGAATATGTTGTTTAAAACATTATTTGAAAGCCAATTTTTCTTGATTTAAGTTAAAAATTACCAATTTTTAGATGTATGGGTTTGTTATGAACAAATTGTAGTATTTACTTAGAGTAAGTGGAATAATGTGACGGATTAATCTGTGAACTAGTCTTTAAAACTCACAACAAGATGGAGAAAATCATTTTGACTAGATTTAAGAAAAATAATCTAAACTCAAGACGTTACAAATTTGCAGTGTACAGGTAGACCCCGGGTTACGACGTACCCAACTTACGTGACTTCGACTTTACGACGCCGGAGTCTTGTTATTTATTTATTAATTTTTTTATAATGATGACTTTTATTTTGTGATGCATGCTTTTACCTTGGTGCAGGAAGCATAGCGCAGGTAGTACTAATGGCACGTGAGTAACGCATGTACACAAAAAGAAGACTGTATTTGCGCACACAAAGAAGAGCGCACGGGCACGCGCAGACACATGAATAACAGCGCATTCGTTCCAACGAAGAAGTTGCGCAGCCGAGTGAGAGAGAGAGGGGAAAGCCTGCGCGCACAATTGTTGCTTGTGAAGCATCCACGGAGGCAACACCTGTATATAACACCTTTTTTACTGTTTATTGTGCGTTTTCAATGTGGTTGAATCCTTAGGGCGAGTTTATTTGATTGTTTTTGATGATGTGCAGACGCTAACTGATAGATGCAAATCATTTGTGTGGATTGTTATTGCTCTTTCAGCAGCTAGTTATAAACACAAAAGTGAACTGCTGTTATTGAAGATGAAACTGATTTAATTTGATTTTTATTTTAGTTACATTCTGCAAGTGTTGATGTCATAGCAGCTGAATAAAGTCAGCAAACCACATGCACGTCTGATATCGTCATTTCAGAGCTTAAACTCGCTGTCTAGCTAGGACTTAGCTCCAACATATAGGCAGTACAATGCTATATGATACATGTTTTTGGATTGTTATTTTCAGATTTAGGAGGTATTTAGTGGTACTTAAAGGGTTAATTCCGACTTACGCGAAAATTTGGGTTACGTCGCCAGCGTTACTACGGAACTCGTTCGTAATCCGGGGACTACCTGTAAATGGAACGCGCTCGCTCTGATGACGTCAACACTCGCACACGTCACTTTGGGCATGCACAGTCGCTGCTACTACACATTCAAAATAGCAAACATATATTTTATGTTCACGTTTTTGTGCCTTTTGAAGCAAAAGAGAAAACCACGTGGACGTCAAGTGGACGTCAAGTGGGAGGGTATGTTGTCCTTCGTACATTGGCTGTCGCCTTTAAAAATACACTGCCCCCTAGGGCCTGCCATGAATACTACATTGTTTTCATGCGGGATCGCGACATCCCTCGAATGGCAAAGGAACCAACTATTCTCGGAGCCTCATCATGTAAACAGCCCCTTATACTTTCCAGCCAAAACTAACTATAACTATGGTAACCAAACTATCCTGCAGAAAAGCACTTAGGTTTCTAAATGCCAACCGATATAGTTTTAATTGCAATTGTTTTGATGGTTTGTGTTAAGTATGAAAGTGATTTAAGTAGTAAATAGTAAATGTATCATTGCTGAATATACAGTGGGGCAAATAAGTATTTAGTCAACCACTAATAGTGCAAGTTCTCCCACTTGAAAATATTAGAGAGGCGTGTAATTGTCAAAATGGTTAAACATCAACCATGAGAGACAGAATGTGGAAAAAAAACAGGAAATCACATTGTTTGATTTTTAAAGAATTTCTTTGCAAATCATGGTGGAAAATAAGTATTTGGTCAATCCCAAAAGTTCATCTCAATACTTTGTTATGTACCCTTTGTTGGCAATAACGGAGGCCAAACATTTTCTTTCACTCTTCACAAGTTTTTCACACACTGTTGCTGGTATTTTGGCCCATTCCTTCATGCAGATCTCCTCTAGAGCAGTGATGTTTTGGGGCTCTCGTTGGGCAACACGGACTTTCAACTCCCTCCACAGATTTTCTATGGGGTTGAGATCTGGAGACTGGCTAGGCCACTCCCGGACCTTGAAATGCTTCTTAAAAAGCCACTCCTTTGTTGCCCCTGGCTGTGTGTTTGGGATCATTGTCATGCTGAAAGACACAGCCACATTTCATCTTTAATGCACTTGCTGGTGGAAGGAGATTTTCACTCAAAATCTCTTGATACATGGCCCCATTCCTTCTTTCCCTTACACAGATCCGTCATTCTGGTCCCTTTGCAGAAAAAACAGCCCAAAAGCATGATGTTTCCACTGCCATGCTTCACAGTGGGTATGGTGTTCTTTGGATGCAATTCAGTATTCTTTCTCCTCCAAACACCAGAACCTGTTTTTCTACCAAAAAGTTCTATTTTGGTTTCATGTTATGTGACCATAACACATTCTCCCAGTCCTCTTCTGGATCATCCAAATGCTCTCTAGCGAACCGCAGACGGGCCTGGACGTGTACTGGCTTCAGCAGGGGGACACGTCTGAAAGTGCAGGATTTGAGCCCCTGGCGGCGCATTGTGTTACTGATAGTAGCCTTTGTTACTGTGGTCCCAGCTCTTTGTAGGTCATTCACTAGTTCCCCCTGTTTGGGTCTGGGATTTTTGCTCACCGTTCTTGTTATCATTTTGACGCCACAGGGTGAGATCTTGCATGGAGCCCCAGATGGAGGGAGATTATCATTGGTCTTGTATGTCTTCCATTTTCTAATAATTGCTCCCACAGTTGATTTCTTTACACCAAGCGTTTTACCTATTGCAGATTCAGTCTTCCCAGCCTGGTGCAAGTCTATAATTTTGTCCCTGGTGTCCTTCGACAGCTCTTTGGTCTTGGCCATAGTGGAGTTTGGAGTGTGACCGACTGAGTTTGTGGACAGGTGTCTTTTATACCGATAATGAGTTAAAACAGATGCCATTAATACAGGTAACGAGTGGAGCCTCGTTAGACCTCATTAGAAGAAGACCTCTTTGACAGCCAGAAATCTTGCTTGTTTGTAGGTGACCAAATACTTACAGTATTTTCCACTCTAATTTGGAAATAAATTCTTTAAAAATCAAACAATGTTATTTTCTGTTTTTTTTCCCCCACATTTTGTCTCTCATGGTTGAGGTCTACCCATGTTGACAATTACAGGCCTCTCTAATCTTTTCAACTTGCACAATTGGTGGTTGACTAAATACTTATTTGGCCCACTGTAAATGATTTAAAGCATTATCCTGTTACTTCAATACAAAAAACAGAATAGACACTCCAAGAAGTAGAAGAATCAACTGAAATATTAGTGTTATGACATCATCTTTTGTCTGCCGAAAATTATATAACTTGATAATTATCCTATTACATTTTGGTGATAGCTCACTGGATGCCATCCTAGAGGTCAAGGTTTGAAAAACACATCAGACACCAGTAGTTGCATGTTGAAATAATTAAATGTGTATTTCATGTGTGATTACCAGCAGGCTTGTTGGGTCTGAACTGATTGAGGCAGATGGATAATTCCTATTATTGGTAAGCATTGTCCTTTTGTGACATGCTCTGCCTTGTGTCCACTGTTCAAATGTCTCCTCTGTTTCAGATCAATTTTCCGGGCCAAAATAAAACTCTTTTTTTGTGATGGCTAAAATGTTCTTCCACTTATCCAGGAATCTGGGACTCAAAATGAACACTTGCATCCCTCCAAAAAAGTCTTTCTTTGGCACAAACACCATATGCATGATGGCACACTATTAAAAAAAAATCTCTTTACATTAAGTACCACATTAAAAGATTACGTAGCTGTTCAAAACTATGGAAAGATATTTATAATTTCACTCCCTTGAAAATTATTGGTTGTAACATTAAACAACTGATACATTTAGGTTTGACATCTAAAGATATATATCCGACAAGGGGATTCAAATTTAATCTGTTGTTTCCAGGTGTGTACATCTGGATCTGAAATTTATAAAGATCATTAGAATTGTATGAAGTTTTACAGCTTATTGATTGACAGGCAGTTTCTTTCCAAGAGCTGTCACCATACTCAAGTTTCCAATGTAAAAGTGACAGGCTGCACACCACTGTCAATGTCACTGTCATTGCGCTGCTAATGCCCCGACATTGTCACATGCATCTCACTAAGTAATATGCTCTCAGGTATCTGTCTCAGTTGGATTCTGCATATGCAATATTCACACTGTTACATCATATCTATGTACAAACTGTCATTTGCACTACCACATCCAGTCTGAGTCCAGTCATATCATATCCTAGTCCGAGTACTCTAAATTGTCATACACGCACTTGCACTATTATATTACTACAACTTGCTGCTAGTCACTTATTCCCTTGATTCCCAATTTGTGTACCCTGTAACTTATGTTTTTACATTAGTCTTAAGCAGGGGTGAACGTGGCGAGAATTTCTTGCCGGAACTCCCCAACGTGAAGGTCGCCACGGAGCCAAAAATTTTATTTATTTATTTTTTTCTTTCATTTTTGGGGTGGGGGGGTCAAACCTCTTAAACTTCTGAAATGCAAAGAAAACGGTTTCAGCACAGGTATTTCTATAACACATACAAAAACTGATTTTCATTCAAAATTGTATTTTTTCAATGATTTGCAAAATAAAAAGTTAACAAAAACAGCAATAACCCCAACCCCCATCTCCTAATTTTTATTTTCCCTCATTTCCTCACATACTAAATGCCAAATCTCAATTTTAACTACTTAAGAACATAGGATGTATATCCAAATTAAAGTTAATGTAAACATTTACTTTTTTTTAATTTTTTTTTTTTATAATAATAAAGAGAAAGTTTAACATACATTCAGAAAAATAAGTACAAATAACTTATATTATGTAGAGTGAAATGGAATATATTTTGAAGATCACGCAAACATTGACTTTTTAAATCATAAGGAAATGAATAAGTAGCCCAACATAAATGAACAAATATAAGTCCAAAGTGCACATTGACAGCTAAGATGTTCTGAACCTCCCCATCAGAGAAAATAAAATTAAATATGATAAATAAGCCTCCTCAACTCTTTCGTTACTCTTAAATATTTGATCCATCTTATGTTGCATTGCCCTTTTTTGCTGCATCAATTCTTTTTTTTTTTTTTTTTTTTTTTTGCTGTTCCAGAAAACATGCACATTTGAACCAATCAGAGCTAACGGTCTCTGCTGATCAGATGTCAGTTTGTCAGCCAATTGAACGGATAAGTAAGTCCAGGCGTTTTGCTTTGCTGCGTGCATTCGCACATTGAAGTGACTCATCATCGTCAGACTGCAGCAGCTGGGCAAACCTCCATGCTGTCCATGGAATAGAATAAATAATAAATATTGGTGGAAACGGATTACGCTACACAAGCACTTTATTATGCTTGTTGTTAACACTTGTGTATGTAAATCTGATGTTGGTAAATTGTTTTCTCCTTGGAGATGAAATGCATGTGTGACAGCGTAGCATTTAAAAAAAAATTTTTTTTTCAACATAGCGTTTTGACATTTGCCATCATATTTTCGGAATCAAAGCACCGTGTACTGGAACCCTGAATCTTTTACCGGAACTGCGTTCCTGACCATTCTGGCCCACTTTCACCCCTGGTCTAAAGGTCGTTTCACACTAGCCGCAGCCTAGTGTGACGGGTTTAGCGGCAACCCATTCATTGTGTACGTGGGAGGGAGTGAGCAGGGACGGCCGTTTTGGACGAAGCGGCAGATCTTGAGTGAATTTTTGCTGAGGGGCGGGGCCCAGAATAGAAACTTTTCATATTCTTATACTTATTCTTTTACTTTTCATTTTCATAGCGCTACCACAATGACATCAACAACACATGCAATAGCTTTGCTATCAGGCTGTTTCAGTGGACTGATACATGCAAATCACGGCTGATGAAACCTTGATTGATGTGCTTTTTAAAAGTTTTGCGAGCTCTAGAACATTCAAAAAATGACTCTCACACGTCTCCTTGGTAAGCTAAATTATACGTCGATGTGCATTATTGAGAAAATCGATTTTGAGAAAAACGATTCGCCTTCTCACCGAAACTAGTAAAATAATTTAAAATGCTATTATAATGCCCTCTACTCCTTGAAATAGGAAAAGTAGCTGTTTTTTTGTGCAACAATGAAAAATAAATGCATTGATGCTTGAGACTATAGTAAATATGCTGTTTTTCAGTTCCTGACAGCGTTTATGTCAGCCTAGGTGGCTTTTCGCGCTTTACGCTTGCCGTGGGCCACTTTTCACACTGGGCTGCCGCTAGTGTGAGACAGCCTTTTTTTTACTTTTGTTTTCCTATTCTATTCTATTCTATTCTATTCTATTCTATTCTATTCTATTCTATTCTATTCTATTCTACCAACTTTCTCAGTTATGACTACCAGAGGTGGGTAGTATAGCCAAAAATTTTACTCACGTAAGAGGAGCGTTACTTCAAAATAATAATACTCAAGTAACAGTAAAAGGTCTATTCTATTCTATTCTATTCTATTCTATTCTATTCTATTCTATTCTATTCTATTCTATTCTATTCTATTCTATTCTATTCTTTTCTGCCAACTTTCTCAGTTATGACTACCAGAGGTGGGTAGTGTAGCCAAAAATTTTACTCACGTAAGAGGAGCGTTACTTCAAAATAATAATACTCAAGTAACAGTAAAAGGTCTATTCTATTCTATTCTATTCTATTCTATTCTATTCTATTCTATTCTATTCTATTCTATTCTATTCTATTCTATTCTATTCTGCCAACTTTCTCATTTATGACTACCAGAGGTGGGTAGTGTAGCCAAAAATTTTACTCATGTAAGAGAAGTGTTACTTCAAAATAATATTACTCAAGTAACAATAAAAGGAGTCCTCCAAAAAATGTACTCGAGTACCAGTATAAAAGTATTTGGTGACAAGAATACTCAAGTAATGAGTAACTGCTTATATTTTTGTTGGATTTTTTTTTTTAAACAGTGGTATGTTTTTTTCTCAGCACAAAGTCACCCATATGAACAGTTATTATCATACTGAACTATAACTTAATATCACATTGAATTCCAGCGACAGAAAAAAAAAATCTACAGAACTGAAGCATCATTTGTCCACAGAGCATTAGTGCCCTCTCGTGGGAAAAAATAGTTCCTTGTTTGAATAGTTGAATAGTGAATAATTCTTCATAGTTCCTATTATAAAATTATCATATCTCCGGTTTCCCCCCGGTCAATCGGTGCCAAAAACTGGGAGCGAGGATAAAATCTGCGCTTTCGATTCATGTTGTAGGCAGCACCCTATGTGAAATATCCAAATTTTTATGGTGCTTTAAAGACACCTGATCCTACAACGGCAAGCTTGAGTCTGATTGGTATAATGGAGTCATGTGATTATTCTTTCGACGTCTCATTGGTGAAACTGGTAGAGCTACTGTTGTTATCGCTGGCAAAAAAAAGTCAAATCTAATCGGTAGAATACTAGTAAAGAGGAAAACGGTAAAAGTAAAAAGTATGGTGTAATATGGCTACACTTAGAAGTACGGTATTTTCCGCACAAACTCAAAAGCCTTGAATTTTCTCAAAAGCCGACAGTGCACCTTATAATTCGGTGTGCCTTACATATGAATCAATATTGAGCCGTCACAGGTATCACAGCAACTCGGAGCACAGCTCCATCTATCCATAACGTAACCCCAGCCTATACTCTAGCGTTTATTCTATGCACCTTATAATGCAGTTGTCATGTGCCTGGCCCTTCTCTACTAATTGTCAGCATACTCCATCACACACGTGTCACAAAGACTGTGTGCTCCTTAATGCGTCACAAAGAACAACTGAAAACACAAACATGTCACAAAGAACAACTGAGAACAACAACATGACGTGTATATAAAGCACAGTCATAGCATTCAGTGTCAGGTCGTCAGCGACTCAGCACACTCCTGCATGTCGACTGTCCATTACCGCTTGACCCACTATGCCTCTTCTGCTCTTTCCAACGACGTCAGTCTCCAACCTAATTGTTTTCCTTGCCTGCCAGCATCAATAAAAGCCTGTGTTCACCATACGCAACTGGTTCCTCTGTCTCATACCTGACAGTGGTGTGCCTTATATATGAAAAAAGTTTTAAAATAGGCCATTCATTGAAGGTGTGCCTTATAATGCAAGCACTTTAAAGTAAAGATGCACCGATACCGATACTAGTATCGGCAGGGGGCGCCGATCCGGCCCAAAATGGTGGTATCGGTATCGGCGAGTACCAACAAAGACGGCGCCGATACCATTTGCCGGTCCATTATTATAACATTTGACCGCAGCCTTTTTTTTTTTCTCCTGGCGCTCACTACACTTTGTCTCTGTGTTGTGTGATGACACGTGAACACCAAACAGCTATCGCTATTGGCCTGCTCCAGACCAGTGAGAACGGGCCAATAGCCACTTCTGACCAATGACATGGCCGACATGGCGACATGGCGGCGGTCGGGAAATATTTCAAAATAGAAATCCCGTCAATTAAAATCAATGGCTGCGTGCAAGATTTGCGGCCTGAAAGTTTCGAGATGTGGAGTTAAATCGGCCAGTTTCAATACCTCGAACCTGATAAAACATTTGAAGACGAAACGTGAACGAACACAACGAGTTTGAGCCTGCATGAGAAGGACTGCTATCCAGAGGAAGGGCAACAATCTCTGGTCAGTTCACTACGTCTACTTTACTTTTATTGTCTTTTACTGAAAGACATGCTGCAATAATTTGGGAACTGTTTCCAAAGTAGGGTTGCCACCTTTCAGAAATAGAAATAAGGTACCCCCCCTCCTGAAAAAGGAGGCCAATAGAGAGACGGGATGCTGTGGTCAATTATTATTACTTATAATTGTTAGCGTCTGCAAATGCGGAAACAAGGTTGGACCTCGAAGCGGACAACAAGCGGGGGATAAGTACAAGGGTTTAATGATTGCAAACAAAAAATAACACTCGATCGCGGGATAGTAGAAATAACAAAAGGAGTCCGTGACAGCAGGTCGACGGAGCTCAATACTACAAACTCGAAGGTTAACTAAGACGATAGGCAGCGAGCCAAAAAGCCAAAATAAAAACACTCAAATACCTGCACAGGGTAGAGGTTACAAACGAGTGCAGCACACTAACAGAAAAAAAACAATGCAGGGGCGTAACAAGCAAATGTAGCGAGACTATAGTGCGAGATGTCAAATGGCAATCAGCAAAGCAAATATCTCGGCAGCCTTCTCTGAGCTCACCCGTGCTTAAATGCTGCGTTGATGAGCCCGTATTGGATTCAAGTGCGACGTCAGGAACGCCCTGAAGGAGAAACGATATCGTCATCGCACACACCATATAATTGTCTGCATTAGTCTAACACATATATAGTCTAACACATACATATGGTACAGGTTGGCACCGTCTAACTGTTTGCATTACTCTAACACACGTAATATAATTAATCAGGAAATAGTATCATTTTCATATTTACGGTAGGACTACGCTACTAATATAAAATAAATAGAACACCATAGTTTAATGAGAAGAAATAGAAGAGATACACAATGCCGTCTTATCACAAGAGTGACGCACCAACTCTGGCAATCAGCTCTCCCAGCAAACTCCAAGGACAAAGCGCTTTGTCCTAAAACAAGTACAACCAGCCCGGACAGCAAAGTTGATAGCGGGCGTCGCAATCCGCGCACGAACCTAAGCCGCCTCAAACCGGCCAACAAGGGGAAGACCAAAAAGCAACGCCCAGACCCACCTTCAGACACACCTTCGACATGACCCGCGTCAGCAAAGACTTTAAAAAGACTGGACACTGAGATAAGACAGATTTTTTCTGCTCGGAAACATATAGCCTTGTTTTGGATCCAGAATTGTCCCTCCATCATCTGTTTTTGCCTTGTTTTTACCATTGTCGACGAATAAATTGTCAACCTGTTTTCGGTGAGTGTTCTTCAAGCTTTTGAAACATGGAGTCAGTACAAAGGGTTACATGGAGTCAGTACAAAGGGTTAAAATAAGAGGACGCGCGAGATTCGGCCTTCCCGGCGGGCGCACGCGGAGCAGCGTCAGCCGAGCGGCAATTGTTTTGGCTGGTGCTGTTCTCGGGTGCGTCTGGGCCGGGGGGGCGAATTTCAACAGCCCCCACTAACAGCCCAGCAACAAAACACAATCTAACCAGCAGCAGAATGTGACAATAATTTCATGAAAGTTGCACTGTTTGGCCTTTGAGAGGTTTAAAAAAAAGTTTACTCAGTTCATTCAGAGTTTATTATTATGAACTTATTTTTACTTTTTTACTGTTGGGCTAGTATTATACTTTGTACTAGTCTTTTTCCTATTTTGCAAAGGTAAGCAACAGCCTGACAAAGCCTTGATAGCAATGATTTCACATCCAATTATGTAGCTCTTTGGGGGGGGGGGGGGAATATATATATATATATATATATATATATATATATATATATATATATATATATATATATATATATATATATAAACGGGTGGTATCGGTATGGTATCGGTATCGGCCGATACTGCAAAGCCAGGTATCGGTATCGGGGCCAAAAAATGGTATCGGTGCAACACTACTTTATAGTGCGGAAAATACGGTACATTTTTCACAAAAGTTACTCAAGTAAATGTAGCGGAGTAAATGTATTGCGTTACTACCCTCCTCTGATGACTACAAGGAAAACTAGTACCGGTATACATCAATTGCTTTTGCGAGTTGTCTAGGGTAATGTGGATCGGTGATAACCCAGATGAAAAAAAACATCCCACATAAAGAGATTGGACCAGTGTTTTAAAAGGGCTCCTGTTTTAGAGGAATATAAATTCATAGGAAGCATCCTGGTGGCAAGCCAAACACAGACTACCACTAACACGCTCTAGCACTTCCATACAGGACTGGAACCTCATAAGACACTCAATGAGGGCCTCCAAACAAAAGACAACCTGTAACAATTTTGAATTCTCAAAGTTTGCAGCTAGCACCTATCTGCAAGAAAGGAAACAATTTAAACTTAAACAACCTCTACGGCATACCTCACTCTACTATCTCTAGTCCTGCTGTCACTTCATATTATTTTCAAACATAACACTTCCAAATTTCTCCTACGTCTAATTTCCGCACAGTGTCTGGCCTGAAATGACTAATGACAGAAAATGATAGTCCTGGTCCAGATCCATTTTGGACAACAAGTGAATGGAAAATCACAAATCAGTGTGTGCTTGGGCGACCACACTAGATATGTAACACAGAACTCGGGAGGCTCGTGCAGATGCTGTACTTTGGCAGTGCACATGAAACCGCCTCATTGCTCTTTGCACGTGGACACATGAGTGAGTGTGTCTGAATTCACACAAAAAACAAAAAACAAAAAAAAAAGATATTCTGTGCTTCATTATACAATGGGGCAAATAAGTATTTAGTCAACCACTAATTGTGCAAGTTCTCCCACTTGAAAATATTAGAGAGGCCTGTAATTGTCAAATGGTTAAACCTCAACCATGAGAGACAGAATGTGGAAAAAAAACCCAGAAAATCACATTGTTTGATTTTTAAAGAATTTATTTGCAAATCATGGTGGAAAATAAGTATTTGGTCAATACCAAAAGTTTATCTCAATACTTTGTTATGTACCCTTTGTTGGCAATAACGGAGGCCAAACGTTTTGTGTAACTCTTCACAAGCTTTTCACACACTGTTGCTGGTATTTTGGCCCATTCCTCCATGCAGATCTCCCCTAGAGCAGTGATGTTTTGGGGCTGTTGTTGGGCAACACGGACCTTCAACTCACTCCGCAGATTTTCTATGGGGTTGAGACCTGGAGACTGGCTAGGCCACTCCAGGACCTTGAAATGCTTCTTACGAAGCCACTCCTTTGTTGCCCTGGCTGTGTGTTTGGGATCATTGTCATGCTGAAAGACCCAGCCACGTCTCATCTTTAATGCCCTTGCTGATGGAAGGAGATTTTCATTTAAAATCTTTCGATACATGGCCCCATTCATTCTTTCCTTTACACACATCAGTCGTCCTGGTCCCTTTGCAGAAAAACAGCCCCAAAGCATGATGTTTCCACCGCCATGCTTCACAGTGGGTATGGTGTTCTTCGGATGCAATTCAGTATTCTTTCTCCTCCAAACACGAGAACCTGTGTTTCTAGCAAAAAGTTCTATTTTGGTTTCATCTGACCATAACACATCCTCCCAGTCCTCTTCTGGATCATCCAAATGCTCTATAGCAAACCGCAGATGGGCCTGGACGTGTACTGGCTTCAGCAGGGGACACGTCTGGCAGTGCGTTCTTGTTATCATTTTGACACCATGGGGTGAGATCTTGCATGAAGCCCCAGATCGAGGGAGATTATCAGTGGTCTTGTATGTCTTCCATTTTCTAATAATTGCTCCCACAGTTGATTTCTTTACACCAAGCGTTTTACCTATTGCAGATTCAGTCATACCAGCCTGGTGCAGGTCTACAAGTTTGTCTCTGTTGTCCTTCGACAGCAGAGTTTGGAGTGTGACTGACTGAGATTGTGGACAGGTGTCTTTTATACCGATAATGAGTTAAAACAGGTGCCATTAATACATGTAACGAGTGGAGCCTCGTTACACCTCGTTAGAAGAAGTTAGACCTCTTTAACAGCCAGAAATCTTGCTTGTTTGTAGGTGACCAAATTCTTATTTTCCACTCTAATTTGGAAATAAATTATTTAAAAATCAAACAATGGGATTTTCTGGTTGAGGTTTACCCATGTTGACAATTACAGGCCTCTTTAATCTTTTCAAGTAGGAGAACCTGCACAATTAGTGGTTGACTAAATACTTATTTGCCCCACTGTATATATACAGTATATGAACAGTATTTTTTTTAAACTCCACACACCAGTCTTGCTTTCTGTCATACTTCCAAATTTTGAGAGAATGAAGTTGTTGGATATTCGACACTTAGGCCCTTTCTTTTATCTTTTTATTACCCCCATGTTGTCATGAAAAAGTCATAATGTACGTTTTTTTCTTTTTCCTTTCTATTCTCTAAACGGTGTAGCTTGAAGATTTTCTTTGCCAAGACCTGTTGCAGCTGTACACGTCCAGATTTCTTCAAGCTGACAAGCATGATGTATATTGTTTCCTGTGATACATATAAAAGGACAGACAGCATACTGTTGATATCTGACAGCAAAGCAGTAATGACAAATGGAGGAAGTGAGAAATGGTCCACTGCCTACGCTCACATAGCACTGCGCTTTTTTTTTTGGTGTTGTTGCTTCAGCAATTGCATTTAATGTTAAACCCTCTCTCACTCCTACAGTACCTTATGTTACGTGGACATGATCCAAATCAAAGACAAAACGTTTTGCCATCCATCCAATGTATAATGCTTTTCTGTTCATGGGAAGATGACTTTCAGAAGAAGTCAGACTCCGCCCATGAAGGTAAGCAAAATAATTTTTCCCAGGGCCTAATAATTTAACATGAATTAATCCGCATAAGGGATCATTAGTCTTATTCATATTTTAGTCATTTCAAAATGCGCTTGTGTTCATCTAGTTTTTGTCAATGAAAACTCAGACAAAATTATGTCTAGTTTTTGTTGACAATTACTCAAAATGTTTTGTTCTGTAAACTTGAAAAGTTTTATTCCATGAATAAATAAATAAATAAATAAAAGGTTTCAAACAATTTTGAATGAACATTGACAGACAAGCATATTACTGTCGAGTCTATCTTTGTGATGATAATAAGCACTTATTTTCCATTAATTAAACTCACCTCGACGCCACGAACTGTATATAAAATGTTTTCTAAGAGTTTGAAACGACACTCACCACACTAAAACAAATGCTAACGTGAGCGCTGCACTAACGCTATAAGTTATATTGAGTGTGTGATGATCACTCAGCACAGACCTTTAAAGGCTAACGCAACATGGCATACAGTATCTAGTCAAGATAAAAATACTCTGGCTGTCAAACCATTCAAATTTTTAATCAAGTTAATCACAGCTTAAAAATTAATTAATCATAATTCAATTGCAATTTAAGCCATCTCTAAAATATGCCATATTTTTCTGTAAATTATTGTTGGAATGGAAAGATAAGACACAAGACTGATATATACATTCAACATACTGTACATAAGTACTGTATTTGTTTATTATAACAATAAATCCACAAGATGGCATTAACATTATTAAAATTCTTTCTGTTAAAGGGATCCACGGATAGAGAGGCTTGTAGTTCTTAAAAGATAAATGTTAGTACAATTTATAGTAATTATATATTAAATTCCCTCTTAATGTTTTTGTTTTGATAAAATTTGTAAAATTTTCTATCAAAAAATAAACTAGTAGCTCGCCATTGTTGACGTTGCCGAGCGGTGACATCACATTGGCTCCTTGCCGTTCTTCCACAGTGTCTTTAACTATGTAAGGTAGTTATTGAAATACACCACAAGTTGTTAGTGGCGAGTTTTAAATTATTTAGAAATCAAGCCAATGAGTGTGTTTTGTCCCTCGACTGACGCCGTAGTTCCCTGTTTACTGGTCCATACATTGTACACGGTCATTTTTAGTGCTGGCTTCACAACGTACGAGACCTCTGATAGTTTGTATATTGTGACTAAATATTGCCATCCAGTGTATTTGTTGAGCTAAACGAAATGTTTGAATAAAGTTTCACCAAAGTCTGAGTAGGTTTTATATGTATTTTGCATAGCTATTCTAGAAATAGAATACTGTTTTTATAGTAGCCTAGTAGTAGTAAATAAACTATCCAGTATGTGTGTGGACTGCCTAAAATCTTGTGATTATGAATCATTAAATATTGTAAATTGCTCTGAAAAAGCTTCAATGTGAATTGAAATAATTGGAGGTTTTACAGATGAATAAAATGAATATAAATTGAGCTTGAATAAGTGGAGACAGAAACAGTCCAGGGTTGATATTCAGTAGTTGATGTAAGCCTGTGGAGATGGCGGCCAAGTCCAACGGGGGACAGTTTGGACAGGGCCAAATCGAGTTCGGCCTTGGGGCCATAAACTAGTTTAATCAAAGCATACCGCAGAGACCCCTTTTGTTAACAAGCCAAGAAAAGAGGCGATGATTGAGGTGGGGGTCACCCTCCTGATAAAACAATATTGATTTTGGCAAGGGTCTCGTCATAGTAGTTCATGTTTTGCTCATGCTGCTTTCTTTGATGGATTTTTGGGGTGCCGTTTTTCTGATTAGGGATATTCTTTGCGGAATACACATCCCCTCTTTTTTACTTCTCAAATCATTTATATTAAGAGTTGGTCTTATTTCCAGACTTTCTGCTCAAACAGTGAGGTTTGGGTTTCTGACAGTATCTGTCTGACATCCAAAACGCTCCACTGTCTGAGTGTTTGGGTTGGTTTGCAGTCTGCGTAACATGTGGACACACTTATCTCTTTTTAGCTTTTTTTGTGTTTTCCTTTTGTATTACAGTATATCTCCTTTTCATTTGGCTGCACCACTCTGAAATGTTGCCCTCATATAGCTCTTAAGACTTCTCATTGTAGAAGCTGACAGAGTCTGTTTGTCCTTCATCTCAGCGCTCTGTAGCTCTGAAGCGTGTGTGTGTGGTCTCGCGAGATGCTTCAGCCCTTTTAGGACAACAGGTGTTGTCAAGTATTTCAAGTAAGAGAATGGTCGATATTTTGCATGTGTGTATGTACAGTACAATGCAAATTAAACTTTTCCGTGCCTTCTTCCGTGCCATAGTGTGTTTTCTGGATGGGTACTGATAAAGTCATGCAGTTACAGTGTGTGGCATAAAGGACTGAGCACTGGCCCATGAAGGGAGCTGGCAATGAGGCTCAAGGCTGAGAAACCATACAGTACTTTTTTTAACAAAAAACAATGAAATTCATCAAATCATTTTACAATGGATCACATAACTGTTCAAGTATTATTACAAGTAAAAATTCTAGAGAATTGGAAGCATTTCCAGCTTGTATAATGAGAAAGCCATGTGTCCGTCGGATGACGCCTGAACCATTTACAAGGTGCTGACTCGGATTTATTTGTTTATTCTTCTGCTCCCCAACATAAGATGACAGCCATACTCCATACTACAGACATACTATCCTGAATGAGGTACACACAGAGATGTTTGAGATCCTGAGTCCTGGCTAAAATGACTTGAATCAGCGATCTTCTCAGCTATAGGAGTAGGTGTTAAGTTGTTTTATTTATTGAAATTTCAATCCCTCAAGGGCATATATTATATATTTGTTTATTCATTTGCTGTATACAGTTTTGCGCACAATTCGTCTCAATCCATAGTCCTCCCCCAACAAGAAAAACATCAGATGGAATCATACAATCAGAACACTAACATTTAAACAAGTTAGGGTAATGCTTTATATTATGGTCCTGATAGAGATAAGTGATATGATAAGATAATCGTTTATCGATCCCTCATAGGGGAAATTCAGGCTTTGAAGCAGCACCAAACAGCATACAATCAACTGTACAACATATTAACAAACTATAAAAACTATGTAAACGGTATACAGTGATCGCTCGTTTTTCGGAGTTATTGGGGACCAGAACCCTCCGTGATAAGTGAAAAACCGTGAAGTACCGCCCCACCTCAACCCCAAAAGTTCAAGCTATTTATTTAGATTTATCATTGGAAAATTATACGACATTTTTTCACCTTTTCCCCCAAAGTATGATTAAAACATTTATGTATATTAATATTTTAATAAATTGGTTTTAAAGCACTTTAAATGTTATAATTATGATAAGTTTTAAACATGTTACTGTCCCACAGAATTATTTTTAAACAAGAAAAAAGTAGACACCAATCCATTTAAAAAAACAAGTAAAGAAAAAAAAAAGCTTGTCTTTATTAAATACTTCATTGAGTGAGTCCACTCCAGCTGCTCACTTACACACCATGAGTTGCCACAGCAACTGGTTAACAAGTTAAACGATGATAGACGCATGCGGTGCTTTGAGGGTCGAGTCTCTGACAAGATCAAAGCTTAAGCGTCCGTCAATCATCGTTAACTTTAAAAAGCAACTCCAGTTCCAGAGCAGGGAGAAGGAGGGAGAGAGATAGAGTGACACTACACAATCAGCTCAAGAGAGCTCATCTTTATTTATTTTTCATTTTTTTATTGAAAAAAAAAAACAAAAAATCTGTGATGGACTGAGGGTGCGAAGTAGCGAGGGATCACTGTATACAAATTCCATAAGTACATTAGTATAAGTACAAGTGGAATCTAAACTAAGCATTAATAAGAGTCAATAAGAATGAATAAGTATCAATAAGTCATTTATGTGATGCTCTTTAACATTAACATATGTTTATAAGTTCTAAATCGCCTTAATATCAGGCAATTAGACATTTATTAAAAACTGAGATCCCAGGTCATAAGGCCCCGGAATCTTAACCTATCCACTGTGTTTGTGTCCAATCCTTATTATGCTTATTACATTATGAAATGTCTAGTTAAAAATTAACATGCCTTAATAAAGCATTGTTCTCGCTTTAGATTCAGTAGCTGCAAAAACCTCAGTTAACTATTTATTAAAGGCTTAATAATGCATTTATATAGATATATTAGCCTTAATAGGGCATTGTTCTCACTTTAGATCCAGTAGCCGCAAAAGCTCAGTTAGCTGTTGATTAAAGGCTTGATAATGAATTTATAAAGATTTGTTAGCCTAAATAAGGCATTCAGTAGCTGTAAAAAGCATAATTAACAGTTAACAGGTACTTGTAAGCTAAGTGTTGCGCAGTAAAACAATTCCATTTGTATCGAAGCAAAAAAAATCAATTAGGATTCGACACAAACACACTGGAGAGGTTAAGATTCTCATAAGAGTCTTGTATGTTAATATGACATTAATGCTGAAATATTCTTAGAAAACATATAACGTCCATCTTACAAGGACCTACAAGGGCCCTATGACTTATGAACTCAGTTTTTAATAAATTTATAAATTCCAGATAATAAGGCCATTATGAACCCTTATGTTGACTTACGAACATATGTTAATGTTAACAAGCATCATATAAAGTACTTACTAAAACATTAATTCTTATTAATTATTAATAATGCTTATTACTAGGACATTAATCCAAAACGTTACCCAAGTTATCGTAATTTTGGACTATAAACCGCTACTTTTCCCCCTCATTTTGAATCCTGCGGCTTATTTGTTGATTTATTTGGGTTAATATGTAACGCTTTATTTGACAGTGGCGTCATAATACCGTCATAATTATGACATGACACTATCATGGGCATTACTGAGTGCTTATGACAGATGTCATTAAGTGTCATCTGGCAAATTATGTCACTAACTCCATTTATGTCCGGCTCGGATCTTTTGCATCCACTCAAAAGTGAGATCATTTGCTGGATGACAGTAAATTACATCTGTTATGAGCATACATTAATGCTCATGACAGTGCCATGTCATAATTTTGATAGTTTTATGACAGTCTTACAGCACCGCTGTCAAATAAAGTGTTACCAAATACTACAACTAGCAATTAATGAAACAACTCGAACAGTAACCGAAGAAATAATTGGCACAGAACATGAATTTTGATTGTTTTTTTTTTACATCTGTCGCTGCAATACATGCTAGAAGGCATGTTGGACGACAACAGTGTTGACAGCAGGTGGCAGTAGAGGTTGACTGTTTCCCTAATGCAATGCTTCTCAATTATTTTCTGCTACGCCCCCCCCAAGGAAGACGTAAATGTTTCGCACCCCCCCAAACTCTGCCGCCACTGTAAATAGTATCATTTGTCTATAATATTACTATTATAAACACGCCTCTGCCTCACATTGTCTCCTTTTTTTCTATTAGAGAAAATAACAGAGATCAACTCATAAAGTGTAACTTCATTAACATTGTTTTGTTTGTAACAGAAAAGACCTAACGCGGATCAATTTGCCTGAATTAAAATAAGGCTACGTTCATACTACAGGTCTTAATGCACAAATCCGATTTTTTGTCATATCCGTTTTTTTGGCGTGCCTGTTCAGACTGCCTTTGTCCATTGAGACCGACCGTTCAAGTATTACGCATGCGCACTAATTCGCAGTCCGACATGCGCTGAGCAAGAAGACCCGCATGCGCAGAAGCATCAAAACAATTGACACACGTCATCCGTCATTCCAGGGATATCATATTTTGCTTTTCAAAAGGAGGACAAAAATAACAGACATAAATAATCCCTGATTAGGCTTATATTCAAAGTTTATATGGATCGATAGCATGCACGCACTGTCCGTGCATGTCACACACACATACGGGCGGCCGTGTAGGCAATGCTGAAATATTGCTCACTTGGAGCAGAGAGAAAACTGAGCATTCTCAGGCTTATCCTCAACCCATTTTCATTTTTTATGACTGTTGTCAAGCCCAGCCCTTCCCCAAAAGCCGTGTTCACTGCAAGCTAGGCGCTAATAACGCACAGCTGCACCGGTACGGTAATGTCTCTCTCGCTATTTGATGACGTAATTGCTGCATGAAATCCGATTTGGGAGAGTGGACAGTACAGACCGCCGCGACAGTCTGGAAAAATGTGGCCCAGATCGGATTTGAACCACATACGAAAGTGACCCAGATCGGATTTGAAATGGTCCAGTTCTATGCGACTTGTCACGTTCAGACCGTCAAGTTAATGCCTCACTCGAGTCGGAAAAACACGAAAAAATCCGATTCGTGCATTAAGACCTGTAGTATGAACGTAGCCTTAGTCACATCCAAACTGTAAAAATACACTCAAGGTACATTTTTGATCATTTGATACTGAAAAATAAAATCAGTAAATAATAACAAATTCAAATTGATTAGAACATTAACTCATGAGGACAATATGCCAAAAAATTTACCGAAAAAACTATACTGAATAGAAGGGGAAAAAAAAGAGTGTCTTTGGACAAAAGGACAGTTTTTATTTTCGCTACTCGCTGCTCACAGTATCACCTCAGTTTGCAAAGGTGTGGGGTTATTTTGCACCGAACATGCTAACAGTGCTCACTGGTTTACTGATATAACACTGACAAAGCGGGACGATGGTTGGCAATATTCGGCACGTTTTCGCTGAAAAACAATCAAACAGCTTATCAATGAGATTGGGGTCTAATGTCTTTAAGTGGCGTCTTAACTGATTTGGCTTTCGGCTGTTCGCTATAATCATTTTTAGACACAGTAAACAGTGGTCTTTCCTCATCAAAGCTAAAAGGCAAACTGCCCGAAAAACGCGCATTCTCGGCGGCCGAGGGAGAACCGTACGTGAGGGCGGTCGTCGTGATGATCCCAAGCTGAAAATGGCACTTCTTGGGCGGACACGTGAGAACTGGAGAAGACAGTGGGTCGCTGCGTGAGTCCAGCCGGAAAACGGCGCACAGCTCTTCATCTCTCTTCTTTGTGCTCCTGCTTACTTCAAAAATACTGCGCGAACTTTGAAAATGAGAGCGCCACTGCCACCCACTGAGTGGATGTGCAAGTACACTTTATTCTAGTACGGCAAAAAAAAAAAAAAAAAAAAGCATGTTCCCCGAAGTCCCATGCGCCACCCCTGGTATCGCTCTGCGCGCGCCCCACTCTTTGAGAAGTACTGCCCTAATTGGAGAAGTGATAGCCAAATGAAGCTTCTTGAAGCAATGACGCTTTGCAGCCAATTGGTTCTCAAAGCTTCATGGTCGTTCATTTGGTCTTATGACAGTCTTGTGATGCCGCTGTCAAATAAAGTGTCACCGGTTAATATCTTTTAGTGTAAATTTCCCATAATACAATGAGGACAGCTGCGGCTTATAGTCCAGTGCAGTTTATCTATGAACAAATGTCGTTTTCAAGTCAAATTTAGTGGTTGACGGCTTAGAGTCAGGTGCGCTTGTAGTCTGAAAATTACGGGAGATAAGTTTACAAAACCATTTGCGTGTGTTCTGAGAAGCGAAAAGCTATTTTAAACCAAACCATGAACTTGGATGCTCTCACAATTTTGATTTAGCTGTGATTGAAACAACATGGTCATGGATTGAAATGTACTTCCACTACGGTCAATTTTCTCAGTATCTTAAACTACACACTGAATCTGACCTAAGTTAAACCGGGCCCTGGCCGACAATGACCCAAATTTAAAAATGTAATAGTTATTCCTAGTTCATATCCGCTGGGGCCTAAATTGGCCTTGGTTGGATTTGCGTTAAAGAGTAGGCTTTTTTTTTTTTTTTTTTTTGGTAGAAGACCGCTTCATGTCCGACATCATTGATGTGGTCCAGGGCAGACATGGCAGTGACAATTACGATGGGCTACGCTGCTTGTCCGGCCTTGGATAGCACTCTATCCAATTTCCTGTCTTGTTCGGAGACTGTTTCCCATCATGTTATTTTTTGAAAAAATCCCTCCGAAACAACAGAGTTGGTTGATCTTTTACTGGGTGAGTTTTATTTTTTGAACATATGCTGATACCCACATGCTTACTCAGCTTGATTAAGTTCATTTCCATATATTTGTAATGTCCCGAATCCATGAGTTCGATAACCGCAGCCTCCGCTTTAACCGATTGCCACCGACAATATCCAGCGGTGTCGCGGGTGAGCAAGATTTCTCTATTCCAGCTGAGGTTTAACTGAAATGAGAGAATGTCAAAAAAGAGTAGAAAAAACTTTAGTTATAATAACATCTTCGCTAAGCGAGTACTCGCTGCATGGCTTTTCAGCCTGTTGGATGTGGTTTTATGATTTAGACTTGGCCCGTTCCTAACAGTTTGAAACCCTAGAACCTACAGATGCTTTTGTAATGCTAGTGAGGTTGCATTGGGAAATCAAGAAAGCAGTGGAATAGGGTGAGCATTTGTTGTGCTCACTTTTTGCTAGTTTTCTCTCTCTCTTCATATCTCAGTGATGCAATGTCTGTAACATCAATTGCCAAAAATGAGCTTGGAAGCAAGCAGAGAGATTCTTGTGCTCCGAGATGCTTCTCCAGCCAAGTGATGAGAAGAACGCACATCCTGGATGGATTAAAAAATGTGTCCCTTGATGCCATCCAATCAGAATTAACAAGGGAGCATTGCCTTGAGACTCGAGTTTCTGTCCAACATGTTAACAGAGCAATAATCGGACGCATTTGAAAAATATGCAGCCGGAGAATGTATTTTCCCCATCATTCATCATATTTTATAAACCAGAAAATCTGTACATCGTTGCCATATGGAAGCTAAGGTTATATGTGAAAAAACATGTTGATAATCAAGCAAGTCTTTTTCGCCTTTACATCAAAAGTGGTTCTTATGTTCCACCTGATATTTGTCTCATAATGTCTAAAATAATTAGGCGGGGTCGTTTTTTTTTTTTGGGTGCCATCAAAGTTTTTTTTTTAATTGAATTGTTTCAAAAGGTTGATTTGTAAAATTATAGATTTCTCATAAAAAATCTTAAGTCATGTTAGCTACACTGCTGGCCAAAAGTATTGACACCCATGCAATTCTGTCAGATGATGCTCAATTTCTCCCTGAAAATGATTGCAATTACAAATGCTTTGGTAGTAATATCTTCATTTATTTTGCTTGCAATTATAAAAAACAAAAGAGAATGGGAAAAATAATCATTATCATTTCACACATAATTCCAAAAATGGGCCAGACAAAAGTATTTGCACCCTCAGCCTAATACTTGGTAGCAAAACTAATTTTTGTAATTAACAGCAATGGTGCTGGTGGCAATAACTATATCACACTTGCAGCCAGTTAAAATGGATAAAAGTTGACTCAACCTGCGTCCTGTGTCCTTGTGTGTACCACATTGAGCATGGAGAAAAGACAAAAGACCAAAGAACTGTTTGACGACTTGAGAAGCAAAATTGTGAGGAAGCTTGGGCAATCTCAAGGCTACAAGTCCATCTCCAAAACCCTAAATGCTCCTGTGTCTACCGTGTGCAGTGTCATCAATTAGTGTAAAGCCCATGGCTCTGTGGCTTATCTCCCTAGATGTGGACGAAAGGAAAAATTGACAAGCAATTTCAATGAAAGATTGTGCGGATGGTGGATAAAGAACCTCGACTAACATCCAAACAAGTTCAAGCTGTCCTGCAGTCTGAGGGTACAACAGTGTCAACCCGTACTATCCGTCGGCATCTGATTGAAAAGGGACTCTATGGTAGGATACCCAGGAAGACCCCACTTATGACCCAGAGACATACAAAAGCCAGGTTGGGGTTTGCTAAAACGTACCTGGGAAAGCCAAAAATGTTTTGAAAGAATGTTTTCTGGTCAGATGAGACAGAAGTAGAGCTTTTTGGGTAAAGGCATCAACATAGAGTTTCCAGGAAAAAACAAACGATGCCTTCAAAGTAGGGCTGGGCGATATGGCCTTAAGCACGTATCACGATAAATTGAGCAGATTTACCTCGATAACGATAAATGACGATAAATTCACCCAAGCAGACCGTTATATAATTTGAAAATCTGAATCAATGCATGAAATACAGATTAACCGTTTCTTGATTTATTTACCAGCTTTCAATTTAATATATTTAACAATTGTACATGCAGTCTAAACATTAAGTATACAAACATTTATTGTAAACAATAAGAATTCAAGTATGAACATTTAAAACAGCTTGTATGGCTTGAACAATGTACATTGTCAAAATCAATATGCCTGTGCAAACATGTCATTGTAACACAAATTACTTACAGCTTGAACAGTACACTTCAAAAAGACAACTTATTGTTAATGGCTGCTGTGACATAATTACTCAACACAAGTGTTTACTGCAAGGTTTCAGGGTTTTTTTCCCCAGTGCATTTTTAATACATACACGTATACATTAAAGCTACATTGATCAAATGACACAGAATTAAGCACATACAGAAAAATAGCTGCGGCCATCAAACAGTTATATTATAATTTTCACTGTTAGATTGTACTTTATGCTGAATGCTTTACCATCACAAAAGCTATCAGAGAAATCACACACAGACAAGAGATACACAATAACGTGATAAACTAATGCTGCATTCCAGAGAAGTGGGAAGTCGGATTTATCCCACTCGGATGGGTACCAGTTCCGACCTCAAAGCGTTCCAAGCAAATGTAAACAACAAAGATGGCTGATCGCGACAAAGTGTTTTTTATTTTGGCCATCCAAGACATTTTGACCTCCAGCGAACCTGCCTTCCTATAAGCGATCAAATAGTAGAGGAAAAATGACGACTGCGTTATAGCCCACACTGTAAACTGCCCTTTTTTAGTTAAATCCTTTGCTGATCGTCAATATAAAAACATAGCACAACAAAGATAATTCACTGTATGAGAAAAAAATACATGGCGTCTCAAATAAACTTGATTTACTTCATTATTGTGTTATCATTCAATACGTTTTCATGAGCGCCATTTTGTCCAGTGACGTCAGATTGAAACAACTTCGCGACTTGGACCTCCCAGTTCGAGTGGCGTTCCAATGATATTTTCCCACTCGGAGGTCGGAAAAGTCCGACATCCCACTTTTCTGGAACGCAGCATAATTGCTAGTTGCAGTCCGAGACTAATCCACTCATTAAGTTCAGCTGTTTCGACAAGTTTAGAGCCGCTATCCGACTCCATCACGTTCATTTGTAGCGTTAACCGCTAGCATTAGCCACTAGCGTTAGCCTGTGGCTTGGCTACTAGTAAAAAGAATTGAAAGCGTCCTCTTTGGAAATCGTGAGAACAAGGGACGACAGCGGGTGAAAGCCCGTCTGGGTGCCGCCAAGAGTCAATTTAATGTCGGGTGAAAGTTTGGCGAACCTCCCTTAAGCAACACTCCATCACGTTTGCTTGTAGCGTTAGCCGCTAGCGTTAGCCTACCGGGCTCGTTTGTTTGGCTTCCTGATAACCACGTGACTCCATACGTAACCACACTGTCTGCTTTCTTAAAGGGGAATGAACATAGCCAAACAACACAGAGTCAAAGCGGGATAAAAAGACTATATTTTCTTGTTTTATTAAATTACCGAATTTACCGTCATGGTCAAAATGACGTCGGTCATCGTAAAGAATTTCGGTACCGATAAAATTTTAGGTTTACTGCCCTGCTCTACTTCAAAGACAAGAACACGGTCCCCACAGTCAAACATGGCGGAGGTTCCCTGAAATTTTGGGGTTGCTTTGCTACCTCTGGCACTGGATTGCTTGACCGAATGCATGACATTATGAAGTCTGAAAACTACAAACAAATTTTGCAGCATAATGTAGGGCCCAGTGTGAGAAAGCTGGTTCTCCCTCAGGGGTCATGGGTCTTCCAGCAGGACAATGACCCAAAACACACTTCAAAAAGCACTAGAAAATAGTTTAAGAGAAAGCACTGGAGACTTCTAAAGTGGCCAGCAATGAGTCCAGACCTGAATCCCATATATCACCTGTGGAGAGATCTGAAAATGGCAGTTTAGAGAAGGCACCCATCCAAATCTCAGAGACCTGGAGCAGTTGGCCAAAGAAGAATGGTTTAAATTCCAGCAGACCATTGTAAGGAACTCATTGATGAATGCTGGAAGCAGTTGTCCGCAGTTATTTTTTTTTCAAAGGTTTTGCTATCAAGTATTAGCCTGAGGGTGAAAATACTTTTGTCCGGCCCATTTTTGAAGTTTTGTGTGAAATGATAATGTTTTTTTTTTTCATTCTCTTTTGTGTTTTTTCATTGCAAGCAAAATAAATATAGATATTACTACCAAAGCATTTGTAATTGCAATCATTTTCTGTGAGAAATTGGGCATTATCTGACAGAATTGCAGGAGTGCCAATCCTTTTGGCCAGCAGTGTATTATGCTGGCAAAGGTATGGTGAATGCTGACTTTAGCACAAAATGTCCCCTCTGTTAGTGTCCATTCTGTTGCGTCCAAATGGCACCCTATTCAAAAAATGAGCCAGGTACTATAATCAGAGTAAAGTATAAGCCCTGCGCTTGATGTAGACGTGCTCATGATTTACTCACAGCATTCCATTTGAGCTATAAAAACAGAATTTCCTGGACTTTTGCATTGTTGTCAAGCATCGTTTCGTACAGCACATCAGACTGATGGAAACAAACAGGAAAGTTATTTAGCATCAGTACTCGGCATTTAATGGGTCCCTCCTCATTGCATGTCGAAAGGAAGCTTCAAGGATTTCCCACACGTATGTGCACTGTATATGTGGTGATGGGAACAAGTTTTCTTGCGTTCACCTTGTTCTTATCTGGGAACAAACTTTTAAGACACCATATAATATTTCCTTAATCGGTACAAACGGTATTCTACTTTTTGGTGAATTTCCAGGTTGGATTGCAATTTGAAGATTGCATTTCAAGGTAGCATTATGATGTCAATCCTTACGGACAGTTAAAGCCATGATGTTGCCACAAAAGAAGCAGATAAGCAGTTTTCCTCTGTGTGGTTAAGGTAATACCCGTTGGGTGGGAGTCTACGCGTGTCAAATGAAAAGATTAACCAAAGGATAAATGGCACGGACAACATAAGCTTGAGCTTTACCCACAGTGGAACAAAGTTTGCCCTAAATTATCAGTGAAACAGTATATTCTGCTTAGTGGTATGTGCATTCATTGAATTGTGTTTAAACATTTTCTATGTTTCATTTGAAACTGGGTAAGCCCCTAATGCACATGCAAAACATGCCAACTGATTATAGCTTTGCTCATACAGTATCTGGCCAGTCACACAGAAGGTTGAAAGTAGAGAGGATTTTTTTTTTCTCCCAACCTCTGACATTCCAGTCCATCCAAAACAAGAAAGCAGTGAATAACCTATAAAAAACATGGCACATATTGAAGATTTAAGGTTAATGATAGTTGAAATAATTGGCATTTCTTTAGCGTGGCTCTAAAACCTTTATAGATGAACAAAGATATGCATCATTCCAGATCTTCAGAATTTGAGTGACTTGATTTTATGGAGTACACAGAAGCGGAGAGTCCTTTTTATCATCCGGAAAAGTTTTAGTGAAGGCCATAATAAGTGCAGGAAAAAAAAAAACTAGCATGTACTTTAAAACAAAAATGCTTCTACAGTATTACCGTAATTTTCAGACTAAAAGATGCTACTTTTTTCCTTCATTTTGAATACTGCGGCTTATAGTCCAGTGTGGCTTATTTGTTGATTTATTTGGGTTAATAGGTAACACTTTATTTAACAGAATTATGACATGATACAATAAAGGGCATTAATGAATGCATATGAAAAATATCATTTTGTGTCATCTGGCAAATTATGTCACTAATAGGGCTGTCAAACGATTAAAATTTTTAATGCAGTTAATTACTGCTTAAAAATTAATTAATCGTAATTACTCGCAATTGAAACCATCAATAAAATATGCCATATTTTTCTGTAAATTTTTGTTGGAATGGAAAGATAAGACACAAGATGGATATAGAGAACAAGTATTTGATACACTGCCAATGGGTTTTCCCATTGGCAGTGTATCAAATACTTGTTCTCCCCACTGTATACATTCAATATACGGTACATAAGTACTGTATTTTTTTTTTTTATTATAACAATAAATCAACAAGATGGAATTAACATTATTAACATTCTGTGAAAGTGATCCATTGCTAGAAAGACTTGTAGTTCTTAAAAGATAAATGTTAGTACAAGTTATAGAAATTTTATATTAAAACCCCTCTTAATGTTTTCGTTTTAATAAAATTTGTAAAATTTTCAATTACAAAAATAAACTAGTAGCCCGCCATTATTGATGTCAATAATTACACAATGCTCATGGGTGCTGAAGCCCATAAAATCAGTCACACCCAAGCGCCAGCAGAGGGCAACAAAACTCCAAAAAAACACAAGTAACAAGTGGACATTGCACTGTGCTGTCATTTTAATCTGTTCGAGCGGGGCATGTGCGTTAATTGCGTCAAATATTTTAACGTGATTAATTTTAAAAAATAATTACCACCCGTTAACGCGATAATTTTGACAGCCCTAGTCACTAAATGCATTTATGTCCAGCTGGGATCTTTTACATCCATTCAAAAGTGAGATCGTTTGCTGGATAACACTAAATGACATCTCTAAAACGCATTCATTAATTCTCATGATACTGTCATGTCATAATTGTGATTGTCTTATGATAGTCCTATGGCACCACTATCATATCAAGTGCTACCAAATACCATAACTAGCAATTAATAAAACAACTGGAACAGTAACTGAAGAAATAATTAGCACAGAACATATACATTTTCATTGTTATTTACATATGTAGAGCTGCAATGCATGCTAGGAGGCATGTTGAACAACAAGAAGTGTTGACAGCAGGTGGCAGCAGAGGTTGAATGTCTCCCCCAAGGGAGCAGTGATCGACAAATAAAGCTTCTTCAAGCAATGAAGCTTTGCAGCCAATTAGTATAAAGCCTCACGGTGGTTTATTTGTTCTTATGGCAGTCGTATAATTCCGCTGTCAAATAAAGTGTTACCGGTTAATATCTTTTGGTGTAAATATCCCAGAATGCAGTGAGGATGGCTGCGGCTTATAGTCCAGTGTGGCTTATCTATGAACAAATGTCGATTTTTCGGACTATAAGTTTTTTTAGTTTGGCTGGGGGTGCGGCTTATACTCAGGAGCGACTTATGTGTGAAATTATTAACACATTATGATATAATTTCACATTTTATTTTGGTGTTTTGGAGTGACACTGATGGTTTGGTAAACTTGTTAGCATGTTCTTTATGCTATAGTTACCTGAATAACTCTTAATAGCTATGGCCACGTTCGCGTTCTACCTTTAGCAATGTGTGTTCAATTGTATTATTAACTTTTTTATATTGAAATGCATGCTTTTAGTTTGTGGCGCTTTCACGCCCACGTGGGGGCGCACTCGCCCTTGTTTACGCGAAGAACAGCGCTCACACGCCAGAAGAAGATGGACAGCTACGCAGCGTCTCTGAACGAGTGGGCGAGAGAGAGAAAGAGACATGGCTGCGAACCTGCGTTCATTGTTTATGCTTGTAAAATATCTCTACAGAGGCAACGCCTGTGTGTATCATCTTTTCTGTTGTTGTTGTGTGTTTTCCACCCGCGATCGGAAACTTAGAGCCAGTTTTGTGGTTGTTTGAATGATGTGCTAATGCTAGCGAACGCATGCTAACCGTTTGTGTCATTGCTATTATAGCACCTAATTATCATTTATTTACGTTGATGCGAACCTGTTTGGTGTCGAGGACGAAATTGATACAGCAAATTATACGGACATCCAGCATCGTCATTTGGGAGTTAAGCTCGCTGTATAGCCAGGACTGAGCCGTAGCGTCCTGGTGAAGACAGTATATTCACATTTCGTTGTTCATGCACTGTACACTGTACGCTTATTCAGCATGTTGTTCTCTATTGTAGTTTTATATTAAATTGCCTTTCAAGATGACATATCTGTTCTATGTGAAAATGCGACTTATACTCCGGTGCCACTTATATAAGTTTTTTTTCTCTTCGTTGGGCATTTTATGGCTGGTGCGACTTACACTCAGGTGCGACTTGTACTCCGAAAAATGCGGTATATACTATAGGTATAGAAAAGACAAATGTTTTGGGGCATTACTTGACAGTCCTTCTGTGGTTCACTATGTGTTCCTCATGCTTGCCATACAATATTGGATCACTATGGTCAGACAATTAAATAGCACTAAATATCACAAAGAATGAAGCTAAACACATGCTGGTATTCTGGTTGTTGAGTATTGTCTGGAACCCAAATCTGATTGAAACAATGGCACTGAAATCATTTTGACCTCACACATTGTTCTGTTTTTCTGAGGTGTGCTGTTAAGCTTGGCACAGTGTACTGTAATCTACACGCTTTAATAAAAAACTTCTCTCTACCCCATATGGAGACATATGGTTCATTACAGAAACGACCATGACGCAGAGTTTTGCCCCATTTGGCTTCATGCACCCCACAAGGCCCTTGCTTTATATGCTGCCCTACATGCTTGATGTCCTCTTTCAAGCTATGGGAAATGTTAACACGTTAACACTAACAAGTCGGTGTCTCAAATCACTCCATCGAAATAATAATGTGCCAAAGTCTTGAAATGGGTTTAGTATGGAACCCCAAAAATGTAAAAATTAAACAAATAAACATGACATTTTGAAATGAATGCCATTTTGATAAACAACAGACGAATTGTGTAATATGGCCCTTAAATTGTAAAATAATATTATTGTGAAAAGGATTTTTCAAGCTAAAAAGTGTTTTTCACAAAGCATTTTATTTATTTCACAAAGCTTCTTTCCACAATAGTCTTTCTATATTTTAAAATGACATTTTTCAGCAAAATGACATTTTACAAGATAAAAAGTGTTTTTCACAAAGTAATTTTTTCATGTCTTTTTCCACAATGGCCTTTTAGTTTCATAATGTTGTTTTTCAGCACAATGAAATGTTTTCTGTGAATCGAATACATTATGTTAGTTAAGTGATTAGGTCAGTTAAAGTTAAGTGATTGGGATAGGTGGGTAGCAGTGTTGTTAATAACAGCGTTATTATTATTATTTTTTAGTAGTGAGTAATCTAATTAATTACTTTTCTCATCTTGGCAACGCCTTTACCGTTACTGAGGATGTAAAGGCGTGCGTTACCATGCGTTACTACGTTGGTAGAATGACGCCAGAAAAGTCTGAGAGACACGGACTCACAGGAACTCACAGAGACGAGAGAGCAAATCGGGAGTCGGGAGGAAGGAAGGGAGTTGTGAAGCCGTTGCAAACGCTATGCTATGTGGCTCCAGTAATACCTGACTGAAGCAGATAGCCTACAAACCTATGCCCACATGATGCTATGGTAGATATCACATGTCTGTAAAACTAGTTGCGAAATGACAGACAAGGCTGCGTTAGCACATGTATAGAGAACTAGATGTGAATTGATAGACTCCTTGCCATTTTAAAGCAGTAGCCTTCACAGGAAGGCTATGTTGTAAAGAACCTTCCGAGCAAACCTAAGTAACTTTTTATCTAAAATACTCCTAAATCGGCAAAATCTTGACTTGAATACATCTTTAAATGATGAAACAGTTTTAAAACTTTCACATATAGACTCATACAGTATAGGGAACCAATGCAATAACGGGAGCAATTTTAACAACTTTAACGTTTGATTCACAACATTAAATGACTCCCAAACATCGAAGGTTACTTTTTTTTTTTTTTGGAATGAAAAAAAAAAACAAAAAACATGAAAAGTAACACCAATTACTTTGCTAAGTAACTTATTACGCTTACATTCAGGTAATGGAGTTTCTAACTCAATTACTTTTTGGGAGAAGTAATTTGTAACTGTAATTAATTACTTTTTAACCCTTTAAGGTCTGGGCCTATTTTGTCTGATTTTGCATGCCTTTGAAGTTGCCTTTATATTTCAAAGAAAGAATTGTTTACGATGGCCTGCTTTGGTCCCTTTTTTTGTGACACCTTGAACTTCATGTCCAAACGGTTGTTTCCTTCACCGACCAATTATAAATCATCATTTTGGGCCCAAGAAGACCAAAAATTCCAAATTCGTTTTGTCAAAATTTTTAATATTGATGTCCAATTGACAACCAAACATGCGTAACGAACCGTTTTGAAACTTTGTAATATTTATTCAACATGTTAGGATGAACATTCAACCCAAAAAATTTAGAATAAATAGTCTTATATTTGACAATTCAACATAAACAACAGGTATAGCCATAGGCGTTTTTTGCCTTTATACATTCTCTAGTCAAAACACGTTATATACAGCAGACCGAACAGTGAAAAAATATATACCATCTAACACAAAAAGTGTTTAGAGGCCATCTCTTTATGAGTTTAGGTATTGCGGCCCATCACCTGATGAAAACTATGTACACACAATCAAGCTTCTTGAACACACATTTATATACACAAATTGAGAAGACGGATTGTGGGACAAAAAAATATATATATAACATTGGGGGGAAAAAAAGCATTTTCAAAAATATTTACAATAAACAAGTTAAAATTTTTTCAGGCATGTCATTCCGAAAAGCAGTTTCGTCCTGAAATTCGACACAGGGCGACATCACACAGCCCACACTTCCATGGGGTGTCGGTCCTCTTTCCACCCTTCCATTTTCATTTCACTTTACTTTCATTGTCACTATAAATGTACATGAAAAAAAGTCAGTATTTATGAAAATAATAAAGAATAAAATAAAAATATTTACAGCAATAAATAATAATGGAAATCTATATGTATGACAATAGAAAGAATACCATAGCTGAATAGTTGCTACATCCCTAATCTGCATATAGAAAGATCACCACAATTATAAATTCCTGCCTTGGATACACACAGTGCACGTACGACTTTGATCTGATATGCACATTTTATTATTATATACACAAACACACACTTATATTGCATCAGAATTAACTTTGTCTTGCAATATCAAAAGAAACTTTTTCAGCATTAAAAAAAAAAAAAAAAAAAGTGAGTTTGGTTACCTCTGCTCGTCGATGGCGTCACCCACGTGTTCAAATCCGTCACTAGCTTCACTCGAGGACTCTTCCGAAGACGACGATGATGACGAATTTGGACCATCCTCTTCCTCAAGTTGATCAAAAAGCACAATTGCTTGCGCTAAATTTAGTTTTCCGTTCATTCTCAAAGTCACACAAAGTCGCTGCTCGATCCAAACGGCCGTCGCTCGCCATCTCGCTGCTTCAGAACACTCCTCCCTCTCGTTCGGTGGAACCTCGCACGGCAGTTATATTTATAAAAAAAAAAAAAAAAAAACGCATTTTGTGCTTCCACTGTGACTTCGAAAGGGTTCGTTTGATTTGTGTTTTTTTCATGGAGCTTCCGTTTTGAAAAAGGACAAGAAATGATGGAAATATAGACATAAACAAATGATCCATGCAGCGTTTTAATGTTTTTTGAGAGGACAATAAAACTATAAAACTTAAATGACAATATCTCACGTTTTAGTTGGTCGCTTGACTTCAAATAATAACGAGAGTAAACCGCAACTTCCGCACTTTAAAACGAGACCAACCAACGGCATGTGGGTGACGTAATTAAAACGTGAGAGCGCTTCAAAGACGACGTGCGCTGTGGACGCGCCGGCGCGTCCTTCGACTCTCAAGGGTTAAAAGTAAGATTAACAACACTGGTGGGTAGTAACACGTTACATGTACTCCGTTACATTTATTTTAGTATTTTTCAGAAAAATGTACTTCTAAGAGTAGCTTTACTAAGCTATACTTTTTATTTTTACTTGAGCAGATTAGGGAAGAAAAAAACGCTACTCTTACTCTGCTACTTTGGGCTACACAAAAGTCGTTACATTTTTCCTCTTTATTCTACATTTTAGATTTTTTTTTTTTTTTGCCTGCGATGCCAAGAGTAGAGATGTGCCTGGTGTATTTCACCAATGAGACGTTGCAACAGTAATCACATGACTTCATTATACCAATCAGACGCAAGCTTGCCATTCTATCTTTACGCCAGCCTGTTCAATCATGTGGTGTTTTTAAAGCACGGTAAAAAATGAAGTATTAGATATAGAGTGCTGGCCTCAACATGACTCGCGCGGATTTTAACCTCTCTCCCAGTTTTTATTTGGCACTGACTGACCACGGAAAACCGGAGATATGACCATTTAGTTTCAAAATAATAATTATGAAGGAACTCTTCTCTATTCAAACTCGGAACTATTTTCTCCACCAGAGGGCAGTCATGCTCTTTGGACGAATAATGCTTCACTTAGGTATTTTTTCCCCTCTGGTCGGAATTCGATGATTTTTAATTTTTTTTTTTAATTTTCACCCTTTTGGGGTTCCATAGCTTTCATAGCTTCTCATTCTACATTTGCGGTCAGATAACAACTCTTGCCAGTGAGGGGTGAAATGATACACACCTACTGAAGGTACATCGAGTGTAGAATCGGTCACTCAAAGGAATTTAACATATTTTTTTGTTAATAAACTATGATAAATTGTTGCTGCTGTTTTTTTTTTTTGCTGGTTTATTGTATGCTACTGCTGTTTTATTCACAGTAAATTAATGTTATCAGTGGCGGACTTGGCAATTTTGGGGCCTAAGGCAAACATATCCAAATGCCCTCTTCATGGGTCAGGGGTGAAAAAGGTGAGAAGGGTGTGGAGGAAATATGTTCCGGAACACTAGGGCTGTCCTAAACGACAAAATTTCTCCTGATTAGTCAGCCGACTAGTTTTACGATTTGTCGACTATTCTAATAATTTTCTTTTTTTTACTAATTTAGCAATGACATTTTTGTTGACGCTTATTTATTCACAAAACCATTTTGGAACACTTAAATTCTTTATTAAAGTACAAATAATCATGTAAATAATTATTAATGACAAATAAATAATGAGGTTAAATGCTGATAGCATTTACTAGTGCAAAACAATGGAAAGTACACAAATTCAGAACACTGACTTTGCCTTTCCAACATTATTCAAAACAATTCTTTTAAAAAAAATTCTAGCATTAGTATTGTAGTATGCTACTATATATAATACTAGTATAATAATTATAATAATTATTCATTGCCAATCATATTTGTCATAAAGAATGTCATTTGAAAGCTATTCTTAGTGGAGAATCTGTATTCTGTAGTATTTACTCAACATATTAGAATATTAATTCTGAAGTATGTGGGATTAACTCCAGAAATCGTTATTTATATGACGAACATGACGTGCTTTTATTTTGAAATGTTCACCGAGGTACGTTCGCTAAACCGCTAACCGAAAGCTTTATACTCCGTAAAAAAACATTCTTCGTGGTTTCACTAATAGATTGAATTTTTTTTTCCGTCAGCAAATGCTGTTAACCAGCTGTTGAGTGTTATTGTATGACTGATTTGACCTATTCTGCATTGTTTCGCCACAGGATGTGCTGTCGTGTATTTTCTGTTCGGTGTGAAGAAGAAGAAGTAGTTAAAAGAGGCATTAGTGGCCTGTTCTTAACTTCTCCCTCACTGCACTTTGGCTCTTATGGAAAGCACGTTCGCTCATGTGTTCAAAATAAACGATAGCCGACGTGCAACGTAGCAAGTGAGCTGTAAAAATAGCGAGCTTAGTGGCGTGAAAAACACGGGAGAGCTAAGTGGAGCTAACGAACAGCTAAGCGATGCTAAACGGAGCTAAGCGAAGCTAAACGGCGCTAAATGAAGCTAAGCGACTGATACTCAGTCCGTCGTCATGGAACAGTCCATTGTAGTGCGTGTGTGTGGGGGAGCGATAATATAAATGCATCATTCAAATGGCTTTCTTTTTTGTTTTGTTGTTTGTTTGTTTGGTATGCTGACATAATTATACATGACGAATAGTATGGGTGCTGCTGGCTCCGGTGGCCCAAGCCCTTGCTCGTTGGGGCAAGGGCAGCTGGTTGGGGTCCCCCTACTGGTTGGGGGCCTAAGGCGATCGCCTACTTCGCTTGAATAGTAGATCCGCCTATGAATGTTATTACGTTTTTATGTAAGATTTAAATATCTCATCACATAATGACAATTGCAGTTAAACTTCTTTTCTTAAAATAAACTTATTTTTAAAAGACACAGTTATTATTTCTATCTATGTGCTAAAAATGGCCTGTCAAAATGGCGGACAGCTGCACATGTGTTTCTTGCCATGGCATGGATAAAAATGTCACAAGCATAGCTGTAATGTTGAAACACCATGTTTTTAATTTGCACTTTTTGTGTCTCTACTAACTCTTCTACTGTATTGCACCACCATAGCATTCACTCACGTCACATTACTTACATGTCAAATTCTAACCACACATATGCCAAAAAGGGGACGTTCAAATGACTAGTTTTGTGCGGGTGGACAAGCATGTAGCGTATCTTAAACCATCTCTTATTTATTTATTTTTTTAAGTTCCATCTGTACAAGGATCTTTTTGACAATATTTTTATCTGTGCGTGGAATTTGTAGTGGCCTGAATAATGTTTAGTTCAACTTCGGCAGACCCAGAGCAAGACTTTATCAAACTTGACAACTTTGTAACGCTTAATATTCATGAGCTTCACCATGCCTTCGGCCAAGAAGTTTGCCAGCTTGGAGTATTAAAAGCTTCATAAACAATTTGAACGGTAACTAAGTCTGACATTTTTACTGCTAAGACGACTCACAGCGTCAAAACTACACATTGAGTCAGCCAGTTATTTTTTATTTTAGATTTAATTTAAAATGCCTGTGACACAAATAAGCATGTTTATTTCACATTACATGCGGTATTTTATGCTCCTGAATGAAATTTACCGCTGGGATTTGTGTGGAAGTGATTGATGTATTTATCCAATTTTTTGAATCCCGCGCCATGAAAATGAGCGACCTGTTTTGACGAGAATTGCTAATTGCGGATAAATTCATTTATTTTTCGCATCCTGTTACCCAAACGGCTGCAGAAAAATGTTGCTGCACCAGGGAGAGGCATGTGAGCCTTTTTGGGGTTTCAAAAGGTTCCCATTCACCGGTGGATATTGGCCAAAACAAGCCCTACTACTTACGAGGAAGTGAGTAAACATCGTGTTTTGCATTATGTCACATACTGGGATCATTTTAATACGTAGGTGTCGTGCATTTTGTGGCTGACATTCTCCTTGTCCACTCGGCCGACAACTGGTGGCTTGTCGCACATCCCCCCGCCAGGAGAGCACTATACTCGGTTTATTGCCCTCTCCATGTGCCCAATGTTCTGTCCATCTGCTTCCCCGCAAACGAGTCCTCTGCCCTCAGCAGGGGAATGATGAGCTCTAACTTGCTTGCCACCGGGCGGGTTGCAATCTGCGAAGACAATCAACAACCCTGCCGCCGAGTGAAATGATCTGGGCTAGTTATGTGTGATTTTCCGCTTCAAAACTTTGAAACATCACTCGGTTCGGGTTAGCATGTCGGCCAGCTGTCACACCTCTTGGTTTGTTTACATTCTCCGAAGCCGGCAGGGAAATGACAAAAGCCTAACTACGGTGGCATAAAATATCTTTCAGGAGGTGCCACAGTAAAGGTGAAGTCTACAGTTTTGACCATTATGGACTAATTTTGCCATGTCATACTGAATAAATGCATTTTTATTATTTCATATTCCATTTAGCACAAGACTGTTATTTGTCATGACCATACCACTTATTTAGCTATTGGGGAAAATACTTAGATAAAAAGAATATCCTGTAAAAATATTGGAGTAAAGAGACTGAAACAATGACATTTAGCGACTCTCTTCGTCACATTTTCCTCTTTCCGAATAATTCCCCCTCAGTGGGCTGAATAGTAAAACAGATGAAACCATTCTCCTGATGACGTCATCCACCTGTTGGGGACGCTAAAGCCCTATAATGGTAGGCATGGCTAACCGGCAGATTAAAAAGACTAATTTCTCGTCATCTACGCTTTGCAAAATTGTTGTATATAGTCGAATTGTCTCAAAATATGATTCTAATTCACATAATAATGCTATTTAAGACTTTTTTTTCTCCTGTCGTACGCATTTGCTCCTGAACGAAATGTACAGCTTGGATGTGTGTGGAAGTGATCGATGTATTTATTACATTTTTTGAATCCCGCACCATGAAAATGAGTGACTCCCGGCCAGAGTCTGGATTGATGAAGAAGGCGAATGTGACGTCAGTGGTAGAGATTATCGTCGCAATACAGCCATTACTATAGTATGCAGATGGGCTGTTGTGTTGAGTCTTCCACACCCCTCGGTCTTCTTCGCATACCTGCCTATCCTCGGATTGGGCCCGGGGAACCCCTGCTCTCATCTTTGGTTCTTGATTGTGTTGAGATTTCCAGACCCCTCGGCCCTTTTTACTTGCCCACCTAGAGAGCGCAATACTCGGCTTGGGCTCGGGCAGCCATGCGCTCAACGTCACCATTTTTTCCACCGAAATTGTGCCATTTTCAGCGTTCATTCCCGTCTGCGTCCCCAGCAACGAGCACTGCCTGCCAGGGCACCAGCAGAACGACGAGCCGAAACTTGCTCGCCGCCGGGGGCTGGCCGATCGGTGAAGACAATGACCCCCGCCACCATGTGTGACATGATCGGGTTTGTTTTGTGGGATTTTTCATTTTCGAAAGCTGAGGAAAAGACTTGGAAGAGCTGCTCGGTTCAGGTTAGCATGTTGCCTAGCTGTCACGCCTCCTATTTTTTTTAACGCTCTTTTCTCCATCTCTGAAGCCGGGGCAGGGAAAAGACGAAAGTCGGCATAAATTACCGTTCGGGAGGTTTAAGAAGTCGGTAGTTTTTACCATTATGCGGTAATTTAGCCCCGTCGTATCGAATAAATGCATTTTTAATATTTCATATTCCAAGCCATTGGGGAAAAATACTTAGATAAAAAAAAAAATCCTGTGAAAATATTGGAATACAGCGATAAAAAATAAAAAAGATAACATTATGCTGCTCTCTGTCGCAATTTACTCGTTGTGAATGTTCCTCCACCATTGGGCTGCATTCTAAATCAGCTGAAACCGTTACTCTGCCGACGTCATGACCCAGATGGTGGCGCCAGAGCGCCATAATGACAGGAGTAACTAAATGGCAGATTGAAAGACTAATTTCTTGTCATCTGCACTTTGCCAAATTGTTGTATATAGACGAATCATCTCAAAATATGATTTTAATTCATATGAATTAATATGATTTGAATAATATTAATTCAATATGAATTTAATTAATAATGCTATTTACGATTTTTTTTAAATGAATCACAGGTACTGATGATGAAAGTGGTGAAGGCACTGCTTATTTTGTCTCAATATCTACGGTAAAAATTTTATGAAATTCCCCTCATAGTTGTATTTATTTAGCATGCATGTTTATGTGTCTTTCTTTGTAGCAGAGCCACTTTATGAAGTACTTTGTAACGTTCATCTAAGTGGATTACAATAACGTTTTGTTGTTGTTGTTTTTCTTAATTAAAAAAAAAGTATATATAAATAAATAAATAAATAAATATATATATATATATATATATATATATATATATATATATATATATATATATATATATATATATATATATATATATATATATATATATATATATATATATATAATTAGGGCTGTCAAAATTATCGCGTTAACGGGCGTTAATTAATTTTTTAAATTAATCACGTTAAAATATTTGACGCAATTAACGCACTAGGCCCGCTCAGACAGATTTAAATGTCAGTACAGTGAAAGGCCAACTTGTTAATTGTGTTTTATGGAGTTTTTCCGCCCTCTGCTGGCGCTTGGGTGTGACTTGCATATGTTATGTGGCGTAATGTCGCACTCTGCTGGCGATTCAGTGCAGCTGATTATTTGGGTTTCGGCGCGTTTTTTACGACGTGATTATATGTCGACGCGAACTCACACTAATAGACAGTGCTATTCAGACCAGCTAACGTCCGCATCCAGTATTCAGTGCCAGTTCTCATAGCCCCATCACACTGTTTGTGTCTAATACATGCATCGCTTGTGAGTTATATTCCTCCTTTGTTTATATTCATGAGCATTAGATAGTTATTGATGATGTGTATTTGAATTTGTTCACATATATGGTGAAATGCAGTTACATTGTTAGATGCTTGTGGGCTAATTGGTTAGTGCTACTGCTCAAATGGACACGTGTGTGTACATTTTATGTTATTTTGTGATTTATGCAAGTTATTGACACATTGCCTTGTTATTTTCAGTTTTACAAAAATACAAGAAACGTGCTCCTGTCAAAAAGAGATGACTTCAGTAAAGCCCATGCTACTTTGCCATACCGTCTGATTTCTTTTTGGAACTTATGTTCGCTATCTGTCAATTTGTGTACTCACACACATTGAGGACAGAATAGGGCTACTAGTTTATTTTTTTATTGAAAATTTTACAAATTTTATTAAAACGAAAACATTAAGAGGCATTTTAATATAACATTTCTATAACTTGTACTAATATTCATCTTTTAAGAACTACAAGTCTTTCTATCAGTGGATCACTTTAACAGAATGTTAATAATGTTAATGCCATCTTGTTGATTTATTGTTATAAAAAACAAATACAGTCCTTATGTACCGTATGTTGAATGTATATCTCCATCTTGTCTTATCTTTCCATTCCAACAATAATTTACAGAAAAATATGGCATATTTTATAGATGGTTTGAATTGCGATTAATTGCAATTAATTAATTTTTAAGCTGTAATTAACTCGATTAAAAATTTTAATCGTTTGACAGCCCTTTATATATATATATATATATATATATGTATACAGTGCCTTGCAAAAGTATTCGGCCCCCTTGAACCTTGCAACCTTTCGCCACATTTCAGGCTTCAAACATAAAGATATGAAATTTAATTTTTTTGTCAAGAATCAACAACAAGTGGGACACAATCGTGAAATGGAACAACATTTATTGGATAATTTAAACTTTTTTAACAAATAAACTGAAAAGTGGGGCGTGCAATATTATTCAGCCCCCTTGCGTTAATACTTTGTAGCGCCACCTTTTGCTCCAATTACAGCTGCAAGTCGCTTGGGGTATGTTTCTATCAGTTTTGCACATCGGGAGACTGACATTCTTGCCCATTCTTCCTTGCAATACAGCTCGAGCTCAGTGAGGTTGGATGGAGAGTGTTTGTGAACAGCAGTCTTCAGCTCTTTCCACAGATTCTCGATTGGATTCAGGTCTGGACTTTGACTTGGCCATTCTAACACCTGGATACGTTTATTTTTGAACCATTCCATTGTAGATTTGGCTTTATGTTTTGGATTATTGTCCTGTTGGAAGATACATCTCCGTCCCAGTCTCAGGTCTTGTGCAGATACCAACAGATTTTCTCCCAGAATGTTCCTGTATTTGGCTGCATCCATCTTCCTGTCAATTTTAACCATCTTCCCTGTCCCTGCTGAAGAAAAGCAGGCCCAAACCATGATGCTGCCACCACCATGTTTGACAGTGGGGATGGTGTGTTCAGGGTGATGAGCTGTGTTGCTTTTACGCCAAACATATCATTTTGCATTGTGGCCAAAATGTTCAATTTTGGTTTCATCTGACCAGAGCACCTTCTTCCACATGTTTGGTGTGTCTCCCAGGTGGCTTGTGGCAAACTTTAAACGAGACTTTTTATGGATATCTTTGAGAAATGGCTTTCTTCTTGCCACTCTTCCATAAAGGCCAGATTTGTGCAGTGTACGACTGATTGTTGTCCTATGGACAGACTCTCCCACCTCAGCTGTAGATCTCTGCAGTTCATCCAGAGTGATCATGGGCCTCTTGGCTGCATCTCTGGTCAGTTTTCTCCTTGTTTGAGAAGGAAGTTTGGAAGGACGGCCGGGTCTTGGTAGATTTGCAGTGGTCTGATGCTCCTTCCATTTCAATATGATGGCTTGCACAGTGCTCCTTGAGATGTTTAAAGCTTGGGAAATCTTTTTGTATCCAAATCCGGCTTTAAACTTCTCCACAACAGTATCTCGGACCTGCCTGGTGTGTTCCTTGGTTTTCATAATGCTCTCTGCACTTTAAACAGAACCCTGAGACTATCACAGAGCAGGTGCATTTATACGGAGACTTGATTGCACACAGGTGGATTCTATTTATCATCATCAGTCATTTAGGACAACATTGGATCATTCAGAGATCCTCACTGAACTTCTGGAGTGAATTTGCTGCGCTGAAAGTAAAGGGGCCGAATAATATTGCACGCCCCACTTTTCAGTTTTTTATTTGTTAAAAAAGTTTAAATTATCCAATAAATGTTGTTCCACTTCACGATTGTGTCCCACTTGTTGATTCTTGACAAAAAAAATACATTTCATATCTTTATGTTTGAAGCCTGAAATGTGGCGAAAGGTTGCAAGATTCAAGGGGGCCGAATACTTTTGCAAGGCGCTGTATATATATATACATACATATATATATTGTATATATATATATATATATATACATATATGTATGTATGTACAGTATATAGCTGAACATGTGTCTGTCAGCTTGAGTATATTGTTGTCGCTGTGAACATCATTCGTTCCACTATTTACTGTGCACTGGCTCTTTTTTAGCAATGACGTTAGTCATCGAAATATTCACCTTGACTCGTCTTCAAGAAAAAAACAACTTATCAAGGCAGCAAAGCTACTTTCATTCAAGATCGTTAGCGATAGATCAAGTCATGTCAGGCTGTGTTTTTGTTCGACCGACTTAGTTTGTCATGCGAGATTGAGAGAGAAGGGTTGATCTTTGACCTACAGTGCTTCAGTGTGACCATCCCACGAAAGTCAACATTATTCATTTCCTGTGCTTGATGAGCATCTGCTGCAGAATCCATTCATCGTTCAAACCATTTATCTCTTTTAGCTGTGTACTTTTTGTAACTGATTATGTGCTTTTTACATTGCGGTTGCCATAATTCTTTGCTCAGACTAGTTAAATTTTTATAGTTTGGCGAAGAGCTTAGAGTAGGGACCGCAGTTTTTCTTAAGCGTAATTTACTCAGCTAATATCTCAGCTAAGACGCCGTTTCTTTCCATTTTAAACAAATTCACATGACAGTAATTGAATTTATCTCCCTAAACTAAGTCACAATTACCTACAATGATACTAAATGCAATTTAATATCATGATCAAACTAGTTAGAAGAAATGTTTCCAATTCATTTTAAGTTTTTTTTTTAACAAAAAAAAAAAAAAAAAAAGATTAATACGACAACTAGAAGCATTCACACAAACTTGAATAGGTCTGTTTGGAATAGGCCTGAGCAATATTGGAAAATTAACATTGCGATATATACAGTGTAATGAAAAAGTATCTGAACCTTTAGGAATTTCTCACATTTCTGCATTAAATCACAATCAAATATGATCTGATCTTTGTCAAAATCACACAGATTTAAAAACAGTGTCTGCTTTAATTTTAATGAGGATAGCATGCAAACACAGACAGAAAAGGGAAAAATAAGTAAGTAAACCCTCTGCCTAACGAGACTTAAAGAGCAATTGAAACCATTTTTTACCAAACAGTTTAAGTCAGGTGTGTGCCCAATCACTGATGAGTGGTTTAAAGCTGCCCTGCCCACTATAAAACACACACCTGGTAAGAATTTTCTTGATGAGAAGCATTGTCTGATGTGCATCATGGCTTGGTCAAAAGAGCTGTCTGAAGACCTGCGATCAAGGATTGTTGATTTGTATAAAGCTGGGGAAGGACACAAAACCATCTCTAAAAGTCTGGATGTTCATCAATCGACAGACAGAGAAGTTGTCTACAAATGGAGAGAGTTTGGCACTGTTGCTTCTCTCCCAAGGAGTGCCCATCTACCAAAGATGACGCCAAGAGTTCAGCGCAGAATAGCCAGAGAGGTAAAAAAGAACCCTAGAGTGTCTGCTAAAGACTTACATAAATCACTGGCACAGTCCAGTTTCTCTGTGCACACATCAACTCTATGTAAAAAGCCAAGCATGGTGTTCATGGAAGGACTCCACAGAGGAAGCCACCGCTGTTGCTTGTTTAATGTTTGCAAAAAGGCACTTGGACACTCCACAGACGTTTTGGGAAAATATTTTGTGGACAGATGAAACCAAAGTTGAATTTTTTAGGAATAACACACAACAAAAAAATTGTATATTTTTGTCATTTGGGGTGCAAAATATTGATTATAATTGGTCAGTGAAGAAAACGATAGTTTGGACATGAAATTTATGCTGTCCTGAAAAAAGGGACCCAATCAGGCCATTGTAAACAATGTCTTGTTTGAAATATAAAGGAAACATCAAATGCATGCAATTTAGGACAAAATAGGCCCGGACCTAAAGGATTAAGTACCCAATTGCAGCTGCACTGGTGACCAAGAAAAGCAGTTTGGTCACACTGCTTTGCAGTAGGGAGGGTGAGAGGTTGTACGAGCATGAAACAGAAAAAGATAAAATATATATTTTTTAATTAAAAACCCAACCCTTTTCACCCGATTCTGATCCTCTGAAAAATGGTGTGATCGGCCTGATTTCCGATCACGTGATCGGATCGGGACATCCCTGGTAACAGTATCAACTACAACAGAAACGTCGCCAGCTTTTCTAGGCCTGAGCTTATCTAAGATGGAGTGGTGGGAAGTGGGAAATTTTCCATGTTTCAGATTTTGGGGGAAATAATTGATGTTGTATTATTATACAAGCAAAAAAGGAAAATGACTATCCAAATTGTTGTCAGTGCCAAGTGTAAATGTCAGTTCACGTTCAACCCGAATGAGCAGCTGGTAACGAAAAGCGGCCCATATTTGTATAAATAAATAAAAGAGGCTTCAGTCTTTAAAATATCCATCTCGTAATGTTTTGGACATTGTTGACACGCTTTGTTACATTATCGACAGTGACTAGACTTACACACGTTAGACCCCTGGTCTAGGTAGGAGTTTAGAAGTGCTGTTTTTTTTCTAACGCCTGAAGTCACATTGTGCCTTGCCAAAAACTTCTGAGTTTAAAAATGTTCTGACAGGAAACCACAATTTTGGCATCAGATATTGTGCCACTCGGCTTAGGGGGAAACGCGGATGAGATTTGTAGGAAATATGAGAAGTGCTGATATCCATGGCCATTTACAATATGTTTTGCATGCTATGTCTCCAATAAAGATGTCTGACCTTAAAATGTCATTCATTTCCAATTGCTGAGCCTGTTTTTCCAGACGGCCAATTTAAACTATAATATAATAATTTCAGAAATGTTCTTCGATGTTACCTGCAATCGCGGTGATTTTCATTGGCCAGATACAATCTTGGCTCTCATTAAAAGTAAAGTGACTCGGAAACTGTCTCATCTTTTCCATTTGAATTGTTGCTGTCGGTGGACACATGGATTTGTTCAACACTTGCCGTTGTATTATATTAAGTCTAAACACATTACCCTTTTATTGAGTTGGGGGAACTCAAACCAGCAGTCTAAGAAACAGAAGGAATGCTTCAATAGGTTATTACAATTGGGGGTTAACATTTTTCCAGTGCAAGCTTATTGTTATGTTCCGTCCATTCTTAAAATTGCTGTAAGTTAAGCATTTTTACATTTCTTTTATAAAGTGACATTAAATATAAATTATGGCAAACTAATTACGTTTCTTTGAGCTTTTGTTTGTTTTTTTGTCCCGTTCACAGCTAGATACGTATACACAATGTTAGTTTGTGAAACGTTTCGCAAATGACGACCTTGTGTGGCACAGCAAAGGTTATGTCAGACGTAAAGTATGGCCTTTCATGTCAGAGTCTGACCAATTTTTTGCTCGCTTAACTTATTTTTAACCTTGCAGCACTCCTGAAACTAGCTAAAGTGTGAGTTGACCGTTTGAGAGACTGATCAATAGCTTGTAGTTTAATGTACTGGATGTTACAGTGGTATGAAAAAGTATCCGAACCTTTTGGAATTTCTCACATTTCTGCATAAAATCACCATCAAATGTGATCTGATCTTTGTCAAAATCAGAAAGATGGAAAAAAACAGTCTGCTTTACCTAAAACCACCCAAATATGTATAGGTTTTCATATTTTAATGAGGATAGCATGCAAACAATGACTAAAGGGGAAAAAATAAGTCAGTGAACCCTATGCCTAAGGAGGCTTAAAGAGCAATTGAAACCAATTTTTACCAAACAATTTAAGTCATGTGTGTGCCCAATCACTGATGAGTGGTTTAAAGCTGCCCTGCCCACTATAAAACACACAACTGGTAAGAATTGTCTTGATGAGAAGCATTGTCTGATGTGCATCATGGCTTGGTCAAAACAGCTGTCTGAAGACCTGCGATCAAGGATTGTTGATTTCTATAAAGCCGGGAAAGGATACAAAACCCTCTCTAAAAGTCTGGATGTTCATCAATCGACAGTCAGAGAATGCCAAGAGTTCAGCGCAGAATGCTCAGAGATAAAAACAGAACCCTAGAGTGTCTGCTAAAGACTTACAGAAATCACTGGCACAACTATGCTGTATATTTGTATATATATCAACTATTTGTAGAACTGTGGCCAAGAAAGGTGTTCATGGGAGGTCTCCATGGAGGACGCTACGGCTGTCTTAAAAAAAACACTGTGGACATTCCACAGAAGTTTTGGCAAAGTATGTTTTTGAACTGATGAAACCAAAGTTGAATTGTTTGGGAGTAACACACACTGTAATGCGTGAAGGAAAAATAGATGCCTCAGGGCATGGACAACTTGCAATCATTAATGGAAGAATGAATTCAAAAGTTTATCAGGATGCTTTGCAGGAAAAGTTGAGGCCGTCTGTCAGACAGTTGAAGCTAAAAAGAGGATGGATGCTGTAATAAGACAATGATCCAAAAGACAGAAGTAAATCAACTTCAGAATGGTTTCAGAAGAACAAAATACACGTTCAGGAGTGGCCAAGTCAAAGTCCAGACTTGAACCCCATTGAGATGCTGAGGCATAGGTACCTAAAGACAGAAATTCATGCCAAACATCCCAGGAATCTGACTGAACAACAGCAGTTTTTTTAGAGAAGAATGGGCCAAGATTAGTCCTGATCGATTTGCCAGGCTGATCTGCAGCTACAGGAAGCGTCTGGTTAAAGTTATTGCTGCCGAAGGGGTGGGCCACAAAAAATTAAATGTGATGGTTCACTTACTTATTTTTCCCCCTTCTGTCATTGTTTGCATGCTATCCTCATTAAAATATGAAAACCTATAAATGTTTGAGTGGTTCTATTTAAACCAGACACTGATTTTTCATCTGTGTGATTTTGACAAAGATCAGATCAAATTTGATGGTGATTTTATGCAGAAATGTGAGAAATTCCAAAGGGTTCAAATACTTTTTCATACCACTGTATATCTTTCAGGATACATCTATCATGGGGCTGTATACTTACCTCAGTACGGGTTCCCGGTTCAGGAAAAACAAAAAGGCTTTTTAAAAAAAAAAAAAAAAAAAAAATATATATATATATATATATATATATATATATATATTTTTTTTTTTTTTTTTTTTTTTTTAATCACAGCATTTGAAAGTTAGTTTGTTGGCTAACACTAAAAACAGCTAGATTAAAGTGCAAAATAAATAGAAGAAAACCTCAAACTTGTGAATTTGTGTTTTATTGTCCTAACATTCGGTAATTCTCAGTTTATGTGCAAAAAATAGACAACACACTGTTTTTTGTAGGGATCGACTGAGGTAACAGTTAAAAGTCAGGTAGCCCAAACCACATTGGTAACTTTTTAAAATGTTTTTAATTTAATTTAAATAGAAATAAGACACTACCATTTTCACTATTGTATTCCACACAGTTAACTGTAACCATTACCAGTGAACGTACACTCCCACATAAGATATATTTTTGTATTGGCTAAGATAAAATAAAAAGTGCAAATACTTTCAAAACTGATAAAGCCTCTCAAATCAAGCAAAAATAAATACTCAGTGTTTCAATGACTTCAGCCTAGTGCTAGAGCAAATAAACATTTTCTAATTTGACAAAAAAAAAATATAAAATAAATACACTTCAAAAAGTGTTAGTAATACTGCGTTTGATCGTGGCCACTCTGTACATTCGCCGTAATTTTTCTTGTAATGATCAATGATTAACTTCTTTGTCTGTTTTGGTCTGTCTTCTTTTCACATAGTGTCGGTTGTTGGTTTAGGCGCATTACCTCTACCGCCCCCTGGACTAAAGGAGGACAACTCTGACATGGATTTTTTTCCCCACTTTTTTTTACTCAAACATATTCGCCGTCTGACTGTATGCACCGAAACGTGATGCCCGGTACAAGACGAATACAAATACTGTTACACTCTTAATCTGTTAAGATCAGACTATTTAACCAAAGTAGCAGTGAAACCAGCTGTCGGACTTATTCAGTACCTGCAGCTACTGTTCAAAAGCAGACTCCCTGCTGCTATGTGTATTTGTGTCTGTGTAACTCAGTGTGATATGGTGCTGACAGGACTGGGCCTTGCATTGGTAACGGATCTCCAGACATTGGGCCCAAGGTCTCCTGCCTCTGTTTCCTCTCCTCCTTCAGCACGCTCGCTGCATTTGGCCACATATGTTTGCGGCCGGCGGACCGAAATATATGTTGTAATACTCGTGAGAATGACTGATGTTTTAAAAGATGATCACACACAAACAACAGTTTGGGTGTGTATGTGAAAAAAACCTGTACGGTATTTATGCAAGAACGCACACAACACTTAAGAAAGTGGGAATCCTGCGGTTTAAGCAATTTTTTTGTCAAAGGATGCAAAGAGGACAAGTAAAAGCAGTAGCGGTGTATTGCAGATGTCAAGGCATGCAATGATTTTCAGGGTGTGTGACAGCTGTGATGTGGATTTTTTGTGAGAGATGCTCAAATTACAAGGCAGAGAAGAAGATGAAGAGGGATATTAATTTTTTTCCTGTTTAGGGTGTTTGCATGCAATAGAAACAATTTAATCTGTTCAAAGAAAACAATATTTAGAATAAATGCAAAGACTTGAGAAAATATGAGCAAAACAAGTCGAAACAAACTGACAAAGTTTCAAGCAGTGCTGTGCCAAACTACAATCTAAGTGAGGCCAAAACTCCAGCGTCGTGTCTTATAACACAAGAGGCTATGTATCATAACCAGAGCAGAATGTTGTAAGAATTATAAACAGGCTACTGTGTTCTCTTAAATTATTTTCAAGCCGTATACCAAGAAGAATAAAATGTTCTTACATGGCCTATTCCTATAAAACTTTCTTTTCAACACTCTGTGCCAGTTGCAATTCAGGCTGTCTGAGCGGCATTCGTCACGAGCAGACTGTGAACATAACACGCCATCCTATTAGCTTGAAATTCTTTCCACATCTTTTCTTTTCAAGTAGCTTATTCTTTATAGGTTTTCTAATAAAATACATAATCCACTGTTTGCTTCTGTCTGTTTTTTTGTTGGGCAAAATCCTAACAGATAGTAAAGATTTCAGCATTCAGGGCTTCTGCAGAAACACTGAGAACTGACAGGTGTTATTGATTGAAAGGGTAAATGTCCGAGATTATATAAAAACAAGCTGGGCCAAAATGTCTGCTTTTTACATTTGCTAAGGAATACTATCTTCAGATCTGTCAGCGGTTAAAAAGTATAATCTTGAAGATTTGTAGGATTTTTGTAAATCATCTCATTGATGGATTTTCTTATGTGACAGGACACAAATCCAAAGTTGCTTCCAAAGAAAATTAGTTTAAATACTAATTTGTGGTGGAATATTATCGAGATGTTCCATGCAATTTTCTCAGCTCAACACTTACCCTAATTTTCCGTCTCATCTCTCAAGTTTGGCCAATGCTTAGGGAATTGCTATGTCACGAGACTTCCAGCCTTCTGTGAGTGACCAAAACAAGTTTCCTCCAGCTCATTCTTTGTATTTTTGTCCCTTTTGACACACCCGTTTTATCTACAGTACATCAGGAGTAGATTTCTTAAAAAAGAACATAATTTGAGACTAGAATAACATTGGATTAACTGTGCAATTTGAATGAGTTCATACCGCAGGTCCTAAAGTGCGTATGATAGTGTTGTATCGATCGTAAACGATTCGTTCTTTTTGAACGAATTGTTTGGGTGAACGAGACCGAACTAATCACCTTCTGCACTGATTAGTTCTAGGAAGCTTGGGCTTGCTTGCTGCGTGGGAGGGCGTTGAACAAGTGGCAGTTTCTTGACATCGCGAATGACCAATCAGACGCCAGCATCATCACGGGCAGGGGAGGGAGCAGAAACAGAATCAGAGCGTCTGTCACTCACTTCCACGTGTGGCCAATAAGCAGCCAGCGTGTAGGCGGGAGGCAAGACTGAGTTATGTCACTTCCCGTTCAGTGACTCGGTCCTCCTGACCAAGCTTGCTGTTTACTTGACTTTGCAGTCACGCAGTGAACGAGTCAGAAAGTGAAAGGAAAGGACTTTGTCGCATATTTGTTAATATGGAGCCTATCATGTGCTGCTCAAACACACAAAAACACCACACAAACCGAGTGAGCATGGTTTAGTGTACTACTTTTCTCAAAAAACTCGGGACTACATATGGCGGCATACTATCAAACTTGCAGTAGTTTAAACTCTTTCGCCAGTAGCTACGAGGCAAGCCAATAGTGAGCTACGGTCGCGTGATGGCAGTGCCGGTGGTTAGAACTGTCACTGATTGGAGGCTTCATGGCAGCGATATTTAACACATATGTGCACAGGAAAATGAATATTTTGTATGATCACCATAATACTGATTTGCAATGAAACAGTATGTACAGTACATGTCAATTTTTTCCCGAGTGTTTTATTTATTTTTTTGGGTCAGAGCGTGCCGGGTGTTGGTTGGTTTGACAAATTAATGTCCATCCGTCCATCATATGCTACTCAAGCGCCCAAAAACAACGCACGCGGGCACGGAACATGTAGCAATATGTCTTCATTTTTCTTAACAGACTAATGAGAGTGGAAAGGCGACATTGTAAAGAGCAAACTGTAGCGGATGATGTTGTTGAGTCTCGTAGCTCGCTGAGTAGACGTGTTGCAATTATTAAATTATTTCTCGATGGCATTTGACAATCTGAGATGAGGGGACGACGGGGGAGCTGACTGGATTATTTATTTGTTAATACCAGTGCAAAAATGATATTTCAATACAATCATCTTAATAATGATTTGCAATGACACTGTTTTGTATCAAAATTAGGGCTGTCAAAATTATCGCGTTAACGCGCGGTAATTAATTTTTTAAATTAATCACGTTAAAATATTTGACGCAATTAACGCATATGTCCGGCTCAGACAGTATTCTGCCTTTTGGTAAGTTTTACAGCAAGGTTTTTTGTGCTGCAGCACAGCAGCGAACTCTTGTGGTCGCTTTGCGACAGGGTTTATTTTCTTTCTTGCCAGTTCATATGGCTGCACGAAGTCTCGGGCTGAAGCCTACGTTGTAATGTTGTGCTTATATGATCCTTGGACAAGATTTGTCCGTAAGTATGGTTGTTGTAAAGAATGTACGTATTATGTTAGTAAGCGAAATGTTCTATTTTTTGTATGAGACGCTTTTTGTTTATGTTTAGTGAACCTGTATAGCGTGCTAAGCTAACGTTGTTGCTAATGCAATGCTTGTGTACTTTTTTTTTTTGTAGTTTAATGACGGTCTAAAGAGGACAATGGTTTGAGGCTATTTTATTAATAAATCAGATGAAAAAGGAAGAAGTCTGATTATTAAGGCGTCGTTCACTAGCTGTCTAGCTTTGGAAAAAGTAGACACTTCGGAGTGAGGACAGCATAGACAGATTTAAATGACAGTAGAGTGAAATGCCCACTACAGTCCTTATGTACCGTATGTTGAATGTACTGTATATATCCATCTTGTCTTATCTTTCCATTCCAACAATTTATTTTACAGAATATATATAATTTACAGAAAAATATGGCATATTTTATAGATGGTTTGAATTGCGATTAATTGCGATTAATTACGATTAATTAATTTTTAAGCTGTAATTAACTCGATTAAAATTTTTAATCGTTTGACAGCCCTAATCAAAATGTAGTATTGTTTTCATTTCAAAGCAATACATTTGACAACCATCTATTTACGCTTTAGTTTTAACAATAGTTACCAAAAATAATAGTGAGGAGCATAAAAAGAAAAACACAACAGAGCATGAGGTAAATATAATGTGTTGGTCGTTCCATATTTAGAAATTAAACTTTCGATTTCTCTTTTTATTTGCGTGATAGCAAGCGTGTCACGTAGGCTGGTAGCGGCAAAATATTGTACATCTTGTAATCCTGATACTGAGCTCATTTGTGTTTTTTGCCCCCTAGATCTTGTACTGCTTGCCTGGCAAAACGCCTGCCTGCCCGTTCACCTGTTCTTTCATCAAACTGGCCACCGGATTCTTTGGACACTATCTACCACTCCCTCTCATCGTTTATGAATTAGTAGTGATGTTGAGATGAAGCCTAATGAGGCATTGCACCACTTGAGCCATTTGGTTCGAGAAAGGTTTCATTTCTTGGGGCTTCATGTGTCCACGGAACCACCTACTGGCTAACTGTATAATCACAATCATGTCTCCCAACCACATGAGGGATTCGTTAATTTTTGTGTGTGTGTCTGTTGGGAAGGTGTTATTTAGCAATATTGTGTGACCAAATCCTTGATGTACATAGATTATCACATAAGTATAATGTATATATTTTTTCTTCAACTTTCTTTCATTGTTTTCCAGTCACAGAAGTTAAATTCGCCATACATATTCAGCAATGGGTTCAAACTCATAACCTGAGTGACCATGATGTATGGGGGGGGGGTAGTACCCCCTGAATCATGTATTAAAAAAAAAAAAAAAAAAGGACCAATATATGAAACGAAAACGCAACAGCACCTCAGAGTCATATAAAATACTGTATATGATATGATGTCTCCTGTAGGTCAGCAGTGCCAAGCAGCAGAGTTGCCATATACAGTCACAGTCTCATATGTCACTCATTAAGTAAAACCTATATGTATATATTTTTAATGTAGTCTGTGTATGTGTGAAAATAATTTCATAAATGGCATTATCATAATGTGGTAGGCTGTGCAATGTTATTTTTTCTGATAATGACATGTGCGTATATTGCCAGTGTTGAATCGATCCGGGCCACGCGACGCAATCCGTACCCAGGACAGAACTCGAACTCACTCGCACGACGCGTCCAGCACGGTAGGCGGATGCTCTGACCACCAAGCCAGAAGCCACCTTTCCTGCCAGCGCACCCACATGAGGAAAGGGAGGTTTTGACACAACAGACTTGCGTGAACCCGTTACACGTATAATCAGAGAGAACAGTAAACATATTCGTGTAACATGAAAAAGGTTACTGATGATGCTTGTCCAATTTGGACATTGATGTAGCGACAGGATGGTGGGGATTTTCGTTTTTTTTTTCCCGCAGAGAGAAAATCCTCTTTCTTGCTGGCTTCATCCTAGTATCAACTACTGTACCCTTCTTTCAACTCATTTAAACTTTTCACTCTTCAAACCACCTCCAAATTATCCAAACTCTCACCTGATCACAACTCTCCTGCTAACACCCACATTTTGAATGCAGGCAGAGGTGTTGATAGACGGAAGCGAGCTGTCAAACCGCGCAGCAAATCTAAAACACTCCATGAAGCGATCACGTGGTACAGCTTGGCAGCGAGGCTTCGGACCTCATCATTTTCAGAACCTCCCCTAAATGAAGCGAGCCTCGGTACGCGCTTCGCAGAAAAGTCCTTTCATTACTCGACACACGCTTCGAAGACTCGGCGCACCTCGTGACATCACTATGAATTATGTCCTCCGTCACCCAAGCATCTTAACAAATACAATGTTGTTTACAGACTAAAAGTGGGTTATCTTTAATATTGAGTTGGTTGTTCCAATTAAAATATTTTGTGAAAAAACAATATAATATTGTTATGTTGTTGTATGTTGCATTAATATGTTAGCATTAATAAATGGCATGAAAAATGTTTTCATTCTTGCTTTTAATAGACAAACTTAATTTGCAATATAAACACATTATAGTATGATACATTGAACAAAATGGACTCCAAATGTAATACTGAAAACGGTTTTGATACAAATCTGGCACAGATTGGGTAACGTGTGCCATATCTGTGCCATACATTAATGTCATGTCTGCTACTTGTGGTTGCTGATCCGGCAAGTGACTCCTTACTGAGTTTGGGCGATTGTTCAAGAAGACACTGGGGCAGATCCGTTTTACAAATTTGGGCCGAAATTTGCAGTACATCTGGTCCATGTCCGCTCGAGTTATATTTTCCTATCTGGGTTGCTTTGTTAAAAACGACTGGCGAAAAATCGAGCTTATTTCTGGTGTGGTTTTCTATTGGAGCAGCTTATGTTTGGAGACTGGACTTCTGGCACTCTAGTTTCTTTCCTTACTGAACAGCGAGTGCCTCTGATTATTATTTGGAATTTGAAAAGTGATTTATTATTTTTTTTTATGATAATAAAATAGTATAATAATTTTACTCAGAACTGTATTAATTAGGTAGATATTTTAGTGATCTAAGCACATGAAAAACAGTCATTATCATCCATGTATTTTTGATCATTTAAAACTTCCCCTCATTGAAAAACCAACATCTGCCACTGCAATATACTGATATCTAACGAGAGACTTTTTATATTCATATAAAGAAATGTTTGGGACAAACCTGTACTTCTTTTGGACCTTACAATTATTAAAAAGGAATGCTAACCTGAGATACACACTCTTGTCCAATCAAGACAGTGTTTTGCTTTAAAACATATGGCTTTCACACCAAACACAGAATGAACAGAAACACTATCTGCTCCCTATGTCTGTAGTATGTGGGTGATAAGGTCACCCCTTACACACCTTACTCTAAACCCAGCGGCCATCCAGATGAAACCAATTAACTGTTGTTCACTACTGCTGTGAACTGACAGCTAGGGGGAGAAAGTTTGTGGTAGTTGATGGTTTTCCCAGCCTCACGGGCCCACCGCATGCTTTCTCTCCTGCAGCCGCTAGCTTGGAGGGCGGGTGTCAGGTCTGTAACACAGTGGGGGTGACATGACACCTGATGGGTAAGAATAGGAAAACTTGCAATGAAATGTGAACACAAAAAAAAGCTATAGAAGCACAAGTGACTATCATCCTTTAACAAGGGACAAGTAAGTCTTTGAAAATGTAAAAAAAAAAAAACTATTTATATGAGTAAAATAATCAAAAGAGATATGAAAAATAACTCCTCCGAAGTACCCCCTGGATGGCCCACAGAACTACCCTTTAAGTATTGAAAAAAGTTTATGACTCAGCTTGCGATTACCCTGACAAGCAGATGTTTCAGCAGATGTTTTTCTGTGTCTTAATAATGGACTTTCACTTGTATACCCACAATTCCAAGAAGGGTTGACCACTAATGGTTTACCTTTTAACTCCTAAAATCCTTATGAAGTCCATCCAGGGGTTAGGAAGAAAGAACAGGCTTTCCTGTCTCTGGTCAAGTCTTCAAGTTCCAATGGGAGGAACCCAAGACATTCAGAAGTCTGCTGTTAAGACTCTCCAGATTATCCTAGCCTTGGTTAGACATCCCTGTTGCCCAAGAGGGACCAACATTTGAGCCACCTCAAATGACTCCTCTCAATGTAAAAGAGAAGTAATTCTATTCAAAAAGCCTTTGAGGGTCTTGTTCCTTGCTGTCACTTCCCACAGTTCACAGTCCCTTTGAGTTGTATTAATTATATAAACGTAATGATGAAATTACAGTAATATCTGCCCAAATAGTAGTGCAAATGCAGCACTTTAAAGTGTATGCAACATGAAGAAGAATAAAAACAGACCGCTTGACTGTGTGTGGACGCATCAATATGTTTGTTTAACTTTTTGAATCCCGTTCCATGAAAATTAGTGGCTTACTGTACATCCAGAGTCTCAAGTTGAGGAATAAGCCGGATGTGACGCCAGTGGATGAACGCTTCACCTGGCAGCCACATTTTTTTTGGTTGAAGTTCTGGGTTTCCAAAATATCCTGTTTGCCGCAAAGAATGGGCAAAACAAGTCAGACAAAAGAGGGACCATTGGATGGACGTGGAGGGAGACAGGCAGTGGAAGTGAGTAAGCTAAGTGTTTTATGTAATGTTAAGTAGTGGGATCATGTCACACGATTTAATAAGGAGGTGCCTTGCATTTTGTGGGTGACCACCGAGTCGGGCGCTCGCTGCCGGACGATAAAGGCGAGCACTAGTATACATTTTAAAATGTATATGACATCATGGGTGTTGTCAGCTATATTTCACTGGGGCACGTGCCCCAGTATTGATCTGCAGTGCCCCAGTATACATTTCACTGTTAAAAAGAACTGACAAAAACCTTAGAGTTTGAGTCTGCATAGAATAATATACAGAATGCAGTATGAGTTCCCAAGTTGAAAAATCGTTCTTATGTGTTGTAAAGTCATACTGCAGGATAAAACATCGGTTGCTACAAAGAGGAGTAGCCTATTCTAATGCTCCAACAATACATCACAAGGTGAGTGACTATTTGGCGATTTTTATAGACACAATTTAATAAAGAATCTTTTTTTTTTTTTTCCCTCCAACCACACGTGAATGCAGCATTAGGTTGCGTGTGCTAATTGTAAAGTCGACGGTATGGCCGAGTGGGACTCATTTTCAGCCTGGGAATTTCATGCCTCAGACCGGCCCACTTTATATCATTTAAAATAGGCAAATCCCGGATATTTTAGCACCCAAGTCCGAGTCACTTGATTTTGAGAATCTGCCGATAAAATGTACAGATCCGATACTGGAAAAAAAAAAAAAAAAAAAAAAAATATATATATATATATACATATATAAAATATATATACAGTGGGTAAAATAAGTATTTGATACACTGCCGATTTTGCTGGTTTTCCCACTTGCAAGCCATGTAGAGGTCTGTAATCTGTATCATAAGTTCTCTTCAACTGTGAGGGACGGAATCTAATTAAAAAATCCAGAAAATCACATTGTATTAATTTTAAATAATACATTTGTATTTAACTGCATGAAATAAGTATTTGATACATTACCAACTAGTAAATATTTCGGCTCTCAGTTATTTTTTAAGAACCCCTCCTGTTCTCCACTCATTACTGGAAGTAACTGCACCTGTTTGAACTTGTTACCTGTATAAAAGACACCTGTTCACATGCTCAAACAAACAAACTCCAACCTCTCCACAATGGCCAAGACCAAAGAGCTGTGTAAGGAGATCAGGGACAAAATAATGGACCTGCACAAGGCTGGGATGGGCTACAGGAAAATAAGCAAGCAGCTTGGTGAGAAGGTTACAACTGTTGGAGTGATTATCAGAAAATGGAAGAAGTTCAAGTTGACAGTCAATCTGTCTCATTCTGGGGCTCCATGCAAGATCTCACTTCCTGGGGCATCACTGATCATGAGGAAGGTGAGGGATCAGCCCAGAACTACACGGCAGGACCTGGTCAATGACCTGAAGAGAGCTGGAACCACAGTCTCGAAGAAAACCATCGGAAACACATTACGCCGTCATGGATTAAAATCCTACATCGCACGCAAAGTCCCACTGCTGAAGCCAGTGCATGTCCAGACACGTCTGAAGTTTGCCACTGACCATCTGGATGATCCAGAGAAGCAATGGGAGAAGGTCAAGTGGTCGGATGAGACCAAAATTGAACTTTTTGGTCTAAACACGGCTCGTCGTGTTTGGGGGAATAAGAAGGATGAGTTCAACCCCAAGAACACCATCCCGACTGTGAAACATGGAGGAGGAAACATCCTTGTTTGGGGCTGCTTCTCTGCCAAGGGTACAGGACGACTGCACCGTATTGAGGGGAGGATGGATGGGGCTATGTATCGCCAGATCTTGGCTGACAACCTCCTTCCTTCAGTGAGAGCCCTGAAGATGGGTCGTGGGTGGATCTTCCAGTATGACAACGACCCAAAGCACACAGCCAAGGCAACTAAAGAGTGGCTTCGTAAGAAGCATCTTAAGGTCCTGGAGTGGCCTAGCCAGTAACCAGATCTGAACCCAATCGAAAATCTATGGAGGGAGCTGAAAGTCCGTGTTGCCCAGCAGCAACCCCGAAACCTGACGGGTCTGAAGATCTGCATGGAGGAGTGGGCCATAATCCCTGCTGCAGTGTGTGCAAACCTTGTCAAGGACTAGAGGAAACGTTTGGTATCTGTAATAGCAAACAAAGGTTTCTGTACCAAACAGAGGTTGCGCTAGACATTTTCGTTGTCTGTCATTTTGACTGACAGGGTCATAAAAATCCAGTCATAATCTATTTTTACCAGTCACTTAAATTTTTAAAATGATAATGATGACATATTCAATAGTATTTAGTTTTCATTCATTTTTAATTAATATTGTAACGCTTGCTTGGCGGCAAAAAATTAGACACGGAAGTTGTATTTTTCTCCCTCTTTTTACTCTGCTTACCGCCAACACCAACAAAACAACTCCACTCCCAAAGAAAAAGAGGTAACTATATAGATCCCAATCACCAACGTCACACAATGATCTTAATTGTGGTTGTCAGCCCAAAATCTTCTAAATATATATTAAATGCATCTTACCAGATATAAAATGACTACTACATAGTCTGTGGATCGTTTGGTGCCCAGATTTCTTGTCGAATTACAGCAGTCCAGCTCGCGCTCCTCTTCGGGTCTCTCAGAATACGGTAGAACTTCAAGTCTCTCCGTCTATCTTCTCTGTTACTGCAACCAACCGCCACACACTTCTTCGCCATTTTGATTATTAATGTTAACGAGCAGAAAAACACGCCGTAATAGGAGGCATGTACGTAGGGGTAATGTGTAAACACGACGAGCTGACGGACAATATGGCTGCTCCAGTCAGGGGGCGGAGTTGTGACGTCATGTGATTGGGGTCTATAGACAAGTTTCCTGAGCGAAATACGGGCGCTGCCATCTTGGAAAATGTCTGCTTCGCACTTCCGGTCCGGTCGAGTAGCAGTGTATTAGCAGTGTATCGACGACGATAAAACTACGAAATCAAGCTAGAGCAACCAATGGAATCTTCAAAAATTGATTCAGTACGACCTAGATGACACGTAGATGAGATTGGATGGCAGTTCGTGTCACTTCGTTGATCATTCGTGGACAAAATTATTAACAACGGTCAGCCTGTGTTAACGTGAGGAATGGATTGATACTACGGCCATTAGTGACCAAAATGTGGTGAAATTACAAGTTATATTACATTTGCCGACTGCAGAAGGGCTGACATGGATTGTTTTGTTACAAGGAAATGCGTCAAGGTTATGTACATATGATGTAAACACAAATAGTATGTCATTCTTTTTTTTATTGCAGGCATTGATCTCAATAAAACATTTAGACATGATTCAATTTCTTGTTTTATTTAAAACGATTGATGCACTCCAAAACAGGTCAATAAATCATATTTATAAAAGTATTGCAAAAATAGCATACGAGAATGTGATATCAGACCGCAGAGCTCCGGAGCCTCGTGAACAAATAGCGACATCACGGAGGCCCTCGGCGGCATTTAGATGTGCTTTTTTCCCGTCCTCGGTAATTCCAGCTCCAATAGCATATATTTAAAGATGCTACCGTTCAAAAGTTCGTAGTTGGATCATGGCGATCTCGGCGAACCACCGTCTGTCACAATTCCTGCCTCTCTCGGCCTCTCCCGGGAGTCGAGCTGTCATCATCATTGTGGAACGCAAACGATATATGTTCGATATATGTCCATCGACGTACAAGTCAAGTTGTCTTCTCTTTTATAACAGCATTTCCCAGCTGTAAACAAACGAATAAAAACTTGTAACACTTGGATTTATGCGGTGCATTCAAACACGATTAGCAACAGGCGGCTAGCAGCAGGAGCAGAAGCTAGTTGTTGTAAAAATGATAAAACTTCGTAATTACAATCATCATCGTAATATCAATAGCAAAGGCAACAAGTCGTTTCATGCGCCAGATTTTAGGTTTCGTATTTTTAGAGCACATTACCTTCCATAACAGTGGGGGCATGACTGCAGGAGCTGTCAGTTTTGTACATCTCCTTCCCTCCCACCTGTATGACGAGTACGAGCACCCATGGTTTGGAAATCGACATGGTACATAGCATGGAGGCCTTGGCTTGTTTCTCCACCCGCCTACATCAAAATAACATTCCCGGGATCTTGTATAAAGACCTTCCAACTTCGATTCCACCGCCATTGACTTCAACGGTAAACAGGCGGAAACAGAAGGGGAAGGAAGACATAAGGAAGTAAACTGGAAGTACCTCGGAAACTTGTCTATACACAGGCGACAATCTAGTCCACCAATTGGATGACGCGCTGGCACACCGGGTGCACCAATAAGAACCTCGCGTTGATGTGTCAATCACGGTGCTGCCGCCAGACCACGGTGACGCTACAATATTCTGACAGAATAGCCAACGACGTCATGCATTAAGAGAGACAATAGCTAATTAATATGCCACCCTGTGGTCTGTGGTGTGAATTGCAACCTGTCAAAATGACGGACGGACTTCAGTTTTTTCCGTCACCGTTTTAAAAAATCGGTCAACGACGGAAAATATTCGGTTAACGCGACCCCTGATATATATATATATATATATTTATTTATATATATAAATATATAGTGGGGAGAACAAGTATTTGATACACTGCCAATGGGAAAACCCATTGACAGTGTATCAAATACTAAATATATATCATATATAATAAATATCAAATACTTGTTCTCCCCACTGTATGTATGTATATATATATATATATATATATATATATATATATATATATATATATATATATATATATATATATATATATATATACAGTATATATACAGTGTATCACAAAAGTGAGTACATCCTTTGCATTTCTGCAGATATTTAAGTATATCTTTCATGCGACAACACTGAAAAAATGACACTTTGACACAATGAAAAGTAGTCTGTGTGCAGCTTATATACTACAGTTCATTTATTTTCCCCTCAAAATAACTCTAAATATAGCCATTAATATCTAAACCCCTGGCAAAAAAAGGAAGTACACTTCTTTGAAAAAACGTACATCCCTACATGTCCAAATTGAGTACTGCTTGTCATTTTCCCTCCAAAATGCCATGTGACTTGTTACAGGAGTGCTGTCAGCATTGCTGCAGAGATTGATGAGGTGGGGGGTCAGCCTGTTAGTGCTCAGACCATACGCCGCACTCTACATCAAATTGGTGTGCATGGCTGTCACCCTAGGAGGAAGCCTCTTCTGAAGACGGCACACAAGAAAGCCTGCAAACATTTTGCTGAAGACATGTCAACAAAGCACATGGATTACTGGAACCATGTTTGCTGAAGACATGTCAACAAAGCACATGGATTACTGGAACCATGTCCTATGGTCTGATGAGACGGGTGGGCTTTCTTGTGTAACATCTTCTGTATTTGTACTGTATCAATACTGATGCTATTTATTGCTATTGTTTATATGACCAAAATGAATAGAATCAATCTGTATGAATGAATTGCCTATCTTTGGGATGTAACCTCTAACAATTTTGTATGTGTGCTCCTCATAATTTCAAAATATTTTACAAGCAGTTTATTGGTTATTGCAGTCCCTGTAATCTGTAACAAGATTATAGGGTATTATTTTTTATTTCTCTTTGACTCAAACAGCATTACGCTTGCAAATGGATATTTGAATGTTTTTGCTCGCAGCAAGGATAAATCAGCATGGAGGAATGAGAGAGGTAAACCAGGTAACTAGGGTTGTTCCGATGATGTTTTTTTGCTCCCGATCCGATCCCGGTCGTTTAAGTTTGAGTATCTGCCGATCCCGATATTTCCCGATCTGATTGCTTTTTTTTTGCTCCGGATTCAATTCCAATCATTCCCGATAATTTTTCCCGATCATATACATTTTGGCAATGCATTAAGAAAAAAATGAATAAAACTTGGACGAATATATACATTCAACATACAGTACATAAGTACTGTATTTGTTTATTATGACAATAAACCCTCAAGTTGGCATTTACATTATTAACATTCTTTCTGTGTGAGGGATCCATGGATAGAAAGACTTTGAGTATTGTAACTAAATATTGCCATCTAGTGTATTTGTTGAGCTTTCAGTAAATGATACTGCAGGCATGCCCCAATGCATGATGGGAAGTGAAACCATTATGGGAAGTAAAACCATGACTGTGCATCGTGCTACCAATGGATATATCTTTGCTTTGGAAAATAACTTAGGTGTTAAGACAAAGATCTATAGCTACCTTGCTTCCCCACATTGCTTCCCATGATATTTCTAATCACAGGGAGAGGGATTGCAAGGTGTTAGCCAATTGAAGAAAGGCTTCAAAGGCTGCCAAAGTTCACTCTACTCATTATGCACAGCTCGTTATCTCTCTATATAAAGACAAAACGGCGTCATTACTGTACATATTGAGCGCGACAATGAGTGAGAGGATCGTGCAGCGTATATATTAACAACATTAAATATTTCAACGTGACACATTATATAGTAAATTAATTGCCGCTGTTACTGGGATATTTTTGATAACCATACGTTAAGCCTAAACTAATGACACTGAATGAGTGTAAAATATTATGTCTGTAACATTAAATACAATAACAAAACGATTTAATTAAAAAATATATATAATAAAAAAAGGCATGGCCGATATTTTTTTGCCGATTCCGATACTTTGAAAATGACGTGATCGGATCCGATTGATCGGGATGCCGATCGATCGGGACATCTCTACAGGTAACCCACCTAAGCAACATAAACCATTTTTAGGTCATAACCCACGGGTTGACACTGATTAATTGCATAACAGTTACAGTGATATATCCCCATTTCTGTCCAGACAAAGTAGAGCAGCAGGAACAGGTGAAGGAAGGAAGTTGATGCGCATGAGCAGAAGGTGAATTGACACTCAACAAGGGATGTCCCAATTTTGATTTTGAATACTGATGGATGAAAAACAAAAAAGGTCACTTTTATTTTCCCAGAAATTTGTAATTTGGTCAAGTGACTTTGGTCAAAACGAAGGGTGAGAACAAATTAAATTTAATTTCTAGCGCTATTTCTGACTTTTTGTGCAAATTTTTTTTTTGCTGGCTTGCCCGTGCCCCAGTATTGTATTAGGTCTAACGAAGTCTCCGTATGACCCCTAAAATGAAATCTTTAATGTGAATATGTGTGAAAAAGAAGCATCATTCGGTGTACTAGCATTTAGACAAATTAATAGTCAGACTTTATTCCCGCCAACGGGAAATTCTTCTCCACAGCTCTGACTCCATTTGACATACACCAACATTTAAAGACAAACCACCCACACAGGCAGATAGACAAACAAAAACAAAAAAAATGCTAGTGCTGTAGTCCCTGCCTTGGTCTGCTCATTGAGGTCTTTTGTTCAGGGATGCTATGGGAGCAAGGATTCCAGAATGTAGGCCAATGCACCTTCTTTTAAAGGTTTCAAAAGACAAGCTGACGTTGGTCGAGTTGTTTCAGACATACCTGTATTTGATTCAACCCTAGTTGTATTTCACTCAAACAGAAAAAGAAAAGTCTGCTTTAATGATAAAAGCTTTGGAACAGTAGTCTCATTGTTTCAAAGACACGGCGTGACTCTGACAGTGTTGTTTAAGCTGGAGATGTTTCAGAGTATATTTTCTACAAAGAGATGAAATGTGATTAAGGTACTGTTGTTCTAGGGCTTTGGTGGAATTATTTCATTCAACCCGCAGACATGCTTTTAATGATTGTACAAAGCAATACCTTTTCAGATTCCAGCAATTTTCATATCTTTATGTTATCATAGCATTCCATCTGATTGTTATTTAATAATCAGGCAAACCCGATCACATATAACTACAGTATCTGGTCTGACTAACCCAAGAAGAAGCATTCGTTTTCCTTTAGGAGTACAAGTCTGCTGCTGAGCGTTGACAGCTCTGAGTAATTAATTTTCCAAATGTTAAAGGTGTTATTCGAATCTCAGGCGTGTCACAGACATTCGTGTTTCATTTTGCTGAGGCTATCGTGTAGATGTTAGTTGACGATGACTTACATATATCCCAGAGTGTCTTCAGATGCTTGTGATTAATGCTCTTTTAGCAAAAGCTGACAGTGGATATAAAAACCACACACACACAGACACAAACATCTTAAATATGGTTATCATCCAGTAATGAAAGTCTTGCCGGCTTTGTGTCCAGATGACAAAGATATTGTCCCGTAGTGGAATAGTTTTCTCAATAGACTAACAAACCTTCTTCCCTTCCCTGTCATCTTTTTAGTCTCACCTCATCATCCTGTCATCCTTATTTCTACATGGCTGACTTTATGCTTTTGAATTTATATTAATGTTTTCCTTTTCATTCAACAATTAAAATGTTCCACAAGGTTAAACCAACAGAGTCATCACCACACATTAGCAACTAAAGTTAAATTGTTGTGTTACTCACCAAAAGAAACAGTCATATTTTTTCTTCTTGGGCAACTTATATGCACGATCTAAAAGGTGATGGAAAGCAATACAAGTCACCAATTCATTTGTATTTGTTGCAATGACTCAACTGAGTAATACTAAAGAATTTCATTTTGACATAAGGCTTAATTTTCGAGTTAGCGGGGGTTTAATTAGTCAGTAGAGTTGGTTTAAAAAAATTCCATGCAGTGTCTTAGTTATTTGTTAGTTGCAGGGCTATGCTAGTGCAAGTCAATGGTGCTTGCTACCATGCCAATAAAAATGCATATTGGCGGGGTTTGACTTTTGGGGCGGGGGGTCACAACATGTTGATGACCCCGAAACGCAGTGTCAGCAATAAAACTAACTTACAAGAACATTTATAATAATAAATTGAAAATGAGCGTTTTTTTGTTTCCCATCATTCTTAAGGGGAATTCTAAATCAGGCTGCTTATGGCAGCTATACTTTTTGGCAAAACTGTCATCCATTGAGTATGGTACGCCCGCCGGTGTCGTGCGAATGTAGTCACCCCCATCAAAAATTGTTTCCCCTGGGTGGAGCAACTGCACTGCATTAATTTGGAATTACTTTACTTGGAACCAGCGGGGGAAGTATACATTAATTATGAAGGAGACAATGTCCTTCAGTCTAGCCAGGAGCTTGCCCTTAAGTCCATGACTGAAGTTGCTACCGACTGTCAGATCTCTGGAGAAAACCCTTAGCTTCCCGGCAATTCCAGGGAAGACAAGTCTCCCTGATCTTCCTGACAAAATAGTGAAAGACCTCTCCTCAGACCAGCACTATGGATACAGGATCACCAAAGCTATCAGAAGTGGCAAGATGGACAATGATCTTGCTGCACTGACAGTTGGCAAGACCGGACACAGCCGGTGGCTCACCACAGCTAACCTGTTCTGTGACTGGTGGTGCCGCAGTCATGGACTTAAGGGCAAGCTCCGAAGGAGATTGTCTCCTTCATAAGTAATGTGTACTTCCCCTGCTGGTTCCAAGTAAAGGTCAACAACAGCTGGGTGGATGGTCCAAGGAATGTCCTGTTTGAGCTGTCCTGCCTCCGCACCCAGCCCAAGGTGGTGCAGTTGACCGTCAAGCCGACTGTCCGGTCCTCTGCATGGTTTGCTCACTCTGCGGCAATCCTGGTGACCAATTCATGCCCCCTCTGTTCCAGGCGAAGTTTTCCAGAGCAGTCCAGGCCACCTGGATTTTTCGTTCTATGGACTTGTTTGTAATGGTGACCAGGGGACTGAATTGAGCATTTGCCCTCTGCCAACAGCCCACCAACTCCACCCTGACATCCTTGACCAGCTGGTTGATGCTGTAGTTCCTCCTATCCACCCCATCCTCCAACAGCCTCTTTTCCTGCAGGTAGATGCCATGCCTCAGGACACCCCGGAGGGTAGGGAGCTCAGTTTGTATCATCGGTTCTCCTGGACCTGTCACATCAGCCAGACTAGTACCAGCCTCATGCCTGGTCTTGGGACCCATCTCAATAGGAGTTATCAATAAAAAGGTTCAACAGTTCAATTCAAATATGTCCGGGTACAAAGTGTTCTCTTAATGATCTGTGATGGCCGGCAGCATGTCTTGGCATGTTAGAAGAGTAAAAGTTTTATTGGAAACTAAATAAGTTTAATTTTTAAAAGGACCATTTTTTTATTTTTAAAGGGACCATTTTCAACTGTAGTAAATATCTGGTTTTAAATGGAGATGATAAATATGGCATAAAAAATTACATATCTGAAAAAACATGGTTTAGGCGGAAATGGTCAAAAAATGCAAAAACGCCCAAAAAATGCTGTTTTTTCAATCAAAAAAGGGGGTAGGTAAATAAAGTCAAAACTATTTTTTTGCTTTTGATTATGATCAAGTATATCATAAGACAACTTGAAAACATATGGCCCCCTCTCATTTCTCAACTTTTTATTACTTGACACACCCTAGTGCGCAGTGTCATCAATAAGTGTAAAGCTCATCGCACTGTGGCTTACCTCCTTCGATGTGGACGGAATGGAAAAATTGACGAGAGATTTCAATAGAAGATTGTGCAGATGGCGGATACAGAACCTTGACTAACAAGTTAAGTTCAAGCTGTCCTGCAGTCCTAGGGTACAAAAGTGTCAACCCATACTATCCGTCGGCGTCTGAATGAAAAGGGACTCTATGGTAGGATATCCAGGAAGACACCACATCTGACCCAGAGACATACAAAAGCCAGGATGGAGTTTGCCAAAACTTACCTGAGAAAGCCAAACAACATTTTAGATTAATGTTCTCTGGTTAGGTGAGACAAAAGTAGAGCTTTTTGGGAAAAGGCATCAACATAGAGTTTACAGGAAAAGAACACAATCCCCACAGTCAAACATGGCGGAGGTTCCCTGATGTTTTGGGGTTGCTTTGCTGCCTCTGGCACTGGACTGCTTGACCGTGTGCATGGCATTATGAATTCTAAAAACTACCAACAAATTTTGCAGCATAATGTAGGGCCCAGTGTGAGAAAGCTGGGTCTCCCTCAGAGTTCATTGGTCTTCCAGCAGGACAATGACCCCAAAACACACTTCAAAAAGCACTAAAAAATGGTTTGAGAGAAAGCACTGGAAACACTTTAAAGTGGCCAGCAATGAGTCCAGACCTGAATCCCATAGAACACCTGTTGAAAGATCTGAAAATTGCAGTTTGGAGAAGGCATCCTTCAAATTTCAGAGACCTGGAGCAGTTGGCCAAAGAACAATGGTCTAAAATTCCAGCATAGCATTGTATGAAACTAAATGATGGATACCGGAAGCGGTTGTTATCAGTTATTTTGTCTAAAGGTTGTGCTACCAAGTATTAGGCTGAGGTTGCCAATACTTTTGACCGGCCCATTTTTGGAGTTTTGTGTAAAATGTTAAGGATTTCTTTTTTTCATTCTATTATGAGTTTTTTCATTGCAAGCAAAATAAATGAAGATATTACTACCAAAGCATTTGTAATTGCAATCATTTACTGGGAGAAATTGAGCATTATCTGACAAAATTGCAGGGCTGCCAATACTTTTGGCCAGCAGTGTAACTCCATTAGCAAGACACCGGTGGTGGCTCTGTTGTACAATTAGCGTCTTTAGTGGGGCAAATTGAAACTCACTCACCATTTTGACGGTGCTCTCCGGCATTTCGTTGGTTCTTGCTCAGTGGTTATTGTCGCTTTTTAAAGCTTAGGTTTGAAAAAGTATATATGTATATATATATATATATATATATATATATATATATATATATATATATATATATATATATATATGTGTGTGTGTATGTATATTTATATGTGTATATATTTATATGTGTGTGTAGATAGATAGATAGATAGATAGATAGATAGATAGATAGATAGATAGATAGATAGATAGATAGATAGATAGATAGATAGATAGATAGATAGATAGATAGATAGATATACAGGGGTGCACATAAGTGGTCTGCGTACTGGACATAGACAAACGCGCTGGCCCTCAACGACTTCCATACGCTTTTGCGTACCGATGGCTGACCACTGTATTTGCGGCGGACACGAGAAAATAACTTCTCAAAATGCCGAAGAGGCAGGCCACACTGAGTAATTACTTCCGTGTTCCCCCACCCCCGTCAAAAGACAGACAGACGACAGAGATGTCACCGGAGCTACCGAAAAAAAGGACTTTTGCTGCAAAGTGGCTACGGGAGGTACCATGGCTAGAAGCAAATGATGCTCGCACGGAAATGCGGTACAAAATGTGCCGTGAGAATCCCAATATCGCCGGTAAGAGCAGCACATTTCATGTAGGGTCAAAGAATTTCAGCCATCCAAACTTTGAAAAGCACGAAAAAAACAGAGAGCATGTGGCAATTAGGCAAACTATCGATGTCAAACAGGACCCCACTCGCCCTATGGACAAGTGGCGGAATAGGGCGGAATAAAGGTAATGAACAGCGACATGCACTGACAAACGTGTTTTTGCTCGCATTTTACAAAGCTAAACATGCACGTTCATTGAAGTCTTATGAGGAGGACATCCCACTTTTAAAAAGGCTTGGAGTTAATGTGGGAGCCGCATAATGCCCTTTATTTTGAATTGGTGCTTTTTATTTCTTTACATTTCACTTCAAAGTAATGGCAATTTTGTTGTGCCAGTTGATGTTAATCAAAAATTAATTGTTAATATAATTAATTAAAGTTAATTGGCTCTAAGTAAAGCTTGTCATAAATGTATCGCATCAGGCGGGTCGGCTCTCAAGCTCAATGAGGACCAAGTCACATCTCCAGGTCCTCCTCTGAGAACCTGGGCAAAAAAATTATGTGCACCCCTGTAAAGCAAAGCAAATGACCATCTAAGGTGTTAGTCAAGTGACCTGTTCGAAAAATAATTTTGACCCATTAGAAAACTAGTTTCATTTCATTCATTTTTGTTGTTTGTTTTCTAACTGTTATAGACAATATTTTACCGCTAAACTTAATTTTAAAATCATACATAGGAAAGCCAATTCCATGCAATGACACTTTTCGGCGTTTTATTGGCATGCTATCAAGCACCATTGACTTGTACCAGCTTAGCCACTTAGGAGCCCGGCAACTAACAAATAACCAGCAAACTGCATGGAATTTGTTGAAACCAACTCTACAGATTAAATCAACCCCACTAACTCTAAACGCTAAAATTAAGCCTAATGTCATAAATTCTGAACTTCCCTTTTAAATCCCAATATCACAAAAGTGCAGTATTTTCACTTCTTCATTTTTAATCTTAGCTATTGATGGATTCATGAAACAAATGTTACATGATAACACCCTGTTCAGGGTACATTTCAAATTAACATCACATTTTCTAAATGCTTTGTAATGCCTCTATTTAGCATCTGAACATGTAGAAGGAAAATGTTCATGTGTCATGTTTCTCATTTGCTGCCCTTGAGTGCCACTCAAGTTGCACTTTACTTCACCAAGTTTGAATTTGAGAGAAACCCCACCAGGCCCATCTTTCAGCTTCCCCACAGAGCTTTGGTCTAAAATGCACTTTTAGGTAAATAGAGCTGACACTGTTCATCTTGTAAATGGTAGAAGAAATGTACAGTAAATTCCTGTCACTCTTCTCGCATAAAGGCCATCTGAATTCAATTTAAACAATACGATCAATATTTATCATGTGAAATTAAGTAATTTTAGTTGAATTTTCATTGATTTGTTGTTGTTGTTCTTTTTTGGGTCAAATCCTTGAATCAATAGATAAAAGGAGCAGGTTTACAGGCTACTAAATTGTCCACCAGGGTATATAGCAGGCCCCTGTTTGATGAAGTTCCAAAAATGTTTCCCCCCACTTGTCACTAGACCAACTCAAGTTGTCTAACCTTCACATTTCCCCTTTCCACAGTGCTCACTTTGATGGCTGTGTGGACTGTGGAGGGGGGTAACTGATGAACTCAGTGAGGAGGAAGTTGAAGAGAAGGTCAGGAAAAGGTAAAAAAAAAACACTCACTGGGAAAATGAATTATTTATCCCTCACTTTATATTATTGCTGTGTCATAGCTTATATGTAGTCCGTAAATAACCTCCAGCACAAAGGAGCGTTTGTATAACTGATGTCACATTTGTAACAAATTAGCAGTTCCTATGAGCTGTCATTTTCTGTGTTGAAACATTATTCTCTTTGTTATCGTAATTCTAAGAAATTTGTGTTTTGCCTATTTAGATTCTTTGAGCAACAATCTTTAATATGAAAGTCATTTTAGACTAGGTGGTGTCTATTAGAATAGAATAGAATGATCTCTCGCTCACCATTGTCAACAACGAAATGAACATTGTGAAACAACGAAATTTGATGTTGCACTCCAGTGTTAACATATATAAGAATTTAAGATAATAATTATAATAATGAGGATAATAATAATAATAATTAGGAAATAGATAAGTTTCCTGAGCGAAACATGGGCAGGGCCATCTTGGAAAATTTCTGCTCCGAACTTCCGGTTTAGAAAGAACAACATGAATTGCGGTTGAAGTAAGCAATGTGTTGACAAAGTTAAAACTGCAAAGTCAAACCAGAGGAACCCACGGAATCTTTACAAATGGATTCAGCACAACGTAGATGAGACTCTGAGACTTTCTGTGCTGTTCTTGAACTGCTGGAAGCGCCTATATATACGGTTTGAAGTGGAATGTTTTGAGCAGCGTCCAGCTTCAAAGCACCAGTTTGGACTGCAGACAAGTAGTTAAGGTAGTGATTTAAACCTAAGGATAAACCTAAAAGATTGTATGATTGGTCTTATCACTTCGTTGATCATGCGTGGACAAAATTGGGCAGTACAAAACAATAGAGAAAAGAATTACAAAGTAAAAGCCAATTTAAAAAGGTGAGTTTTTAACAATTTTTTGAATGTGGGAAGATCAGAACAGGGGCGGATGGTTTTAGGGAGTGTGTTCCAAAGTGAGGGGCAGCAACGGAGAAGGCTCTGTCCCCCCCAAGTACGGTGTGTTATTTGTGGGGGCTGACAGAAGGGCTGACATGGATTTTGTTATTACAAGGAAATACTACAACGTATGTACATGTATAAAAAAAAAAAAAAAAAAAGTATGTCATTTTTTATATTGCAGCCATTGATCGCAGTAAAACATTTGGACAACATGATTCCATTTCTTGTTTTATTTAAAACCATTAGTTCAATTACAAAACAAGTCAATAAATCAAAATTCATAAAAATTATTAGAAAAATATTAACGGAGATGGAGAATGTGATATCAGACAGCAAAGCTCCGGAGTGGCGGCGCCTCGCCAAACTTTCACCCAACATTACGGAGACCTCTTGGCGGCCTCCAGACAGGCTTTCTCCCGCTGTCCTCGGTAAGTCCAGCACGTATCTTAAAGCCGCTGCAGTTAAAAAGATCGTACTTGGATCTCGGGATCGAGTCTCCCAGCCCCAGCCTCTCTGGCGCCCCCGGATAGAACGCACGTTGTCTCGATATATGTCCATCAACGTACAGCAAGTGCTGTTGTGAAGGCCGCCATTGGCCTTGCCTAACAGCGTTTTCCACCTGTGAACAAACGAAAAAAAAAAAACTTTAGATAATTGTGCCATCGTACATGTACTCATTAGCAACAGGCTAGCAGCCACAGCTACAGTAGTTGTAGTAAATAATATTAATCATCATAATTACAATCATTATTGTAATAATAATATCAAAGGCATCAAGTTTTTTCATGCACAAGATTTTAGCTTAAGTAATTTTTGAGCACTGGATACATGAAAATGCAGGGATAGGAGCAACATACCTTCCATGACACATCGGCAACATTGCTACAAAACACCCAGTCTTTGTGGTTGCACGAGCTTGGTTCCACATCTGCCTTCATGAACATGTTGTCCTTCCCTATCGTGATGATGGGAGATGGATGCGGTATTTCCAAGAGATTTTGATCAGTAATGTTACTCCAGCTCCACTGTTGTTTTGGATGGAGATATTCTAAAACGGAAGTGTGACGGCCCCTGGCCGTTTAATAGTTAATTTTCTGAGGTTCTTCCAGTCAGCTGATCGTCGCCTCCACCAGCTGGCTGCTTCCCCTCCCACTGTGACGACAGCTGATCAACGCAGGACGGACCGACGACGTCACCACCACTGATTGGCCACGGGAAAAGGCGCCAAGCTTCTTAAAACCTGCCGCTGTCAACGCTCTATGAGGTCGCATTTGACAGCATTCTGCCGCGGTCCTCCTCGCCAGCTATTTGCTCGCCATTCACTCTCATTTGCATTTGATCGCTAGTCTGATACACTCCCGCTTTTTCGGTGAGGTCTTTTGTGTTTATTCGTTATTGGATCGATCGATGTTCACCACTGTAAATAAGAGCACTGAAGCAAGTAAGGGTAAGTCGCCATTTCTGTTCAACCCGTTTTCTCCTGTTTTGTATAGAGTAGGAAGTTAGGATAGAAGCTGTCTTTTCTTTGTTCCTTTTACATGATCAGGGTTTAGTTAGCGGGTGGGGTTTAAGTGTAGTTCCTTTTGTTTGTTGTTTTGGCCTGGGCTTACCCTGAAGTCACACTTCGTCGTCATTCTGTACATATTCATTGCGAGTTTGATTGTTGTGTAAATAAATTTGTGTCCACTCATACATTTGTGTGGCTTGTTTTATGTTACGCCCTTCGCGAGTTGTCTTTGGCACGTAACAGGAAGTTGCGAGGAGAAATGCGGAAGTAAAGTGGAGTACCTCGGAAACTTGCCTATAGGAAAGTACCGTATTTTAAGGACTATAAGTCGCAGTTTTTTCACAGTTTGGCTCGGGGTGCGACATATGCTGATGAGCGACTTATGTGGGAAATTATTAACACATTATGATACCATTTCACATGTTATTTTGGTGTTTTGGAGTGACGCTGATGGTTTGGTAAGCTTGTTAGCATGTTCTTTATGCTATAGTTATCTGACTAACTCTTAATAGCTATGGCAACGTTCGCATTCTGCCTTTGTCAATGTGTGTTCAATTGTATTATTGACTTTTTTATATTGAAATGCATGCTTTTGGTTTGTGGCGCTTTCACGCCCAGATGGGGACGCACTCGCACTTGTTTACGCGAAGAAGAGTGCTCACACGCCAGATGAAGACAGACAGCTACGCAGCGTCTGAGTGAGTGGGCAAGAGAGAGAGACAGAGAGAGAGAAACACGGCTGCGAACCTACGTTCATTTGTTTTTGCTTGTAAAATATCTCTACAGAGGCAACGCCTGTGTGTATCATCTGTTCTGTTGTTGTTTTGTTTTCCACCCGCGATCGGACACTTAGAGCCAGTTGTGTGGTTGTTTGAACGATGTGCTAATGGTAGCGAACGGATGCTAACCGTTTGTGTGATTGCTGTAATACCAGCTAATTATTATTTATTTACGTTGATGCAAACCTGTTTGGTATCGAGGACGAAATTGATTTGTTTTATTTCTGTTTTTAGTTTCACTCTTCAAATGATGGTGTCATGACGACAGCAAAGACAAAACAAAGCAAAGCAAGCAAAGACAGCAAATTATACGGACGTCGTCATTTGGGAGTTTAACTATAGCCAGGACCGAGCCGTAGCGTCATGGTGAGGACAGTATATTCGCATTTCGTTGATCATGCATCATGTAACATTATCATACTGTACACTGATTCAGCATGTTGTTCTCTATTGTATTTTTATATTAAATTGCCTTTAAAGATGACATATCTGTTCTATGTGTTGGATTTTATCAAGTAAATTTCCCCCGAAAATGCGACTTATACTCCGGTGCGACTTACATATGTTTTTTTCCTCTTCGTTGGGCATTTAATGGCTGGTACGACTTATGCTAAGGTGCGACTCATAGTCCGAAAAATACGGCATTTACTCTGGGGCTTATAAGCGAGTGATTATAGCTGGCTTAGACTGAAATATGCAACAAGAGAAAAAGTGAGGTCCTACGTTAACAGCGGCATTTGTGCAACAAAAAGAATAAAATATGAATAAAAATTTCCTATAATTAGAAAAGTGGTCCAAGTAATGCTCACAATAACGAAGATCTCACGATATGACGATACAACAATTATCGATACATGGGTCAGGAAGCAATTCTAAGATATTATACGATATAACTAATAAACAGGAAAACAAGCTCTTGTCATCCTTCTGCTGTGACTAGGAATGAGTTTATTACTAGTAGACGTCCAATCTGTTTGAAGCGGGAGGGATCGCAGCAATGAATGACTTACGGCTGTCAGCGGCAGCCGCTGCCAGTCAATGAGTTAATTATGGGGCATTTCATGTTGTTTCCTGTGGGTTTTCAGTCACTTCCTTTTGTTTTTGGGATACAGTGGTACCTCTACATACGATCGCTTCGACACACGAACTTTTCGACATCCGACGTAAAATTTGACTCGCCATTTGTTTCTACATCCGACGACATGTTCGAAATACGACGACAATGGCTGCACCGCAAACGAATGCACGGCGGATTTTCTTGTGTGACAAATCAACACTGGTTTCAGAAAAGGTTGGTACAGGTGGTGAAACAAGGAAAAAGTTGACGCTTACCTTCTAAATGAAGATGCAAATGACAGAAAAATATGAGCGTAGGGTGGGCATCCGTGAAATGGCTCAACAATACATCTCCACGGTCCTCCTACGACCATCGTTCGCCAGTCTTTATAAATTAAGCTGACAATTCTTATTGTGGTAACATCTCCAGAGAAATCGCCAACTTCACCACGTTTTTATCATTTATTTCACAACTTATTCAAAACAAAAACACCTTCTGTCTGCCGCAATTGACGGTGTTCTCAAGAAAGCATTCAAAGTGAAAGTGAAACTCAAGCTCACCGGTATCTCTGGCACGTCAGCTCCGCGGTGCGTTCAGGGTCAGCAAAAAACGTCCGCCACATTAGAACCCGATTCGTTACATTAATACAGGAATTATTATTATTATTATTATTATTATTATTATTCCGATTTTGATTTATAATTTATTTGTTTTGATATGTGTAATTGCCATTTGTAATAGTACCAGCAGTATTTTTTAAGGATTTAGTGAAGGTTTTTGGGCTGTGGAACGAATTAATGGAATTATAATGTATTCCTATGGGAAAATCCTGCTCGACATACGACCATTTCGACTTACAAACAAGGTCCTGGAACGGATTAACTTCGTATGTAGAGGTATTGTATTTACAATTTGATTTTGGGTTACTGACAAGGAAAGGAGTCAAGAATTTACCCAAATGAATAGAAAGTGATTAAAAATGGACAAAAAGTCCCCTGTAAGTGCCCTAAAATGAAGAGGAAGTGACTTGTAAATGCCCCCAAAAAACTGGCTGTGAATCCTCTGGTTTCAGTACCATTGACAGTGGAATACGTCCAATCTATTCAAAATTAATTGGATAGCTAGCGCTGTCAACTGCAGCCAGTGAGCCAACATAGACAGTATTTCTAATGGAAGATTTTGTTAGAAACCTGTTGTTTCTTTTTTATTTAAACAGTGACACCTTTTTCAAACAATATATAGATTCTTGGTGGGAGCATATCGACAACCTATTGGGCTACAAAGTATCAGGAAATATCACCTTTACGATATATTTTCACACCCCAAATGCACCGTGCATAGTGAGCGCAGCAATGTAGATCCCTAAGCGGGGAGACGATGCTGGAATGTACAATGGACTAAATTCAGCAACAACATGATGCTCACCACTCCTAACAAAAAAAAAAATAAGGTGACTAAATATACAATCCAAATGACTTGCCAACTATAGTCACACCTGAACAATTTACAAGTGGCTGGAGGAAGATGATTGGGCACAAGAGGAACACACATCATCACTTTAAAACGAAATACTTAAAATTGAACCTCATAACTACAGTGGTATGAAAAACTATCTGAACTTTTTGGATTTCTCACATTTCTGCATAAAATCACCATCAAATGTGATCTGATCTTTGTCAAAATCACACAGATGTAAAAAGAGGTTTTATATATGTTATAGGTTTTCATTATTTTGATGAGGATCGCATGCAAGCAATGACAGAAGGGGGACAAAGAAATAAGTAAACCTTCTGCCTAACGAGACCTAAAAAGCCATTGAAACCAATTCTTACCAAACAATTTAAGTCAGGTGTGTGCCCAATCACTGATGAGTGGTTTAAGCCGCCCTGCTCATTATAAAAAACACACCTGGTAAGAAATGTCTTGATGAGAAGCATTGTCTGATGTGCATCATGGCTCGGTCAAAAGAGCTGTCTGAAGACCTGCGATCAAGGATTGCCGATTTGTATAAAACTGGGAAAGGATACAAAACCATCCCTAAAAGTCTGGATGTTCATCAATCGACAGACAGAGAAGTAGTCTACAAATGGAGAGAGTTCGTTACTGTTGCTTCTCTCCCAAGGAGTGGCCATCCACCAAAGATGATGCCAAGAGTTCAGCGCAGAATACTCAGAGAGGTAAAAAAGAACCCTAGAGTGTCTGCTAAAGACTTACTGAAATCACTGGCACAGTCCAATCTCTGTGCACACATCAACTATATGTAAAACTATGGCCAAGAATGGTGTTCATGCGAGAACTCCACGGAGGAAGCCACTCCTGTCTAAAAAAAACATTGTTGCTCGTTCAATGTTCGTAAAAAGGCACTTGGATACTCCACAGAAGTTTTCACAAAATGTTTTGTGGACTGATGAAACCAAAGTTGAATTGTTTGGGAGTAACACACAACGTCATGTGTGGAGGAAAAATAGAACAGTTCACCAACATCAACACCTCATCCTCACCGTGAAGCATGGTGGCGGGAGCATCATGATTTGGGGCTGTTTTGCTGCCTTAGGACAACTTGCAATCATTTATTGAAGAATGAATTCAAAACTTTATCAGGATGTTTTTTCAGGAAAACCCGAGGCCGTCTGTCAGACAGTTGAAGCTAAAAAGAGGATTTGATGCTGCAACAAGACAATGACCCAAAACACAGAAGCAAATCAACTTCAGAATCGTTTCAGAAGAACAAAATACATGTTCTGGAGTGGCCAAATCCAGACTTGAACCACGTTGAGATGCTTTGGCATGACCTAAAGACAGCGATTCATGCCAGACATCTCAGGAATCTGGCTGAACTACAGCAGTTTTGTAGAGAAGAATGGGCCAAAATAAGTCCTGATCGATGTCCCAGACTGATCTGCAGCTACAGGAAGCGTCTGGTTGAAGTTATTGCTGCCAAAGAGGGGGCCACAAAATATTAAATGTGATGGTTAACTTTCTTATTTTTCCCGCTTTGGTCATTGTTTGCATCCTATCCTCATTAAAATATGAAGACCTATAAATGTTTTGATTTAGTGGTTTTAGTTAAAGCAGACACTGTTTTTTTTCATCTGTGTGATTTTCACAAAGATCAGATCACATTTGATGGTGATTTAATGCAGAAATGTGAGAAATTCCAAAAAGGCTCAAATACTTTTTCATACCGCTGTATGAGGCTGATGTGTCAGTAGACTATTGTCCTGTCCATAGGAAATACTCACATTAGAGGTTCATTATTTTATTGTTGGGCTGTATATAAGATCATAAACCTGATTGGTGAAATAACCCTCTGAAATAACTTGCTACTAAAAAGAGCTGACTGTGACTGATTTAATATAACAATTGTTCTTCTTCGTTGTTATTCAATGTGTTACTCCTTAAAGTGTAAGCTAGCGTGCACGTAAAGCTCAGCAATGGCTTCTCCAGCTCAGACATGGATACTAACGCTCATCAAATCAAAGAGCAGCGTCTGCCCATTTCTCTTTCATTCCAAAGACTCAAACAGTCCAACATAATGCCTTCTGTATTTGAAGATTTATGTTAAGTAAAGCTAAACCTTAGTTGCAGATGCTGGAGTTTTATGTTACCCATGTTAAATTGCACAGGGTCTCGTGAATCGCTCTTTTTTTGGCATATTAGTGAATTTATTTTTGTTATGATACCATTTTTGCAACAACTAAACCCATTGTTTGAATAGTGATAAAAGACAGGAGTAGAGTTGAAGCAGGAAAAAAAAGCAGGCTGAGTTAAGGTAAAGCCTTGGCAAAGTTTTTGAGGTAAAACATTACAGTAATGTAATATATCAGTTACAATATATGGCTTTCCTTTTAAAAACATGGCTATGTCTTAGATTGCTACTGTTTTAGTACACTCTTCAATAGAGAAACTAGATATTTTCAGGTATGTATTTATGCATTTATACAGTCCATGACAAAAGTCTTGTCGCTTATCCATTTTGTAGAAACAATTGCTAATAACCTGACTTTTAATTATTCAATGGGTTTCAGAAATGGCTCATATGAAAGCTAAGACCCTCCCAAATTATGTTGAATGTACAAAAATATATTTGTTTCACTGAAAAAAGATTTATCATTTAATGAAGACATAAAGGTCAAATTTTGGCAAGACAAAAGTTTTGTCGCCTACAGAAAGTAGTGTAAAATTTGAACAAAAAAATGAACTTCAAATATAAATATATTTGACATAACATAAGCGAATTAAGTAATGGTGCTGTGAGATCCAAATTTAATATTTTGTTTGACTTCCATGGGCTTGAAGGACTGCATCCATGCGGTTCAGCAAGGATTCATATAATTTGTTGATGAAGTCATCAGGAACATCAAAGAAAGCAGTCTTGCATGCCTCCCAGAGTTCATCAACATTCTTGGGTTTCGTCTTCCATGCTTCCTATTTCATCCTACCCCAGACATGCTCAATGATGTTCATGTCTGGTGACTGGGCCGGCCAGTCCTGGAGGATCTTGATCTTCTTTGCCTTGAGGAACTTTGAGGTATAGATTGAAGTATGGGATTGAGCACCATTCTGCTGCAGAATTTGTCCCTTTTTATGGTTAGAAATGTAAGAGGCAGCTAAGATTTGTTGATATTTCAGACTATTTATGTTGCCTTCCACTCTGCAGATCTCTCACACACCCCCATACTAGATGTAACCCCAGACCATGATATTGCCACCACCAAACTTCACTGTTTTCTGAGTGAATCTTGGATCCAGGCGGGCTCCAGTAGGTCTCCTGCAATATTTGTGGCGACTGTGGTGTAATTCAATGGAAGATTCATCTGAAAAATCCACCTTTTGCCACTTTTCCAGCATCCATCCTTTTGACAGGCTGTGGGCCTTGGCAAATGCCACACGTTTTTTTAATTGTCTGCACCCTGAGAGATTTGCACCCTGAGAGCTAATAGGGGCGCGGATAGTCCAAGGGACCATCTTCAGTCCTGGACGGATGGCGGTGGCCCCCTTGCTGGAGCTACTGTGATTGGCCATGCAGGCACCTCTCCCCCCCAATTGGCTGAGGAGGTGCTGTGACCCTGGGGCGGCCCCTGCTCAGCATTTCCACTTGTCTGCAGGATTATTATCACGTCTGTTCGGATTCGCGCATGACTAGATGTAATTAGACACACTCAATTACAAAGACTGTCGTTGACAGGATTAGCAATCAGGCAGCATGGAATAGGATGCCAACATATCTACACTTACAAGTGATTCACATTATACTGGGTTCTACACCTCACATTGCTGTTTTGTGTTCTTGTTCTCTGCTTTTTCATAATAAACAAAACACAATGAATAATCACAATGGGAGTATATAATACTCCCATGTGGTACAATAAAACTGTTCAGACCTGAAGGACACTCAGATTCTCCGTGTCAAAGCAGCTGAAGAGTTAAAAAAGAAAAAAAATGAACAACCAACTCTAAGTTTAGCATCCGTTTAAATTTAATGCGGAAATTAAAATTTCATTCTTTTTATTTCTTACATTCAATACATCAAAACCCTAGAGTAGGATATGAATTAATTAGTATTTACTTTGTTCCTTTTGAGATCCAGGATGGTAAGTATACTCACTGAGTTTGTTAGTTCTTGATGAAAGTCTGCATTTTCTAAAAACTCATCATTGTTTTCCAAATTCCACATCAATATGCCAGTATATACTTTTACCATCCTCTGGTATAAGTCTTTTATCTTATAGTGTGCAGTGAGCTTCCATCATGTCATGTCTGCAGGTAAAGGTATTTGTGGGCATGTTACCTTGAGCCGTATTACTCCATGAAAGGCCATATGGAATTGAAGGAGGAACAGCGAATAACTTTGAATAGTATTTGCCCAGAGCATCTGTTCATCTGGGAATATGTGTTTCAGAGGTGGGTATTAACGCTTTACATTTACTCTGTTACATTTACTTACTTCACTTACTTTTTTGATAAAAATGTATTTGTTAGGGTAGTTTAACGCCGCAATACTTTTTACTTTGACTTGAGTAGATTTGTGAAGAAGAAACACTACTCTTTGCTGCTTTCGGCTACACTAGAGTCGTTACATTTTTCCTCCTTATTCTGTATTTTGATTTTATTTTTGTCAGAAATGCAGACAGTGGCTGCCTCAGTTTCACCAATAAGACAAGGGTGGTAGGTGGGTCCCACACTTTTTCTCTATGGCGTGGCTCCCGGGGTGTGGCCTCCCCACTGCCTGGGCAGCCGGCCGCGGGAGTGGGGGAGGTTGAGGCTCTGATCTTGCATCGCTCCTCGGCCTTCCGCTCTCTTCTCTGCCTGGGTATCCGCCCTACGCTCCGTCGCGGGTCGCTGGCTGGACGCCGGTGTATCGGCTGGGTGTCGCCTGCTCCAGCGGGGTATCCTGCCCTGCCCAGCCCTGGGCTTGGTGGGTAGTTGGGAGTCCCGTGGCGTGCCGTGCAGCTTGGGGGACTGCGGCTCGTGGGCCGCATGGGCGGACAGGGGTGGTGGTGGGCGTGGGGTTGGTGGTGCGTCCCATCTACCATCCCTGAAGGCCGGTTGATGGGGGCCAGGTGGCCTGGGGGACCACCCTGGATCCCGGAGGGGTGACAATGGCTCCTTTGCTGGGCTGCGGGAGGAGGGATGGGCTGCACTGGCTCCCCCTCATCCGCCCTCCCTCCCCGGGCTGGCTGGGTGGGGGTCGTGGCCCTGGGGTGGTGCCCGTGCAGAATCTCCTCTCGTCGGGTTGGTTGCCGACAGGCTTACACTCACAAGGGATTCGCACAATTACTGGTTTCTAGATCCCAGAGCGGATTTGTGTACACTCCACCCCGCCCAATCACTTAGCTTATAGACTCCCCCACCCCTGTCCCCTTCTTTCCTTGGTCATCAGGCCCCCCGCATGGTGTCAACCGGAAATACATCTAGCTGACGATAGCACCAACATATTTTAGTGTAGGCGTTCAATGTATTTCTTGTTGTTGTTTGTGTTTCCTTTCTTTCTTTTATTTTCTTTTGTTCCCCCATAACCCCTTCCTGTTCACTGCTTTTTCATAATAAACGAGGTATGTTGAATGATCACAATGGGAGTATGTCATACTCTCAATGTGAAATATTAAAACTGTTCAGACCAACCGGACACTTAGACTTCCATTCTCCGTGTCAAACAGCTGAACAGGACAGGTTTAAAAAAATAAATAAATAAATAAAAAAAATAAAAATAAAAAAAAAGAGACGTCGCAACAACAACATTCCATTATACCAATCAAAAGTAACAATGTTTTTTCTCCACTACAAGGCACTCATGTTCATTGGATGGGTGATGTTTCATTTTGCTCGTCAGTATAATAATAGCTGTTTATAAAGATGAAGTTGTGATGAGATAAAAAAATTATATATATACCATTTTAAAAAATAAAATAAAAAATCAGACATTGTAAGCAGTTACTCACAATATTACTCTTTACTTGTGTATTCTTTTCAACAAATACTTTTTTACTTGTACTTGAGTACATTTTTGGAGAACTACTTTTACTTGAGTAATATTATTTCGAAAAAACACAACTCTAACTTGTGTAGCATTTTTTCCTACTCTACCCAAACCTAGTGTGTTTAGATGCCTTATGTCTGGTGTTATATAAAAAGAGACACTACTCATTTTTCCACAAATTAAAACAGCCCATAGGTGTCTTCCTAACATGCCTGTGTCAAAGCCTGTAGTGGAATTTACAAACTCAAAACTTATGTCTGTATGTCTTTGCCCAGCTAAGCTGCCAATGCATAAGCGGGGAAGACAGTTAGGAAGAATTATCATATAAATGATTAAGCTGTACTGGTGTGTCCCATTCCCACTAAGGGCAAAATTCATAACAGCTGCTCACAAAGGAAAATCATCATTGGGTACAAAAAAAAGATGCAGATGCATGGTATTGACGCCACGATTACAAAAGCTGTGGACTATGTTAATGCAGCATCAAGCTGTTATCTCTATTTTGTCAAAATTTTGCGACAACCTACACCCAAATCCCCCTTTTTTGCGTCTGTCAAAGCCATTTCAATTAATATGCACACCCCTTATTAAATTTGCAGCTATTTGGAGGTCGGAAACTTGGTCTCGGGGGCTTCAAATCAGTGTATGTATTGACCGCAGACGATAGAAAAATGTTTCTTCTCAGTGGTTTTGAAAAGCTTTCACTGATAGCTTTCCATCAGGGCTTCCATTGGAACATCTTTGTGCAACTTCAAATCCAACACATGCGAATGTAAGTACCAAAACATTGTTTCTCCATCATTGAGCTCTACGCCATACAAATGGAATGTCGTTGTATGTCCAACAAGGCTATGATAGTCCAGCAGGAGCGTCCCTGTTGACCCAGTGTCTAATGACAGTAAGTGGATTACAAGGAGGCCCAGGTCACTGGTCACTAATATTTAGTCCTCTAAAGTAACCTCCGTGTGGTAGCAGCTATACCACGAGGAATAGCATACTGGGCCTCAAGGCGACCGAGTAGCCAATTTCTTTACAGAGTGAGTGAAGCTGACCATGGATCAAGATCGAATAACTAAGATTCAATTATTTTTAATTTTCAAGTGACGTGCCCTTCTGTTAACAACATCTTATATGGAAAATGTCAAACGGTTTTGATTTAGCCCATGGATAACTATAACACAACTTACTGAGATGAATTACAATTATAAAATATTATACTATGGTCTGATGAGGAACTCAAAGATGAATGTTTTTTTTTGTAGAATTGACCTGATTAAATCTAATTAATTTACCATAATGGAAGTAAGTTTTCCAAACTCATGAGTAGGTGTATTCAATTCCTTTTCCAGAAAATAAATCTACAGAATAGTGGAACTATAGTAAATTCCCATTGTAGTCATACAATTCGTTGTCCAGGCAAATGTACTGGAAAGTTATGTCTTTAAAGCTAGATGTCACACAAGACTTCCCACAAGCTTTGTTATGTCCTGTGAGTCTTCAAGATAACTTGTAAGATTTTAAGTCGATAAGCTGTTTGGTTTTTTTAAAGGATCAAATGCATTTCAAATATGTGTAAATATATGAATATATTTTAAAAGACTAATTCAAGGGTGGCACACTTGATGACTGGTTTTGACGTCGCCTCACAATTCTGAAATTGATGGTTTAAACCTGTGCTCCGGCCTTCTTGCGCAGATAGTTGTTTGTTGTTATTGGTGATTTAGTTGGCAGGTATTAATGTCATCAGCAGAGAAAGCGAGGTGTAGCAACCAGTGATTTCCAATAACCTCTTGGTAGGCATGCTAACAGGTCTCTTTCCTCGATCAAGGTGTGCTTGCAGCCATGCTGAATTGGTGTAAATTGAGAGATTTTGTTGATCTGGAAAGTTTCCTTCGTTGAAAATTTCATTTGAGATTTCTATTTTGCATCCGAAATTTTCCACTCACTAGCACAGTCAACCTACTGTATGTGTATTGCACGTACATACTAGCCTCATGATTTAAGTAGGGAAATAGTCCGGAAACGGGACACTCGGCTCAAGGAGAAGCAGGTTGAAGGCTCAAAAAACCCCATCACATTTGTGAACGAGAATCAGGTGTTTCTCTGTGTTGGTGGACGGCCTCATATCATGAGATTAGTTCAGGCTATAGCCTGCTTTCTGCCCACAGTCAGCAGGGATACTCACTCAAGACACACAAGCCATATATTATTAAACTGCAATTAACTTGCATATCATGAGAGAATGCAAAAGATTTTATAATGTGTAGATTTGTACTCTTTACTTCTATTATTTCTAATGGAGAAGTGAACATACAGTGGGGCAATTAAGTATTTAGTCAACCACTAATTGTGCAAGTTCTCCCACTTGAAAATATTAGAGAGGCCTGTAATTGTCAACATGGGTAAACCTCAACCATGAGAGACAGAATGTGGAAAAAAACCCCGGAAAATCACATTATTTGATTTTTAAATAATTTATTTGCAAATCATGGTGGAAAATAAGTATTTGGTCAATACCAAACGTTCATCTCAATACTTTGTTATGTTCCCTTTGTTGGCAATAACGGAGGCCAAAGGTTTTCTGTCTCTTCACAAGCTTTTCACACACTGTTGCTGGTATTTTGGCCCATTCCTCCATGCAGATCTCCTCTAGAGCAGTGATGTTTTGGGGCTGTCGTTGGGCAACACGGACTTTCAACTCCCTCCGCAGATTTTCTATGGGGTTAGAACTGGAGACTGGCTAGGCCACTCCAGGACCTTGAAATGCTTCTTACGAAGCCACTCCTTTGTTGCCCTGGCTGTGTGTTTGGGATCATTGTCATGCGGAAAGACCCAGCCACGTCTCATCTTCAATGGGAAATGATGGAATATGTCTACGATTTTGATTGCCCTCATCCAACCTCCATTCGGCAGTCTTTATAAGCTGAGGTGACAATTATTATATTTGTAACATTGACAAAGAAATTGCCAACTTTGTCAGGTTTTTAATCGTTTTGGGTCATGGTCCTGTTGGAACACCCATAACCGGCCCAAAACATTTATTTAGTCTCCATATTTCATGACTCCTTGCACACTGTCAAGGAACCCAGTGCCAGAAAAAAGAATGACACCTACAAAGAAAAGAACACAGTGCCTACAGTTAAAACGCAGTGGAGGTCCAATGATATTTTGGGGTAGTTTTGCTGCCTCTGGTACTGGGTGCCATGACAGCGTGCAAGGAGTCATGAAATATGGAGACTATCAAAATGTTTTGAGCCGCAATGTAGGATGTAGTGTCAGAAAAGTGGGTCTGCGTCAGAGGTCATGGGTGATACAACGGGGCAATGACCCAAAACATACCTTAAATATCACCAAGAAATGGTTGGAGACCAGTGCCCAGTTCCAGAAAAAAGAATGAGGCCTACAAAGAAAAGAACACAGTGCCTATAGTCCAACATGGCGACGGTCCAATGATGTTTTGGGGGTTGTTTTGCTGCCTCTGACACTGGGTGCCTTGACAGTGTTCAAGGAGTCATGAAATATGGGGACTATCAAAATGTTTTGGGCAGGAATGTAGGGTGTGGTGTCAGAAAACTGGGTCTGCGTCAGAGGTCATGGGTGATCCAACAGGACATTGACCCAAAACATACCTCACCTTATTTCATCTAAAGGATGCACAACCAAATATTGAGTTGAGGGTGCCAACAATTTTGTCCAGCCCAATTTTTGCATTCTGTGTAAAACTGTGTATATTTTGACTTTTCTCTTCAGCTTTTGTGTGTTTTTCCAATGCACATCCAAGAAATAAACACATTCATACTGAAAACATTTGTAATTGCATTAATTTCAGCGAGAAAAATTCCAGGGTTGCTAGTAATTTCGTCCATGAATGTATTTCAGAAATTGTGCAACACAACACGGCTACTGTCCGCCGTAGCCAACGCCAATAGCAACATGAAAAGAAAACGTTAAAAACTAAATATTCTTTAGATCAGGGGTCCCCAACCTTTTTTTGCACCACGGGCCGGTGTTCTGACAAATTTTGCAACCCATCAAAAATTGCAACGATGCAGTTCTGCGCATGCGCGTAACGTTAAACATAGCCGCAAAATGCGCAAATGCAGCGATTCCAAAGTAAACACGACAAACTTTCTTGAAAGAAAGGAATATTAACTTACGTTTGATCATGGAACTTTGGAAGGACTTGTAGAAAAGTTCTCCTCAGATACATCCTGCCATTTTAGCTGCACACAACAACTGCACACCGCTCTCACCATTAACGACTTTGCCTTGTCGTTAAACATTAATTAAGAAGCCCGCTTCACAAAGATACGATGTTGGAAATTGTAGCAAGGTTTTCAAAGCTCTTGTAGCGATGTCAGAATATTCCAGAATGACTTTAATCCAGAACCTCGGTAGAGTTGTTGTCTCAAATGTACGTTTAATAAGGTCACCGTCATTTGCGATCTCTACAAGTTGACCTTCCACTTGCACAGACATGCTCGAATCACTCGAATCACTTATTCACAAACGGGTCACGAATCTACTCCTTCACAGTTTGTAGGTCTTGGAGGTTGTAGGCTCGTCAGGTGCCCTTTTCGCCATAAAAATATCTCCAAAGACGTCTGTTTTCCAGTCATCTTCGCTCGTGTGGGGGCTAATTATTTCCGGGAACAAATGTGCTGCGCCTGCGGCCTAGCAATACGTTATTATCGAGGACAAGCGCACATAGATATATTATATACACAAGCAAGCTGTACTGTTAGCAGTCCAATCAATGGATTTCTATGACGACATTCTAATCTATCCTGTAGTATTATATCTAGAGTAGACAGGGATATTGGTGTGTTAAGCAGGGGCACAGGGTTAATTCAGCCAGAATGCGGTCGTTATTAAATTATTATTTCTATGCGGCCCGGTAGCAAATGTGCCACGGACCGGTCCGCACCCCGGCAGATGGGGACTCCTGCTTTAGATTATCATTATAATATTATTATTCAGATTTGAATGTATTATTTATTTTTACTGCTATTTGTTATTACTATTTGTAATTATACCTGCGGTATTTATGGAAGATTTAGCGTAGGTTTTTGGGCTGTGGAACGAATTAATCGAATTATAATGTATTTTTATGGAAAAATTCCGCTCGACATACGACCGTTTTGATTTACAACCCAGGTCCTGGAATGAATTGAATTCGTATGTAGAGGTACAACTGTAGTAGTATGTGAAACAAAAGTGCTTGAGTATTTGTAATCTTGCAAAAATGATAGCTGCCTCCTTTCATTAATTAGATCTATGAATACCGGTATCTTTTGTTAAAAGAGCAGTGGAACACTGGTAAAGAATGCACTCAGTCCTTGCAGAATATAGTGTTTACCTTTGCAGAGAGCTTTTGTAACATACATGCTGTTGTCACTTTGTTTTTGGCATGTTCTGGGAAACATCTTGACACACTAGGTGGAGGAGCTCCTGGAAAATCAGTGTCAACGCTGTAGGGGGTTGACAGGGTCTAGAACCTGACCATCACAGTTTCAAATATATCCTTTAGACCTGGCCTCCCCAAGATCTGGCCCATGAACCTACATACGTATCTTACAAACCATGTTTTGACACACTGTCAGTCATTTACTTTGTGATGTAACAGAGGTGGGGCCATGTCTAGATATGAGACGGAATGCCAGGTGGCTGCACATGTGTAAATGTAAAATTTGCTGTGGCTGTTTATGTTTCTAATCAAGCACTATTTAAGCTTTGATAGCCTGCATTTCCCACCTGGGATATGAGATGGGACCCCATGTGATTCATACAACAAAAACAACAAAATCAAGAGGAAAAAGGTTTGATTTCGGTCACGACTTACTTCGTGATGATCAAGAAGTGACTTGACTATTTTGCGACAAGTCTTGTTATATGGTGGTTTGGCAAACCGAAGGTGAAATTAGGATGCCGGTTAGCATGTATTGACCGATCAAGAGTCCTGCTCGGATCAGACGTGTTGAATCGAGGACAGATCTGTGAAAATGTCCACACAACACATTAACTTGTCAATGTGGCTGTGACCTATGAGAAAGAAACCATGTGGCGGGGCCCTAGATAAACAAACCATAAAGTGGTTCACCTTTGCCAACTAATAACAGTTAGCTTAACACTCATGTGTGATTATTTTGGGATATCTGAAGTGTTTTTGAGGAAATGCAGTACAAGGTCATAAAGACTAGCGAATAGATATGCTTCTGACAAGCAATGTGTTGGGGTTCGCTAGTCAAAATGGTCAAACGTGAGTTCTCATCTAAAACTGTGGTTCATACAATATGTGAGCAGGTGTTGACGGGGTGAAGGGGGAGGCTATGACGACTTAGAGAGCAATCTGAATTTGGCTGCAGACAACAGATCCTAATGAGTGATGATGGTTTACAGCCAGACAGAGGCCAAGAGAAAGGATCATCTCCAAACTGAATCCATCTGAGGAGAAGGAAATGCCCACAGGTCCCAAGTCTGGTTGGCTGTCTGGCACAGTGTCAACACTTGTAGTCCTCCAGAGAGCACTCCGCCTTGAAGTTGAATCAAAACCCTCTGTCTGTGCAGCGGATCTCACACGCAGGCTGCAGACAGACTGATTAGTCTGCCGGGCTTTATAATTTGACTACATTGTTAGCCTTGGAACGGCACAGTTGTTACTCTGAGTGGTTGAAAAAAGCCCACTGAGAAATGTATTCTTCAAATTAATACACGTCAAGGAAGGATATTACCTAACAGATGCCATTTTCTTCTGGGATTGCTACTGTTTGAGCATTTTTTTGTCATTTGTTGTAATGTATGGTGCCACCAACCATGTTTTTCTTATGTGTTTTGGCTTTTCATCAATGCATAAGGTGTAGGTGTAGGAGAAAAAAAATGAGTAGAACTTGTATAAATGACCTTTGTGAGAAAGATGGTTGCTGTAAGAATTGCAATATGTAAATGATTAATTTCTTAGAACAGAGGAAAAATGTTTAAACACTGAAAATGACACTGCTAGTGAGTGCAGCTATTGTGTGACAAATGAGACGTCGGTCAAACCAATATAGAGAAATAGAGTTGTTCGATATTATCGGCTACCCGCATTTTAAAATGATATCAGATAATATTGACATCAGTTTTGGGCCTTTGTTGCTTTCAAAGTGAAAGGTAAATGGTCTTACACTTGTATAGACCCCACTCACCAACGTCACACAATGACGTGTCGCTGTATCCGGCCACCATATTGTCCGTCATCGTTTATCCGTATTCTCAATGGTTTCAATTTGTCGTGCAATTTATAGCGCAATTCATGGAAGCCACGGTGCTTTCAGACGCTGTAAACTCATTGGATGCATTGCATAAAAGGCGTTATGTGGAAAAGCTTCAGTCTATCCATTCGCCAGATCCATATTTGATGCTTAAATCGATATTTTTCGACCCGCTGTCTTCGCCGTCTCTGCCTGACATCTGCTACCCTGATATCTACAACTATCTTGTCCACAGAAACTCAGCCTATTCTCACAAAAGTTTCAAAATCTCTAAGAGCAGCACTCTCAGCAACATTACCCCGTGTGACCCTTTACTTCCAATTTTTTAAAATGGCGACAATCAATAAAAAAAAAAAAAAGTTGACTGCGATGGCCGACGCTTCAAGGATAGGTGGATATTGGACTATTTCTTCAATAAAATACGCAACAACTGTGTCTGCGTCATTTGCAAAGAGACAGTCGCTGTTTTCAAAGAGTTCGATGTGAGGCGATATTACCAAACAAGACACGCTGACATGTACGACAAGACGGAAGATACACAACGAGAAATTAAAGCAACTTGAAGCTAATTTAATTTCACAGCAGCAGTATTTTGCAAGAGCCCGAGGGTCGAAAGAGAACGCCACAAAGGCGAGATTGTTGAAATTATTAATTAAAAAAATAATAATAATAAAGCAAATGTGACACACAGAAGGGCTTGCTAAAATTTCTTTAAATGTATTGTTCTACGTAAATCAGCCCAGGTAGCCCCCCACATTTTTACCACACCAAATCTGGCCCCCTTTGTAAAAAGTTTGGACTCACCTGTTTAACTGATGATCCGTAGACGAGGCCAGCTTCTTTCACTTGTTACCAGCTAAATATTATTCAAAAAACAATGATGGTGAATGAAATAAGCATCTTGAATTTGAAACTGTATGTTGTCGGCGATTAGCCTCGCAATGATCGTAATTGTGGTTGTTAGCCCAAAACCCTCTAAATATATATAAAATGCATCTTACCAGATATAAAATGACTACTACATAATCTGTGATGATTGTTTGGTGCCCAGTTTTCTCGTCGAATTGCAGCAGTCCATCTCGCTCTCCTCTCCGGGTCTCTCGGAGTACGGTAGAACTTCCAGTCTCTCTATCTTCTCTGTTACTGCAACCAACCGCTACACACGCCTTCACCATTGTGATTATTAATGTTAACGAGCAGAAAAAAACGCCATAATAGGAGGAATTTACGTAGCGGTAATGCGTGAACACGACGAGCTGACGGACAATATGGCGCGGAGGCGTGGTTGTGACGTCATGTGAGTGGGGTCTATAGCACGTTTTCACCATCAAAACACTCAAAGCACTTTGACACTGCTCAGGAGCAACGTGGGGTTAAATATCTTGCTCAAAGACACTTAGGTGAGTTCACCAGGGCTGGGAATTGAATCCACGACCTCTGGGTTGGGGAACAACTACTCGAGCACCAAGCCACGCCACCCTTCTGCCTTTGTCCAAGGGCTGGTCACAGCTTAGCACAGCAGTTATTCTGACAGACCACTAGATGTCTCCAAACTATTTTTTTTATGTGAGCATTATCATTATAAAAGCATCCAGTGGGGCATCACAATACAATTAACCATATTACAATAAGTCCACGTCTGCATGTATTGGTATCGGTTTGATATCGGTATTTTTTGGAGTTGGACAATATTGGGACATCATTTATCGGTTAAAAAGTTTAATTATCGGACAACTCTACAGGTAAAAAAATAGAAAATAGACACGCATGCACGCTTTCCAGTTTCTGTACTTGTGCAGTTGCAACCAGCTTTGCATGGAGCCGCACCACGCGACGCGATATGTCCCCCTTGTCCAGGTCAGGACTCCCACCCATGCCGCACTCTACATCAAATTGGTGTGCATGGCTGTCAGCCCAGGAGGAAGCCTCTACACAAGAAAGCCTGCCTGTCTCATCAGACCATAGGACATGGTTGCAGTAATCCATGTACTTTGTTGACATCTTTTCGCAAACAAACTGTTTGCGGGCTTTCTTGTGTACCGTCTTCAGAAGAGGCTTCCTCCTAGGGTGGCAGCCATGCACACCAATTTGATGTAGAGTGCGGCGTATGGTCTGAGCACTAACAGGCTGACCCCCCCACCTCTTCAATCTCTGCAGCAATGCTGAGAGCAGTCCTGTAGTGAGTCACATGACATTTTGGAGGGAAAATGACAAGCAGTACTTAATTTGGACATTTAGGGATGTACTTTTTTTCAAAGAGGTGTACTCACTGGGTCAGTTAACTTGAGGGGAAAATAAATTAACTCTATTATATAAGCTGCCCACAGACTACCTTTCATTTTGTCAAAGTGTCATTTTGTCAGTGCCCATGAAAAGATACTTAAATATCTGCAGAAATGCGAGAGGTGTACTCACTTTTGTGATACACTTGGTGTAGGAGTCTAGAAGTTGAATTGGTTTTCCTCTTCAGGCATTGTGCCTACAGACAACTTTCCTGAGCGAAACATGGGCGGCGCCATCTTGGAAAATGTCTGCTCCGAACTTTCGGTTTTAGAAAGAACAAAATGAATTGCAGTTGAAGTAAGCAGTGTGTTGTCAAAGTAAAACGGTAAAATCAAACAAGAGCAACCCACAGAATCTCCAAAAATGAATTCAGCACAACGTAGACGACCTTCCGAGACTTTCTTTGCTATGCGTAAACTCCTGGAAGCGCCATATATAAGTGACTTTAAAAACTTTAAAAATTATTCACTCGCATATTTTAAACTTTTAAACAAATTACGTCACAATGAAAAAAATGGTGTCTATAAAAAAGTCATGGATATCTACCTCATAACTATCGCTTAGTTGTATTTTTTTTGTTACTCTTGCATTTTCTCCGATATGTTAGATGATAAATAATCAATACAAACAAAAAAATTGAAAAAAAAAACGTTTGATAGGGTAAATATATGGAAAAGAAAATCTCGACCACTCGATGTCTGCGATTTCTGCATTGCGACCATTGTTATATTTTCATGTTTCATCCATACAATCGCCATAAAATCCCTATAAAATCCAGCTGTGCCCATTCACAGCTGTGTGTTGACACTTGGTGATACATGCTACATGGAGTTTTTGGATCGAAACAAGGTAAGTACGCGATAATATCTTGCTAAAGTCATGGCGTCTGTAATTCTGCTCTCGCGTGCTCTCACCTCAGGATAGGGTTTTGCAGTTTTTTTTTTTTTTTTTTTTTTAAATGCCCTCCATTAGAAAAATGTTATCCCTCCAGAAAATTGAGATTTTAAGCTTTCCAATGTTGTATCACACATGCATATCGGACACTTTTGAAATTTGGCCAAATTGGGGGCCTCAGAACGGAATTTCAAATAACTATTTACAGTAAGAATAGCTTTTGAGAATGGAACAAATCACTTTTTTGGTTGTATTTATGGAAGAGAATAGAGCAGCAAGGGGCATCCCATTTCCACACGAATGGTAATCTAAATACCAAGAAGAAAGGATTGGAACATTTACTCTAATTTCAACATATGAACTGAAAAATTAAAGAAAAATCAAGACTGTTAATACAATTACTGGCACAGTTAATTTCTACAGAATTTAAAATGTAAATAAATAAATACTTAACAGACCACTTTAGTCTTCAAATAAATGTATTGAGCAGTGAATTTTCCTGAAATAATATTTTTGTATTCGCAATTATCTGTCTTGTGTACCTTTTAGGAGGGTGTGTCATCATTTCCGAGAAAGTGTGTCCCTCCCTATTTCTGTTATTGTATCGGAATTTCGGCAAAGATGTTGGGGCGGAAAAAAAGTTCCAAGCAGCGCCTCCTCAAATGACGGGAGCAGCACCACACCAGTAGTACTACCTCTCTGACAATATTCTGCTTAGTCAATGATATGCACCTATGTGTTTGTTCATTATTTTTTGCTTCAATTCTGAAATCAGGCCCACCACCCTCCAGTCTGTGCCTTACTCTTGGTTTGCCCACTCCTTTCTCATCATCATACTATGAAAAGGGAGTAAAGGACAAAGAACGCCTGCTGTCTTCCCAGAGAGAGGTTCAAATGCAAGAGTCAAATTGTGTTAGAGCTCCTGACGTTTCACCGAGTGAGTCACTGCAGAACGTGGAAAGTCTCTCAGATCCCCAAAATAATTATACACTGTTGAATATGAAACAAAGGAGACAGATGAGCAAGGAGGGGAAAGGAGGAGGAAAGCAACACAGGAAAAATGTCTTTTCTTAAAGGTGCTAAATGTTTGAAAAAGTAGAACCAGCTGTTATCTCAAAGTGAGGAGGAGTGGGAGCTGTGGCTATATGATGCATCAAGCAGACTGAATCTTATTGCTTGTGCAATATATATATATATATTTAGAAGTTTTATCTGTTAGATATACGTGTTTCTCACATTCAAAAGAACATTAGGAAGCTCTACAAGAGCCGAGCTCTCCTATTTTAATGCATACATTGCACTACTCTCCCCACACAATCCCATCACAGTACTGGGTAATGGCTGCCAGCCGGGGACCTGGCAGTCACAGTAATACCCACAGTAGGTGGGTCCCACACTTTTTCTCTATGGTGTGGCTCTCAGGGCGTGGCCTCCCCTCCGCCTCAGCTGCCGGCCGCGGGAGTGGTAGGAGGTCGGTGCTCTGGTCTCGCGTCGCGGCTCCTTGGCGTTCTCCTGCTTTCGCCTTCCCCTGTCTTCTCTGCCTGGGTATGTGCTAGGGTTGGGAATCTCTGGCATGAAGCCGATTTGATATGTATCTAGATACACAGGTTACGATTCGATTAAAAAAAAGATACATGTTTAAGGCCGAGCAATTCGATACGATTCGATACAGTCACCGCTGGACTGGCCATCGGGCATAACGGGCATTTGCCCGGTGGGCCGATGGCGATTTTGGGCCGGTCCTGATTTTTTTTTTTTTTTTTCCTAACGGCATTAATCACATTGGTACACAAAACTGGTAGATCGGCCCATCAGTCAAGATTGGTTATGGGCTGGACCAATTACAAACGAGGGCCGATGCACCCTCCCTCTTGATCAGAGGTATCAGATATACATTAATCAGACATACAGAGAGAGGAGATAAACAAAATTGATAACTACAAGAAAAGGAAAGGAGGCGCGGAAAAAAAATAGAGATAGAAAGAGACAAGCCCTTCATGCGGATGCCGCTAAATGTGTTAAAATAACACAGATGTTTGCCGGTGGCGGAGCTTCCGCTTCAGCGACAGCAGCAACCTCAGGTTACGATGGCGGGGGTGGCCATCAGGTGGATGAGGGGAAGGGGAGGCAGGAGGAGAGACCCACGGCCACCGGCGGTCCGAGTGGAGGGGAATCTGAACTTCAGGTAAGAAGTGTTGAACTGCAGTCTTTCTGGTTCAGATATGAATTAAGCATGGGTGTAGTTTATTTTCATTGCGCTCGCTAACTCTTAACACCGCCAGTAGTTATAATTAGGCCGTTAAGCAATTTAGCTAGCTGTGCATGTAAACTAACATGATGGGGTTTCTCTAATGCTGGACGGTTTCTATGATGCTATTCTAGTTGTAATTATGTTCGTGCTTAAGTAACTTTATTTTATTAATTTAGTTAGTTAAGTATTATCTCTATTTGTTAGGTAGTTAAAAACTTTATAAGGTCGAGCGGACGCGCCGGCGCATCCGAGCACATAACTTTTTTTTTGTAAGACAACACAGGCAAGCTCTAGCCTGGTAGTTTCCATTCAAACTCATGTCAAAAGTGCGAAATCTCAACTATGATTCAACTGAGTAAAAATACCAGCACTGTGATCATCAGAGCAAGTCCATCAGGTGACATTCTTTTTCACCTCTGTCTCCTTTCACTTTGAAGGTTCCCATGTTTGAGGAAGCATTTGGTGTTGCTGTGCAAAGTGTTGCTGCAGTGGAGGTTCAAGGTTACTGTTTATTGATATGGTAAGTACATTAGTCTGTGAAAATATCACTTAATTACTTCTGCTAAGTTGGTTTGTTTGTGTACGGTATAATTCAAAAAGTTATGGACGGATCTTAATGAAATTTTCAGGAAATGTCCACTCTGGGACAAGGAAGAGATGATTCAATTTAGATTTAGAGGCGATCCGGATCACTGTCTTGATCCAGGATTTTTTTAAGGATTCTTTATCATTGCAGGATAGGGCGATTTTCAGCATATGTGTATGCAACTCCAAGAAAATTGCCCAGATTGCTTGTAAAAAAAAAATACAGGACATGGCCATGGTAGTTGCTATGAAATGACACATTATGATTTGAATTCTGCCAATATTCTGGGTACTGTGATCCAGTACATGAGAAAAATAGGGGCTTATCACATTTTTTTGACACAGTGAGGTAACAGATGAGGGTACAGACATACAAACAGGTCTGTGCTCTCTGAGTGTTTTTATAGTTACAGTCTGTAATTTACACATTTTAATATTCATCTCAACTCTGGGTCCTATTTTTCAGGATCCCATCATACTTTGTTCATTGTTTGTTCAGGAGGTTGCCCTAAGTAAGTACTATATGGAGTATATGATGCAACTATTTTCCCAGATTTTTCTAGAAACCAGTACTGTGATCATACAAGTCCATAAAGTGTTATTCTTTATCACTTATCTTCCTCTGTCTCCTTTCACTTTTTAAAGGTCTCCGTGTTTGAGGGCCTATTCTGTGGATATATTTATTTGCACTTTTATTGATGCAGTAAATAAATAGTCTATGAAAAAATCACTAAATCTGTCATTTATTCATTTTAATATATTCATCAGTGATCATGTCTCACCTCTATTCCGTATTAATCCCTGTCCTAATTTCAGGATCCCATCATACGTTGTACATTGTTCAGGAGGTTAACTAGACCATGCAGCCTTTTGATATCCGCTAAGTACTGTATAGAATATTGGGACTGGAAGGATGGTGTATGTTTAAGTTTATGTTTAAGTATATATACACCAACAAGACAGTGTGAAAGCATTGTCACAAGAAAGTTTGTTTTCATTCATAGGCTTAATTGTCTTTCCATCAATACCTGGTGGGCCGGTCTCGGCTCAAAATGCCCGCAGTCCAGCCCTGGATACAGTGTAAGAACGATACAGTTTGATAGAGTGAAAACGATACAATAGTAAATATTTGTTGTGTGTGTTTGTACAGTATTTTAAACATATAAAAAGACCACATTTTTTCTAATATAGCCAAATTAAACAACAAAATTTCATACCAATGTTTTATTTTTTTATGAAAAAAAAATAATGCTTACTATATGATGGTCATTTTGTTGGATGGGATTGATAATAAAATAAAACTCCAGTGACAGACAACAGTAAAGTGCAGTAATTCAATTACTGTATTTCCTGGTGTTTTTAACACAAGAGGTAAATAATTTAAGTGCAAACTTTCAACGTAAACATCTTACAAACAAAAAATATTAATTATATGCAGCAGCTCTAGAAAAAAAAGAATTAAACCTGCTAGTGTTATCATGAAAAAATAATAAATTATGCTTTACGACTGGTATAATTGGGGGAATAAAAACATGGCATTTTAGACAGATCAATAATCATTACTTTAACCTAATACACAGCAAAGTCATTCACTTTTGGCTGTGCTTCTTCATTTTATGTTCCTCATCACTGTCCATATCTTTTTTGAAGGGCAGATTTTTCTTGAGGAGGATCAACTAATCCACATGTTCATGTTTAAGTAGACTGCGTTTTGTGGAAGGAGGTCCCGTGGCGTGCCATGCCAGTTGGGGAGCTGCGGCTGTGGCTCGTGGGCCGAGTGGGCGGACAGGGGTGGAGGTGGGCGTGGGGTTGGTGGTGCGTCCCCTCTTCCCATCCCTGAAGGCCGGTTGATGGAGGCGCGGGTGACCATCCTGGATCCGGAGGCTTGGGGTGACAATGGCTCCTTTGCTGGGCTGCAGGAGGAGGGATGGGCTGCGTTGCCCCTCGGGCTGGCTGGGCAATGTGATTAGGCCTGCTCGGGTGGGGGGCCCCGGTGTCGGGATTGGCGATGAGGCGGCGTAGGGTCGGTTGCCGACTGGCTTACACTCACAAGGGATTCACATGATTACTGGTTTCTAGATCACAGAGCTGATTTTTGTACACTCCACCTCTCTCAATCACTTAGCTTATAGTCTCCCCATCCCCCTTACCTTCTTTCCCTGCTCAACAGGCCCCCCACAATGGTGTCAACTGGAAATACATCTAGCTGATGATAGCACCAATAGATTAATACTTAGTGTAGGCATTCAATGTATTTCTTGTTGTTGTTTGTGTTTCCATTCTTTCTTTTCTTGCGTTTCCCCTTCCTGTTTGCTGCTTTGTCATAATAAACAAGGTATGTTGAATGATCACAACGGTAGTATGTCATACTCTCAATGTGAAACATTAAAACTGTTCAGACCAACCGGACACTTAGACTTCCATTCTCCGTGTCAAACAGCTGAACATGACAGGTTTAAAAAAAAAACAAAAAAAAACATTCATATTAAAAAAAAAAAAAATGATCTGAATCAACTCTTGCTACCAAGTGCCCGTGAGCAGACTTTTGGGCGCTTGAGTAAAACCTGGGCCCTGAAATGAATCGCCCTCTCGCATATACAGTGGTACCTTGACATACGATCCCATCGACATATGATCCTTTCGACATCTGACGTAAAATCTGACTTGACATGCTCGAAATATGATGATTTATGAGAGTGTCACAAGTTCATTGTTTTCCCGCAAGACGGACGCACGGAGGATTTTCTATTGAGAGAAATCAACATTGGTCCCAAGAAGGTTAGTGCAGGTGGTAAAAGAAGAAAAAAAGGTGACACTTACCATTCAAATTAAGAAGAAAATAACAGAAAAATATGAGTGTGGTGTAGAGCTGAAACGATTACTCGAATAATATGAGTAACTCGATTTTAAAAATTGATGGAGGAATTTTTCCTGCCTTGAGGAATTGTTTAATTTTGCCAGCTGTAAGCATGACGTTTTGCAAAATAAGACAGAAGTGGTGGATATATTTGATTCCAAACATGCATGAATATTGAGGTAACGACAAAGAAGCCGAACGAAGTGAAGAGAAAGGCACAAAGAAAAAACAGAAAATGTCAAAAGCGTGGGACCATTTCAATCTGGAGAGCAAGGTGAACACTGCTTCATGTATTCACTGTAAGACTGCGCTTGCATGCTTGCACTGCGGCACGTATTTAATGCTGCAGCTTCACCAAAGCTACCCCGTTTACTCCGAAAGTGGAGGAGCAATACTAGGGACAAGGTAAAATTAAGTTAACGTAGCGCTAATAAATAAGATTAACGTTACTGTACCTTGCTAACGCAATGTTAGCTCTGTGGAGGGCTAGGTTTCTATTAATTATGACTATTGTTGATGCGTGGTTAACTATTACCGGTGATTTACCTTTGTGCTTTGTGCATTAATAAAAGTAGCAGACCCTCATCTTTGTGCATGAGTAAAATTAGCAGACCCGCATCATGGAAAATGCTAGAAGAAATGCATATGACGTAGCTTTTAAGTTAAAAGGAGGAAGCCGAGCTGCTAAATGTAATCATGCATTTAAAGTGGCACTCCGATTTGAATGTGAGGCTTGGATGACCAGCGGCCAGAGATCGTTTACCAAAACTGGCTGCATGCGAAGAGCTTTTGCACAAGTCTGACAGTGGATCCTGACAGTGTGCAGCAGTGTGAAAAAAAAAAATCCACCATCACCAACGGGTTTCGAAAAGCGGGTCTGCTGCGTGATGAAGAGGACGGCACAAGCTCAGGAGTGAATTTGCGTCATTATTAGAGACAAGAGAAGACTGAGAAGCTGCATGGCAAAGTGTATCTAAGCCTATTCATATTTCATTCATACAGACTTCCATATAAATGTCTCATGTTACTATGTGGGCACATGCGTCTTATAGACAGGAGAGGCTTATGTATGTACAAAATGGTTTTTCCTTTCAAATTTTACTGGGTGAGGCTTGTAATCAGGGACGCCCAATAGACCAGAAATTACAGTAATTTGTAAAAACACAGCACTTTAAAGTGATGAGGGTGTAAAATAAAAACATAATAAAGCTAACTGTCAATTTTAGGGTATGTCTTGTTTTCTCATGCATATTTATAATTGCTCTTTACCTAATTTTTAAAAAAAATAATTATTTATTTATTTTTAGTTTTATCCGATTACTCGATTCATCGATGGAATTTTCAGTTGAATACTAGCTGCAGCATAGCGTGGCGTAAAGCCCGAGTTATACTTCCGCATTGCGGTGACGGCGCAGCGACTACGGCGTCATTCGACATTCGATAGTTCTGTGGTGAGGGAACACGTTGCTCTGTAATTCACCGCCAAGCCACTAGAGGGATGTGGCGTTATGTTTGTACGGTTTTTGGGCATGCTTGTTGACTTCCGCTAGTTGGAGATAAAATAAACAATGCAGGATAGAACTCTTGAAAGTAAATATTCTGCTCATCAACACTGAATAAATATTGAACATACAAATGTTGAGGGGCAGGCGACGAAGAAGACAGTTTCGAGGCGGTCTGGCCGACTTTTGATGCCGCACAGAGAGTTTTAGACTCGGGTGGAGAGAGCTAACTGTGGCGGCTAGCTTCAAACTGGCGTCGAGCACTGTGTTCAAGGTCTGCAAAGCCCTCCAGCCCGATTTGTTTGCCGTGTCCTACAACCAGCCAGTGGGAAGCCATAGCAGATTTCTGGCGTCTATGGAACTTCCCAAACTGCGTTGGGAGCCTTGATTTTAACGTTATCATAAAAAGCACCGAGGCACTCTCAATCAGCGATGATGTATCGTGTGTGAACTGTCATTGAAAAATAAAGATCAAAACAACTCTTTTGACACCAAATCTGTGCTCTATTCTTCATATACTTGAAGTGTGACATGTAAATAACTCGCAGACTCACAGCAAACATATGTACACAATAAATGATGAAGTGCACCAACCGAAAATACGACATAAAGTGATAAAAAGTTGGCAGTTTTTGGCCGACTGGGTCACCGCTTCGTGTGGCCACTCGATTCCGAACACACACGTCTCGGTGGTTCTTCCATTTTTTTGTTTTTCAATCGCCGACCTTCAATCACAATAATGTCTTGACGAGACTTGCTCTTCGATGATACTCCCGTCGGCTTGGTCCATTTTTGCGTGTAGAAAATAATGTTTGATTCAATGGCGGTGATTTCGCGCTAAACCGGAAACAACAGTCTGAGCGGACCAATCACAGTCCGTTTTCACCAGGTCATACACGTCTACACGTCTACACGACGCGAAGGTTAGAAAATTCGAGAGGCGCGCGTCAGGCTACGGCGTAGGGTCGTAACTCGGGTCTTCCTTGACGGCGTAGGTCTGACGCGGAAGTATAAATCGGCCTTAAAGAGCATACGACACCAGAAAAAAAGTCTTAAATGGCATTATTATGTGAATTAGAATCATATTTTGAGACGATTCGACCATATACAACAATTTAGCAAAGCGCAGATGACGAGAAATTAGTCTTTTAATCTGCCGGTTAGCCACGCCTACAATTATAGGGCTTTAGCGTCCCCAACAGGTGGATGACGTCAGCGGTAGACTAGGCTCATCGGTTTTACTATTCAGCCCATTGAGGGGGAATTGTTCAGAACGAGGAAAACGAGACGAAGAGAGCTGCAAAATGTCATTGTTTCAGTCTCTCTACTCCCAATATTTTTACAGGATATTCTTTTTATCCAAGTATTTTCCCCAATAGCTATATAAATGGCTTGAGAAGGACCAGTCAGCCCGTCGAGGGGGAACTATTCACAATGAGGAAAACGCGACGAAGAGAGCAGCAAAATGTCATTGTTTCTGTCTCTTTACTTCAATATTTTTACAGGATATTCTTTTTATCCAAGTATTTTTCCCCAATAGCTATATAAATGGCTTGAGAAGGACCAGTCAGCCCGTCGAGGGGGAACTATTCACAATGAGGAAAACGCGACGAAGAGAGCGGCAAAATGTCATTGTTTCTGTCTCTTTACTTCAATATTTTTACAGGATATTCTTTTTACCCAAGTACTTTCCCCAATTGCTAAATAAATGGCATGGTCATGACAAATAACTTGTGCTAAATGGAATATAAAATCATAAAAATCCATTTATTCAAGACGACATGGCAAAATTACTCCATAATGGTCAAAACAGTCGACTTTACCTTTACTGTCACACCTGCCGAACGATATTTTATGACACCTAAATCGGACATATGTCATTTCCCTTCCCCGGCTTCGGAGAATGTAAACAGACCAGAAGGAGTGACAGCTAGCCGACATGCTAACCCGAACCGAGGGACGTTTCAAAGTCTTCGAAGTGGAAAATCACACATAACTAGCCTGGATTATTTGACATGACGACCCGGTTGTCGAGTTTCTTTGCGGATCGGCAAACCGCCCGGCGGAGAGCAATTTACAGTTCGTTCCCTGGAGGAGGGTGGCTGGAATTGTTGTGTAGCTAACGTGCTAACAGCTAACTGCTAATGAGCGTGAGGATAGCTTTTTACATGCCTATCAATGATCAAACGTAAGTAGTCCTTTATTTAAAGGAATTTTATAGTGTTTACTTTGTAATCACTGTATTCGTATTTGACATAATACAAAACAAGATGTTTACTCACTTCCTTGTAAGTCCAATGGTCCCACAGTAAATATCCACGGTGAATGGGAACCTTTTGAAACTCCAAAAAGGCGCATACGCCTCTCCCGCATACAGAATGATTTTTCTGCAGCCGTTTGGCTGGCGTGATGCAAAAAATAAAAGTATTAATCCGCAAAATCAGCTGAATCCTTCGTCCTCATACACAACAGTACACTGTAGCGTGAAGAGGACGTCTTCTACTGTACACGTCACAGCGCCCTCCTCCTCAATGCGAGACCGAAGCCGGAAGTCACTCATTTTCCTGGCGCGGGATTCAAAAAACTAAATAAATATAGCGATCGCTTCCACACACATCCAAGCGGTCCATATCATTCAGGAGCATAAAATACCGCGTGTATTATGAAATAAACATGCTTTTTCGTGTCACAAGCACTTTAAGTGTGAATAAACTGGCTCGACAATATGGCCGGAATATGTCTACAATCTCGACGGTCTTCAAGCAGATGTATTCTCGATTATTAGTCAAAATTTTCTTTTATCCCAGACAATAGTAGGTAATTTAATTACCTGACAGGTTTTGGCGAACACTTCCACCTTCGTCAGATGTATTCTCCTCAAATCCACCCACTTTTTCCTTCAACCTTCGTTCGCCAGTCTCTATCTGTATATTGAAAAGGCTGATATATTGTGATCTTCCAATTAGGACGATGTCTACATTAGCTCACTGGCTGCCATTGACATCATATTAATTTTGACTAGATTGGACGTCTAGTGCCGTCAATAACACTAAAACCAGAGCCAGTCTTTGGAGGGCATTTATCTATCCTCTCACTTTTCAAATCCCAACTCAAAACACAACTGTTTACTGTTTCCTGACTGTCTCAGGAAATTAGAATATTGTGTATTCTAATTTCCTGAGACAGTCCTGTATATATACACAGGACTGTCTCAAAAAATTAGAATATTGTGTATTCTAATTTCCTGAGACAGTCCAGTATATATATATATATATATATATATATATATATATATATATATATATATATATATATATATATATATATATATATATATATATATATATATATATATATATATATATATATATATATACTATATACACATATAAACCGTTTTTTTTTTTTTTTTATTGACACGGCCACGTTGTGTTGAAGAAACGTATGAGGCGATCCTTTGCCAACCATTACGGCACGTGACGTCACCATTTTGTTTCGGTAATACTTCACTCTGATCGGCCGAATGATTTCGTCCGTGTGAAATTCTGCTTTTTTCACTCTTCATAAAGCACAGAATTTAGTTTCTTGAACTCATTTGAGTCAATGTTTATGGCAAATCGGTAACAAACGTAACACAATACAGACTTCCTGTGTCCGTCAACTATATCTGTCCCTCGGGAAACTCAAACCCAGATAACAATAGTTCCTATTGTTACTGTCGTGTCGACAGCGATGAGCTCTCTCGGATTTCTGACTTACGTTCTCACTTTCATTTTACCGTATCAATCCATGGAGGAAACATTTATTCATCACGATGAAACGAGCAAGTTACAGAGGAGCCTTTAAAAGAAAAGTCACATCTGTTTTGTTTTCTCCTAGATTCTGGTAAATTGGAGAAGTTGTCAAATCATATTATTACCGTAAATATTGTCAGTTTATTGTAATGTTTTGAACTACAAAGGTGCTATGCTTGTGCTGTGTTTCACCAGTCAGTAAAATGACATTTCTGTATCTGTACACGAGCTCTGTTTTCTTGTATTCTTCTATTTATTGGTGCTAAAATTAGGGTGCGCGTTATACATGGGTACAATAATTTCCCCTAGATTTTACAAGTAAATTTGGGGTGCGCATTATACATGGGTGCGCCTTATATTCGGGAAATTATGATATATTAGGTTTTCAGCCTCCACATTACACAATCTGTATTGAACCACAAACACACGTTGTGATTGTCTTGGAAGAAGTAAATGTTCACAGAGAAAAGGGAACATGCAATGCGTGAGGAGAGAATGTGACTATTTTGAGAGGCTTTCGGCAATAATCTGTCAGGTTTACTATTGCAAAACACATGACGTTTGTATTGTGCATTAAAAATCATGATATATATATATATATACAGTATATATATTCATTTGACAGTTGAAAGTAGGGTGTGGGCATGGCTATTATTAGCCTTCTTGTCTAAATGTGACTCCTGTATTTTAGTTTGACCTGAAAAATTGTCGCTACATCATTCTTTTCATTTGTAAAAATAGAAAGGTTGTGCACATGCAAGATCAGCAGGAGTGCGTTCAATGCAAAAAAGCAACCGAAATGAGTGTTTCATGTCTTAAATAAAGACACTGTCATTGGTTTTCCTCAATGGCTCCACAGTCATAAATCTTGCCTGTCCTCTATATTTGACAGGCATCCATCCACTCCAAAGAAAGCAATGGCAGTAAATGATTGTAATTTGAAATACATACACTACACTGTATTTGGAAGCCACAATTGCTGGTTCATACCCATGGGAGCCTCAGGCTAGTTTATTCTTGCAAAAAAGAATATAAATTTAGCGCAATCATGTTTTATCTACAGAGAATCATTCAGCCAGAATATAGAGGTTGCTTTAATTTTTTTATTTTAATTTAATTTTCTTAGTTATGACTATGATGATGCTGATAAACACGAATTGGACCAGCAATTTAATAATAATAATATATATTATTATTTAAATATTTATATTTAAAAGAATGTCCCTCTCACCCATTGTGTGGTGATATCTGTGTCATCCTCAAGCTCGGGTCCTCTACCAGCGGCCTGAGAGTTTGAGGTTTCTATGCAGTATTTTAGCTGTTCCTAGGACTCCACTCTTCTGGACTGAGGCTTCTGATGTTGTTCCTAGGATCTGCTGGAGCCATTTTCGCAGCTTGGGGATTACTGCCCCCGAGTGCTCCCACTACCACGGGATCCACGCTAGCCTTCACCTTTCACTTCCGCTCCAACTGATCTTTCAGCCCTTGGTACTACTCCACCTTCTCGGGTTCCTTCTTCCTGATGTTGGCGTCAGCTGGTGTTTTTATACACATATTAGGGGCGTAACAGTACACACAAGTCACAGTTCGGTACGTACGTCTGTACGAGTGTCAAGGTTCAGTACAGGTTTGGTACAACAGGAAAAACAATTTTTCCTTTTCTTTTTTAATTTTTTTTTTTTTGGTAATGGTTTTTCTTTTAATTTTTTTGTTAATTTTGCTATGGTTTTAGCAGTTTTATTGTTTCACACTGAGAGTATGACATACTCCCATTGTGGTCATTCAACATACCTTGTTTATTAAGACAAAGCAGCGAACAGGAAGGGGTTATGGGGGAATAGAAGAAAAGAAACAAGAAAACAAAGAAAAGCAACACAAACAGTAATAAGAAATACATTGAATGCCTACACTAACTATGAATATGTTGGTGATATCCTCAGCTAGATGATTTCCGGTTGACACCATGTGCGGTGCCTGTTGTCCATGGAAAGAAGGGGGGGGGGTTTATAAGATAAGTGATTGGGAGGGGTGGAGTGTACACAAATCCGCTTTGTGATCTAGAAACCACTAATCGTGTGAATCCCTTGAGAGTAGGGTTGTCCCGATCATGTTTTTTTGCTCCCGATCCGATCGTTTTAGTTTGAGTATCTGCCGATCCCGATATTTCCCGATCCAATTGCTTTTTTTTTTTGCTCCCGATTCAATTCCAATCATTCCCGATATTTTTTCCCGATCATATACATTTTGGCAATGCATTAAGAAGAAAATGAATAAAACTCGGACAAATATATACATTCAACATACAGTACATAAGTACTGTATTTGTTTATTATGACAATAAATCCTCAAGATGGCATTTACATTATTAAAATTCTTTCTGTGAGAGGGATCCACGGATAGAAAGACTTGTGACTTTGTATATTGTGACTAAATATTGCCATCTAGTGTATTTGTTGAGCTTTCAGTAAATGATATTGTAGCCGTGTCTAAATGCATGATGGGAAGTGGAACCATGACTGTTCCATTGGCAGTGCACCAATTGATATATCTTCTCTGCGTTATGAAATCGCATAAGGTGTTAAGAAAAAGATCAATAGCTACCTTGCTTCCCCACATTGCTTCCCATGATATTTCTAATCGTAGGGAGGGGGATTGTAAGGCTTTAGCCAATTAAAAGTAGGCTCCAAAAGCTGCCAAAATTCACTTTACTCATTTTACGCTGCCTTTTATCTCTCTATACTGTATAGGTCGTTTTACCTTACCTACGCCATTACAGATTGAGCACGACAATGCGTGAGTGGGTCGTGCAGCGCATGCATTAATTGCGTTAAATATTTTATTTTTTATTACTGCTGCTATTGGGAAAAACTTAATAACCCTACCTTAAGCCTAAACTAAAGACTCTGGATGAGTGTAACATATTTTGTCTGTAACGTTAAATACAATTAGAAAACGATTTAATTAAAAAAAAAAAAAAATAAAATAAAAAAGGCATGGCTGATATTTTTTTGCCGATTCCGATACTTTGAAAATGACGTGATCGGACCCGATCGATCGGGATGCTGATCGATCGGGACATCTCTACTTGAGAGTATAAGCCCATTGGCAACCGACCCTACGCGATCGAGCATAGCTTACTCATTGCCAATTCCGGCACTGAGGCTCCCCACCCGAGCGCGCCCAATCACATCCAGCCAAGCGCGAGCCTCATCAAACATGCGACAGCCACACAGACGAGTGGAGACACTCCCAGTGCCATGGCCCCCACCCAGCCAGCCCGGGGAGGGACGGCGGGCGGGGGAAGAGGGGGAGCTAGCGCAGCCCACCCCTGGGAAGAGGGGACGCACCACCAATGCGGGTGCGGGAATGGCGGGGCCTGCCGTAAGGAGGTAACTGTGATAATAAGGCTTTATTCTATCGCATCTTTTTGGACGTTTGTTCTATTCGCTAAAACCAAAAAGCAGCTCTTCCTAAATTGCAAAATAAATGGAAGAAAATATTAAATAGTGAATTTGCGTTTTTATTGTACTAACATTCTTTAATTCACAATTTATATGCAAAATAGACGGCAAACCATTTTTTGTAAGGATGGACTGAGGTAAGATTTAAAGTCAGGTAGTCAGGCAAATAATTCCAAAACAGAAGAAGCAACTCTTGAAATGGTGAAAAAGTAAATACTCAATCAATGTTTTTTGATGACTTAAGGCAAGGGCTAGAGCAAAATAAACATTTCCTTATAAGAAAATATTAAATAAATACACTTAGTGTTAATAATACTGCATTTGACGGTTCCCACTCTCTACATTCGCCATAACTTTACTAGTAGTGATCATTATTTGACCAACTAATTGGATCCAAGACCTTACCTTTTTTTTTTTTTTTTTTTTTAATTAACTATTTTTTAAAAGCCTGAAAAGCTATTTTTAAGCCAGAATAACTTTTTAGGCAGCAATTTAACAACTAGCAACATGTTCTTAACCTTGTAACAGAGAGAGATAAAGTGCATATAACAGTGCACATCCTTTTTCGCCTATGGGTATGTTTATTTTGAGTGTTAATAGCCTGTTGTGGAAGTTTGAAAGTGGATGCAATCATGATATTGCCTACTAGCGATGTTAGCGTCCTTTGTGTGTAAGTATGCTGTTTAATCAAGGACTGAGCATATAAACATCACAGAACACTTGTGTTTATTATGTTGAATTAGGTTTGGAGTTAAAGAACATCCATGGTGCTTCAGATGAATGGACAAATTTGTTTGACTTTGTAAAAGATCAAAGGAGGGGAAGCTTTTAATTCTTTAACGAACAGCAGTCGGGCTTTATTTACGTGCTAATTTATCACTTTTTGTCAAGCTTTTTCCTTTTCCTGTAGTTTTCCTAAACAACACAATTAAAAAAAAATCTGCATTGCCTCTCCCAATCTACCTGCACTGCAACCCAAGTTCATTTTACTCGTAAATGGAGTCTTAAACATTTCTTTTTTTAATTGCATGATGATAGAAAACAGCAAGTTTGTGCGATTTTTCATCGGTGCCTCTTTAAAACATTGCCAACCTGTACAGGCTACACTGGTTCATTTATTAGTGTGACTATGTATGTGAATGATAACCTGAATTTCAGTGTAAGATGGACGTAACCCTTCAAGTACACCTAAATAACCTCCAAATCTCAGAATAACCATCCAAAAACATGTATTATACATTATTGTACTGTCCTAGCCAAGACGGAGCTAAGTCCTAGCTAGACAGCGAGCTAAGCTCCACAATGATGATGTCAGATGCCTGTGTGGTTTGCAGACTTTATTCAGCTGGTCATGACATCAACAATTGCAGAATGAAACTTAAATAAAAATTAAATTAAATCAAGTTTGCCTTCAATAACAGTGTGTTCCTAACTAGCTGCTAATACAGCAATAACAATCCACACAATCGATTAGCATGTATCAGTTAGCGTCCGCGCATCATCAAAAACAATCACATAAACTCGCCCCAAGAATTTGATCACCGTTGAAAATGCACAATAAACAGTACAACACGTGTTATACACAGCAGTTGCCTCTGTGGATGCTTCACATGCAACAAATGTGCATGCAGGCTTGCAGCTGTAATCTACCCCGCTCTCTCTCTCACTCGGCTGCGTGACTTCTTCGTGGTGGTAAATGCGCTCTTCCTCGTGTTGCGCGTGTGGTCTTCTTCGTGTGTGCAAATATGTTCTTCTTCGTATGCATATGCCCTCTTACTATCGTGTGGAAGTACTACCTGCTCTATGCTTCCTGCCAAAATAAAAGCATGCATCACATGTAGAGGTGGGTTGTAACGAGCAACATGTACTCCATTACATTTACTTGAGTAACTTTTTGGTAAAAACGCACTTAAAAGTAGTTTTACAGAGCCATACTTTTTACTTTTCATTGAGTAGATTTGTGAAGAAAAAAATGCTACTCTTACGGTGCTACATTGGGCTACACAAGAGTCATTACATTTTTCCTCTTTACTCTACGTATTATATATATATATTTTTTTGCCAGCAATGCTAAGAGTAGCTCTACCAATTTCACAAATGAGACGTCGCAACAATAATCACATGACTCCAATGAAATGTACATTTGAGGAGAAAAAATGGACCGGTGTTCTGCCAAAATGTCTTATATCGGAGAAACGTCAACACGAGGCGAATTAGACACCCAAAGTACTGCTATGCGATTTCAACTTGTTTTGTTTAGATGCGTACAGGCAGAACGCACTGAAAAAAATGCCTTAAGAAAATACTTTAATGTAGTTATATCAAATAAGGACGGTTTAAATACGCGACGTGACTAATGTGGTCAACAGATCAACACTGCTTTGAAGCTACCACAATGGTAAAAAGTATGAAAGGGAAATACATACAAAAAGTATTTTTCAGGTAATGAAAAGGCAATAAAAAAACTCAATAAAAACAAAAATAGTGAGTACTCGCCACTCTTAACCAGAGGTGGGCAGTAAAAAATGTTACTCTTACTCTGCTACTTTGGGCTACTTAAGAGTCGTTACATTTTTCCTCTTTATTGTACGCATTAGATTTATTTATTTTTTTGCCATCGATCCCATTGCCAAGAGTAGCGCTACTATTTTCACCAATGAGACGTTGCAACAATAATCACGTGACTCCATCACACCAATCAAAGGTAAGCTTGCCGTTCTATGATCACGCCAGCCTGTTCAATCCCGTGGCCTAAAAAATGAAGAATTTGACATAGCGCGGTGCCCTCAGCATGACTTGAAAGCGCAAATTTAAAGCTTCCTCCTAGTTTTTATTTGGCACAGATTGACCGCGGAAAACCGGAGATATATTTCTTTTAATTTCATAATAGTTGCTAAGAAGGAACTATTCACTATTCAAACTAGGAACTATTTTCTCCACTAGAGGGCACTCATGCTCTTTGGATTAATAATTCTTCATTTCTGTCTTCTTTTTTTGCTTGCTTTTTTGTATTTGTTTGACTTAAAGTGTTTATTTAATGGGTTATTGGACAGTATCATTAGAACAACAGTTCATAAGGATAAGTGAGAGAAAAAAAATAGCATTGTTCAAAAAAAAAACAAACAAAAAAAACTAAGCAGTTACTTACAATGTTACTCATTATTTGAGTATTCATTTCACTGGATACTTTTTTACTTGTACTACTACTACTTTTACTTGAGTAATATTATTTTGAAGTAACACTACTCTTACTTGAGTTAAATTTTTGGGTACTCTACCCACCTCTGCTCTTAACTGATGCGCACATGTATGTGAAATTGCAGAACACCTGCACATTTAGCAAGTGAAAAGAGGTAAATGTAAGTCTTAACGTAATGAAAATAATTCACTTAATAATAGTTGGGTCAATTCTATCCTTAAATCATTTAGGAAGACAAAATTACAACTACCTATATAACAACTCATTATTGTAAGGAAATAAGGTTCCTTAAAAGTTGGTGGGGACAATTTGAGCATCCTATAAAGTTGCTAGTGTTATGTCCCTACTGTCCCTATGCAAACATACAACTTTGCATCTAGGTGCCTTTCAGGACACTCAAGGTCACCATACCTTGTGTTCAAATTTAAATGTTGAGCTTTCAACTGAATAAAGGGTTTACGTTGTGTGGCATATTTAAAGTTTTTTATTGTGTTGATTAAACTTAAATATTTTAAGGCAATTAGTTTTCTCAGTTGAATTGTCAGAAGTAGAATGTAATAATTTACTTCAGTGGAAGGAAACTCAGTAATGATCACTTAATTTTTAACATTTAGGTAGTCAAGAGTCAATATTCTGTATTTGACAAGGTGACAAGAGTCAAGAATCTACATTGGACAAGGTGATGATGCTGGAACTTTTGTTTGGTGCTGTTCCAGTGAGATTTACAAAGATGACTGCCTGAAGGAAACATCAACATTCCCTCAGTCCTTGATGATATGGGGTTGCATGTCAGGCAAAGGCACTGGGGAGATGGCTGTGGTTAAATCTTGAATAAAGTTTACATTGGAATTTTAGACAGCTTTCTTATCCCTTCAATTGAAATATGTTTGTCATTTTCCAAGATGACAATGCATCATGCCACAGAGCTAAAACTGTTAAAGCATTCCTTGGAGAAAGATTCATCCAGTCAATGTCATGGCCTGCAAATAGCCCAGATCTCAACTCTATTGAAAACCTGTGGTGGAAATTTAAAAAAAAAAAAAAAAAAAAAATGGTCCACAGAAAGGCTCTGACCTGCAAGAATGATCTGGCAACTGCAATCAAGCCCATGCCTCAGAGACTGCAAGCTGTCATAAAAGCCAGAGGTGGTGCTACTAAATACTAGAGATGTGTTATGATTGCTATTTCTTTGTTTGTTTCTCATGATTCAATATTTTTTTCCTCAGAATAGAATGCTGCACTTGGTCTATAAAAGTAACATTTACTGACCACCACAATGTTTTTTTATTCATTTCTTTCAGTGTTTCTGAATGCTAAAGAGTTGCACTTTTATTTTTACAAGCTACCTAAGTTTGTTCTACATGATAAATGTCTGAGTGAGTGCTCGTCTGAGACTGGTGATTCCATACTTTTTGCTAGGGGTTGTTCATTAACAACGAATAATTGAGTTACTTGAACTTAAATCAACGATTTTAGGCTATTTGATTTCTTTAAGTTCATAAACTTATATGGTTTTTGGCAATCGGTTTCATTAAATGGTTTGAGTTCACCAAACTTATCAGGTTTTACAGTGTAGATAAAGTGTAAAATAAATAAATAAATAAAATACATTAAAATTTTAAAATACACATTTGCAGGTAAAAAAACAAAAACAAAAAAAACAATGTTTTTAAAAAGTACTGTACATTTATTTTTATTTAACTATTGCCATTGACTGTGATAGACAGCCAATCCATTTCAACTGGAAGGGCTGTCCGTCATAAAAACAATATTCACTGATTGCATAAGTATCTAATATCTAAACTAATAATCGACTAAAGGTCATAAATTTATTGTCTTTTTGGTTTTTTACTATTATTAGTGGGCAATGGTACATACTAGAGTATGTATCATACTTAGATAAATTGGTAAATTTGATAAATAAATTTGGTACCTTTCTTCTTCTTCAAAATATATATTAAAAAAAAGGAGAAGCGGCATGGGAAATGAATGAATGAAAAAAAAAAAAAGATACACTACAGGCAGCTTCCATAGAACATAGCTGTCACTCGCCCTACCTATAAATGTAATGGAAACGCGCTTCTTTGTGGCGTCGGATGAAATCAGTCCATGATCACGTTGACGCCGGACGCCAGTTGCGTACCTTTAATAAATACTACGGTAAATCCGTCACCTGTAACTATGGCGACTGGACGGCAACAGGAAATACTGTTGCGCTTGCAGCTAAAGCGTTACGAATGACACCGACTGAAAGTAAGTAAACATGCTATGTTTGTTGTTTTACATCGTTCGTGTTTCTTTGACTTAATGCATGGAAGATAAATGCGAATAACTTTGCAAGCAGTTGCTGAAGTTCTTGAGTTTGAAAAGTTCAAAAGATAAAACACGTTTAAACCATTACAATTGTGAAATGCTGTCATTTTAGGTGATTAATTGTTGTGTTATAATTTAAATAACGATGCAAATGGATGAACTGCCTGTTAAGTGTCATGCAATAGAAGATATAATCATCCTACCTTTTTGTTTTTATTTAGTTGTATCTTAGCAACCGAAGGGGGTGGCCGAGGGTCCCTGCACTTGGAACATGTTTGGATGATGGGTTTTTTCATTATTATATAGACAGACTGTCCTAACAAATATCAGGTGAGTTTCCTCATGCACATGAAATGCGATTTTTTTTTCAATATCAATGATGATGTATTTATTTATTTTTAAATATATTCCCCAGCATAATGGGTTTAACACTGACAAGAGCAGCCAAGTGGACTTCGGCAGGAAAACTGGATTCCACGCCGATAAATAGTCTGGTGCTGAGAGAATTGATGGGCTTTGTAGAGGACTTCAGCTCCTTGCACTCGCAGGAGGCGGAGCACTTGTTTGAGGAGCCACTGGAGTGGACCACTACTTTAGAAGCATCTGAGTTTGAAGACGATTATGAAATCAAGTCAGTCTATTAATGAGCCTCTTACATTAGCACAGTGCTTCTCAATTATTTTCTGTTACACCCAGGAAGATATAAACGTTTTACGCCAACCCAACTCTTTGCCACCACTGTAATTAATATAATTTGTCCATAAAATTATTATTATAAGTACACCTCCGCATAACATTGTGTCCTTTTTAATATTAAAGAAAAAAAGTAATACAGATCAACTTACGATAAAGTATAACTTTATTAACATTGTTTTGTTTGTAACAGAGAAGACTTATAGCGCATCATTTTGCCCGAATTAAAAAAAATAATAAAAAAAAGTCACATCCAAACTGGAAAAATACACTCAAGGTTAATTTTTGACCATTTGATACTGAAAAATAACATTGAATAAAATCAATAAATAATAACAAATTAAATTGATTATCAACATTACCTCATCAGAACAATATGCAAAACAATTTGATCGAAACAAAAATGAATAGAAAAAAAATGACAGCCTAATTGGACAGTGGGACAATTTTTATTTTTCAGCTCCTTTTCTATGGTGTGGTGTTATTTTGTACTGAGCAATTTGGTATTCCACCATATATGATGCCAACAGTGCTCGCTGGTTTACTGATGTAACACTGACAAAACGAGACAATTGTTGGCAATATTCAGCACGTTTTCGCTGAAAAAGAAATCAAGCGGCTTATCAATGTGATTGGGGTCTAATGTCTTTAAGTGACGTCTTAATTGATTTGGCTACCTGCTGTCCTCTGCAAACATTTTTAGACACAGTAAACAGACCGGTCTTTCCTCGTCTACCACTGCATTAAAAGTCAAAGTCAAAAGGCTGCATACAGTTTACCATATTACCTCATCTTAGCTCTTCATATCTCCAGTGCTCTTTGCTGTGTGCTGTTGTTTGGTTCAAAAATACTGCACACACTCTGAAAATGTGAGCGCCATTGCCACCCACTAAGTGGATGTGCAATTTCACTTTATTCTAGTATGGCAAAAAAGTATGTTCTCCGAGGTCACATGAGCCACCATGGGGGGCATGCCCCACTATTTGAGAAGTACTGCATTAGCATGTTCCGGTTCGAGATTGACTATTGCTACAGTTTTTGTATTTAGAAGTAAAATTCTCCTCTATTGCATCAGAAAGTTTGGCTCACCGTCACAGACAATAAGATACAATTATGTAATTCTAATTCTAAAAATAATACTTTTCTTTCACCTCAGAGACTCCGGGGCATTACACTCCATTGAAAAAGATGAACATGGAAATCCTACATTATTGCTCTCTCCCCCAACTATTTCTGTCCGTAACTTCAACCAGCTCTCAAATATAGTGAATCTGGAAAATGGGAAGGGAATGACTGAACTTCAGGCGTGTATCGAAGGTAAGTTCTTCAACAATGTGTTGAAGTTTGAATTCGATTCACTGGTGGTTCCTGGCTTGGTCGGGTTGGGCAGCAAATTGTTAGGGGCGCATGAACTGGAGCTGCACGTAAGTGATTATCTTGAAAGGTGGAAAAGCGCTATACAAGTATAACACCATTTACCATTTACTATTATAATTGGCGCCCCTAGCGTTGCAATGATGCCCCTGCAGACCGCAGTTACTGTCTGCACGCAACCACAAAAGGAGAAGGAGGTGGGACAGGGATTGGATCAGTTAATTTGGCTCGAAAACAGCATTTGTTCATGGATAAGCCGCACTGGACTACTTTATTCGTAGTCTAAAATAAAATTCTGTTGCCATTTCTTAAATCTTGACACGCTTCTATCATATTGGACTTTCAAAAAATGGAAAAATGAACAGCATTCAAGCATAACTGTATATCTCTAAAGGTAGCAGAGTTGGGTGCTGATTGCAATTCTTGCAAAATGAAAGACAAATATGAGCTGCATTTTGCATTTAATTTCTCCTTGATGCTCAGAAAATAGAATGCCTGTGGTGAAGATTCTCGGTCCCAGTTATGCCAACATGAAAAAGGCTGTAAAAAGCAAAGAAAGATCTCATGATCAAGCACAAGACCTGCCCCTAGACCTCAAGATGCAGCTCCTACACACTCTACTAGATTTCGACAAACAGATTCTTCACAAGCTCCTAAAAGAAGTATCAGAGTGCGTATTTCCTCCTTTTTCTTGTTGTTGTCTCAACCTTTGACAAATGATGGAAATATATACTTTAATACATTTTAATCTACCTTTTTCAGAAAGTTCCGCCTCAATCCTGCCTATGTTGACAACGAAGTGGAATATTTACAAAGTTTTTGCGGTCCGGGAGACAATAATGTGTTAAAGTCAGTTCAATACACATCAGGTTTGAATTATTATATTCATATTTCTCCGGGCTGCAATTGCTCTTAATACAAATGCTGAATATTCAACACAATAGACTTAAAACCGTAAAACTCTCTTAAAATATTAGATTTGTGCTTTAGTATGATAAAGTGGGTTTGAATTACAGTGTGATCTCTGGTACAGTTTTATTGAGCCTATTTGTACAAAAATGTAAATGAAATAGCTTCTTCCTCATGTTTTTTAAACATGCTAGCATGTTTTTCCACATGTGTTTCTGTTTGTAACTTTTGTCTCTCACCTCTTAGAATATGAATTTCGAAATAGATGCCGTGCCCCTCTTTGGAGACAGCTACAAGGTGAGATGTGTTACCTTGTGATTGAGACTTATGACACAGAGACGCTCCACATCACCTGCAGCAGTGCGGGAGTTTTTCTCAACATGGTAAGACTGTCATTTTCCAAATGTGCTGGGCTTACATCTATGTACAGTCACGTGAAAAAAATTAGGACACAACTTTAAATATTCAGTTCTTTATTAAGAAATGTTTACATACCAACGTCTGATCTTGTTTTTCTTTATCTCTGGAAAAGAAAGTGATTTAATTGCAGGTAAACAACAAGAAATAACATTGTTTTACTCATCAAGCCTAAAATGCATATTCTAACTGAGGAAAAAGTTAGGAGACCCTACCACCTAATAGCTAGTGTTACCCTCTTTGGCTGAAATAACTTCAGTGAGGTGCTTTTTGTAGCCATCTACCAGTCTTTGACATCGGTCTGAAGAAAGTTTGCCCCACTCCTCAACGCAGAATACTTTCAGCTGTTAGATGTTTGAGGGGTTTCTGGCATGTACAGCCCGTTTGAGGCCCACAGCATCATAATGGGAATAAGATCCGAGCTTTGACTCGACCATTCCAGGACTCTCCATTTCTTCTTTTTCAGCCAGTCCTTGGTGGATTTACTGGTATGTTTTGGGTCATTGTCGTGTTGCAGGGTACAGTTTCCCTTCAGCTTTAATTTTTTTCACAGATGATCTCACATGTTTCTCAAGCACCCTCTGATGCGCGGTAGAATTCGTGGTGGATTCTATTATATTGAGCTAGCCAGGTCCTGCTGTAGCAAAGCATCCCCAAACCATGACACTTCCACCTCCGTGCTTCACAGTTGGTATGAGGTTCTTTTCCTGGAATGCTGTATTGGGTTTACGCCAAACATGTCCTCTGGTCTGGTGTCCAAATAATTCAATTTTAGGTTAATCTGTCCAAAGAATATTATTCCAGACGTCCTGGTCTTTGTCTACATTCACTCTGGCAAACTTCAGTCTGGCCTTCATGTTCTTCTTGGAGAGCAAAGGTTTCCTCCTTGCACACCTCCCATGAAGGTTAAACTTATGAAGTCTTTTTGATTGTAGGGGCATGCACTTTCACATCAATTGTAGCAAGAGCCTGATTTAGGTCCCGTGATGACATTTTAGGGTTTTTGGAGACTTCTTTTAGCAACTTGCGGTTTGCTCTCAGGGTGAACTTGCTTGGATGGCCAGACCTGGGCATGTCCACTTGTAGACTATTTTGCAGACAGTGGAATGGCTGATTTTATATTCTTTTGAGATTTTTTAAAATCCCTTACCAGACTCATAAGCGTCTACATACTTCTTTCTGAAGGCCTCAGACAGCTTCTTTGATCTCACCATGGTGTTTTCTCTCACTTTAACAGTCAGGGGCACATCAAATTACATGTGAGGTTTAAATAAGCCAAGCCTCCTTCAAAACACTGGGTAATGATGTTCTAATCATGTGCACCAGGCCATTTGGGGGCCCTTAGCAAAATAATGCCAAGGGGCCCATATTTTTGGCCCACCATTTCGTCACAGTGTACTGTGAAACCCATACATGCAATCCAACCCATACGTCCATATTTTGTATATTAATCAGATTTTGTTGCACTGCATACTTTAAACTTCTCACCACAAATGATTGTCAGTACTTACAGTAGATGGCGCCAAACCGTTTTCCAAAAGAGGAAAAGAAAGAAGTTAATGAAGAACTTTTATTTTTTAAGCTTGTAATCAAGTATCAAAACTCACAAAAGTCAAATAAAGCAAACTGTAGTAAACGGATGTTTGCATAGATAAACGGCAATGCGCGCCACATTATTCACGATGCTCTATTAACAACGTATAAAATGAGGTTGCCAGATTGGGGGCCTCCTAGTGGTCAGGGGCCCTAAGCAGCTGCATAGTCTGCGTATAGGCTGGGCCGGCCTTGATGTGCACCTAATGTGATAGACTTAGATTTCAACTATCTTGCCATCGTACAAGATAGGCCGATTCCATTGAGATAGATAACAGAAAGTCTAGACAGAGGACTACAAAGTTAAGCTGTTTTTTTTTGTTTTGTTTTTTAAATTTTCCTATTATTTGAAAGTTTTCTGCATTAATATTTTTGTTTTCTACACAAGTTGCATGGTAGACAATTTGCACATACTATCAGGATTTTAAAGAGCTTCCACACACCAAACGTTGACTCCCTTCAAATCTGTTTTCAATCATTTTCAAAAGTTAATTTGCACGCTTGCTGCAGCGTTGACTCTCTCTCAGTGACTCTGCTGACATGCCAGAGGTTTCCTGTCTCTGTTTCTACACCTGGAAATATTTCAGCCAAAGTAGAGGGGTTGGAGTGTAGAAACTACAGCCTGGCACCAAACGGGTGACATTGATGCAAATGAAACCTCAAAATACGGTAGTGTCTTAAACCTAATTTAGCGGTTAACATGGCTTTACACTTCCCTTCGGAGGCTGCCTGGAGATTCTCTAAGCTCTCTTGGCCACCGCGCTACTCCCGAACTGGCATGTGGGTTGCATTAGGATTGTGGGTTTTCAGTATTAACAAAAGTGTTTTCTCCACTATGTGCTCACACAGGGTGTCACGAACGAGAAGGACGATGATGCCTATCAGCAAGCGAGCGATGTGTTTAAGAACCTGGTTGCTCTGTTGAAGAGCAAATCTCAACAGTTTGCTGAGTGCATGGCCTTACAGGTACAGACAACACAGTCTTGTTAAAATATTAGTGTTTCTTAAAGGTAAAATACAGTGGAATTATGACCAATTTTGGACAAAAAAAAAAGTACAAAAAAAAAAAAAAATCCATCCTTTTCCTCTAACACTTTTTCTCATATTTAGGGAAGTTGCTTTAGCATGGCTCAACCAGCAACTGTGAGATGGTGCTATGAAATGCTGACCATGTAAAAAAATGAAAATGACATGTAGAAAATGAACTTGGCACTCAAATCTGGCTGTTTTTACAATTTTATCAGAACGATACATCATCGAAACACCCACTTTCTTTCCCAGCAATCATGGTTGTGACATCACAACCAGAATTGATGATCATGTTTAGCTTCATACTGCAAAAACACACCTCCTTAAAACTACCTGTATTTTCCGCACTATAAGGCGCATCAGAGTATAAGGGGCACCTTTAATGAATGACCTATTTTAAACTGTTTTCATATACTGGACTGTCTCAGGAAATTAGAATACACAATATTCTAATTTTTTGAGACAGTCCTGTGTATATATACAGGACTGTCTCAGGAAATTAGAATACACAATATTCTAATTTCCTGAGACAGTCAGGAAATTAGAATATTGTGTATTCTAATTTCCTGAGACAGTCCTGTATATATACACTGGACTGTCTCAAAAAATTAGAATATTGTGTATTCTAATTTTCTGAGACAGTCCAGTATAGGGCACAGAGCGTTATAAGGTGCAGTAGTAGTAGTTGTTGGGGCTGCATTATGCATCCACTAGATGAAACTGCGCTTAAGGGAATGTCATGCCATGATTGACCAATACTGATCCATATAAAAGGCACATCGGATTATATGGCGTACTATCGGCTTTTGAGAAAATTAAAGGCAGAAAATACAATAGTTAAATTCCTTTGTTTTCAGTGTATAATATAAGTGAAATTATCTGCCAGTGCTTCAAGTAAATTTCACAGAAAAAATAGCAAGCTGAAAATAAGCTTAACAGACTTATGTTAAGTAATAAATTAGTATATATGTTTGTCAGAAATGTTCTTAATTTCAGAATACTTATTGTTCAAAACAATATTTGAAAGCAATTTTTTCTTCATTTAGATGAATAATTACCAACTTTTAGATGTATGGACTTAGAAGGAACAAATGGTAATATTTACTTAAATAAGTGGAATAATATGACGCATTAAGTCTTTAACACTCAAAACAAGATGGAGAAAATTATTTGACCAGATTTAAGAAAAACAATCGGATTAAAATGTTATAAATTTGCAGTGTAGTGCTGCGCTAGCTAGTACATGTGCACAGAATGACAGAACGGTCAAACGGCAATAAGATAGCATGCTCGCAGACTGCAAAAATCTGCGGCTCATTCTGGGTGTGACCAGTGTTGTTAATTACGGTGTTGGATTATAACAGCGTTTCTGATGGCGTTATTTTTTTCAGTAGTGAGTTATCTAATTAATTACTTTTCCCATCATTGCAACGCTGTTACCATTAATAAGGATGTGATGGGGCGTGTTACTACAATTTGGTTGAATGAAACGAGAGTTGTCTGATTTTGTCACAGCTTCCTGGGAGACAGCTGAGTGGGGGGGTTGGTGACGCTGTTGCAAATGCTATGACGATGGGCTAGGTGGCTCGGAGCGTTAGCATAGCATTCGTGTTCTCATTAGCATTTAGCGTAGCGAGCATCATCTTAAACTCTTGCGCAACATTTTGCTTTTTTACATACGGTTCATGGCGTCCAGGTGGGTACAATTATTTGGAAAATAATGTACCATTTTCCTGCGTAGAGTGCATTATTATCCACAAGTTGGCGTTGTCCTTGTAGATGCTACAATATAATACTATACTGTATATATATTTTTGATACCAAAAATAGTCGCCTGCCCTAAACTTTTCTTGAATGACGCATCCATGACACTTGTGTGATGTTTTTTAATTAAAACAACTTGAGCAAAGACAGGAGAGGTAAGACATTCAGTGCCTCACCTGCATATTGAAAAAAATATATTAGGGGTGTGACGTCACGGGAAGTCACGGTTCAGTACATACCTCGGTATGGGGGTCACAGTTAGGTTGCGGGTTCAGTACAACAGGCATTTTGAAAGTTAAAGTTTGAATACCATTACACACTTATATAGGTGAAATTAAAAAAAAAAAAAAAGGAAAATATGTGACCTATGTTTTCTTTTAATGAAAAAAAAATCAGTTGAATCAGGTAAGATAAACATCTTTGATGTTAAAGGTGTTACAGAATCTATAATGTAATAAGGTGTAGAACATGAAAAGTAAAGTCAGTTACTTTGCTGAGTACTAATTACCGTATTTTTCGGTCTATAAGTCGCACCTGAGTATAAGTCGCACCAACCCAAAACTGCGCAATGAAGAAGAACAAAAACAGAAGTCGGAGTATAGTCACATTTTTGGGGGAAATTTACTTAATAAAATCCAACACATAGAACAGATATCTCATCTTGAAAGGCAATTTAAAGTTAAAATACCATAGAGAACAATATGTCGAATAAGTGTACAGTATGATAATGTTACGTGATACATTAACAAAGAAATGCGTACGTGGCCGGTATGTTAACGTAACAGCTATTAAGAGTTATTCAGATAACTATAGCATAAAGAACATGCAACAAGTTTACCAAACCATCCGTGTCACTGCAAAATAGGGCTGGGCGATATGGCCTTAAGTACGTATCACAATAAATTGAGCAGATTTACCGCGACGATAAATTCGCCCAAGCGGACTGTTATATAATTTGAAAATTTGAATCAATGCATGGAATACAAATTAACCGTTTCTCGTTAAATTTATTTACCAGCTTTCAATTTATCAATTGCACATGCAGTCTAAACATTAGGTATTAAAAAAATCTTGTAAACAATAATAATTCTCGTGTGAACATTTATAACAGCTTGTATGACTTGAAAAATGTACAACATTATAAAAATCAATATGACGACTGTGCAAACATGTCATTCTAACACAAATGACTTGCAGCTTTAACAGTACACGTGAGACAACTTATTGGTAATGGCTGCTGTGACATAATTATTCAACACAAGTGTTTATGTCAAGGTTTCAGTTTTTTTTTTTTTCCCCGAAACATTTTTTAATACATGCACCCCCCCCACACACACACAGACACAACCAGATTAAAGCTGTATTGCTCTGATGCCAATGAAACATTTAAGGTTTTATGATGCCAGAATAAAGCAAACACATACAGAAAAATAGCTGTGGCCATTAAACTGTCATATTATATATAGGCTTCACTGTTGGATTATACTTTATTCTGAGTGCTTTACCATCATGAAAGCTTTCAGAGAAATCACACAGAGATGCCAAATAACGCGACATAATGATTGCTACATGAAGTCCGTAACCAGTCCACTCATTAATTTCAGCCGTTTTGACAAGGTTGTGGCTTGGCTACTAGAAGAAAGCACTGAAAGCATCATCTCCTGAAATCGTGAGAACCAGGGAGGACAGCGAGTGAAAGCCCGTCTGGAACCCGCCAAGAGTTTACTTAATGTCGGGTGAAAGTTTGGCGAAGCTAACTTAAGCCCGACTCCATCTCGTTTACTTGTAGCGTTAGCCGCTAGTGTTAGCCTACCGGGCTTCTGTTTGTTTGGCTTCCTGAAAACCACGTGACTCAAAACGTAAGCACACTGTCTGCTTTCTTAAAGGGGAATGAACATAGCCGAACAACACAGAGTCAAAACGGGATGAAAAGACTATATTTTCTTGTTTTATTAAATTACCGAATTTACTGACATGGTCAAAATTACGTCGGTCATCGTGAAGAATTTCGGTAACGGTAAATTTTCGGTTTACCGCCCTGCTCTACTGCAAAACACCATAATAACTTGTGAAATTATATAATAATAATGTGTTAATAATTTCCCACGTAAGTATACGTGAGTATACGTCGCACCCCCAGCCAAACTATGAAAAAAACTGCGACTTAAAGTCCAAAAAATATGGTAATTACTCTTCCAATGAGGTAACTGAGTTACTAATAGAGGTGGGAATCTTGGGCCACCTAACGATTTGATTATGATTTAGAGGCTACGATTTGATTATAAATCGATTATTGAACCTCACCAGCTATTAGCTGCTTTTAATGTTTTTTACATTGGTGCAAAAAAATTAACAAAATCCTCTCAGGCTTAAATAAACTACTATTTCAGTATCAAGTTAACAGTTCAAAACATTAAATAAAATACTCAAGTCCCCATTCTGTATCAGCAGCTTTAAACTACATTCAATTAATGTAATGTTGTGATCAACCGTTTCAGCAGTTTTCCTCACACAAGGGTTAAATTAAATAGGACCTAATTTCATTATTAAGCCTATTCTCTAACCTTTTTTGGGATGGGTTTGTGTCCAAAAAATGGTCTGCTATCGTTTTAAAGTTACTTGCTGTAGCTGTGTCATGGTGAAGTAGCTACAAATAGTTTGTAGTATCATTTACTTTGTATCACTATTCCAAGAACTTTTCTCTACACATCTACAAAATAAGAATGAGACATTTTTCTTGACTTTTGTCTCATGAAGCAAACATGGCACATTAAATACCCCAAAACAAGGGCCTCCTCTGTAGAACGATGATTTGAACACTGATGCTGTGTGACTCACATATACAGTATAAACAGTTCACATTGTGTAATCAGTGTCTGTTCTGCTCTATGCTGGTGAGCTAGTGTCTGCTTGTCAGTACGTTGAAGTATATTTGATCCAACATCAAACAGCTTCACACACCACACAAACATGTGTGCGTGCACCCCATAAGGCATGCTTCCAGACATTAAAATCTGCATGATTTATTCAGTAGTACTGCTTCCTGCTATAGTAATTTGATGATATAACAAATTGCCTCAGTATTCAACACCATCTTAACTAAAAAATCTGTTAATCATTTGAGGATGGATTTATTTTTTTCCACTCCATTTCACTTATGTTTTTTTGTTGGAAAATTTGCCATCATCGCAAGTGTGTTTGCACCATTTAGGCTTGCCAGCAAAGTGCAAGTCTGCTTTTTCTCTTAATACACGGAAAGATAATTAGGAGTTTGGGTGATTTCTTGGACTCTTTTAGTCATTTAAAACTACACTCTATGTGCTTATTGCTCTTATCTAATAGAATCATAATCAAATACTGTAGAACTTTAATTGGTTTGCTATTTTATTACCAATAAATTATACCCTGGCCCATAAAGTTGATATACCAGATTGCAAACTTATAATCTTTGTATTGTTTTTGCAGTCGCACATATGTAAAATGTAAAACAACAACAAAAAAAATATACCGTATTTTTGGACTATAAATTGCAGTTTTTTCATAGTTTGGCCAGGGGTACGATTTATACTCTGGAGTGACTTATGTGTGAAATGATTAACACATTATAAAATAATTTAGTTATATTATTTTCACACTGAACCGCAAGAGGGTACTCAAGGCCTGTGTTTCAATATTGGCGGTAACTTATAAAAACAACTGAGAAGGGCACAGCAAAACGGTACGGAAAAGAAAATTATATTCTGCAGATTACAAAGTGCAAGGAGTGAAATATGCAGCCGAAAACGGTAATCGAGCAGCAGAAAGAAAGTGATAAACTTGTAAGGCGAAATGTGGCGGTTACTCTTACTGAAATGAAGAAAACAAAAAAGTCGTGGGCTAAAAGCTAGGTGGCCACAGTCTCAGTTCGTGCATGCGTCATTTAACGTTAGCATTCCGTGCATTTATTTTGACTGTTGTTCTGTATTCTATTTTCTTTTAAATTGCCATTCAAGATGACATGTCTTTTCTTGGTGTTGGATTTTATCAAATAAATTTCCCCCAACTACGACTGCGACTTATGCTCCAGTGTGACTTATAAATGTTTTTTATTTTTTTCTACTTTTTGCACATTTTGGCTGGTGCGACTCATAGTCCGGAAAATACGGTATTTGTTTGCTCTGTGCCAAATCAATACATTGACCTCCGTAAAGTTGACACCCCCATCAAACAGAAATTTATAGAAAATAAAAAATTATGTCATTCGTTTGTGCTATGTTTGTACTGTAAAATCTTTTGTTTGTGCTGCTATGGTTTTTTAAATTTTTGATTTGGATCTTAATTTCGAATGATTATGTTACGCAGCCCCACATTTATTGCAAAATGGACCCTTACTGGTGCCATTCATTTATGCTACATTGGTGCTGTAAAAAATTGTTTGTGCTGTTATCGTTTTATAGATATTGAGATATTAGTTTCGAGTGATGATGTCACTCGCAGGTTTTCCGTATCCAACTACCGCGGCTGACGGAGCGTACCCACTCGCCCAATAACAGAAGGGCGTCCCAACAACTAGCGCAAACATAGCATAAACAAATGGCATCCCTTCGGGTCCATTTTGCAGTAAACGGGGCCTTGAGATACTAATTTTGAGTGATGACGTGACTCGCAGCCCCCCCATTTACTGGACAATGGACCCGCAGGGGTGCCATTAGTTTGTGCTACGTTTGCGCTAGTTGTTGGGACACCCCTCTGTTATTGAGAGAATTGGTACGCTCTGTCAGCACCAACGGAGGGGCTGCGATGGACGTCATCACTTGAAATTAATATCACAATGTCTATGAAACGATAGCACAAACAGAAATTTTTACAACACAAACGAGCACAGGCGTAGCTTAAATGAAAGGCACCATGTCGGGTCCATTTTGCAATAAATGGGAGCATCATCACGCGAAATTAATATCTCTCAAAAACAATACCAGCACAAACAAAACTTTTTACAGCACAAACAAGCACAAACAATTGACCCATTTTACCCCTGGTTGACCTCAGTTTGACCTATCGAAGAATTGTAAATATCTTAAAAATGATAACAGCACAAACTATTTTTTTGTACAGCACAAACAAGCACAAACGATTGACATCATTTCTATATAAATTTGGCATCTGATGGGCCAACTTCACGGAGGTAATATATTGATTTTTCAATCAATGAACTTATTGATAAATGAATCTTTTTTTTTCAAGATTTCCTCAACTACCGGTACCTATTAGTAATCTTTTGACGTTGAAGAGCATAAAGAGCGTGTTAGATTCTATATTAAGAGTAAAATGATGCTCTTGCTCTATTGGTTTGGCTTTGCAGCTTCTGATTTTGATTTAATTTCTGAATTAGTTATGATTTGGATGAAAAAAAAATTGTATGATAGGACCGAACGATATTGGACAAAAAAAACATCATTTCGATTTTTGGGGGCTTTGCGATATATTGCGATATTAAAACTAGAAGAATTTTCACCGGATAACTTTGCTCTGTTTGGGATAGGCTGAAACGATATTAGAAAATATGAACATTACGATATACTTATATTGCCAAGGCTCCACACTAACTTTTTGAATAGGTTGTACTGGTTGCACCTAACTTTTTTCTTAAGGCGCACCCACATTTTTCATTGCATCACCTTTAATGCCATACCTATCACTCTCCTTAACATTCATATGAGTGATTCCACTCATGCTTTGACGCTCACGCTGCTGAGAACAGCCTCTCTTTTAAACAATGAATGAATTGGCACAGCACACTTAGACTGGGCTCCAAGTTTAACGATGATTAACACATTTGTGCCTTTGATCGTGGAGCTACCCGAGCTTCTTAGGCCTAATCAAAGCTACAAACCTGTCAATCATCGTTAACGTGAAGTACCAAACGCCAGCTGCACTGGTGACCAAGAAAAACAGTTTGGTTATACTGCCTAACAGGAGGGAGGATGCAAGGCTGTGGCACTGTACGAGCATGAAGCAGAAAAATATGAAGATATTTTTTAAATGAAAAACTCAGTCCTTTTCACCGGATTCAGATCCTCTGAAAAACAACGCGATCGGCCTGATTTCTGATCACATGATCGGATCGGGGACATCCTTAATTTATATAATGCCGTTTAATTCAGGTTTGCTTTATATAAAAGGGTTCCAGGATCTGTACACTTGCTGCTTTTATGAAGTAAAACAAAAGTTAACATGTTAAAAAAAAGAAAAAAAACAATTGCACGTCCTGTGATGTGACTATTGCGCATGCTCACATTGCAATGGCGATGTTCAAACGATATATTGTGCAGGCGTATTATATGATATGTTCAAATTTAATGTTTTAATTTTAAAGTTAGCGCAACTAGATGAATTAAATTCCTCCATTTGTCGTTTTACTCTGATTTGCACCAAAATGTTAATTAGTTTTTTACTTAACAAAGGTTGTCCTTAAAGATCGATGGGCAGGCAAACTAACAGACAGACAAATATTGTAAATGACACAAAGCACTGAAGAAGGAAGCAGATTTTCCTTCTACATTTAGTGTTTTGGATTCATTTTGACATCTCAGCAAGATTGGAAATTGGGCATGCTGTGTATTTGCGAGTGAAAAAAAAAAAATCTCAAAATTAATACCAACTGTTGTATGCTGGAATCTGTGGTAGGAAAGACACTGACAGTTGTTTTCTGTTAAAAGCAGTCAGAGGCCTGTGATTTACAACCATGCTGATTTTGCATCAATGATCAAGTCATTGAATATACCACTGATAAAAATATGTCAACGACTAAATTTCACTTGCTAACAATGTATAGATTCACCATCGCAGGCGTCAGTCCTGCTTCATTTAACCTACGCCCCTGGACTTCTACTGTTGTTTTACTTGCAGTAAGTTACTGGTAATGGTGCTTTTTATTGAGGCATGTCAAAGAAATTTGAGTGTTCCCTTCTGCGAGAGCACATGGACTTTGTCCATTACACGTATAATGGAATTAAAGAAGGTCAATTAGTTTGAATAAAGTCAGAATGCGAGTCTGTGGTTGGTTGGATTGACTTGGATATTTCCAATAGCTGGTCACTTTATGTTTAAGCAAAAACAGGTCTTTGGAAAAGTGATTGGGCATGCTTGGCTCCTGCTAGTAGGTGAACGTAGTTCTCTGAAATACATCTTAATTCTTTTCCGCAGCCCTTTAAAAATGTTAAGCCCCTAACAACCAGTGACAGTCTTGAGCTATTTCTGCTAGGCAGGTGTCTGTGATTAAAACTCTGCTGCCTGCAAACTATTCAGCAATTCACATGTGTCTTACTGGCATGCATACATGTGGTTTTAAATGTATTTTTTTTTCTTTAAATACAGACCCTCCAAACCTAACTGAAAAATAATAATGGAAAAACTGTGACACAAAGAGTCTTGTTTCTGCCAAGGCAGTCGCAGTTTTTAGGTGTAAAAGTGTACTGAAACAATAACTTGCGATGTTGTACAACTAAAAGAAATATTTGTGCAAAACAAACAATATGTAACAGAATTATCCCTACTCCAATATTTGAATATTACTTCAAGGGAAATCATTAAACTGCTTTAAAGGTACTTCATTGAAGTTTTAATAGAGTTGTCCAGTAATTTTTCACCGATAACCGATATCCCAGTATTGTCCAACTCCAAAAATCCGATACTGGATTCCGGGGGGGGTGATAATGGTTCCTTTGCTGTGCTGTGGGAGGAGGGATGGGCTGCGCTCCCCCTCCTCCGACCGCCCTCCCTCCCCGGGCTGGCTGGGTGTGGGCCGTGGCACTGGGTTGGCGCCTGCGTGGTGTCTCCGCTCGTCTGCATGGCTGTCGCGTGTTTGGTGGGGCTCGCGTACGGCTGGATGTGATTGGGCGCGTTCGGGTCAGGGGTCCCGGTGCCGGGACCGGCGGTGGGGAGGTGTAGGGTCGGTTACCAACGGGCTTACACTCACTAGAGATTCACATGATTACTGGGTTCTAGATTACAGAGCTGATATGTGTACACTCTACCCCTCCCAATCACTTAGCTTATAGACTTCCCCACCCACCTCCCCTTCTTTCCCGAGTCAACAGGCCCCCCACATGGTGTTAACCGGAAATACATCTAGCTGATGATAGCACCAACATATTAATAGTTAGTGTATGTGTTCAATGTATTTTTTGTTGTTGTTTGTGTTTCTGTTCTTTCTTCTCTTGTGTTTCTTTTCTTCTGATCACCCATAACCCTTTCCTGTTCGCTGCTTTGTCATAATAAACGAGATACGTTGAATGATCACAATGGGAGTAAGTCATGCGCTCATTGTGAAACATTAAAACTGTTCAGACCAACCAGACACTTAGACTTCCAATTCCCCGTGTCAAACAGCTGAACAGGACAGGTTTAAAAAAAAAAAAAAAAAAAAAAAAAATCCGATACTGATATCAAATTGATACCGATATCTGCGGCCGTACGCCCAACATATTATGTTTAATTCATGAGTTGATAATTCATTATTTTTCAATCATTTATTGTTCATTTAATTTTTGCACCATCATTGCAAATGGTCTGCTCGCATAACAAATCCCAGGCATCTTAAATGGGAGACATCTAATGGTCAATAAGCTTTAGAGGTCGACCAGTATGGGATTTTCAAATGCCGATGCCGATATCTGAAAAAAAATTAAGCCGATTGCTGACATCCAAAACCGATTTTGTAAGCCGATATTTGAGGCTGCTATTTTTTTCGTGTGTAAGTTATATAAAGGCATACAGTATTTTTTTAATTGCTCCAACATTTTCAAATTTACACCAGGATGTCACGACGAGATGTAAACAAGTCAGAGTGAGAGTTTAAGAGGATGCTCGCCATGCTAAAGCTAATGCTAACACGAACGTTACGATAATGCTACAAGTTACATTTAGAGTGTATGGATTACTCAGCAAACACCTTGAAAGGCTAAAGCAACATTGCATATTCTCTCATGCAATATAAAAAAAACCTTAACCATTCACGCTGGTAAAGTTTAAAAGAAAAACTTTACGGACTTTGTTATAAGATACAATGTTTCTCAATGGTAGTACCTGTGCATGTCCACCTGCGTTTCCGCGGCAGCAGCGCTATTTCATCGAGCACCCGCCTAGTCTCCGCTCGGCAAAAACAGATTTATAACACACTTTTGCTGATTTGATGGGCCAAAAGCTCGTTGCTTTGTGTTTTTTCTTTTAGAAACATGCACGATCTTAACACAGGCTGCAGTTATGCTTTAGGAGGTGCCAGTCGCGAGTCAAAAAGGGACAAACTAGATATAGCACCTTAAAATTGTCCATAGTTTTTTTATTTTGCCTATATGTTCTGTGTTTGGCTGGTGACCTTCCAGGTTGCACCCCACTCCACCTTTTGCCTAAAGTCAGCACGTGTTGGCTGCAGCACAACTGTAACCCTATTAAGGATAAGTGGTAGAGAGAATGGACGGCTAGAGGAATAACATTAACAATATCTTTTTTGGCATTATAGTACGTGGGTATCTTTAGGTATGACAGAGTAGGTTTAAATCAGCTGAAATATTTTCTACAATCAAAGAAGTTCGATAAACTGGAACATACAGTAAAATTGTGTTTAACTGTCTTTTCTCCTTGACCCATTCAAAAGGATGTTCAAGAGGCTCCAGCTTCCAAAAAATTAAAGGATGCTACGACACAACTGTCGCTAAAAAGGATTAACAAGAGTGCTGTGTCGTCTCAACGGTAGGATTTTTGTCCACAACTGTTTATGTACTTTAATTGTGAACATCCTCTGTGATAAACTTTTTTAAAGATACTTTGTGAGCTTGAGATGAAAGTCATGCTTGACTCAGGGTGCGTTGTGAAGTTTCTGTACATGGTTTAGGGGCAAGTGGAAATACCCATGATTACACAGTCATCAGGACTAATAAATGCAGTCGCAGCATGGAAACCCTTTCTGCCTAATTAAGCATATGACCCGCAGTGAGGAAATACTTTTTAAAGTAACACTGTGTACTGTTCAACTTTAAAATAACAGATTCCAAAACATTTTGATGGTACACTGGGTTGAAATAATGACATTATGGCACTCTGTCATTGCCATGGTAACCCACCTACAAGGCTGTACATGTTCTATTTTGCTTGCACTCAAGCAAGTCTTATCTTATTGCTCATCACATATACTTTATTTTTCACATCTTGAAATTATGCAGCAATTCATCCATTACAGATATGCATTATATCTGCAAAATAGTTTGCATTTTTTGAAATTGAAAAATGAAAGGCAGTTTATTCCCATTTTATTTTGGGGTTTGGAATTTCAATACACTCTATGGTAGCCTGGCTAATTGATGTGCCGACGTGCCGTGATAATTCATGGACAATGATAACAAGCCATAACGTTTCTATTGTTTAATACCTTTTTAATTTACAACTGATTTACCACTGGGCATAATAAGTCTTTTAATATCATTACAGTGAAGAAGACAAAGCATCTGATCTTGATGCACAGAAGGGAACCAGGAGCAAGAATATATCACGTTTCTCTGAGTCTACTTATGCAGAACAACTGTCCTCCATGAGACTGTGAGCATTATTTTTTGTTTTACTTTATCACGAGTCAGATCATGAAACAGAAGAAAATCTCTTAATGAAAAGAGAGAACATTATGAACAGAAAACTGACAGTTGGGCAATAAAAAAGCACAGCAATTAGGATTCCAACATTGGACAAAAATAGTATCTCTTTCTTCAGTGTGGAATTCAAAAGACAATTAACAATTCAAATTTGATCTGACATTATCAACACTATTATTTAGTGAACATACCAAAACACATCAACTGTGCAAATTTATAATGTCTTGATAAGATTATTCTTCTTAAATCTAGTCAAATAATTTACTCCATATTGTTTTGAGTGTTAAACATTAACAGATCAATATGTAAGATTATTCTACTTACTTTAAGTAAATATTACTATTTATTCTTATCAAACCCATACATCTAGAAGTTGATAATTTTTCACCTTAATCAAGAAAAAAATGTGTTCAAATTATGTTTTAACCAATATCTATTCTTGAATTAAGTATATTTTTGAAAATCAAGCTTTTTTTAACAATCATTTATCATTTTAAATACAGTAATTTATTGTGTAAAATAAGTATGTTAAGCTTATTTTCAGCTAGCTATTTTTCTTATTTCAAAAATCTAATTTACTTGAAGTGTTGGCAGATAATCTCACTTATTTCTAGTAGGTTTACAATGAAAACAAGGGAATTTAACTAGTTTGACTGAGGTGTATTTTTGCAGTGTAGTTTGAAACATGAATAAAAAATTATTTTAATAACACATAAAATAATGTATAAATTATATAAATAATATTTATGTACATTAATTCTCTCACTGTCTCATATGAAACGTGTGTGGCGGATGTACAGGAAAATAAGTATTTGAACACCCTGCGATTTTGCAAGTTCCCCCACTTAGAAATGATGGGTGCGTTTTAAATTTTCATGGTAAGTGCTTATCCGCTGTCAGAGACAATCTAAAAATAATCCAGAAATCACAGTGGATGATTTTTTAAAAAGTTTATTTGTATTATACTGCGGCAAATAGGTATTTGAACACTTGTTAGCTAGAATTGGGAGCCTCGAAGACCTGTTAGCCACCTTTAAAAAGTCCATCGAATAAGAGAAGTGGAGGTGGACTTTTTTAGTCTGAGTTTTTGACCTGTTTGAAGCGGTTAGCTGCTTAAAAAAAAACTGTCCACCCAATACAAAGACTCAAAGACCAGCTTAAACTAGTACATGTCCAGGCCCATTTTAAGTTTGCAAATGACCATTTGGATGATCCAGAGTAGTCATGGGAGAAAGTCACGTGGTCATATGAGATCAAAATGGAACTTTTTAGTCTTACTTCCACTCTTAGTGTTTGGAGGAAGAAGAATGAGAACCATTCCAAGCACACCATGCCTACTGTGAAGCATGGGGTTGGGAGCATCATCATGCTTTGGGTTTTTTTCTGCATATGGGACTAGACAACTGCAATGTATTGAGGAGAGGATTATCGGGACCGTGTATTGTGAGATCTTGTGGGATAACATCCTTCCCTCAGTTAGAGCATTGAAAATGGGTCTTGAGTGGGTCTTCCAACATGACAATGGCACGAAACAGAAAGCCACAATAACCTTCAGAATAAGCACATCAAGGTTCTGGAGGGGCCTAGCCAGTCTCCAGACCTAAACCCAATAGAAAATATTTGGAGGCAGCTCAAACTCACTGTTTCTCAGTGACAGTCCAGAAACCCAATTGATCTAAGCGGATCAGTAGTGCAATATCCGTGCTGCAGTATGTGCAAGCCTCATGAAAATTTACAGGAAACTTTTGACCATTGTAATTCTAATGAAAGGCTACTGTACCAAATATTAACACTGATTTTCTCAGCTGTTCAAATACTTATTTGCAGCAGTATAATACAAAAACAGTTGATTCACTGTGGTTTCTGGATTTTTTTTTAGATCGTCTCTCACAGTGGACAAGCACTTACCATGAAAATTTCAAACCTGCTCATCATTTCTAAGTGGGAGAACTTTCAAAATCCCAGGATCTTCGAATACTTATTTTCCTCACTGTACACACGTAGATGTAAATGAAGTGTAAATATGTTCTTAGAACTCTTTTATTCTTAGAACAAGATACAGTGGTACCTCTACATACCAATTTAATTTGTTCCAGGCCCTGGTTTGTAAGTCGAAATGGTTGTATGTTGAGAGGGATTTTCGCTTAAGAATACATTATAATTAGATTAATTCGTTCCACAGCCCAAAAACCTACGGTAAATCCTTAATAAATACTGCAGGTACCATTACTAATAGCAATTACAGATAGCGAAACAAATAAATTGTAAAATCAGAATATAATACAGGTAGCAATAATGATAAATTAAGGTAACGAATCTGGTTCTAATTTGGCGATTGTGTTTTGCATGTTGTTCCTGAACTCGCCGTGTGACGCACGACAGTGAGAGAGGGGCGGAAGAGTGGTAAGTTTTTTCTTTCTCTTCTCATGGTCTGTTGTTGTTGGCGTCAGCTACAGCGGACAGTAGCTGCGTTGTGTTGCACATGTTCTGAAATAAACGATAAACTGATGAAGCTTGGGACTTACTTACCGATGTTACAATAATAACAACTGTCACCTTAACTTATAAAGACTGGCGAACGGAGGAAGAAGGCAATTTTCACCACCATTGTCTGTAAAAGAGTTAGAGGTTAGGTTTTTAACTGTAGAATGGCTTAAAATACCTTTGGAAACAATTCACAAGATGTACGAATCAATACCTTGTAGAATTGAGGCTGTAATTGCCACAAAAGGTGGACCTACACCATATTAGATTAGTTTTTGTTGATTTTTTTTAGGTGTTTCCATTACAGTGGTACCTCTACATACTAAGTTAATTAATTCCAAGACCTTATTTGTAGCTCAAAATGTTCGTATGTCGAGCAGGATTTTCCCATAAGAATACATTATAATTCCATTAATTCGTTCCACAGCCCGAAAACCTACACTAAAGCCTTAATAAATACTGCTAGTACTATTGCAAATAGCAATTACACAAGGCAAGGCAAGGCAAATTTATTTATATAGCACAATTCAACACAAGGCAATTCAAAGTGCTTTACATCACATGAAGACCATAAAAATCATATTTAAATCAACACAACGTAAAAACCAAGACAAATGATCGCATTTAATCACAGAATAAAAATAAAACAAAAATAAAAATAAAGCAAAAACTACTACTACTAATAATCATTGAAATCAGCAATGGAGATAAGAATAGAGAGCAAACAGAATGAAATATATAGACAGTTATGGATATGCAGTGTTAAACAAAAGCGTTTTTAGCCCTGATTTAAAGGAGCTAACAGTTTGAGCATACTTCAGACGTTCGGGTAACTTGTTCCAGAGGTGAGGAGCATAATAAATAAATGCTGCCTCACCCTGCTTGGTTCTTGTTCTTGGAACATGCAGAAGACCCGTTCCAGACGACCTTAGGGGTCTAGATGTCTCATAGGAATCTAACAAGTCAAGCATGTATTTTGGTCCAAGGCCATTAAGTGTTTTGTAGACGAGCAGTAGTATTTTATAGTCTATTCTTTGACTCACTGGAAGCCAGTGTAGCGATTTCAAAACCGGTGTAATGTGATCCAGCTTCCTTGTATTTGTGAGGACTCTGGCTGCAGCATTCTGTACTAGCTGCAGCTTCCTGACTGATTTTTTTCAAGACCTGTAAATATACCGTTGCTGTAGTCCAATCTGCTGAAAATGAATGCACAGAGCAAAACAAATAAATTACGAATTAATATTGGAATAATAATATAATAATAATGATAATAATAATACCTTTAATAATGTAATAAATCAAGTTCCAATGTGGCGAATGTGTTTTGCATGGTGTACCTAAACGCACCGCGTGTCTGACTTGACATAGTGAGAGAGGGACTTTTTACTTTCATTTTGCCCAGCTGAGGGGACAGTAGGCATCAGTGTTGTTTTTCGTCAACGATGACTATAACGAAAATATTTCGTCGACGAACAATTTTTTTTTCATGACAATGACGAAGACCATACGCTAAAAACGTCTCTTGGAAGACTAAAATGTGTGATATTTTATGTGTAGTTAGCCCGCATCGTAGCATTGTCTGATTGTGTGACATGTGATGTGCTGCACCCTTCCACCCGCAACTCACCAATGTCCTCTCCAGGCTTGCTTGTTTTGCAACACACAGTAAGATTTGTTTTCTTATCTTGGCAAGAGAGAATATGCATTGTTGTTTTAGCCTTTAAAGGTCTGTGGTGAGTGATCATCACACATTAAAGGTAACTCTTAGCATTAGCATTGCATTCACATTGCCATCAGGCTAGTAAAAGTAATGTACTGTTTTGCTGCTTGGAGTGTATTATCACTAGGAAATTGGTGTTGTCAGTGTGGATGCTACGATATGTGCTCACCTCTCAATGTTCATTCGAAATTGTTGAAAACCTATATTCATTTTTGGACTAAAACTTAGAAACAAAAACATTTTGAGTAAACGGCGACTGTATTTTCGTCCAAAAGACTTGGACTGTGATGAAAATTAAAATTGCTGCCAAAAACAAATCTGGTAGGTAGGAGTGGGAACCTCTTGGTACCTCACGATACGATACAATTTGCGATACAAAGCACACGATAACGATGATCTGACGATATGGTGATACAACGATTATGGATACATTGGTCAGGAAATCATTATCGGATATCCTACAAACAACTAATAAACAGAATAATAAACAGTAAAACAAGCTTCTTCTGTGAATTGGAATGACTTTATCACTAGTAAACATCCAATCCATTTGAACTGGGTGGGTGGTAGCTGCCATCCCTCCCACTTGAACGTCTATGGCCGTCGGTGGCAGCCAATGCCAGGCAATGAGGTAATTTTGGGCCATTTAAGGTAATTTACCGTAGATTTTCAGTTATTTCCTGTTGATTTTGGAGTATTTTATTTTATCACAATATATCATCATTTCGATATTTTGTCACACCCCTACTGGTAGGTATGTTGTGTTGCACAAGATTGAAAAAAAATGATTAGAAACCTGACGAAGCTGGTGATTTTTTGGCGATGTTACAATAATAATAAATGTCACCTAAACCTTTAAAGACTGACGAACGGAGGTCGGAGGAGAACCGTCGCGATTGTAGACATTCTACGGCCGTACTATCAAGCCAGTTCACGGACGCGCCCATCAAGCTCATATTTTTCTATCATTTCCATCTTCATTTCAATGATAAGCCTCACATTTTTCCTTTTATCACCACCTGCACGAACATTCTTGGAACCCATGTTGATTTCTCTCAAAAATCCGCTGTGCATCAGTCTTGCGGGAAAAAAAAGAAACTGCGGCGCTGTCATAAATCGTCGTATTTTGATCAAGTCATCGAATGTAGAAATAAATAGCGAGTCAAATTTTATGTCGGATGTCGAAAAGATCGTGTGTCGAAGCGATCGTACAGTGGGGCAAATAAGTATTTAGTCAGCCACCAGTTGTGCAAGTTCTCCTTCTTAAAAAGATTAGGCCTGTAATTGTCAACATGGGTAAACCTCAACCATGAAAGACAGAATGTGGAAAAAAAAAAACAGAAAATCACATTGTTTGATTTTTAAATAATTTATTTACAAATTAGAGTGGAAAATACGTATTTGGTCACCTACAAACAAGCAAGATTTCTGGCTGTCAAAGAGGTCTAACTTCTTCTAACGAGGTCTAACGGGGCTCCATTCGTTACCTATATTAAAGGCACCCGTTTTAACTCATTATCGGTATTAAAGACACCTGTCCACAATCAGTCAGTCACTCTCCAAACTCCACTATGGCCAAGACCAAAGAGCTGTCGAAGGACACCAGAGACAAAATTGAAGACCTGCACCAAGCTGGGAAGACTGAATCTGCAATAGGTAAAACGCTTGGTGTAAAGAAATCGACTGTGGGAGCAATTATTAGAAAATGGAAGACATAAGAGACCACTGATAATCTCCCTCGATCTGGAGCTCCATGCAAGATCTCACCCTGTTGCGTCAAAATGATAACAAGAATGGTGAGCAAAAATCACAGAACCACACGGGGGGACCTAGTGAATGACCTACAGAGAGCTGGGATCGCAGTAACAAAGGCTACTATCAGTAACACAAGCTAGGGACTCAAATCCTGCACTGCCAGACGTGTCCCCCTGTACACGTCCAGGCCCGTCTGCGGTTCGCTAGAGAGCATTTGGATGATCCAGAAGAGGACTGGGAGAATGTGTTATGGTCAGATGAAACCAAAATAGAACTTTTTGGTAGAAACACAGGTTTTCGTGTTTGGAGGAGAAAGAATACTGAATTGTATCTGAAGAACACCATACACAATGTGAAGCATGGGGGTGGAAACATCATGCTTTGGGCCTGTTTTTCTGCAAAAGGACCAGGACGACTGATCTGTGTAAAGGAAAGAATGAATGGGGCCATGTATCGAAAGATTATGAGTGAAAATCTCCTTCCATCAGCAAGAGCATTGAAGATGAGACATGGCTGGGTCTTTTAGCATGACAGTGATCCCAAACACACAGCCAGGGCAACAAAGGAGTGGCTTCGTGAGAAGAATTTCAAGGTCCTGGAGTGGCCTAGCCAGTCTCCAGATCTCAACCCCATAGAAATTCTGTGGAGGGAGTTGAAAGTCCGTGTTGCCCAACGACAGCCCCAAAACATCACTGCTCTAGAGGAGATCTGCATGAAGGAATGGGCCAAAATACCAGCAACAGTTTGTGAAAAGCCTGTGAAGAGTTACAGAAAATGTTTGGCCTCTGTTGTTGCCAACAAAGGGTACATAACAAAGTATTGAGATGAACTTTTGGTATTGACCAAATACTTATTTTCCACAATGATTTGCAAATAAATTCTTTAAAAATCAGACCATGTGATTTTCTGTTTTTTTTCCCCCCACATTCTGTCTCTCATGAGGTTTACCCATGTTGACAATTATAGGCCTCTCTAATATTTTCAAGTGAGAGAACTTGCACAATTAGTGGTTGACTAATACTTATTTGCCCCACTGTATGTCGAGGTACAACTGTACTTTGTCCAACCCCTGTATATCGAGACAAATGACGAGTCAATTTTACCTCGGCTGTCGAAAAGATCCTATGTCGATGCAATCGTTTGTCGAGGTACCACTATACTTCTAACAATTAAAAATCCGCAATGGACTGAGGGCGCGAAAGTTCAGCCGCGAAGTAGCGAGGGATCACTGTACATCCAAAAAGCATGATCAATTCAAAAAAATCCATATGTCTCTGTTTGGATCTATGGTCAAAGATGCATTGCAACGCCCCCATTAATCCCATGATATCATTTCCATCTACATTTTCCTTCTGTTAAATTGTGAGGAAGTTCCTGACCTGATCTAGCATGTGGTCTTTTGGGTTCAAAATGTAATACTTTCTGCTTGTTTCCTTTTTCAGTAAGACCCAACTAAATCCAGGGGAGGTTTTCAGCGAGACGGAATCTGATAGCAATCCGAGTTATGAAGAAGAGGAGCAGCCAACGCGTCGTGCACGAAACACAGATCAGCCTTCAGAGTACTGGCAGATCCAGAAATTGGTCAAGTACCTTAGGGTAGGGGAACAAACACACCACGCATCACTCATGTCTTCTTCTGAAAGATTTCAACTTCAAGTGGCGATTCAAAAAAACAGTCATCCTGCAGGCACACAGACACAGTTGACATGTAACAGATTATCTGTTCTTTTTTCCTGTCATCTGTGCAACAACTTTAATACTGGCCGGAGTTAAGTTCCTGAATCATTGGTAGCCGAAGGGCTGTATTAGAACCCAGCACTATAGGAGGATTATGGAAAGTGAGGAACATCCTTTCCTATAATCTGACCTGTCTCAGTCATATCAAACTGCTGATCAGGAAGTAATAAGGATGAAGTATAAATTAAAGGAGATGCTACTTTCAAATTGAAGTGGTTGGCTGAGCTCGTGGATTCCTAGTGTGTGAGACAGGCCTGTTCACTTGCCTTTGTGAGCCAAGGCAGAGGGGAAAGAGCTGTCTAACAGCACCAGCTGTACGCAGTGTTTGCCCACACCGCAGAAGCATAAAATGAAGCGCGCCTGAGACAAGCCTGACAGGGCATATGGTGAATATTAATGTGTCAGAGAGGAAATGAAAGGAAAAGAGACAAAGACGCGGGTTACCCAGTCCGGGTCGGAATCCCTCTGAGTACTTGAGTTTAGAGATCGCCCATCCTTGATCAGTAGATCCTAATATCTAGTTATTTGGGGGATATTGGATTCATTTTATGCTATCAGGATCTTGGTTTTATATGGTATTTATTAAAAAAAACACTTTGACCTCAGTTTGATTGGTGGGAATGAATGAATGAATGAAATTTATTGTCATCATCACCAGTATCAATGACAGTTACAAAAATGTGGGATAGTTTGGCCAAAGAAAGAGAATCAAAAAAAATTTTTTTTTTTTTTTTTTTTGTTGCTTTTGTCCGTTTTTTTCACTTATAAATCTTTCCAGAAGTCATTGATTGCCATGGCACTACGCAATATTTTCAATTCGAGTAGGTTTATTGGATAGGTTGATTTTCAAGTTGGAATAATTGGATTATTATTCAAATCGTCATTACTTTTCACTAATTAGCATTTTAACTCTCATTATATGCATTTCTGCTAATAGAAACAACAATGTGTAACTAAGTGACATTCCAAATCAGGGGTGTCACTAGACTTACTACAACACAGCACAGTGGGGCTCTGGCGAGCGAGCATTTCTTTTTCTTTTTTACCCCTTATCTATGATAAAAAGTCAGATACAGGTAGTCTCCAGGTTACGAACGAGTTCTGTTCCTATGCTGGCGATATACTGTACCTCAAATTTTTGCATAAGTTGGCATTAACCCTTTAAGTACCCTTACATACCGCGCAAATCTCAAAATAACTATCCAAAAACAAGTCATTGTTATTGTCATTACAACGTCATTGTAGTGGCCTCGGCAAGACGTTGTTACTAAGTCCTAGCTAGACAGTGAGCTAACCTCCACAATGACGATGTCAGACGTTCGTGTGGTTTGCTGACTTTATTCAGCTGCTTATGACATCAATACTTGCAGAATGAAACTAAACTAAAATAAAATTAAATCAGTCTCTTCTTCAGTAACAGCAATTTGCGTTTACAAGTAGCTGCTGATACAGCAATAAAAAACCACACAAATGATTTACGTGTATCAGCTAGCGTCTGCACATCATCAAAAACAATCACATAAACTCGTGCCAAGTATTCACCCACAATTAAAAACGCATAATAAACAGTACAAAAGGTGTTATATACAGCCGTTGCCTCTGGATGCTTCACAAGCAACAAATGTGCGCGCAGGCATGCAGCTGTCACCTCTCACTCAGCTGCGCTCTTCCCTGTGTGTGAGTGTGCATTTTTCTTTGTGTGTGCGTGTGCGCTCTTCTTTGGTGTACTTGCGCTCTCGTGCGGAAGTACTACCTGCTCTACGCTTCCTGTGCCAAAATAAAAGCATGCATCGCAAAACAACATTAAAAACCATTTAAAAAATAAAATAAAATAAAAGGTGTCTTAAAGTCGAAAACGTAAGTTGCGTACGTCGTAACCCGGAGACTACCTGTATGGTGCTTTAAACTAGTGTTGCACCGATACCATTTTTTGGCCCCGATACCGATACCTGGCTGTGCAGTATTGGCCGATACCGATACCATACCGATACTACCCCGTTTATATATATATATATATATATATTTTTTTTTTTCCCCCAAAGAGCTACATAATTGGATGTGAAATCATTGCTATCAAGGCTTTGTCAGGCTGTTGCTTACCTTTGCAAAATAGGAAAAAGACTAGTACAAAGTATAATGCTAGCCCAACAGTAAGAAAGTAAAAATAAGTTCATAATAATAAACTCTGAATGAACTGAGTAAACTTTTTTTAAACCTCTCAAAGGCCAAACAGTGCAACTTTCATGAAATTATTGTCACATTCTGCTGCTGGTTAGATTGTGTTTTGTTGCTGGGCTGTTAGTGGGGGCGTTCCTGACGTCGCACCTGAATCCAATGCGGGCTCATCAACGCAGCATTTAAGCACGGGTGAGCTCAGAGAAGGCTGCCGAGATATTTGCTTTGCTGATCGCCATTTGATATCTCGCACTATAGTCTCGCTACATTTGCTTGTTACGCCCCTGCATTGGGTTTTTTCTGTTAGTGTGCTGCACTCGTTTGTAACCTCTACCCTGTGCAGGTATTTGAGTGTTTTTATTTTGACTTTTTGGCTCGCTGCCTATCGTCATAGTTAACCTTCGAGTTTGTAGTATTGAGCACCGTTGACCTGCTGTCACGGACTCCTTTTGTTATTTCTACTATCACGCGATTGTGTGTTATTTTTTGTTTGCAATCATTAAACCCTTGGACGTATCCCCCGCTTGTTGTCCGCTTCAAGGTCCAACCTTGTTTCCGCATTTGCAGACGCTAACAATTATAAGTAATAATAATTGACCACAGCATCCCGTCTCTCTATTAGCCTCCTTTTTTCAGGAGGGGGGGGTACCTTATTTCTATTTCTGAAAGGTGGCAACCCTACTTTGGAAACAGTTCCCAAATTACTGCAGCATTTCTTTAAGTAAAAGACAAAGTAAAGATGACGTAGTGAACTGACCAGAGATTGTTGCACCTGTCCAGCGCCCTTCCTCTGGATAGCAGTCCTGCTCTTCCAGGCTCAAACTCGTTGTGTTCGTTCACGTTTCGTCGTCAAATGTTTTATCAGGTTCGAGGTATTGAAACTGGCCTATTTAACTCCACATCTCGAAACTTTCAGGCCGCAAATCTTGCATGCAGCCATTGATTTTAATTGAAGGGATCTCTATTTTGAAATATTTCCCGACCGCCGCCAAGCGGCCTTGTCATTGGTCAGAAGTGGCTATTGGCCCGTTCTCGTTGGTCTGGAGCAGGCCAATAGCGATAGCTGCTTGGTGTTCACGTGTCATCACACAACACAGAGACAAAGTGTAGTGAGCGCCAGGAGAAAAAAAAAAGGCTGCGGTCAAATGTTATAATAATGGACCGGTAAATGTTATCGGCGCCGTCTTTGTTGGTACTCGCTGATACCGATACCACCATTTTGGGCCGGATCGGCGCCCCCTGCCGATACTAGTATCGGTATCTTTACTTTAAACTATACATTATCAAACAAAAATACACATTTCTGTAAAAACTTGACTGTTTTTTGTTTTACATCCATAAGTATTCAAAATCAAAATTTGGACATCCCTTGTTAATAGTCAGTTCACCTCTGCACATGTTTATGAACTTACATCTCTCCTTCACCTTTTTCTGCAATCTACTGCTTTACTTTGTCTGGACAGAAAGGGGGATATATTATTGTAACTCTTATGCAATTAATCAGTGTTTCTCAACTGGTACGTTGTGACCTAAGGTGGTTTATGTTGCCTAAGGTGGATTGCCTAGCTTACCTCTCTCATTCCTCCTAGCTGATGTATCCTTGCTGCGAGCAAATAACTCCTTAATATCCATTTGCAAGAGTAATGCTGTTTGAGTCAAATAGAAATAAAAAATAATACATCTTGTTCCAAATTATACTACAGGGACTGCAGTAACAAATACAACGCTTGTAAAACAGCTGGAAATTATGATGAGAACACATACTAAATTTTTAGTGGTTATTTCCCAAATGAATTCATACAGATTTGATTTTTCACTTTGTTCATATAAACAAATAGTAATAAATAATCGATGCAGTTCAAATACCACATATCATATTAACACAATGTTAGACAAAGCTCTTGAGTGAGAGCTTCTCACTTAAATCGCATTTAATTGTCATTATATTCATAGCCAGTTAGGCTAGGTTCCTACAGAAGGTCTTAATGCACAATTCCAATTTTTGTCATATCTGTTTTCAGACTGTCTTTGTCCATTGAGCCCGTTTAATTAGTATGCATGCGCACTAATTCGCAGTCAGCCATGCGCTGATGTAACTGACCCGCATGTGCAGTAGCATTGAAACAAATAAGTACGAACTGTGCGTGAATGATGCACACATAAGCCTCATGTGTGTGCGTCAGTTTGCCTCAACTCAGCCATGTAAGCAATACTGAAATATTGCTCATTTGGTGCGCACAGTAAGAAACCTTTCTTCATTGTATTTCTTATGACTGTGGTTTAGCTCGACTCCTAGTTAGTAAAAGCCGAGTTCGCGCTAGGTGCTAACGCTAATGCACAGCTACATCGCTGCTGACCTGCCTGCCGCTTTCGCTCTTAGCTGATGTAATTGCTGCATCAATTCCGATTTGGGAGACTTGACAGTTCAGACCGCCGTCACATTCTGGAAAAATGTGGCCCTGATCGGATTTAAACCACATACGAAAGTGACCCAGATTAGATTTGAAATGGTCCTCTTTGATGCGACTTGTCCCGTTCAGACCGGCAAGTAAATGCCTCACTCGAGTCGGAAAAACACGAAAAAATCGTATTCGTGCATTAAGACCTGCAGTATGAACCTAGCCATAGAGTAGTTTACCGCAGTTAACTGCCTGATATGTAAAGAGTAAAGTTGAACCATTTAAAACAATTCACAATTCATGGGAATAGGCGACCAAAAAAACATCAACACAGAGGTAAAAAGGAACAACAAAGATGGGCAGTTTATCTGACACCAACCTGTAAAGCAGATGGGAAGATGTTTGAATTTCATAACACTTTGTGTAATGACAATAAAGGCATTCTATTCTATTCTAATTTGCACCATCGACTGTACAATTAGCACACGCAACCAAATATTGATGCTGCATTCACGTGTTGCTTGAGTAATCAAAAAAAATTATTCTCTATTAGTAATTCTCTATATAAAACGCCAGTCACTCAACTTGTGACGTCGTTGGAGCATTAAAATAGACTACTCGTCTTTTTAGCAACCATGTTTTTATCCCACATTACGACTTTACAACACATCAGGACGATATTCCAATTTGGGAACTCAGATCCCCCGACACACATGAATGCAACATATCTCTCAAAGGTGCTTCACGGAAGTGTCAATGTATATGCCTATCACATCCAAAATTACATGTATAAATTGCCATATTAGGAGCCATGTGCAAATTGTATATGTGGAGTGAATCGAGTAATATTTACAGTGCCTTGCAAAAGTATTCGGCCCCCTTGAATCTTGCAACCTTTCGCCACATTTCAGGCTTCAAACATAAAGATATGAAATTTAATTTTTTTGTCAAGAATCAACAACAAGTGGGACACAATCGTGAAGTGGAACAACATTTATTGGATAATTTAAACTTTTTTAACAAATAAAAAACTGAAAAGTGGGGCTTGCAATATTATTCGGCCCCTTTACTTTCAGTGCAGCAAACTCACTCCAGAAGTTCAGTGAGGATCTCTGAATGATCCAATGTTGTCCTAAATGACCGATGATGATAAATAGAATCCGCCTGTGTGTAATCAAGTCCCGTATAAATGCACCTGCTCTGTGATAGTCTCAGGGTTCTGTTTAAAGTGCAGAGAGCATTATGAAAACCAAGGAACACACCAGGCAGGTCCGAGATACTGTTGTGGAGAAGTTTAAAGCCGGATTTGGATACAAAAAGATTTCCCAAGCTTTAAACATCTCAAGGAGCACTGTGCAAGCCATCATATTGAAATGGAAGGAGCATCAGACCACTGCAAATCTACCAAGACCCGGCCGTCCTTCCAAACTTTCTTCTCAAACAAGGAGAAAACTGATCAGAGATGCAGCCAAGAGGCCCATGATCACTCTGGATGAACTGCAGAGATCTACAGCTGAGGTGGAAGAGTCTGTCCATAGGACAACAATCAGTCGTACACTGCACAAATCTGGCCTTTATGGAAGAGTGGCAAGAAGAAAGCCATTTCTCAAAGATATCCATAAAAAGTCTCGTTTAAAGTTTGCCACAAGCCACCTGGGAGACACACCAAACATGTGGAAAAAGGTGCTCTGGTCAGATGAAACCAAAATTGAACTTTTTGGCCACAATGCAAAACGATATGTTTGGCGTAAAAGCAACACAGCTCATCACCCTGAACACACCATCCCCACTGTCAAACATGGTGGTGGCAGCATCATGGTTTGGGCCTGCTTTTCTTCATCAGGGACAGGGAAGATGGTTAAAATTGACGGGAAGATGGATGTAGCCAAATACAGGAACATTCTGGAAGAAAACCTGTTGGTATCTGCACAAGACCTGAGACTGGGACGGAGATTTATCTTCCAACAGGACAATGATCCAAAACATAAAGCCAAATCTACAGTGGAATGGTTAAAAAATAAACGTATCCAGGTGTTAGAATGGCCAAGTCAAAGTCCAGACCTGAATCCAATCGAGAATCTGTGGAAAGAGCTGAAGACTGCTGTTCACAAACACTCTCCATCCAACCTCACTGAGCTCGAGCTGTTTTGCAAGGAAGAATGGGCAAGAATGTCAGTCTCTCGATGTGCAAAACTGATAGAAACATACCCCAAGCGACTTGCAGCTGTAACTGGAGCAAAAGGTGGCGCTACAAAGTATTAACGCAAGGGGGCCGAATAACATTGCACGCCCCACTTTTCAGTTTTTTATTTGTTAAAAAAGTTTAAATTATCCAATAAATTTTGTTCCACTTCACGATTGTGTCCCACTTGTTGTTGATTCTTGACAAAAAATTAACATTTTATATCTTTATGTTTGAATCCTGAAATGTGGCGAAAGGTTGCAAGGTTCAAGGGGGCCGAATACTTTTGCAAGGCACTGTATATGATTAAATAGGCACATTCCGTATATTATCCTATGAAGATTTAAAATTTAATTAATTTTTTTTTTTTTTAATTACCGGTGAAATTTATCCTGGGTCATAGACTTCATAATTATATTGATGGGTCTCATTCGCCGGACACTGCACCACACCTTCATGTAGGACCCCATCCTACACTCCACTTCAGTCGGTCGAAGTCGGTCACAGTTATTCAACACACGTTCAAAAGCTGTACCTCATTCACACAGGAAGGATTGCCTCAGGAGTGATTTGTTCGAGGATTCAAGGTAATTATATTTTTCATACCATGCATGCATTTTGAAACGTTGTGAATAAATATCAATGGGAGAAATGAACCGCTATGGCATTGGCATCATAATTCGCAATATTTACGTAAAATAAATGCTAATTGCCCGTTTTTTGTTTTTTTGTTTTTTGCTTTTAACCAAGAATCGAGACTGTTTTTTGTCCATTTCTATTAAGAATTGAGGGATTTAAGCATTTATTCCCAAAAATTTCAACGTAAAAAGCTGTGATAAGGCGGCGCTACAGTGGCTTAAAGATTAGCATCACATTCGACATATAAACGTAAAATAAATGCTAACTGCCCGTTTTTTGTTGTTGTTGCTTTTAACCAAGAATCTAGACTGTTTTACGTCCATATCTATAACTTTTTGCTTTTAACCAAGAATCGAGACTGTTTTTCAGCCATTTCTATAAAGAATTGAGGGATTTAAGCATTTTTTCCTAAAAATTTCAACGTAAAAAGCTCTTTGTTGTGATAAGGCGGCGCTACAGCGGCTTAAAGATTAGCATCACATTCGACATATAAACGTAAAATAAATGCTAACTGCCCGTGTTTTTTTGTTGTTGCTTTTAACCAATAATCTAGACTGTTTTACATCCATATCTATAAAGAATTCAGGGATCTAAGTATTTATTCCAATAAATTTCAACATAAAAACTCTTTGTTGTGATAAGGCGGGGCCACAGTGGCTTAAAGACTAGCAGCACATTCGACATATTTACGTAAAATAAATGCTAACTTTCCGTTTTTTTTTTTTTTTTTTTTTTTTTTTTGCTTTTAACCAAGAATCGAGACAGTTTTATGTCTATACCTATGAAGAAATTAGGGATTTAAACATTTGTTCACAAGAATTTTTAACGTAAAAAGATCATTTTCTGTTTTTCCACTCAGTCAGCTTTGACATAGATAGGCCCATTAATCGGCCCCGCACCCCGTGTCCCGTAAATATCATTATGAAGTCAATGGCTGGGGCACTACAGAGCAATATTGGGGCACATGCCCCAATGAAATAAGTCTGGCAACGCCCATGTACCAAATGATGATTCAAAAGATGTTTTTCTTTAAATAATCCTTAATAGTCGATGCATATGAGTCATCATAATTTACAAGTCAATATGATTCAAATAATGTTGGCCTAACAAATAAAAAGATCAACAAAAGAGACACGAGGGAAAGCACTTGACATCGAAACAGCATCACCACACACCAAATCAAGACAGTACAACAAGTAATTAATCAACACCAGCAATGCATGAATATATTGAAAGTATTGTCAAAATAGCGAATGTTGGATTTGCGCATGCTCAGACCATTTACAGTGTGGATGGAGTATGTCACGATAATGAGAAAACAAAATACTGTACAGGTGTGCTAAATGTTGTCTCTAGAGAGCATATCATGGTTTTTGAGCAAATATGTACAGCATAATGTAATGACAGGACATGCCCAGTCTAAAAGTAGGCAGTTGCTTCATTCCAAAGAGAGGCAACAGGGGGTGTAAATGATATGAAAGAAGTGAATTCAGTCAGGCAAAAACGAATTTCAAAACCCTCAGCGGGTTTGTATATTTTATACTTTTCAGCTGTATTTTGGTGTGCAAGCTTTGGGGTTGTACGAGTGTGTGTGTGTGTTCCTGTGTCAACAAGCTGCTATGCTGCAGGAACCAAACACACCCCGGCTATCTATCTGTCTTCAAACCACACCGGGCAGTTATTTATGGGCTTTGTCCAGTACTCATTTTTATAATATCATTACCATCAGACGTTGAAACCTACCATGAGCCAAGTTAAATATCTGTTTTATTTTAGGGAGATCTTTCTGCCCTGCATTATAGACAGATGTTTGTACTACAGGAAGTTTAATACTTTCTTGAAGCCACACACTGATGCTCTGTTTTGTGTTTTATGCAATTTTTGTTGGATCATTTGCCCACATTTTTTCTTTCTTACAACCACATGACTGTGCAGCTATTCGTGTCAAATGATTACATGGTTTACGTACAATCCAGCATTTGAAGTTTGTAATGATAATGTACAACTGTATTGGTATTTGATCTATGTGGGAGAAAAAACAGTAATAGTTGGAAGAAATAGTTCAGAAATTAAAGGCAGTAAGCTAGAATTGTGTGTATACACTTATCAGTTAAACTGATTAGGTACACATTATTTGCACCATGGCGATACAGTGATCTGAATAATAATATCAATTTATTTGAATCCAATAGATTTTGTAGGGCTAGTGCACTTAACATTGTAGTCAGCAAAATGGACCTCATGAAGTACTGAACGTATAAAATTAATAGTAAATATATAGACAAGTTTCCAAGGTACTTCCGCTTTACTTCTGCATTTTGCTTACGACCTCCATTTTACACTTTCTCTAACCAAAACAACAGTGGAGTTAGAGGGACATCAGTCCTCAAAATTCCTCTAAAAATACAATTTGGAAATACCGCATAGATCTGCAATCATCACGACATGGGAGGACAACATATACGGGAACCAAGCCCGTGCCACCACAAAGACCGTGTGTTTATATAGCCATGTTGCCGCTGTGTTTGTGCCAAAAGGTATGTTTTTCCTATCCCTGCATTTTTCATGTGTCCAATGCTCCAAAAATACTAAAGCTTAAATCTTGCGCATTAACCGACTTATTGTCTTTGATATTGTTATTACAATGATTGTAATTATGATGATGTTTAGTATTATTTATTACAACTACTGTACTGCTGTGGCTGCAACACATGCTATCTGCTGCCAGGCTGTTGCTAATCAGTACGTGTAGGATGGCACAATTATGTTCAATTTTGCTACAATTCTGTTTTGCGTCACATCTGAGACATCATTACTTTAGCAAAATCTAGTTATACAACGATAAAGGAATGGAAAACAAACACTCATCTCCTACGACTCATACATACTTCTTACCCTAAACGCATAAATACAAGTGGTACACGATTTTATTCGTTTGTTTACAGTGGGAAAATGCTGTAAGGCAAGGGAAGACAACTTGATGCGCCTCACAACAACACTTAGTGTACATTGATGGACATACAGTGGGGCAAATAAGTATTTAGTCAACCACTAATTGTGCAAGTTCTCCCACTTGAAAATATTAGAGAGGCCTGTAATTGTCAACATGGGTAAACCTCAACCATGAGAGACAGAATGTGGAAAAAAAAACACGTATGGCCTCCGTTATTGCCAACAAAGGGTACATAACAAAGTATTGAGATGAACTTTTGGTGCATACCAAATACTTATTTTCCACCATGATTTGCAGATAAATTCTTTAAAAAACAAATAGTGTGATTTTCTGTTTTTTTTTTCCACATTCTTTGTCTCATGGTTGAGGTTTACCCATGTTGACAATTACAGGCCTCTCTAATATTTTCAAGTGGGAGAACTTGCACTATTAGTGGTTGACTAAATACTTATTTGCCCCACTGTATATCGAGACTACGTGCATTCTACTTTGATGATGGAAGGATCGACTTATGCTCCACCCTCATTATATTTTTCTAATAATTTTATAAATTGTGATTTATTGACCTGGTTTGCACAAGCACCAATCGTTTTAAATAAAAAAAATGGAATCATGTTGTCCAAAAGTTTTATTGCGATCAGTATCTGCAATAAAAAAGAATGACATTATTTGTGTTTGTATTTAAATGTGTGATATGCTCACAATACTATTACTACAATATAACCAGAGGAAAAATACCTTGCAGTGTTTCCCTGTAACAACAAAATCCGTGTCAGCCCATCTGCATACGGCAACTGTAATATCATATGTAATTTCGCTTCATTTTGGTCACTCAAGCGGCCGACTTTTTAATCTACACCTCACGTTAACACAAGCTGCACAGGTTATTATAATTTTGTCCACGAATGATCAACAAAGTGATAAGAACAAATGTACTAGTACAATCTTTTAGGTGGATCCTTAGGTTTAAAGCACATACTTAGCTTATTGTCTGCTGCTGGTGTCAATTTAAGGCGTATGGCGAGGTAGATCCACTCTGGTGCATTGTAGCTACTAGCTGGTTGCTGAGCAAAACATTCAACTTCCAACCATATACCGTATTTTCACGACCATAAGGCGCACCTAAAAGTCAAAATTTTTTCTCCAAAATGGGCGGGGCGCCTAATAATGCGGTGCGCCCAATGTGTGTACCGAAGGCGGACGGGAGTGAAAGCAGCATGAGAACCATTAGAGGTGTGAATGGTGCTCGTCATAGGGGGCGGGCCGCCATTAGGTGCAGTGTAAAATTGAGTTACATGCGTTGGGCAAATCAAGTTCTGTTTGAATCAAGACCCCCGAAAATGGCAACTCCGACGAAAAGACACGCTTACGAAGACCAGTTCAAGCTCCAAGCTATCAGCTAAGCGAAGCAACATGGAAATCGAGCCGCGGCGAGACAATTCAGCATCAAGGAGTCAATGGTTTGCAAGTGGAAAAAGCTGGAAAACGAGCTAAGCCAAGTCAAGAAAACAAAGCTGAGTTTCCGCGGAAATAAAGCGAAGTGGCCTCACCTGGAAGACGAACTCGAGGGGTGGATTCACAACCAAAGAACAGCCGGGAGAAGCGTCTCGACAGTCACCATGCAATTGAAGGCACACACGCTGGCGCATGAGATGAAAATTGAACATTTTCGAGGAGGTCCGTCGTGGTGCTTTCGATTCATGAAACGGCGTTATCTTTCCATCCGGACAAGAACTACATTGGCGCAGCAGCTTCCAGCTGATTACAAGGAAAAGCTGACTATCTTCCGCTCTTACTGCAGCAAAAAGATTGCTGACAAACGCATCCAGCTGAAGCATATCACGAACATGGATGAGGTGCCACTCACTTTCGACGTCCCGGTTAGCGACAGCGTGGAGAAGAAAGGAGCCAGCACGGTAGCGATACGCACAACGGGGCACGAGACGTCATCTTTTACTGTTGTGCTTAGCGGCCATGCTAATGGACAGAAACTGCTTTTCAAAAGGAAGACGTTGCCGAAAGAAAAGTTTCCTGCCGGAGTCGTCGTGAAAGCCAATCAAAAGGGCTGGATGGACGAAGAGAAAATGAGAGAGTGACTGAGGGAGGTTTACGTGAAGCGACCGGTGTTTTTTTCCGTGTTTCACCGTCCAAGTCAAGTTGCGTGCGGCGTGGGAGTAATGGATGACGAATGGCGAACACAGTTTTACAAAGACTGGAAGGCAACACCGGGCGAGTTCCGATAACATTTGCGAATGGATTGTGGATGCTTGGGCTAATGTGTCAGCTTGCACTGTTGTTCGAGCTTTCGCCAAAGCCGGCATTATTTCCGAGGAGGAGCCTCATGGCAACAAGACTGACTCGGACAACGAAGAGGGGAAACCTGGCGTGTTTGATGGAGACCTAGCCCAGCTATTCATGTCAGATACAGAAGATGAGGATTTGGATGGCTTTGTGGATTGACAAAAAATGTGAGTACTTATTAAAACTCTTTAATAAAGTACAATCAAACTCAGTTTTGCGTCAACTGCCTTTTTTTTAATACGTTCGTGTGTATACTAGCGTGCAAGCTAGCGTGAATGCTACTGTATGTTTTAGCGTGAGTGCATGCATGTACGCCCACGCGCCCAATTATCCGGTGCGCCCTATGTGTGTGTTAAATACAAAAATAGCACACAAGAATTAGTATGCGCCCTTTAATACGGTGCACCGTATGGTCGTGAAAATACGGTATAGGCGCTTCCAGGAGTTTATGCACAGCACAGAAAGTCTCGGAGTCTCATCTACGTTGTGCTGAATCCATTTTTGGAGATTCAGTGGGTTCCTCTGATTTCATTTTCAGTTTTAACATTGTCAACACAATGCTTTTTTTCAACCGCATGACATGTTGTTCTGTTGAAACCGGAAGTTCAGAGCAGAAATTGTCAAAGATGGCGTCACCCATGTTTCGCTCAGGAAACTTGTCTATAACTAAAAAAACATGATAGGACAACACATTTTTCCTTTCTTGTTTTGTTTTATACGGTGGCCCTGCAAGTGCAAAGCACAACGGCAAATTCAAAAACACAACAGCAAATCAAAGAAAACAAAACGGCAAATTCAAAGACACAATGGCAAATCAAAAACACAACAGCAAATAAAAAAACGGCATAGTTCAAAACACAAGGGTGAATCAAAAAACACGACAAATCAGATAACGGCAAATGAAAAAAACACAATTTTTTTTTTTTCAATTTCAATTTCAATTTCAATTTATTCACACACACATTCATATTTACAAAGTGTACATCATATCTCAGTGCTGAGCCAAGATTATTTGTGAGTCAGTGTCCTTAAGAAGCTACTAAAAGCTTATAGTCAGGAGCCTGCATACATCAAGACAATCACATAACTCAATATCAAAAAATAAAGAACAAAATAACATTTAAGAAATGAAAATGTTCAACAGCTTGTCGTAGAACCTGCCACATGCTCCGATAGCAAAACAATTAGCCCTGGTTCTTGCAGCTCAGTCAAAATGGTACACCTCACCTCACATAGTGGAAGATAGTGTCTTCTTTTTACTTTTACTTCAGTAGATTTGTGAAGAAGAAATGCTACACTTTCTCCGTTACTTTGGACCACACAAGTCAGTACATTTTTCCTCTTTATTCAACACACTAGATTGTACTTTTTTTTTTTTTTTTTGCCAGATATGCCAACAGCGTCTCAACCAGTTTCACCAATGAGACGTAGTAATATTATTCACATTACTCCATTATTTCAATCAGACTCAAGCTTGCCGTTCTATGATGATCATGCCGGCCTATTCAATCACGTGGCATCTTTAAAGCATTGTAAAAAATTACCCAAATTTTTGGACAAACCCACCCTAAAAAATTACCGTAATTTTTGGACTATAAGCCGTCATCCAACAAATTTGACACGAAAACGGCATTTGTTCATAGATAAGTCGCACTGGACTATAAGCTGCAGCTGTACTCACTGTATTATGGGATATTTACACCAAAAGATATTAACAGCAAACACTTTATTTGACAGCGGCATCATATGACTGTCATAACACCAAATGAACCATCATCAAGCTTCTGTCCACACTGTTGTCGTCCAACATGCTTCCTAGCATGCATTGCAGCACTACAGATGTAAATAATCAAAATTCATGTCCTGTGCTAATTATTTCTTCAGTTACTGTTCCAGGTGTTTCATTAATTGCTAGTTATGGTATTTCGTAACACTATATTTCACTGGTGCCATAAGACTGTCATAAGACAATCATAATTATGACATGACATTGTCATGAGCATTACAGAATGCTTATAACAGATGTCTTATAGTGTCATCTGGCAAATTATCTCACTTTTGAATGGATGTAAAGGATCTGAGCTGGACATAAAGGGAGTTAGACATAATTTGCTGGGTGAGGCTGAATGACATCTGTCATAAGCATTCTGTAATGCCCATAATAGTGTCATAATTATGACAGTCTTATGACGTCGTTGTTAAATAAAGTGCTACCTTTTAACCCAAATAAATCAACAAATAAGCCGCACTGGACTATAGGTCGCAGGACTCAAAATGAGGGAAAAAAGCAGCTTATAGTCTGAAAATTACAGTATTTGACATAGAACGCCGCCTTCAACATGACTCGAAAGTGCAGACTTTAAACTCTCTCACAGTTTTTATTTGGGACCGATTGACCACAGAAAACTGGAGATCTAATCCTTTTTCTTCACTAGAGGGCAATCATGCTCTTTGGATGAATAATGCCTTATTTCTGTAGATTTTTCCCCTGGAATTCAGTGTTTTGTTTTGTTTTTTCTTTGGCTTAATATGGTTATGTAATATTTTATAGTACAGTATAATAATAACAGTTCATACACTGTAGATAACATTGTGCTAAAAAAATACTATTGTTTAAAAAAAAATATGACACCATAGATAGTTACTCACAATGTTACTCATGACTTGAGTATTGTTTTCACCAAATGCTTTTTTCCCTGTACTTGAGTACATTTTTTGAATGACTGCTTTTTACTTTAACTTGAGTAATATTATTTTGAAGTAACGCTACTGTTACTTGAGTAAAATTTTTGGTCACTCTACCCAGCTCTGGCGGCAGCCATGTTCGCGTGTTTGGTAATGCTCATTTTCAAATATCACGCCAGAAGCAGAATAACTTCCTAATTCATCAGTACCTACCTATTCCGGTAGATTCGTCCAATCGGTGTTGAGTATACTTTTTGACTGGTACGTACCTTTTCCAGTTCCTTAATGTAATTTTGTTTTTGGATTTGCCACTGTTATGTGATTTGTCGTTTTGTTTTTTAATTTGCTGTTTTGTTTTTTTGGGGCACTCCTTGGCCACCTTTTTAATTGATAATTGCTTTTAATTCAACTTGCTATTCATTTGACAAAAAGATCTCTCGTCCACCCTTTAGTTCACTTTTTTTTATGCTTCAGTTACAATGCTGCAGTTTGCATGTGTACGAGTTAAAAATAAATGATAGTGTTTAGCAACTGTCAAACATTTATCATTTGAAATGCCAGATCCACATTATTTTAGGGGTTTGAATGCTACTAGTGTTCTTTTTTCCTTGGAGCAGTACCTAATGGCTTCTGGTCTTGGCAACAGGGGTCGGAGCATGGCCCGGTGTTTGCAAATAATTTATTTCCATCAACTTCTACCACAAAGCTAAACAGTGATTAGGCTGTGGTTTTAAAACATTTTAACTGGGGTTGTTATGGGGGGATACAGCGAGGTAAGGTGAGGATGTGAGGATTTCTCTGAATACAAACATACTATCAACTAATTTTTTCGAGTATATCGTTTGTAATGTTTTCCTTTTATTCTTGAGTTCGACTGTGCCCAAATTCAGGAAGTACAGCCTTGAGAGACTGTATTTCAGTTCATAACATAATATTTGCACCGGACATATTTAAATTGAGAGGCAGAAATGTAATTTATATCCATTTTATGATAAATACCATTTCTGTTAGAATATTTGAGTAGTCCTAACATATAGCCACATAGCATTGTTATGCATAGGTGGAAATGTGACTTAAGGTTAGAACATTGAAACCGTTGACATGGCTTTTGCAGGTGCTACGCACCTCAAAAACCTACAGAGAGTGCTGCTTAATTGGGACACAGATTGCGACTCTTCAGTCATCTTACTGACTGGAATTTTATTTTCCAGGCCGGTGACCAGACAGCCACTTTGCTGACACTGTATGCCTTGATGGACTATGACCTGAAAAATGAGACGTATCATAATGCCATCCAGGACTCAGGTGGCCTAAAGGTCCTCACTAACATTCTACATTTGGATGAAGTCAATCTCCAAGTGAGTCATTTTGTCAAGACTCGACTTGGATCGCCGGTAGACAAGATCAGGGATAACCTTGTGTGCTAATTTGAATTATATATATAGACACCAAAGTGCTTGGTACAGTGCGTAGTTTTAAAGTCTTTGCCTAACAATTATCCAGCTGTTTGTCCTGTACAAATGTCAGTACTTCTTAAAATGCCTTTTTTCCCACCATGAAACTTTTTTTTTTTTTTTTTTTTGGTTTGATTAGCTTGGATCTCTTCGAATCCTTAAAGAGATCAGCCACAATGCCCAAACTCGCCGGGCCATCGTTGACAACGGAGGATTGCGAAGCATCGTTAATGTCCTGGACTCACGAAACAAAGACGTGAAGGCCTTAGCTGCTGAAACAATTGCTAATGTGACAAGCTTCCGCAGGGCAAGGAGAACTGTTAGAAAGTACAACGGTATCAGTAAACTCGTAAGTATTGGTCTTACAACACTTCTTGTCATTGTACGTGATTGTATTTGCCACATGTATAATAATAATAATAATAATAACACATTTTATTTGAAGGGGCCTTTCTGGCACTCAAGGTCACTGTACAATCATTTACAAAACAACTAGACAAATTAGACTGAAAACAGTAAAAATAATTAAGTATTGAACATTCAAAACAATAAAATACTAATCTATGAAAGTAATTAGTAGAACAGTAAAACAAATAAATCAGGGATTATTATGGATATGCGAGTCTGAACAGGTGAGTTTTGAGTTTCGGTTGAAAAAGGGGGAGTGAGTCTGTGTTTCTGAGGTCGGGGGAGCAGAGCGGCTGAATGCTCTGCTCCCCATGGTGCTGAGGCGAGTGGAGTGGACAGACAAGTGTATGGAGGTGGAGGACCTAAGGGCACCGGAGGGAGTTGTAATATGAAGGAGGTCGGACAGGTAGGGAGCGGCAAGGTTGTGGATGGCCTTGAATGTGAGGAGGAGAACTGGATGCGGAAGTGGAACGGGAGCCAATGGAGCTGGCGGAGAACCGGAGTGATATGGTTGATGAATGGGGTACAGGTTATAATGCGAGCGGCTGAATTCTGGACCAGTTGCAGTTTATGGAGGGTCTTTTGAGGGAGGCCAAAGAGGAGGGAGTTGCAGTAATCCAGGCGGGAAGACTATGAACCAGGATGGCAGCAGAATGTGGGGTGAGGGAGGGGCGGAGGCGGTTGATGGTGCTTAGGTGGTAGTGGGCAATCCAGGTAATATTATTGATGTGTAAATGAAAGGCAAGGCAAGCCAAATTTATTTATATAGCACAATTCAACACAAGGCAATTCAAAGTGCTTTACATCAAATGAAGATCATAAAAATCACATTAAAATCAATAGAACGTTAAAAAGACAATCGAAATAGGAAATAACATTATACATAAAAATTGCATTTAATCATGAATAGAATTTAAAAAAATAAATAAATAAAATAAAACTACTACTACTACTACTGCTAATAATTGAAATCAGCAATGGAGATAAGAATAGAGAGCAAATAGAATGAAATATATAGACAGTTACTGATATGCAGTGTTAAACAAAAGCGTTTTTAGCCCTGATTTAAAGGAGCTAACAGTTTGAGCATACTTCAGACCTTCAGGTAACTTGTTCCAGAGGTGAGGAGCATAATAACTAAATGCTGCCTCACCCTGCTTGGTTCTTGTTCTTGGAACAGACAGGAGACCAGTTCCAGACGACCTTAAGGGTCTAGATGTTACATGGGAATCGAACAAATCAAGCATGTATTTTGGTCCAAGGCCATTAAGTGTTTTGTAGACGAGCAGTAGTATTTTATAGTCTATCTTTTGACTCACCGGTGTAACGATTTCAAAACCGGTGTATTGTGTATTTGTAAGGACTTTGGCAGCAGCATTCTGTACTAGCTGCAGCTTCCTGACTCATTTTTTTATTATACCATTGCAATTGTCCATTCTGCTGGAAATGAATTTATGCATAAGTTTTTCCATATCTTGTTGAGTCAGAAGCCCCTTAATTCTGGCTATATTTTTTAGATGGTAGTAAGCAGATTTAGAGACGGACTTTAGATGGCTATCAAATTTTAGGTCTTAGTCAATATTTACGCCAAGGTTTCTGACTTGATTTGTAGCTGTAAGTGACTTTGTGCTAAGTTGGCTGCTTAACTTTGACCTTTCCTTTTTTGGCCCAAAAATTATCACAAATGATCAAAAGAGAGTGTATTGTCCACGATGACACCCAGGCTCTTAACCTGGGGGTAGGGTTAAACAGTGGAGTTTTCGATGGTGAGGGGATGAATATGGTATTTGGACATGGTGGATTTGGAGCGGATAAGGAGCACCTCGGTTTTACTGCTGTTGAGTTTGAGGAAATTTTGGGTGAGACAGTTTTTTATTTCGGTGGTACAGTCAGTCAGGAAGGTGGGCGAAAGAGCGGAAGAGGGTTCGGAAGTAAGCTAGAGCTGGGTGTCATCAGCGTAACAGTGAAAGTTGATCTTGAATTTATGGAAAATATTGCCAATGGGAAGGAGGTAGATGATGAACAGCAGGGGCCCGAGGAGAGCGTAAACAAACCAGGAGATATGACAGCTAGCTGACATGCTAACACAAACCGAGTGATGTTTCAAAGTTATTCACGGCTTCTGAAGTGAAAAATCACTCAAAACTACTCAGGATCATGTCACACAGTGGCAGGGTAGTAGACTGTCTTCGATGATCGGCAACCTGTCCGGCGGCGAGCAAGTTACAGCTCGTCTCCTGCTGCAGGCAGGAGAGCATGTTTGCCGGGGAAGCAGCTGGAGAATTACCCCCGGACAAACTGGCCGATGTCGGAGGAGCGCGTAGCTGCCACATGGTCAATATGAATATGGCGTAAATTCATGCTTAACTACACGGCGAAGACAAACACTAAGAGAGCGTCGTGAGGTTGTTGTGGAACTAACATGGCAGGATGGGTCTGAGGGGATCTATTTTATATGTCCGTCCATGATCAAACGTAAGTAAATAGTCCTATATTTGAACGAAGTTTGTAGTGTTTACTTTGTTATCGCTGTATTCGCGGCCATTCTTAACACAAAGTTGCACATTTCTGATCGGGTGGAAAATTTGACAGAACACTGGGCTCACGAAGAGGGCATTAAGCCGAGTATAGCACTCTCCTGGCGGGGGGATGTGCGATAAGCCGCCGGTCGTCGGCCGAGTGGCATTTTCGGTGGACAATCAGTCACAAAATGCAAGCCACCTCCGTATTAAGACGTGTGCCATGAACCCAGTATTTGACATAATACAAAACAAGATGTTTACTCACTTCCTCATAAGTCCAATGGTTCCACAGTAGTAGGGCTTGTTTTGGCCAATATCCGTGGTGAATGGGAACCTTTTGAGACTCAGACAGGCTCACACACCTCTCCCTGGTGCTGCTACAAAGCCTGCTGCCGTATGCCGTGATGCAAAAAATAAACAAATTAATCCGCAAAATCATCTGAATCCGTAGTCTATCTGCATGCTATAAAGCAATGCTGTATTGTGAAACGCTGACCCGGGTGACGTCACATTCGCATTCGCAAACCGATACTGGAGCCGGAAGTAACTCATTTTCATGGCGCAGGAGTCAAAAATTGAATATATAAAACGATCACTTCCACACACATACAAGCGGTCCAGTTCATTCAGGAGCATAAAACACCGCGTGAAATATGAAATAAACATGCTTTTTGGTGTCATACGCACTTTAAGTAAATAAAGTGAGTACTTCGTTCACCACTGCTTAAAACACAACTTTTGTCGACATCTTGGAATCTGAAACTGACTGAAACATAGTTATTTGTTAGGTTTTGAAAAAAAACCAGAGCAACTGAAAAAACTTGGAAGAAGTCCTGCTACCATTTGATGCGATATGATCAAAAAAAGCTTGTGATCATCATGGAGTCAGTAATTTTATTTCTAAGTTTAACTGCAAAAAAAAAAAGAAAACAATCCATAATAAATGAGGAACACATTTTTGCCCTTTCATTGCATTTATAATCAAATGATAGTGGTTCATCCAGCCTTTCTGTATCCAGTCTTTTACAAACACCAGATTGGGTGCTAAAACCAATCAGACCAACCATACACACACACATCCTACGACTTGCATTTATGTTTGTTGACAAAGCACCCTGTGATTAAAGGCTCTTCACCGTTGTATATTTTCCTCTGACCCAAAATCAGATGTTCTAATGTGCAGGTCACACAAACAGGTAGATTAATTTCATGCGATGGTACAAGACCACCTTTGAACAGGACAGTGATAGCTTTGCCTGCTCTGCCTCATGAGGAATTAGAGATTGAGAGTGAATGATGGTGAGGAACTGGCTTTCAGATCCAACAGTATCTACACTACAGTATCCGTGGCGTTTTCCGCTTTTCACAAAAAAGTATAACTCATTAAAGCTCGACTTACATGTTTGCTCGAAGCATATGCCTTTGTTATATTTTGTTCTATGATCAGACGAAGCTGCTGGACTGTGCCCCTGACTTATCAAATGTGGATGCAAAGCATGAGAAGGACGTCGAGGTAGCCCGCTTCGGTGTTTTAGCACTCTGGAGCTGCAGCAAGAGTCCCAAAAACAAAGAAACAATCCATAAGGCTGGAGCGATCCCTCTACTTGGACGTCTCCTCAAGTCTACTCAAATGAACATGCTTATCCCCGTGGTGGGCATCCTGCAGAACTGTGCTGACGAGGTGAATGATTTATCTTCAGAATTGACAATTATTGATATCAAAATGATTTTCTTGTGGCCCATTCGTTTTTTATTTATTTTTTACTACAGGAAATCTGCAGGAATGCGATTCAAAATGAGGGCATAATCAAAGATTTGGTCCAGAACCTCAGCAATGACAATGATGAACTGCGAATACATTGTGCAAATGTCATCTTCAAGGTAAACCATTTCATCGGTGTGTTAAGGGTATACATATACAGTGGTATGAAAAAGTATATAAATCTTATGGAATTTCCCACATTCCTGCATGAAGTCACCATCAAATGTGATCTGATCTTTGTCAAAATCACACAGATGAAAAAACTGTCTGTTTTAACTAAAAGCACCCAAACATTTATAGCTTTTCATATTTTAATGAGGATAGTATGCAAACAATGACAGAAGTAGGAAAAATAAGTAAGTGAACCAACACATTTAATATTTTGTGGCCCCTTTTGGCAGCAATAACTTCAACCAGACGCTTCTTGTAGCTGCAGATCAGTCTGGCACATCGATCAGGACTAATCTTGGCGCATCCTTTGCTAAAAACTGCTATAATTCATTAAGATTCCTGAGATGTCTGCCATGAATCGCTGTCTTTAGGTCAGTGCTTCTCAATTATTTTCTGTTACACCCCACCAAGGAAGACGTAAATGTTTCGCGCCCCCCCAAACTCTGCCGCCACTGTAAATAGTATCATTTGTCTATAATATTACTATTATAAGTACGCCTCTACCTCACATTGTGTCCTTTTTTTCTATTACAGAAAATAACAGAGATCGGTTTATAAAGTATAACTTTAATAACATTGTTTTGTTTGTAACAGAAAAGACTTAACACGCATCAATTTGCCGGATTTTAAAAAAAAAAAGGCACATCCAAACTGTAAAAATACACTCAAGGTACATTTTTGACCATTTGATACCGAAAAATAAAATCAGTAAATAATAACAAATTCAAATTGATTAGAAACATTAACTCATGAGGACAATATGCCCAAAAATTTGACCAAAAAAACCCAAAACTGAATAGAAGAAAAAAAAAAAGAGTGTCTTTGGACAGAAGGACAGTTTTTATTTTCGCTGCTCGGTGCTCACAGTATCACCTCAAGTTTGCAATGGTGTGGGGTTATTTTGCACTGAGCATGCTAACAGTGCTCACTGGTTTACTGATATAACACTGACAAAGCGGGACGATTGTTGGCAATATTCGGCATGTTTTCGCTGAAAAACAACCAAGCGGCTTATCAATGAGATTGGGGTCTAATGTCTTCAAGTGGCGTCTTAATTGATTTGGCTTCCGGCTGTCCGCTAGAATCATTTTTAGACAAAGTAAACACTGGTCTTTCCTCGTCTACCACTGTATTAAATGTCAAAGCCAAAGGGCAAACGGCCCGAAAAAAGCATATTCTCGGCGGCCGAGGGAGAGCCGTAGGTAAGGGTGGTCGTCGTGATGATCCCAAGCCGAAAATGGCACTTCTCCACGTGAGAACCGGAGAAGACAGTGGGTCGCTGCGTGAGTCGGGCCGGAAAACGGCTTTCGAAAATGGCGCACAGCTCTTCATATCTCTCTTCTGTGTGCTCTTGCTTACTTCAAAAATACTGCGTGCACTCTGAAAATGAGAGTGCCATTGCTACCTACTGAGTGGATGTGCAAGTACACTTTATTCTAGTACGGCAAAAAAAAAAACATGTTCCCCGAGGTCACATGTGCCACTCCTGGCATTGCTTTGCGCCCCCCTGGGGGGGGCGCCCCACTATTTGGGAAGTACTGCTTTAGGTCATGCCACTGCATCTCAATGGGGCTCAAGTCTGGACTTTGACTTGGCCCCTCCAGATTGTGTGTTTTGTTCTTCTGAAACAATTCTGAAGTTGATTTACTTCTGTGTTTTGGATCATTGTCTTGCTCCCTCCACCATGCTTCTTGGTGGGGATGAGGTGTTGATGTTGGTGAGCTGTTCCGTTTTTCCTCCACACATGACGTTGTGTGTTACTCCCAAACAATTCAACTTTGTTTTCATTAGTTCCCAAAATATTTTACCAAAACTCCAAGTGCCTTTTTGCAAACATTAAACAGGCAACAAGTGGCGTGGCTTCCTCCGTGGAGTCCTCCCATGAACACCTTTCTTTGCCATAGTTTTACGTAAATATATTTGATGTGTGCACAGAGATATTGGACTGTGCCAGTGATTTCGGCAAGTATTAAGCAAACACTCTACGGTTCTTTTTTTTTACCTCTCTGACTATTCTGCGCTGAACCTGTGGTGTCATCTTTGGTGGACGGCCACTGGAAGGGAGAGAAGCAACAGTGCCAAACTTTCTCCATTTGTAGACAACTTCTCTTACTGTCGATTGATGAACATCCAAACTTTTAGAGATGGTTTTGTATCCTTTCCCAGCTTTATACAAATCAACAATCCTTGATCGCAGGTCTTCAGACAGCTCTTTTGACCGAGCCATGATGCACATAAGACATTTCTTACCAGATGTGTGTTATATAGTTAGCGGGGCAGCTTTAAACCACTCATCAGTGATTCGGCACACACCTGCCTTAAAATGTTTGGTAAAAATTGGTTTCAATTGCTCTTTAAGTCTCCTTAGGCAGAGGGTTCACTTACTTATTTTTTCCCCCTTCTGTCATTATTTGCATGCTATCCTCATTAAAATATTAAAACCTATAATGTTTGGCTCCTCTGTGAGTCATCACCTTATCGTGGTGGAGGGGTTTGCGTGTCCCAATGATCCTAGGAGCTATGTTGTCTGGGGCTTTAAGCCCCTGGCAGGGTCACCCATGGCAAACAGGTCCTAGGTGAGGGGCCAGACTAAGCGTGGTTCAAAATGACTCCTTATGATAAAAAAAAATACATGAACTCCAGTTTCCCTTGCCCGGACGCGGGTTACCGGGGCCCCCCTCTGGAGCCAGGCCTGGAGGTGGGGCTCGAAGGCAAGCGTCTGGTGGCCGGGCCTGTCCCCATGGGGCCCGGCCGGGCACAGCCCGAAAAGGCAACATGGGTTCCCCTTCCCATGGGCTCACCACCTGTGGGAGGGGCCAAAGGGGTCGGGTGCGCAGAGAGTTGGGCGGCAGCCAAAGGCGGGGGCCTTGGCGGTCCAACCCCCAGCTGCAGAAGCTAACTCTTGGGACATGGAATGTCACCTCTCTGGCAGGGAAGGAGCCTGAGCTGGTGGGTGAGGCAGAGAAATTCCGACTAGATATAGTCGGACTCTCCTCCACACACAGCTTGGGTTCTGGTACCAATCCTCTCGAGAGGGGTTGGACTCTCTTCCACTCTGGAGTTGCCCACGGTGAGAGGCGCCGAGCAGGTGTGGGCATACTTATTGCCCCCCGGCTTGGTTCCTGTACGTTGGGGTTTACCACGGTAGACGAGAGGGTAGCCTCCCTCCGCCTTCGGGTGGGGGGACGGGTTTTGACTGTTGTTTGCGCTTATGCACCGAACAGCAGCTCAGAATACCCACCCTTTTTGGAGTCCTTGGAGGGTGTGCTGGAGAGCACCCCCTCTGGGGACTCCCTCGTTCAACTGGGGGACTTCAACGCTCACGTGGGCAATGACAGTGAGACCTGGAGGGGCATGATTGGGAGGAACGGCCCCCCGATCAGAACCCGAGTGGTGTTCTGTTATTGGACTTCTGTGCTCGTCACGGTTTGTCCATAACGAACACCATGTTCAAACATAGGGGTGTCCATATGTGCACTTGGCACCAGGACACCCTAGGCCGCAGTTCAATGATCGACTTTGTAATCGTGTCATCGGACTTGCGGCCACATGTTTTGGACACTCGGGTGAAGAGAGGGGCGGAGCTGTCAACTGATCACCACCTGGTGGTGTGTTGGCTCCGATGGCGGGGGAAGTTGCTGCCCAGACCTGGCAGGCCCAAACGTATTGTGAGGGTCTGCTGGGAACATCTGGCAGAATCCCCTGTCAGAAAGAGTTTCAACACCCACCTCCGGAAGAACTTCTCCCTTGTCCCAGGGGAGGTGGGAGACATTGAGTCCGAGTGGGCCATGTTCCGCACCTCCATTGTTGAGGCGGCCGATCGGAGCTGTGGCCGTAAGGTGGTTGGTGCCTGTCGTGGCGGCAATCCCCGAACCCGCTGGTGGACACCAGTGGTAAGGGATGCCGTCAAGCTGAAGAAGGAGGCCTATCAGGCCTTTTTGGCCTGTGGGACTCCGGAGGCAGCCGACAGGTACCGGCTGGCCAAGCGGACTGCGGCTTCGGCGGTCGCTGAGGCAAAAACTCGGACATGGGAGGAGTTCGGCGAGGCCATGGAAAACGACTTCCGGACGGCTTCGAGGAAATTCTGGTCCACCATCCGGCGTCTGAGGAGAGGAAAGCAGTGCACCATTAACACTGTGTATAGTGAAGCTGGTGTACTGCTGACCTCGACTCAGGACGTCGTGAGTCGGTGGGGAGAATACTTCGAAGCCCTCCTCAATTCCACCGACACGCCTTCCTTTGAGGAAGCAGGGTCTGGGGACTCTGAGGTGGGCCCTTCGATCTCTGGGGTCGAAGTCACTGAGGCGGTTGGTAAGCTCCTCGGTGGCAAGGCCCCGGGGGTAGATGAGATCCGCCCGGAGTTCCTAAAGGCTCTGGATGTTGTAGGGCTGTCATGGCTGACACGCCTCTACAACATCGCGTGGACATCGGGGACAGTGCCTCTGGATTGGCAGACCGGGGTGGTGGTCCCTCTTTTCAAAAAGGGGGACCGGAGGGTGTGTTCCAATTATAGAGGGATCACACTCCTCAGCCTCCCCGGTAAAGTCTATCCAGGGGTGCTGGAGAGGAGGGTCCGTCGGGAAGTCGAATCTCGGATTCAGGAGGAGCAGTGTGGTTTTCGTCCCGGCCGTGGAACAGTGGACCAGCTCTACACCCTCGGCAGGGTCCTTGAGGGTGCATGGGAGTTCGCCCAACCAGTCTACATGTGTTTTGTGGATTTGGAGAAGGCGTTCGACCGTGTGCCTAGGGGAGTCCTGTGGAGGGTGCTCCGGGAGTACGGGGTACCGAGCCCCTTGGTAAGGGCTGTTCGGTCGCTGTACGACCGGTGTCAGAGTCTGGTCCGCATTGCCAGCAGTAAGTCGAATTCGTTCCCAGTGAGGATTGGACTCCGCCAAGGCTGCCCTTTATCACCGATTCTGTTCATAATTTTTAGGGACTGAATTTCTAGGCGCAGCCGAAGCGTTGATGGTGTCCGGTTTGGTGGCCTCAGCATTTCATCTCTACTTTTTGCAGATGATGTGGTGCTGTTGGCTTCATCAAACCGTGACCTCCAACTCTCATTGGGGCGGTTCGCAGCCGAGTGTGAAGCGGTTGGGATGAAGATCAGCACCTCCAAATCCGAGACCATGGTCCTCAGCCGGAAAAGGGTGGCATGCCCTCTCCGGGTCGGGGAGGAGATCCTGCCCCAAGTGGAGGAGTTCCAGTATCTTGGGGTCTTGTTCACGAGTGAGGGTAGGAGGGAGCGGGAGATTGAAAGGCGGATCGGTGCAGCGTCTGCAGTGACGCGGACTCTGCACCGGTCCGTTGTGGTGAAGAAGGAGCTGAGCCAAAAGGCGAAGCTCTCGATTTACCGTTCGATCTACGTTCCTACCCTCACCTATGGTCACGAGCTGTGGGTCGTGACCGAAAGAACAAGATCCTGGATACAAGCGGCCGAAATGAGTTTCTTCCGCAGGGTGTCCGGGCTCTCCCTTAGAGATAGGGTGAGAAGCTCGGTCATCCGGGAGGGGCTTGGTGTCGAGCCGCTACTCCTCCGCGTTGAGAGGAGCCAGTTGAGGTGGCTCGGGCATCTAGTTCGAATGCCTCCTGGACGCCTCGCTGGAGAGGTGTTCCGGGCATCTCCAACCGGCGGGAGGCCCTGGGGTCGACCCAGGACACGCTGGAGAGACTATGTCGCTCGGCTGGCCTGGGAACGCCTTGGAATCCCGCCGGAGGAGCTGGCTGAAGTGGCTGGGGAGAGGGAAGTCTGGGCTTCCCTGCTAAAGCTGCTGCCCCCGCGACCCGACCCCGGACTAAGCGGAAGATAATGGATGGATGGATGGATGGATGGATGTTTGGGTTGTTTTAGTTAAAGCAGACTGTATTTTTATCCGTGTGATTTTGACAAAGATCAGATCAAATTTGATGGGGATTTTATGCAGAAATGTGAGAAATTCCAAAAGGTTCAGATACATTTTCATACCACTGTAGGTCTAAAACGTACGTATACGTAATAGGTCTTCTATTTGCACATACTCCAACAGCCATTCCATCTTAAAAGAACCACATTTCTTTCTTACTTTTGCTTGATGATTGTAGTGTCGCTCCCTCTTCCTTTCACCATGATAAGGGGTTACCATTTGCGCAGCAATGTTGTTAGCTAGCTAACCTACATGGCGCATATGGGCAGGGCACATATGGAGGAAGTCGGCATGATGTCACGATGACATCACCTTGGTTAGCAACGTGTCGCCATTTTGTGAAGGGGGAATGCACATCTAAACATTCCATAGACAAACGTCTGAAATTAATACATTTCAGGTGTGTTTTGCGTCTTTTTTCCTTCAAACGTCTTAAACGTGGCTTACTATGGTCACGAGTCACTGCTGAGGCGATGCAATTTAAAATTAGCGTTTATTGGCTTACAAAGCTGCCGATACAAAGTTGCAGCTGATAGCTAGATAAACAAAGGAATGGCCTGCAGTGGAGTTCGAAAACATCTACAACTACCTCATAAAGTCACCCAGTAAGTTGACCTTTATCATTTACGTGGAAAATGTACTGTGTGGAACTGAGAAAATTGGTAGTATATACGAAGTGATTATTTCTGCCGTAACCGGTAATTCGCCTCCAAGCGTTATTTAGCCGTGAGCACGTCACGGCAAAATAACCAATTCCCACCTGGCCAATAATATACGGATTGACTAATCAGAGCAGTTCATGGCAAAAGAAAAATAACGCTTTGCGAGTTGCCTGTTACGGTAAAAATAACCACTGCCTAGTTTATTGAATCCTAACAGCTAATTGGGGCATAAATTAAAGTTTACTCACCAGTAACAAAATGTCGGCTGCAAATGTAAATGTGCTTGGATTTAGGTTCCCACAGGCGAAAGTAGTCCACGGAACCGTCTTCTTTTACTGTTCCTCGATTAATTGCTCTCAGCCATTTGTTTCTCCTATTCTTCTCACGTGGAAGAATGAAGAAATTCAAATGCGGCTCCGAACTCTTCCTTGTCGGAATGACTAAAAGTTGCTGTGTTGCGGGTTGTCACCGCAACACAGCAACTTTTAGTCGTTCCGACGGAAAAAAGACCGCAAATAAAATGAAAGTTAAACGCGTTTGTATTACAATGCACGACAGAGCAACTGCTTGTGACTCGTCTTTTGCCCCATTGTCAATATGGCAACGCTTTGTTGTGGCTGGTGACGTCATTAAATGCCCGGATGTCCGACTTCCTCTACTGTATGTGCAACACTGTCAATGCTATGATTGGCTGCAGAGCGTAAGTGAAGTGAACTGTGTCGTATTATTGGCTAGACACCTGTTGCTCATTGAGTTACGTTGCAAAATGGTTGCAAAAAACAATTTTCTTGGTCTAATTAACTACAGTGTGGAGAACAAGTATTTGATACACAGTCAATGGGAAAACCCATTGGCAGTGTATCAAATACTTGTTCTCCCCACTGTAGATTACATCAGTTCTAAAATTAGATATTAATAGACACTGTTGCGCTTGCAAAAATTGGCAGTGGAATGTTGCTTCAGTAAATCAAGACAGGAGTCTAGCTCACCACCAAAGGGAGTGTCGCGTTGCTGTCTCGACACATCGCTGCGGCGCCGACAGTAGTCCTGGTGATGCTCTACAATACGTTTCTGTTAAATTTCATTTTGTGCGCTGCATAGATTTTTTTCTTACCCTGAGTATGTGCAAGCAGTGTGCGATTGCGCACGGCTTAGAAGGAACATTGAGTACAATATATGTTTACTATATTTTCCCTAACCCCTTTTTTCCCAAGTCAGATATCAAATGTATACGCTTTTGCGTTTATTTGCAGTGCGCAGAAGACAAGCAAACCCGCACCTTAGTGCATGACAGCAAAGGTCTGCCGGCCTTGGTTTCACTTCTGGGCAAGATAGAAAATGTAAAGCTCATGGCTGCCACCACTGGAGCCATCTGGAAATGTTGCCTCAGCCCAGAGAACCTGGATGTGTAAGCTTAAGACAGAGTGTCCTCTTATTTTCTCCCGCCAGTACACACATCCATATACACATGCGTTATTGTCATCATCTCATAGCGTTTAACTTTTATAGTGGGCTTGATGTGTCACTGTTTCCACGAGCATGGTTATTTCTTTACTATTGTATCTGAAGGATGTAATTTGCCGTTTAAAGCATTCTCTAGTTTTAGCACCATGACACGAACATAATTTGCTCTAGTGTGAAAATGATACAAACCTTTATATGTCCGTTTTGAAACAAAAGTGAAATTATGGTGAGCACAATAAATTATTCTAATGACTTGGATCTGATGCTCACACTGTTGTTCCATTGCTTGTTCTTTGGTCAGCATGACATCGTTCCTTTTTTGCCAACCCTTCTGTGATGGGTCACCCATAAAGAAAAAAAAATAATGTCTATTATAGGGCTGCAGCTATCGATTACTTAAGTAACCGATTAATTTATCAACTTGTTAGTTGAATAATTGAGTAATTGGATGAGGAACATTTAATGCATTGTAGAATAAATTTTAGGCGATGGAAAACAAAGGCTTGCTAAGATTGCATTTTCAAAAGAGCATTTATTGCGAATACAAAACAGAATTCCAGAGTGTTTATTCAAACGCTGCAGAATTGCACGTCGTTTCACAAGAGCAATAAATGCATTTAAAAGTAAATTAAAATACCTGAGCGTAGCCTCAAACGGTATTTGCAAAATAAATAAATGAATGAGGATCTAAGTACAACAAAAGAACAATTGGTTAACTTGTATAGCAAAAGTCTGCTTGCATAAATGCTATAAAATGCTAACGTTTTGTTTTTACAATGCTCTTAACAAATTGTTCAAACACATATTCCCATAAAAAAAAAACTTCTAAATATACCTCTAAGCTAAATTATGAAGGCATTAAGGAAACATTAGCTCAAAAAATAAACTTACCTTAGGTTGGTTTGAACAGGGAGCAGCTGGATTCAGCCATGTTAAATGAGTTATGTCATATTCACTGTTGCCACTGCAGGACAATGTACCCACCCAAATCAATAAAACTAAATGCAAACACTTTCAAAACATACTGGTATCCCGGGCGTACGAACGAGTTCCGATCCTACGCCACGTAACCCGAATTTCCGCGTAAATCAGAATTAACTCTTTAAGTACCCCAAAATACCCCCTATATCTCAAAATAACTATTCAAAAACATGAAATATACGTCATTGTACTGTCCTCGCCAAGACATAGGAGCTAAGTCCTATGTAACGGGTACACAGTGTATCCGTTGTAGCACGTGGAAACCTCCCCGCCGATTCCTCCATGTAAGGACGCTAACAGCTGTGCCGTTGGCTCGAGCTTATTGGCGCAGTGGTTACCGAACTTGCCTGCCGACTAGAATCGTCGCGGCGCGCGGGTTCGCGTCCCAGCCTAGTCAGAGGTGGGAGCGGAACGCGGGGCGGCACAGAACAGACTCGGGTTACAAATGGGGGCTCGTCAGGGATCGGCAGCGAAGGTTTCGGGGGGAGAGTGTAACGGGTACACACACAGTGTATCCGTTGTAGCACGTTGAAACCTCCCCGCCGATTCCTCCATGTAAGGACGCTAACGGCTGCGTCGTTGGCTTGGGCTTATTGGCGCAGTGGTTACCGAACTTGCCTGCCAACTAGAATCGTCGCGGCGCGTGGGTTCGCGTCCCAGCCTAGTCAGAGGTGGGAGCGGAATGCGGGGCGGCATTGAGACTCGGGTTACACCTAGGCTGGACAGCAAACTAAGCTCCGAAATGACGATGTCAGTTGTCCGTGTGGTTTGCTGACTTTATTCAGCCGCTGATGCCATTAACATTTGCAGAATGACACTAAAATAAAGATAAAATTAAATCAGTTTCTTCTCCAATAACAGCAATTTAAATTTGCATTTATAACTAGCTGCTGATACAGCAATAAGAATCCACACAAACGATTAGCATCTATCAGTTAGCGTCCGCACTTCATCAAAAACAGTCACATCCACTTGTCACAAGTATTCGACCGCAGTTGAAAACGCACAATATACAGTACAAAAGGGATGTATGTTATATACACCTGTTGCCTCTGTGGATGCTTCACAAGCAACAAATGTACACGCAGGCTTGTAGCTCTTTCCCCTTCTTAGTGGGAGCAAATGGCTATTCCTTGTGTGTGTGTGTGTGTGTGTGTGTGTGTGTGTGTGTCCGTGCACTTTTCTTCGTGTACGCATTCTGCGCACATACATTCTTCTTCGTGTGTACATGCGCTCTTCTTCAATTCGAATACGTTCTTGTTTACATGCCAGTGACGCCACAAAGGTGTGGCCAGGGGTGGCCACGGCGCCCCCTATAAATTTGTAGGCCATCTCGCTTGCCAGTATAGAGTTAGATTTTAGTAGCATCAGTTATGCATTTCATCCCAAATGGGACGAAAATACACTTCATGCTTAATATATATACAGTGCCTTGCAAAAGTATTCGGCCCCCTTGAATCTTGCAACCTTTCGCCACATTTCAGGCTTCAAACATAAAGATATGAAATTTAATTTTTTTGTCAAGAATCAACAACAAGTGGGACACAATCGTGAAGTGGAACAACATTTATTGGATAATTTAAACTTTTTTAACAAAATAAAAAACTGAAAAGTGGGGCGTGCAATATTATTCGGCCCCTTTACTTTCAGTGCAGCAAACTCACTCCAGAAGTTCAGTGAGGATCTCCGAATGATCCAATGTTGTCCTAAATGACCGATGATGATAAATAGAATCCACCTGTGTGTAATCAAGTCTCCGTATAAATGCACCTGCTCTGTGATAGTCTCAGGGTTCTGTTTAAAGTGCAGAGAGCATTATGAAAACCAAGGAACACACTAGGCAGGTCCGAGATACTGTTGTGGAGAAGTTTAAAGCCGGATTTGGATACAAAAAGATTTCCCAAGCTTTAAACATCTCAAGGAGCACTGTGCAAGCCATCATATTGAAATGGAAGGAGCATCAGACCACTGCAAATCTACCAAGACCCGGCCGTCCTTCCAAACTTTCTTCTCAAACAAGGAGAAAACTGATCAGAGATGCAGCCAAGAGGCCCATTATCACTCTGGATGAACTGCAGAGATCTATGCTGAGGTGGGAGAGTCTGTCCATAGGACAACAATCAGTCGTACACTGCACAAATCTGGCCTTTATGGAAGAGTGGCAAGAAGAAAGCCATTTCTCAAAGATATCCATAAAAAGTCTCGTTTAAAGTTTGCCACAAGCCACCTGGGAGACACACTAAACATGTGGAAGAAGGTGCTCTGGTCAGATGAAACCAAAATTGAACTTTTTGGCCACAATGCAAAACGATATGTTTGGCGTAAAAGCAACACAGCTCATCACCCTGAACACACCATCCCCACTGTCAAACATGGTGGTGGCAGCATCATGGTTTGGGCCTGCTTTTCTTCAGCAGGGACAGGGAAGATGGTTAAAATTGACGGGAAGATGGATGCAGCCAAATACAGGAACATTCTGGAAGAAAACCTGTTGGTATCTGCACAAGACCTGAGACTGGGACGGAGATTTATCTTCCAACAGGACAATGATCCAAAACATAAAGCCAAATCTACAATGGAATGGTTCAAAAATAAACGTATCCAGGTGTCAGAATGGCCAAGTCAAAGTCCAGACCAGAATCCAATCGAGAATCTGTGGAAAGAGCTGAAGACTGCTGTTCACAAACACTCTCCATCCAACCTCACTGAGCTTGAGCTGTTTTGCAAGGAAGAATGGGCAAGAATGTCAGTCTCTCCTTGTGCAATACTGATAGAAACATACCCCAAGCGACTTGCAGCTGTAATTGGAGCAAAAGGTGGCACTACAAAGTATTAACGCAAGGGGGCCGAATAATATTGCACGCCCCACTTTTCAGTTTTTTATTTGTTAAAAAAGTTTAAATTATGCAATAAATTTGTTCCACTTCACGATTGTGTCCCACTTGTTGTTGATTCTTGACAAAAAATTTAAATTTTATATCTTTATGTTTGAAGCCTGAAATGTGGCGAAAGGTTGCAAGGTTCAAGGGGGCCGAATACTTTTGCAAGGCACTGTACATTACACAATAACACAGAATTGTTGTGGAACTCAAAATGTTGACTAGACCATGATAGACTATGCACATTAAATCATTAGTAACATTAAATATAACTAAGGTATTTCAGTAGGCGTGTCCTTAAGTCTTTCTGATAGTAATCTTCTGGCCTTTTTACTGCAACAACATAATAAAAACCTGAAATTATGGCTTTTAGTTTTGGTGTGCCAACATGCGCTCTCACTCTGGTGCGGAAGTACTACCTGCACTATGCTTCCTGCGCCAAAATAAAAGCATGCATCACAAAACTAAAGTCAATATTATTATTATTTTTTAAATGATAAAACGACTGGAGACTCCGGCGTCGTAAAGTCGAAATCACGTAAATCGGGTACGTTGTAACTCGGGGATTACCTGTATTTGAGTTGATCGATTAATCGTTGCTGCTAGAAATGTGCTAATGTTGTGTTAATGTGTTAATGGTTTCAAGGTATGCCATGGTATGAAAACTTCAAGGTTTCAAAACCGCAAAATTTTCCGTCATGCCGTCCCTAAGTTATTGGCTATATAAGTCCCCAAAAATGCATGGAGAAATCCCTCATTTTCAGCTCCAAGGCTCAACCCTGCCCCACTGGTTGTTGCTCAGCGTCAGTGAATCAGCTGTGCTAGGTGATGGTTGGAGATAATGGAACTCTTGAACTTTTTTCCCCCATCGAAGAAAACAAATTTCTGGTATGGTAATACTTCGGCCACAGAAAAGTTACAGACAGCCGTGGCTTAGAGGAGGAGGGCGAACCGTAAATGTAAAACATGTTTGCGGAGGGTGGATGCCGAAGAGGCAATACTTCCAAAATGGTTTCGCATTTATACAAACTTAAAAGTTAGTAAACACTGTCATGAATGTTTTCCACTAGCTACGAGAGTTAACTCCAGCTAGTTAGCAGTTAAGTGTGTCTAGCAGTGGTAAAACGTGTTTTTTTCTCTATGGCAACTGTCTGTGTTGAGAAAGAGATTGTGTGTATAAATAAACATGATACGAGTCATACACATGTGCTTTTTATGGAAAATACTTATTTTTGTTCTGGTAGTGAGAATGTTGAGCAGTGGCTGTGGGTTTAGGCTCACCTAAAGGATCGCATTTATTTTAATTTTATTAAGAATGTTTTTTATTTTTTTATTTTAACTTATTTGATAATATCTTTCGAAAAATAAAAATCCTGTTTAATGGTGAAGTTTTTTTTTTTTTTTTCAACCCAGATATCTAAAAGTAATACATTTTAGAGCAGACATGTCCAAAGTGCGGCCCGGTCTGGCCCGCACACAGACTTAATTGGTCAGCAGTACTGCTACCAGCATATGAAGTAGCTTACACATTAAATGCGGATCCTCATTTACCCACTAAAAGGCAGCAGCCCTTCAAGCAACATTACCCCATGTGACCCTTGACTTGCAATTTTCTAAAATGGCAACAATCAACAACAACAACAACAAAAAGTTGACTGCAACGGCCGACGCGCCAAGGATAGGTGGAAAATGGACTATTAAAATACGCAACAACTGTGTCGGCCTCCTTTGCATAGAAACAGTCGCAGTTTTTAAAGAGTTTAATGTGAGGCGATATTACCAAACAAGACACGCTGACATGCACGACAAGATTACAGGGAAGATACGCTGCGAGAAATTGAAGAAACTTGAAGCTAGTTTAATTTCACAGCTGCAGTATTTCGCAAGGTCCCGAGAATCAAAAGAGAACGGCACAAAGGCTAGTTGCGAGATTGTTGAAATTATTAATTAAAAAAAAATAATAAAGCAAATGTGACACACAGAATGGCTTGCTAAAATTTGCTTAAATATATTGTTCTACGTAACGTACGTCAGCCAAGGTCGGCCCCCCACATTTTTACCACACCAAATCTGGCCCCCTTTGCAAAAAGTTTGGACACCCCTGTTTTAGAGCATTAATTGCAATTGCATGCTATCGTGAAACCATGATATTTTTGCTTAAGGTTATCATAGCGTCAGAATATCATCCCGGCACATGCCTAGTTGCAGTACTAGTCTATTAATGAAAGACAAACTTAAGAAAAAAAAAAAAAAATAGAATTTTGTACATTAAAAGGATGTGATTTTTTTTTAGGTGACATAACTAAATATATATTTCCTTCTTCCCCAGTGAATAGTTCAATGGCAGAGAGGAATTTATAGATTGTAGAAAGAAAAAAAAAAAGGCTGAGTTTGTCTTAAATGCATCTTTCTGCACTTCATATATCATACGTGACAGAATGATATCCTACATTTAAAGTCTAATTTAAGTCTTCCACCAGTGTAGCTGAGTGCATGCTACCACGAGTTAAACAAAGCTTGCTTTACAGAAGCAAAAAAGTCGCAAAAACTTTCATGCTATTTTGATTAGATCTTTCAATAAAATTGCAGATTTCAAATGAAGATGACTGTTAAATTTTAATTGTTTGTTTCTAAATAATCATTCAACAAAGCACCTTCCACATATGAACGCTCTGACCGCAGTTTAGAACACTGTGCCAGGAAATGTCATATGCCATCTGGTCTTGCTTATATAAATAGTATATAGCTACTATTGATAGGAAAAACAAGAATAAATCAGTTTGTTCCCAGCATCACTTTATACAGCTCATTTAGTAACACTTATGAGTACAAACACCAAAGTGTCTGGTTGCCCTCACACTATATCACATCTGTCACAAAGTTATCTTAATGATGGTGCCATTTGACCAAATATGAATTGACCTCTCATTTTGTAGCTTTTGCGGACAGTTGGGTGTGAATGAAGGGTCAGATGTGGTCACCATTTCACATGGAAGTCAGCATGGTGCAAAGCAAATATGTTTAGGTTTTTCCTTTTCTTTCTTTTTTTATATTTTAAACTCCCTGGGTTATTTGAATTTCTTAAAATATTGAGGTCAGACAAGAGCCACATGAACTCAGGTGACCAAGCCATTACTGTCAAAAGGGAAAAGCTATTTATGGGGACAAGGCTAGAACTAAGTCATTTTAGAGTCTGTTTCTGCAAACATAAAAGGCAGAGATAGATTTTGTTTTGTGCTCATCTTTTTTTAAGTGTATGCTCAAGGGAAAGAGACCTTGGTCGTCACTTTTTTTTTTTTTTTTTTTTTTTTGTACATTGCTGATGTTCTCCACAGTCTGGACAGTGTACTACTCTGGGGGACTCACACTTAAGACAAGAGGAAGCATGTGTTAGCCATTTTGCCTGATTAATGTTTCATCAAAGTGTTTATTTTAAGACAATATTGTCTACTATAAGCTTATGATTTTTAATGAACCTGCCAAAGCACGGGCAATGTGGGCCAAGATTTTATGCAGTTTGGGAAAAGGCTTCTGCCAATGGTCTGTTGAAACAATGGAATTTTATTAGATGCAGATTTATGAATGCGTCAATATATGACCCAGTCAGTCTGTACACAGAGGTGTTAAAGACACGTGTGAATGTGTTAACAGACGAATGAGTGAAGGACCACGCCAGTGGAAAATTATGTCCGCCAAGTTTCGAAGTACAGTAATGTTTGGACTCTTAATTGGTTATCGAAGGACTTGGATTGCTCAAGCAAGTGATGTCATTAATAGGGTGTTGGTACCTCACGAAACAATACGATTTGCGGTACAAGGCTCACGATAACGATTACCACAATTATCAATACATGGGTCAGAAAATCAATATACAATATACAACAGTACACTATATTGATTTCTGGTCACTTCCTGTAGATTTTGGGGCAACTGATGGAGTGTCCAATGTACAGTGAACTGAGACGGGAGCTTTTTAAAAAAAAAGTGGGCCGTTTTGGCGGACTTTCTAGTTGCCTGCAGGCTGATTTGGATATAAACTTCATTACGTGATTTGACCACAATATGAAAGGCAGCAATGTGCCAGTAAGCGTTGAGTCTGCCGGAAATCAACAGAAGAAGAGGAAGAAGATTTTTGGGGCATTTACAAATCACTTCCTGTTGATTTTGAGCTACCGAACAGGAAGTGAATGTCCCCAAATGAATAGGAAGTGACCTGTACATTCACTTAAATGACAGTTTTTTTGTTTGTTTGTTTTTTTATCGAGCATGCACAAAGAAACAGAAATACATTATAGTTCATAATAATTATATCATAATTATTTGCACTTGAGAGTAGGAGAAGACAAATCAAACTTTGCGCCCTCAGTCCATCACAGATTTTATTTCCGATCCGATCGCAGAGCCTCCCTCTCCCTCCTGCTGCTTTTGTTGGTCTGGCAGTGCACTGGGGTTGCTTATTAAAGTTAACAATGATTAACAGGCGTTAGGGTTTGATCTTGCCAGAGATGCTTGGAAGCCAAAACTTCAAAGCGCCGCATGCGTTAATTATCGTTTAGCTTGTTAAACAGTTGCTGTGGCAACTCATTGTGTGTAAGTGAGCAGCTTGAGCGGATTTGGGTGGACTCAATGAACCATTTAATAAAGACCAGCATTTTTCTACTTTAGTATTGTTTAAAAATAATTCGGTCGGACAGTAACATGTTTGGAACTTATCACAATTATTACATTTGAAGTGCTTAAAAACCATTTATTAAAGTATGTATAAAACATTTTTTAATATTCTTTGGGAAAAGAAGTGAAAAAACATGTCTTATGTCTCTTTATTCAATGCTAAGTCTGAATAAATATATTGAACACATACTTTTTCACTTATCGCGTCAGGTTCTTGTCCCCATTAACTGCGAAAAACGACAGATTACTGTATTTTTCAAAATGCAATTGAGGCTCTGAATCACCTGCCTATGCTCTAGGTTTTTTGATGAAAAAACATCACACAAGGTTCATGGATACGTCATTCAAGAAAAGTTTCGTGCAAGTGACTATTTTTGGTAGTTAAAAGAAATATATATGTTATGATATTGTAGCGTCTACAAGTACAACTCAGCAGGAAAACAGTACATTATTTTCAATGAATTGTACCCACCTGGACGCCATGAACTGTATGTGGGAAAAGAAAGTTGCCCGTGAGTTTAAGATGACGTTCATGACGCCAAATGCTAATGCAAACGAGTTTGCGAATGCTATGATAACGCTCAGAGCCACACTAGCCAAACATCATCGCGTTTGCAACAGCGTCATAACCCCCTTCCCTACTCCCCCCTCCTGCTCTGCACTTTCCAGGGCAGGAAGGCAGGTGGATGTGTGACAAGATCAGACAACTTGTGCTTCATTCTATGCACCCCTTCACATCCTCAGTAATGGTAATGGTGTTGCAAAGATAGGAAAAGTAATTAATTAGATTACTCACAAGTGAAAAAAAATAACGCCGTTAGAAATGCCGTTATACTCTAACAGAATTATCAACAACACTGATTGTCACACCTTTAGTAATTACTAGGGTTGGGCATCGATGGGATCCGGGACTATCCGGACACCCTTAGTCGTTACTAGGGCTGGGCATCGAGCATCGATGGTATGCGGGACTAAGACTCCGGTTCTTCCGGAACCGTTCGAATGTTTTTATTTCGATTCCATGTTTCGATGCCCTGACCGCCGACCGAAAAAAATAACTGCTGAACACCATGAAGAAGAAGCCATGTGAAGACTAGCTCTGTTATGAGCAAATCATATGAAGTGTCTAATTTAGCTTAGCACAAAAACCTGTTCGCTCCACATAAATGACAACATAGTAACAGAATAAACACACTGATATGATATCAGACCCTCTGTTAAAACATGCAAACTTACAGATTTTGTTTTATCAAGAGTTCTCAACGATGTGTAGTGCAGAAGGAAGAGGTGTGTAGCGTCTGTACACCTCAAGGCATCTTTTCCAACTAATGTTATGTTCTTTTTGCCTGCTGCTTCCAGTAAGTCACCACTAGGTAAACCCAAGCGCACCTAGCAAAGCCAACGAAAAACTATAGAGTCCGGAGTTACAATAGCGACATCTTGTTGACGGATAAACCATATATCATTTTAGTAAGGAATCAAACTTAAATATAGTCAACTAAGGATCAAGGGACAGAACACTCCCCGGCTCACATCTGCAAGATTTCAGTCCTTAACTAACTTGTAGAAATATCACTTAAAACAAGCAATGCAATACAATAAATGCCTGCAGCATAAGACACTCTAAAACATAGGCAAAAGAATATGTTTAAATGTTTTCTGCGTGAGCTCTTGAAAAATAAACATCTTTGTGAAAGTGCACTCCTGTGGAAGGAAACTTCATCATATTCAAGTTTAAAGACTGATATTTATGTACAAGTTAAAAAGTGTGAGAAATTCATAGCAAAGTTAATTGAAAGTTCATATACATTAAAAAATAATCGAGAAGTTGAGAAATTAATATATACTATGCAATCGAGGATCATTTGAAACCGGAATCAAAATGTGGAATCGGATTCGGAAACGTTCAAATTCAAATGATGACCAACCCAACAGACTTTTCTAAATCACTCCGCCAAATGTATGTGAAATACACAGTATGTAATCTATCGGATAACTTGTCAACTAGATTACATTAAGGTTGATGTTGTGTTTGATGGTTAAGAGTTTATTGGGTTTCCTAGGGCGGGGGTCGGCAACCCATGTTTTGAAAGCCATATGCGGCTCTTTAGCGGTGTCCTAGTGGCTACCTGGAGCATTTTCAAAAATGTTTGAAAATGGAAAAAGATGGATGAGGGAAATATATTTTTTGTTTTGATATGGTTTCTGTAGGAGGACAAAAATGACATAAATATTCTTAATGTTATCCAATGCTGTAAAAATGTGTAGTATAATGATTACATTTAAACATTTATGTCAACGAAGACCCAGTTGGGAGTGAGAAAAAAAGTGTGATTCCATTACTTCTAAAGAACTGAGAGGAGCGCAAAAATAGATTAAAGAAGTGGATTGCATTGCCAAACTCCACTACTGCTGCAAGTTTTGTTGCAACCCAGGAGAAAATAAAGCATGGAAAACCGTTCACAGATGGCGAGTACGTGACGGAGATATTCATCAAAGTATCAGAACAGAAAATCAAACACATGCCCAGATAAGGGGTATGTTATGCACTTTCCATTTAGTTGTTTTTCGAAACCTCAAAATAAAAATGACATCAAAAATCGGATTTCTTTATAGAATTTCTATAATTTCATAAAGCAATGAAACAATTCATTAATATTGTAATGATTTTTAAATTTGAGGTGGCATCATGCAACAGAGTATACACATGGTGCATTAGACGCACTGCAGGGAAAATAAACATTAAATAATGAAGGCTCATAATGTATTTTTATCTGACTTAGTGATTTTGATAGTAAGCTAAGATAGCTAATACAGATACATAAGGCATGTGTCCCTTCAATATTAGGCTTATTTACGGCTTTAATTTTTTGCAGCTGTAGACATATTTGTTTTTGTTTTTTTTTTTTGGTCCAATCTTGCTCTTTCAACATTTTGGGTTGCCGACCCCTGTCCTAGGGTTTTGCCTGGCTTGACATCTGGCCTGAAAAAGTAATTTCATTAAGTTTGCTTTTTGCACTTTTCAGCCTGTGACTTATCCAGTTTAATGATCAGCGATTCTGTGGAGAACATGCCTTTTTCTCGCCGTATCACATGATTTTGTCACTCTGGATTGGTTTACCAAAAAAGCACAAGTCACTATGCATATAGCTACTTTATGTCCAAAGTTATGTATGTGATTACATGATATACTGAAGCCAGTTGTTCACACTTGGCTTGTCTCAAACCCGAATTTCACCCAAGTTAGCTTTGGCAGCTCGTCTGTTCATTAGCCATGTTTTTTCTTGCAAGAATAGGTTATGCTTCTATGGACCCTGACCAAACCGAAATGACCTTGGCCCTGTACAATAGCTTAAGTGCCGCGATGCCAGCAACCGTAACTGTGAATAAAGATAGTGAAACTTAACTATACATTCGGGGTTTGTTGAGGTCTGCTTTAACCACATTATATCTCTCTTAAATGTGTGCTGTAGTTTACTACTCAGTCCCACTGGAAATAAGGCACAACCTAAAAAAAATGGTGAGGGCAAGTTTCCTCACTTTCAGTTTAAAAGAACATTGTGAGGGTGCCTCGTGTGAATGTGGTCACGATCATTTATCGGGCAAATTATTATCTCGTTATGTAAGTAATCCTTCACCTTTGGTGTTCTTCTGCATTATACTGTTGGCAAAAAAGGACGATGCAATCGTTGAATACTGTTTGACCCGTTTTAACGCATAAGTAATAAATGTTCTTCTCAAATTCCAAAGACTGTATTGTGTCACATGATTGTACCCCCAAATAAATTGTCCTTTTCTTTAACTTTAAAAGTTTTCAAGATCATAAAGTCCTGGAGACCTTGATTGGCCTGCTGACTAATCAGCCTGAAGAGGTGTTAGTTAATGTGGTGGGAGCTTTGGCAGAATTCTCTCAAAGGCCTGCAAACAAGATCACCATCCGCAAATGTGGAGGCCTCAAACCACTAGTCCAACTACTTGTCGGAAGAAATGAGGCATGTAAACCTTTTCTCAAAATTCTGTTACCTGTTTAAGTCTGATAACTGTTCATAACTTCTCCACCAGGCATTGTTGGTCAACGTAACCAAGGTGGTGGAAGCCTGTGCGACAGATATGGACAATATGGCGTAAGTCAACTAATTTTTCTATCGCAAAGCCCCGCTCACTTGTAAAAGTCGGTCAACCCAAGGCTCTGTCAAATTCTCTCAGTGACGGTGATTGAGTGAACGAACGATTTATGGGTAATGGCGGGAGTTCAAATGACTGAATTTGCACTACCACGGCTGGCAATAAACCTGTTTTTTTTTTAAATGAAATGTTTTTTGTTTATGTATTTATTTTAGGGCTGTCAAACGATTAAAATTTTTAATCGAGTTAATTACAGCTTAAAAATTAATTAATCGTAATTAATCGCAATTAATCGCAATTCAAACCATCTATAAAATATGCCATATTTTTCTGTAAATTATTGTTGGAATGGAAAGATGAGACAAGATGGATATATACATTCAACATACGGTACATAAGGACTGTATTTGTTTATTATAACAATAAATCAACAAGATGGCATTAACATTATTAACATTCTGTTAAAGTGATCCATGGATAAAAAGACTTGTTCTTAAAAGATGAATATTAGTACAAGTTATAGAAATGTTATATTAAAACGCCTCTTAATGTTTTCGTTTTAATAAAATTTGTAAAATTTTCAATCAAAAAATAAACTAGTAGCCCTATTCTGTCCTCAGTGTGTGTGAGTACACAAATTGACAGATAGCGAACATAAGTTCCAAAAAGAAATCAGACGGTGTGGCAAAGTTGCATGGGCTTTACTGAAGTCATCTCTTTTTGACAGGAGCACGTTTCTTGTATTTTTGTAAAACTGAAAATAACAAGGCAATGTGTCAATAACTTGCATAAATCACAAAATAACATTAAATGTACACACACGTGTCCATTTGAGCAGTAGCACTAGCCAATTAGCTCACAAGCATCTAACAGTGTAACTGCATTTCACCATATATGTGAACAAATTCAAATACACATCATCAATAACTATCTAATGCTCATGAATATAAACAAAGGAGGAATATAACTCACAAGCAATGCATGTATTAGACACAAACAGTGTGATGGGGCTATGAGAACTGCCACTGAATACTGGATGCGGACGTTAGCTGGTCTGAATAGCACTGTCTATTAGTGTGAGTTCGCGTCAACATATAATCACGTCAGAAAAGCGCGCCGAAACCCAAATAATCAGCTGCACTGAATCGCCAGCAGAGGACGACATTACGCCACATAACATATGCAAGTCACACCCAAGCGCCAGCAGAGGGCGGAAAAACTCCATAAAACACAATTAACAAGTTGGCCTTTCGCTGTACTGACATTTAAATCTGTCTGAGCGGGCCTAGTGCGTTAATTCCGTCAAATATTTTAACGTGATTAATTTAAAAAATTAATTAACGCCCGTTAACGCGATAATTTTGACAGCCCTAATTTATTTATTTATTTATTTTTATTAATTGATTTCATCTAGAAGCTGACAGAGAGGGTTGTAGTATGCAGTGGAGCGATGTGTCCGTGGTATTAAACTTTACAGAGAGGAGACCATTACAGGTAGTCCCCTGGTTAGGAACGAGTTTTGTTCCTAGGCTGGCGATGTAACCTGAACTTCTGCTTAAGTCAGATTAACCCTTGAAGTACCCTGAAATACCCGCTAAACCTCAAAATAACTGTCCAAAAACATGTAGTATACATCATATTAATACGATAAAGTAAAAAAAGATACTGTGAGGTACCTTGTGTTAAATGCCCTTATACTCAATGACTATTCAGGCTTAAAAAAAGAAAACGACAGGAGACAGAATGGCGGACGAGACTCTGGTGTCGTGAAGTCGAAACCTCGTAAATTGGGTACGTCGTAACCCGAGGACTGACTACCTGTATTATAATCGAGGCGAAATCCTACCACTTGCATCTTAAAAACAAGAAATCCCACTGGCCGAATATCTCTCCAGCTATAACAATAGCTACTTAGTAAGGTTATGTGCTGTGTTCTGTCACATTATTCTCCCGAAGCTTTTGTGGCGATGAAAAAGCAGTCTTTATAATCAGTTGGATTCTCAATGTTAACCAGAGGTGCTAAAAAAAACAACTTATATCATAAACATACATGTGCAACATGAATAAAACGTAAATAAATGCTCAGCATTGAGAGAGCAGCATGGATTCGAGTTGACCGCAGCCAAATGCTAGGTGTGTGTGTGAACAGAACTCTCCGTCGTGTGCGTGCGTGAGAAAATGTAAGTACGGTCATGGATGAAAATGGTGGCACCCCTGAAGTTTTTCCAGAAAATACAGCATTTCTTACAATATTTGGTTGTTTTTTTTCTGGCACTGGGCACTGGTCTCCAACAATTTCTTGGTGCTATTTCAGGTATGTTTTGGGTCGATGTCCTGTTGGAACACCCATGACCATCCCAAAACATTTTGATGGTCTCCATATCTCTCCTAGCGCACTGTCAAGGCGCCAGAAAAAAAGAATGAGATATACAAAGAAAATAACACAGTGCCTATAGTCAATCATGGTAGAGGTCCAATGATTTTTTGGGGGGTAGCTTTGCTGCCTCTGGCACTGGGGGCTTTGGCAGTGTGCAAGAAGTCATGAAATCTGGAGACTATGAAAATGTTTGGGGCCGCAATGTAGGATGTAGTGTGAGAAAACTGGGTCTGCGTCAGAGGTCACGGGGGATCCAACAGGACAATGACCCAATGCATACCTCGAATAGCACAAAGAAATGGTTGGAGACAAAGCGCTGGAGAATTCTGAGGTGGCCATCGATGTGTCCCAGATCCCATTGAGTACCTATGGAGAGATCTCAAAATTGCTTTTGCCAGAAGGCACCCTTCAAATCTGAGAGACCTGGAACAGTTCGCAGAAGAAGAGAGGTCCAAAATTCCATCTGCGAGGTGCAATAAACTTGTTGATCGTTGGAGGAAGCGATTGCTTTTTGTTATTTCTTCTAAAGGTTGTGCAACCAAGTATTGAGTTGGGGTGCCAACAATTTTGTCCAGCCCATTTTTTGCATTCTGTGTAAAATTGTGTACATTTTGACTTTTCTCTTTAGCTTTGTTGTGTTTTCTCAATGCAAATCCCAAAAAAAACTCATTCATACTGAAAACATTGTAATTGCGTTAATGTCTAGGATAAACTGTGTATTTTTTATTTTTTTTTTAAATCCAGAGGTGCCGAAAATTTCGTCCGTAACTGTATGTCTTCTTTTTTTTCGAAAGTTTATGGCGTTTATTTTGGACATTCAGTGCTGGGGTCTTGACAGCTAGTTATATGTTATTCTATTTGTGCAGTGACAGGCTAGTAAACAAGTAGGCATTAAAATGTTAGAAAACTATTTATTTTAGTTACCGGTAAGTCTACGTTTTTACAACATACTATCATTTTTTTTTTTTTTTTTTTTTTACTAATTGATCATTAACTTATCTTTAATCAAGTATACTGTAAGTGTCCTTGGTTGACTCTTTTGTCATTCAGTTGTTTATGTCAAGTGTTTTTCAACCGGTAGTGTGCCGCGAGAGATTGTCAGGTGTGCCGCAAGAAATTATCCAATATCGCATTTTCTTTTTTTATTTATTTATTTTTTTTTACGTCGTTGGGCAGAGTTGCAGAAGGAAGGAAGGACAAGGTAGAAGGTTCCGGTTGTGTGCAAATGAGCGAGGTATTTCTCGTGTCGCGTTCAAGAACTGCTCGGATTTCAAGCCACCTTGCTGTCCGCGACAATGTGGACTCCAGCACGTCTACTGTACATCATTGTATTAGACTCGTCAAGTGTCGATATACATGAAAGTGTTCTCAAGGACAGCAAGGTGGCCGATGGCTAGAAATCCTAGCAGTTCTTGAATGCGACACGAGCAGCTCTCCAACAGCGCCATGGTGCCAAGCAAGCTTAAACGTCATCTCCAAACGAAACACCTGTCGCTTCAAAACAAGTCAATGGACTATTTTCTTTGCCTTCGTGAAAACACAGGAAAACGGGCAACTTTTTTGAGAAAAACTAAAAAGGTGAATGAGAAAGCCATCACAGCCGTACGTACGTTGTTGCTGAACTTGCTAAATTCAAAAAGTCCCTCAAGCCTAACTGCAATAAGAAAAAAATAAAAACAGAGAGACAAAGAGCTGTTGAAGAAGAGCTTTGTGTGTGTCTTTCTTCAATTCCAGCCAGGATATTGGCTTTGTGTTCATCTAAACAGGCTCAATTCACACTGAGTTAGAATAAATATTGAGAAATTATTGGATAATTAAGTATACTGTACAGGAAGTAATTTTGGAACATTATTGAGTTTGTGGTGTGTCGCGACATAAAAACGTGCCGTGCAGAGGTTGCGCTAGACTTTTTCGTTGTCTGTCATTTTGACTGACAGGGTCATAAAAATCCGGTCATAATCTATTTTTAACCGTCACTTAAATTTTTAAAATGACTATATCTGGATGCAGTCACTATATGTATATACACAATAATACAATAATACTTTATAATATAAAGTAACCAACATTAGTGCAGTCATGGATTACAGTAAGCAGGCCAGTGCTGTGTTTCCATATATATTTTTATTATATTATGTATATACAGGATATATATATCCCCCCTCCCCCCCAAGTGGGACCTTCCATGATCCTAATACATTTAATTATAATAAAATATTATATAATTCCATTATATAGATATATATATTTATTTATTTATTTATTATTATTAAATAAAAATGCACGTCAATACGACGCACATAAAGGAAACTTCAATTTTTTAAAAAATCGTTAGAAAGTTGTATGGACTTACAATCCGCTAGCTTGTTGTTTCCTGTTGTCTTCCGAAATACACCTGGGTGACGGCGCGTCAAGTGTTCGTTCATTGCCGACGTGCTACCGTGGTATGCGAGCTCAGCTTAGCAAAAAGAGTACACACAGTGGTGGCACCCTCCATATTTTCCTTGAAATAATTTCAGGCTCTGGCTAGTCTGGTCCGCTTTTTTGGCTTTATGCCGCTTTCACCGTGTTACCAATTCTGCCCTTCTTGGTAATTGGTGGCGTTTTCAACTGCTCGCCGCAGTGAGGAGTGAACCGGCGATTCACTTGATTCGTTGTCATCCTTCATCCTCCACTGCATCAGTCCCTCTTTTTTCACCTCTTTTATCAACACCATCGTCGTTTTGGGGCTTTTTGAAAAAACTTCGGACACTCAGTTGCCTTGACATTTTTCCAAGTAAGGCCAACGACGTCATGCATCAAGAAAGACAATAGCTAATTAATATGCTCAATCACCATCCTGTGGTCTGGGGTGTGAATTGCAACCTGTCAAAATGACAGATGGACTTCAGTTTTTTCCGTCACCGTTTTAAAAAAACGGTCAACGACGGAAAATATTCGGTTAACGCGACCCCTGGTGCCGTGACTCAGAAAAGGTTGAAAAACACTGGTTTATGTGGACGACAACAGAGCCTTATCCATAGCGTGCATTTGGCGATCCTTATTTTAGGCTTTGAAAAAGGCACCCAAAAAAATCTTTCCCCCAATCTTTCAGTGTACCTCTTGTCAAAATTTCAGTACCCTACGCATATCATTAAACCTTCGGGTTTTTGCTATTTTCATGTTAGAAAAAATATGTTTTAAGTCACAACCACACAGTATTCCTATGCAACTCTACCGCTAGGTGTCCGACTGTGATTTGGGGGCGTGGTTTTGCGATAGGTCCATTCCGGCAACAGAATATCTTAACCAGCTTATTTGATCTTGCTCCATTGTTCACACGATGTGGGGTATCCCATTGAATCTTTTTAGCAGCTTACTCATGTCACCACTGAAATAACTCTAAACTATACTCTTGGTCATTCAGTTCCTATGACAAAGGAATGACAAGAAAATGCTGGATAGAAACACTGTGTCATTATCTTGTCACATGTTGATGTTTAAAGAAAGCTATGGAGCTTTAATTTGTATTTTGCAGATATATTTCTCTTTGATCCCCAGTTTAATAATAGTTTTGTTTAGGGTTTGCTTATTTTACCTGCTGCTCTAAATACAGGTTGGTTTAATTCCTGGTGTTTTACTGTAGCTTTGTGGCCACTGTCAAGACAAATACATGTAAAGCCTTTCCATTTCCAAGACAACATGGCTAGGAATGTAGAGCGACCCACAGTCAAATGCAGTATTTACTCTGTTTTCATTTAAACAGGAGCACACTGTGGACCTTCCACGAGTGCCTCATTCCTTTTACAAGCTTTGAGGGGGGGAGGGACCGCAAGACACTTCTGAATTAGGACACAAATAAAACTCGCAAGTCTGAGTTCACATAGTTAAAAGCTGGCATAATTGTATCATTAGCTATTACTATATGCGTAAGCTACTGGAGTTATTTTGAAGCCAAAGCCAAGGCATTCAAAAAGTGGATTCGCTAAATAAGGTAACGTTTTTATGGTTCTCCATGTTGTGTTTTCTCACAGTACGCACATTTAGGGTAGAGCATATAATTACTATTCTTGATCTAATTTACTTTTTATAACTGTGAACAACATGTTGTAATTAGCTGTGTTTTTATATTTTAAGACATGAATATTCACTACGTTGCAGACCAAATAAAATCAAATAGATTTGATAGTTTCCTGTCCTAAACCACAGTGTGAGATAGCCCGAATAAAGCAAAAACTATTCCAAGCTGCCGCCAATGTTTTTTAACAAGGTCTCTGCAGGTTTCAACAAACCAAATGTAATACTTTTTTAAGACCATAATGTAACATAATGTAATAATGTCAATAATGAATACAATTTAAGACCCATTTTACATCCGGACAAATTTATAATCTTTGACATTAGGCTTAATCTTCAAGTTAGCGGATGTTTAAATAATTGGTGGAGTTGATTTGGAGTTGAAATTCCGTGCAGTTTTTTAGTTATTTACTAGTTTCAGGGTTCCGGAGTGGCTAAGCTACTGCGAGTCAATGGTACAATTTTAGCATGACAATAAGAAACAATATATGCACACATGAAAATCAGTGATGACCCATGCAATGAATAGTGTTGGCTATCTTTTCAGGATAAAGTTATTAAAACTTACCATTGCATGTCTTTCCTCGTTCTTCATAGGGAATTTGTGGAAACGTTCCCTTGCCCATTTCTTCTGTCTGTTTCCGGAGCCCCTAAATTCACATTTCACCATGTTTCCTTCCTTCAACTCAGCAGACTGATGCTGCATTCGAGGAAGATGGGAAGTCGGAGTTTCCAATCTACCTGAAAATACATCATTGGATTGCCACTTTAACTGGGAGGTCCTAGTCGCGAATTCCTATAAAAAGTACACAGACATCACGAGTTGCTTCAATTTGTCATCACTTGACAAAATGGCATTGCCTGTCGAAAAGCAGACTGTCAATAGTAAAACTAAAGAAGGCAGTTTACAGTGCGTCCTATTTTCTTCCACTATTTGATCGCTTACAAGAATGCAGGTTTGCTGGAGGTCAAAATGTCTTTTGATGGCCAAAATAAAAAACTTGTCGCGATCAGCCATCATTGCTGTTTACATTCATTTGGAACACTATGAGGTCGCAACTGGCACCATCCGAGAGGGATTTTAAAAACAACTGTCCTGCAGAATAACATGAAATGTGACAGTTTGACACTGTTTTGGCCGCATAAGTGCAGTGAGGAGCAGAAGTATTTGCAACCTTTGTTATTTTGCAAGTTCACCCACTTAGAAAATAGGTAGAGGTCTGAAATAACAATAATAAATGCATTTGCACTTATGGAGACATAATCAAAATAAAATAAAATGAAATCCAGAACTCACATTGTATAATTTTTAAATTATTTATGTGTAATTTACTAGGGTTCATAAGTATTTGCACCCCTGAGAATCGGCAATGATTATGACACTCAAAGAGTTGTCAGTCTACCTTTAAAAACAGTCCACCTTCACCCCATGAGTAACCACCCACCCAAAACCTGTTTGAGCTCTTAAATGTCAACTGTGCAGCCCACAGTCAGTCATAATCCAACTGCTACCATGGCCAAGACAAGAGAGCTTTCGCAAGACACCAGAGAAAAAATTGTTGTGCTCCACAAAGCTAGAAAAGGGTTAATGGGCCAGTTGAAAACCAGCTTGGTGAGAATAAATCAACAGTTGCAGCAATTGTTAGAAAATGGAAAAGGCTAAACATGACTGATAATCTACCTTGGACTGGGGCTCCATGTAAAATCACTCCTTTTGGGGCATCCCTCAATATGAAAAAAGTGAGGGCTTAGCCTAGAACTACATGACAGGAGCTGTTCAATGACCTGAAGAGAGCTGGATTACAGTTTCAATGGCTACTGTCAGTAGAACACCACGGTGCAATGGTTAAAAATCATGCGTTACTCAGAAGGTTCCCCTGTTGGAGCCAGTAGACGTGAAGACCTGTCTGAAGTTTGCCAGGGAATCTGAATGATGCAGAGGGGTCAACGGGAGAAAGTCAAGTGGTCAGATGAGACCAAAGTACACTTTTTGGTGCAAACTTTACTCGTTGTGTGTGGAGGGAAAAGAAGGATGAGTACAATCCCAAGAACACCATCCCCACTGTGAAGTATACGGGTGGAAACCTCATGCTTTGGGCCTGCTTTTCGGCAAAGGGGAAGGATTACTGTACTGTATAAATGAGAGGATGAATGGTGAAATGTATCGTCAGATTTTGTGCCACAACCTCCTTCTCTAAATCAAAGACTTGAAGATGAGTCGTGGCTGGATCTTTCAACATGACAATGATCCGAAGCACACAGCCATGCTGACCAAGGAATGGCTGAGTAAAAAGCATATCAGGGTTATGGAGTGTCAGAGCCAGTCTCCAATCCTCAATCCAATATAAAAGCTTCGTATGGAGCTAAAATTTCGTGTTTCTCAACGACAGCCCCGAAACCTGACAGATCTAGAGAAGATTTGTGTGGAACAATGGGCCAAAATCCCTGTTTCCATATGGGAAAACCTGGTGAAGAACTACAGAAAGTGTCTGACAACTGCAACTGCAAAGAAATGCTTCTGCACTAAATATCAGCACTGAAAAATCATGCAAACTGAGTTTCGGATTGTCTCTTTAAGTGGAAATGCATCTATGATTGAAATTTTAGACTTCTAACTATTTTTTAGGTGTGTTTACTTGCAAAATCACAAGGGGTGCAAATACTTCTGCTCCTCACCGTATTTCGAACAATAATCTGCATTTTGAATTTATTTGACTATTTAAGATCTGTTAATATCGTTTTATATTGTCATGCTAAGCCTGTACCATTGACTCCCACCGACCAATGAAACCCCTGCTAACTCAAGGATTAAGCCGAATGTAAAAAATTCTGAACTTCCCCTTTAAAGGAAAATTGGAGGCCCGGAATTACTTGCATATCTGTATATGAATTTATTCACAGCTCTTTCATATTGCAATACAAAATGCTTAACCTAACTGAAAACAGACATTTCTCTGTTGTGACAGCCAATGGCCTTTGGCCACTTACGCATCGATGCAAGTACCTGTACAGTAAATCGGTTCTGGTTAAAATTTTCTCTGCTGTTATGCTAACTAAACTGTTAACACACAACTGCACATGCACAGCAATAGCTGATGGTGTTTGATCAATTCTGGCCAGGCAGCACAGGTAGTTCTGCTTTGTAGTTATGTTATAGTAACCCCAAAAATTGAAAATTCGAAACATTTAAAAGCGAGATGCAGTTTATGCACGTTCTAAATAAAAGTAAAGTCAATAGATTTTGAAGACCTTTCAGGGTCATTTTTAAGACTTTTTAATAATATTGTAGGAGGATTGTTGACATTTTAAGACCATAAATACAAATAATTGGATTTAAGACATTTTCTTTTTAAGACCCCGCGGATTAACATACTGTAGTTTGTTAACAAATAGGATTTAGGAACTTGTGTTGTTGTTGTGTTGCCACCTGCACCAAAAATCTTAAATTCAATAGCAGTCAAATCTCACTTTCTTAAGTGTCACTAGAATAAACCTATTTTTAAAAATAAAGCTAAACATTTAAGCTAATACGCAAAATACTCCAGTTGCGCTTTCCCCAATGACTACTGTGTTGCTACAAGAGAGAACACACACTGTTTGATATCTCGTGGGTCTGCGGTCGCCTCCTCTAATCCATCAATGTCAACTGCAACTTCTGTGCTAATCTCTTTCATACCTGCTTCACAGGAAGACAGAGCTGTTTTGGCGGATGATATGAAGCTTCCTATTTTGTTTTCGCTGCAGTTTTAGGAGGCCCTGCTGACCGGAATCTGATGTTATGATCATTCAACGCTAATTTACGTGCAAACGGAAGACAGATGGTGCAAGGGACGCCTCTGATGAGTGGTCATTCATTGCCAGTCACGGAGAAACAGTGATTACGGAGTGTTTAAGTCATTATGACAACTTTCATTGTTGGCCCTGTTGGTTGCGAGCATGCATAGGAAACACGTGTGTTATTTACACCATGCAACGGGTCCACTGTGATGTAAATTCAATGCATTCTGAATTTTGACTCTGCAACATGAAATATATTGCTAAAGTAAACTTCACGTAAGTGCCTTGAAATATAAATCGACCTGTCTCTGGTTCTGTTTGATTTGGATATGGGTTACTTTTCTTGTCTCTGGTTGAAATGCATAGTAAGAAATTTTCTCTGTGTCTATATATAAATCTGTGTATGAAGCTTTTCACACAGATGTCAGTTGACCTCTAACCTGAGCTTTTCCATAGAGTGGGATTTGGTATAAGCACAATTGAGTGACTTGTGCGCCTAGGGAGGAAGTGAATAGGACTGGGAATGTGTTGTGGTGACCTTCGGGTGCTGAAATTGATCAATTTTTATGGAAGCTGCAGCTAGCCAGGTGAATTGGGGGAGCCATTACAAACAAGTTTAGAGAATGCATATTTAAATTATACATTATATTATAAACATTACATTAGCTTGTTTAATGGGAGTCCGCCCAATGAAAATATTGAATTGATGTACATTTTACTAAATCATAGCATTCTGTCATTTTTCATGGTCTATAATCAAACACATCAAGACAGAGTTTCCACCTTTACTTACCCCAAAGTGTGACAGTAATTTAGACATGATTCATATTTCTTTGTTTCTTTTTTATTTTCTAATATCTCTCCAAAACTTCTTACATGTTTTTCTTCCTAAGGATCATTCAAGACCTTGACGCAATCCGCTGGGTATGGAGTTTGTTGAAAAACCCCAGTCCGGAGGTTCAGTCCAGTGCTGCATGGGCCCTTTGTCCGTGTATTGAGAATGCAAAGGTATAGTGGCGGTAATATCGTGTTAATACAAATGTTTTGTTTATAAAACTTTTGGTTTGGATTGATTTGTTTGTTAGCAGTATTATTCAAGAACTTCACAGCATATTTATTCCAAGGAAACATTTGGTTTCAATCAGTGTTGTTTTCGTCAACGATGACACAGAAAAATATTTCATCAACAAACACTTTTCTCGTGACGTTGACGAGACGATAACGAGGTAAAAACGTGTTTTAGGAGACTAAAACATAACGACATGAATGGCAGTTTTTGTTTGACGAGACGAGAACGAGACGAAAATGCGCAATAGTTTCTGTCACGTGTTAACAATGTGTGACATTAAATGTGTAGTTAGCCTGCATCGTAGCAGTGTCTGGTTGTGTCACTCATGACGTGCAACGCCCCCACCCGTGACTCACCACTGTGTCATCTCCAGTCTCCATGAAGGCTTGCACACGCGGTAAGATTTGTTTTCTTGGCGAGAGAGAACATGCAATGTTGCTTTAGCCTTTAATTAAAGGTCTGTGCTGCATGATCATCACACACTAAATGCAACTCATAGTGTTAGCATAGCATTCGTGTTTGCAATAGGCTAATGCTAACAGCGAACGTCCTCTTAAACCTTCGGACAACCATTTCACATACAGTTCGTGGCGTCCAAGTGAGTTTAATTATCCATCCATCCATCAGTTTTCTCCCTATCCTGCATTGTAGCAGTGTCTGGTTGAGTCACTCATGACGTGCAGCGTAACTCATAGCGTAAGTGTAGCATTCGTGTCAGCATTTGGCTAATGCTGATGGCGAGCGTCTTCTTAAACTCTCGGACAACTATACCTACTACTACGTACAGTTTGTGATGCCCTCATGGGTATACAGTGCCCTCCATAATTATTGGCACCCCTGAAAAAGATGTTTTTTTAGCGTCTAATATTTTTTTTAAAAATTCAAATAATATGGGACCTTAATGGAAAAAAAGAGAAAAATCCAACCTTCAATACAAGTGCATTCAATCAGTGGGGAAAAAAATCCCACATAAAAAAAAAATTATTTGACATCAAATAATGTGTGTCACAATTTTTAGCACCCCTGGTGTTAATACTTTGTAAAATCCCCCTTTGCCAGCAAAACAAGGTCTGGGGACTGCGTTGGCCATGGGAGGAGCTTGATTTAGTGTCTGGTGAACCATTTCTGTGTAGATTTGGCCATATGTTTAGGGTCATTGTCTTGCTGAAAGACCCAGTGACGACCCATCTTCAGCTTTCGGGCAGAGGGCAACAGATTTTGATTTAAAATGCCCTGGTATTTCAAAGCATTCATGATGCCATGCACCCTAACAAGGTTCCCAGGGCCTTTGGAAGCGAAACAGCCCGACAGCATCACTGACCCACCCCCATACTTCACAGTGGGTATAAGGTGCTGTCTACACGCCAACAAGCTGTTTGGGAGGCATGCATGGAGAAAACCTTTCCTCACTCACAATCATAAACGCAAACGTCTGGAGTTCGCCAAGCGGTATTGGAGCTGCAACTGGGACCATGTGCTTTGGTCAGATGAGACCAAGATTGAGCTTTTTGGCAACAAACACTCTAAGTGAGTCTGGCGTGCCACGAAAGATGTGCATGCTGAAAAGCATCTCATACCCACTGTGAAGTATGGGGGTGGGTCAGTGATGCTGTGGGGCTGTTTCGCTTCCAAAGGCCCTGGGAACCTTGTTAGGGTTCATGGCATCATGAATGCTTTGAAATACCAGGACATTTTAAATCAAAATCTGTTGCCCGAAAGCTGAAGATGGGTCATCACTGGGTCTTTAAGCAAGACAATGACCCTAAACATATGGCCAAATCTACACAGAAATGGTTCACCAGACACAAAATCAAGCTCCTCCCATGGCCATCGCAGTCCCCAGACCTTGTCTTGTTGGCAAAAGGGGGTTGTACAAAGTATTAACACCAAGGGTGCTAATAATTGTGACACACATTATTTGATGTCAATTTTTTTCTTTATGGTGGATTTTTTTCCCCACTGAATGAATGCACTTGTATTGAAGGTTGGATTTTTCTCTTTTTTTCAATTAAGGTCCCATATTATTTGAATTAAAAAAATATTAAAAGCTAAAAAACACATCTTTTTCGAGGGTGCCAATAATTATGGAGGGCACTGTAATTAGGTGAAAATAATGTACTGTTTTCCTGCTGAGTGTATATTATCACTAAGTTATAATATGTGCTCGTCTGTCAATGTTCATTCAAAATAGTTGGAAACCTTTATTTATTTATGGAGCAAAATTGCTTTAATTTTACAGATGAAAACATTTTTAGCAAGCGTTGTCTAAAACTAGACAAAATTCTTCTTGAGTTGTCGTCAACAAAAACTAGATGAAGACAAACACATTTTGAGATGACTAAAATATGACTAAAATATTACCGTCCAAAGACTAAGACGATAATAAAAAGGGCTGCCAAAAACAACACTGGTTTCAATGAACGCTAGCTAATATTTTCTCTTTTGTATTAGTCTCCACAAATGTTTAGACAAATATGGAATTTTAACAGTGACCTTGCGTAGAAATTATTTTTTTTGTCCACCTTGCTGCTAGGTCAGTCTTAGTGTGTTACCTGGTTGAAGTTTGCCATCTCTGTGGTATGTGATTTATCTGCAACCACTTTTATAAGTCAAACCACTCTGCAAATGAGCTGATTTGAAATTTCAGTGTTTTTTTCACACCATCCCTTCTTATGCAAGTAACTGCACACTTTGTGCTGCCTCCATGCCCACTCATCTCAGGAATGCTGAAAAAACAAGGCGTCCAAGTCATAAGAAAACAGTATGTACAGTACATACATACATTTATTGTGGCTTGCTAAAATACTTTTGTCGCACGACAAGCTCCTTTTTATGTCAGTTTTTTTCATCATGTCAGTTTGGTAGGCGCAAGAGGTCAGTTACCAAGTCAACTTTTCTTTCAAAATATGTTTTAGTTCCAGAATAGAATATTACGTGCGAATGAAAGTCTACACACATACTGTAGCAGAAGCTCCTTTTATATCACCATGCTTGTCTGTTTGGGCAGGGCGGTATCAGACAGCTTACATGAACTACAGCCTAATAAGAAGCAGAACAGTTTCTTTGGCACACTGAGGTTGTTGGAGTGGAAAATAGGACGGGGAAAAGACCAAATAATATCCTGTGTTGTTGCTTCCTATTATCATGCTATCTGTTATCCAGATACATGTCTCAAATGTATAGCAGGACAATGCATATTAGGGGTGTGGATCTCCATTACTGTGGCGATTAGATATGCATCTTGATGCCCTGCCAGCGATATGACATAATTTGCAATACACTGAATCCCTGCCCGATACAATACTTGCGATTAATCCATGTTTTTGATACCATGCGATGATTCACCCCCCATCCCAATTTGATATGATACAATACAACCTGTTCCCAATACGATGTGATGCACTTCGATAAAGATGTGATGTGATGCTTTTTGATAAATTAGTTCAAACACGATTCAGTGTGAAGCAAAAATGATATATCGTATTTTATCTACTAAGCAAGCAAACAAACAAAAAAATAATATGGCAATTAAGTACAGTATGTTACCAAAGACTTTGGTTTATTAATATAAGAGTTAAAACAAAACAAATAAAGATAGCTTAAAGATGCTGTGGCGGCACGGTGGCTGAGTGGTTAGCACGTCTGCCTCACAGTTGTGAGATCAAGGGTTCAATCCCGGGCTTCGGCCTTCCTGTGTGGAGTTTGCATGTTCTCCCCGTGCCTGCGTGGGTTTCCTCCGAGAACTCCGGTTTCCTCCCACGTCCCAAAAACATGCATGGTAGGCTGATTGAACACTCTAAATTGTCCATAGGTGTGAGTGTGTGCGTGAATGGTTGTGTGTCTCCTTGTGCCCTGCGATTGGCTGGCAACCAATTCAGGGTGTCCCCTGCCTACTGCCCGAAGTTAGCTGGGATAGGCTCCAGCACCTCCGCGACCCTCGTGAGGAATAAGCGGCATGGAAAATGAATGAATGAATGAATAAAGTTGCTGTACGTGTAAACGTTACAGTAACATTAATCACTCTCAATGAGTGACTTAGAGTACATGTTACACGAAAAAGCATGTTTATTTCATAATACATGCGGTATTTTATGCTCCTGAATGATATGGACCGCTTGGATGTGTGTGGAAGCGATTGCTATATTTATTTAGTTTTTTGAATCCCGCGCCATGAAAATGAGTGACTTCCGGCTTCGGTCTTGCATTGAGGTGGAGGGCGCTGTGACGTGTACAGATGAAGGCGTCCACTTCCATATACAGCCGTACTGTTGTGTATGAGGACTAAGGATTCAGCTGATTTTTCAGATTAATACGTTTATTTTTCGCATCACGCCAGCCAAACGGCTGCAGAAAAATCTTGCTGTATGAGAGAGAGGCGTGTGCGCCTTTTTGGAGTTTCAAAAGGTTCCCATTCACCGTGGATATTGGCCAAAACAAGCCCTACTACTGTGGGACCATTGGATTTACGAAGAAGTGAGTAAACATCTTGTTTTGTATTATGTCAAATACAAATACAGCGATTACAAAGTAAACAATACAAACTTTCTTTAAATAAAGGACTACTTACGTTTGATCATTGATAGGCATGTAAAAAGCTCTCCTTATGCACATTAGCTGCACAACAACTGCAGCCGCCCTCCTCCGGGGAAACGAGCTGTAAATTGCTCTCCGCCGGGCGGTTTGCCGATCCACATAGACAATCGACAACCCAGTCGTCATGTCAAATAATCCTGGCTAGTTATGTGTTATTTTCCGCTTCGAAGACTTTGAAACATCACTCGGTTCGGGTTAGCATGTCGGCTAGCTGTCACGCCTCTTGGTTTGTTTACATTCTCCGAAGCCGGGGAAGGGAAATGACATATGTCCGATTTAGGTGTCATAAAATATCGATCAGGAGGTGCGACAGTAAAGGTGAAGTCGACTGTTTTGATCATTATGGAGTAATTTTGCGATGTCGTCCTGAATAAGTGCATTTTTATTATTTCATATTCCATTTAGCACAAGACTGTTATTTGTCATGACCATTCCATTTATTTAGCAATTAGGGAAAATACTTGGATAAAAAGAATATCCTGTAAAATTATTGAAGTAAAGAGACAGAAACAATGACATTTTGCAGATCTCTTCGTCGCATTTTCCTCGTTGTGAATAGTTCTCCTTCGACGGGCTGACTGGTCCTTCTCAAGCCATTTATTTAGCTATTGGGGAAAAATACTTGGATAAAAAGAATATCCTGTAAAAATATTGGAGGAGAGAGACTAAAACAATGACATTTTGCATCTCTCTTCGTCGCGTTTTTCCCGTTCTGAATAATTCCCCCTCAATGGGCTGTATTGTAAAACCGATGAGCCCAGTCTCCCGCTGACGTCATCCACCTGTTGGGGATGCTTGAGCCCTATAATGGTAGGCGTGGCTAACCGGCAGATTAAAAGACTAATTTCTCGTCATCTGCGCTTAGCTAAATTGTTGTATATAGTCGAATCGTCTCAAAATATGATTCTAATTCACATAATAATGCTATTTAAGACTTTTTTTCTCCTGTCGTATGCTCTTTAAAGTAACACTATGCAATGTCTGCCAGACAAAACCTAATATGAAATACACACAACTGCTTGTGCAAAGAAGACCACAAACAACTTGGCAGTGGCATCTGCTGCAAACTGACCACTCTCACTGAGTGTCTTAAGTGCAATGCCCATCTACATATATCCCAAATAGTAATATGAAAAACAATAACAAATAATGACCTTTCACAATTAGGTCTATCTTTAACAAATCACAACTGCTTGTGAAAAGAACAATACTAACAACTTGGCAGTGACATCTGCTGTAAACTGACCACTCTCACAGTGTCTGAAGTGCAATGTCCATACATAAAAAATAATAAATAATAACCTTTCACAAAAGTAGTAGCTTTACTGTTTTTGCCATAATAATCAGTTATCTTCTCTTCCTTCTCATCAGTCTTGTTGTTAGCCCCCTGCATTGCCATTTTTGCGACGTCGATACCATGCTGTCTCTTCAAGTGAGTTCCCATGTTTGTTGCGCTGCCGTTGAAAGGTTTAGAAGCACGGCATTCTTTACAAATAACGTGAGTCTTGTCAAGTCTGCCATGTTTCTTGTAAAATCCACACTACTGCCAAATGACGGATTTTAACTTTGAGGGTGCATTGAAAATCTGATCCGCTTCAGCGCCACTGCTGCTACCCTCCGCCATGTTAACTTGTAGCACTAGCTGATGGTGCATTCAAGACACCTCGGAAAAAAAGTACAGAATGCAGTATAACGTGGAAAATATCGATGCAACGTTGAAGATTACCGATAAAACACAGCGAACAACTGCATCTTGATTTTACGCCGTCTTTGCACCGATGTACAGTGAATGAATCGATACGCTCGCATCGCGCACCTTATCTCGACCACAATCGATATCAATTATTTTCCACACATCTAATGCATATAGATACTGTTAAAAAAAAAAAAAAAAAAGATCTTTGCGTAGGTTCATCTTTGAGTAGGTTCCTCCGAACAAAATAAGGAGACTTCACTTAGCATCTCCAATATGTTTTAATTGTTTTAGTTGCTGTACCTTATACAACCTTAGTCAAAAGCTTTGAGACACTTTCTCATTCTACTAGAATTAGAAATGGTGTAATGGTGACTTGTCTCAAAACTAAAGACCACAGATGTACATTGTTCCACAATGGTATAATAGCAAGACCGTAGCATTGATCTCAACATTGGTAGGGACGATACAACAGCATAACATGCATGTACACTTTTTTGCTGGTGACGGGACATTAATAAGACCAAACAGATTTTTGAACGTGAGTCAGGGCTACATTTCTCACAGATATGAACCTAAATAATTGATAGGCTAAATGATAAATGCAAAAAAAAAAAAAAAAAAAGTCTGTAATGACCTATACTAACTTTCATGTGTATTGGTTCAGGTGATACAATGTCCGATTCAAACTTTTGTTTTCAAAAACCTCTAAAACATTTTGATGTCCAAGTCCCTTTATTAAAAAAATAAATAAATAAATAAATAAAAAAATAAATAAAAAAAAAACAAGGATCTATCCAAGAATGGGTCCACTTCTGGGGGACACTGGAGCACCCCTAGACTCAAACTAGAGTATTGTAATATAAAAGTGATTTGGGGAAAAAAGCTGAATGAAAAAAAGAAAATCTGAGATATCCAAGGATTGATCTACATTTGAAGCATACTACACTACCCCAAGACTCAAACCAAAGTACTACTTTTCATGTCAGTTCATGTTCATGTCGGTGTGCCCCTGAAGTGGACCCATTTATGGATAGCTCCCCGTTTTTATTAATGAAGGGATTTGCTCTCTGAAGCCATCGCGTTGCAATACCGTAATGCACATAATGCGAACAACAATCCAAATGAGGGACGGCTAGCTTAACTTCATTGTTCCTTGTGGATGCTTACCAGATTTCAGTAGTTTTGCAGGTTAGCATGTCTACACAGTTTATTGTTATGCTAACTCAGGTTGCAGATGCAGGTCAGACTTTCAGTTTCAAAATTAGTAGTATTTCCCCCACCTCCACAACATTGACGTCTTTTTACATTACTTACATTGGTTGCTGCTGGCCGAAAAAACTTCTAATATCCCTCCTCATCGAAGGGGGCGTAGGAAGTGGCATGTTGTTGACATGAATCTGTCGGGGCTGTGTGTGTCTGTGTGGCGGGAGTGGGTGGGGGGTCAAGTCATCAGCCAATCAAATGCGCGTTTGAGGGAAAAAAATGGGCAGGCACATTCAGCAAGTGAAGAAGGATAAACGTCTGAACATAATGAAAATAATTCACTTAATTTTGGTAGGGTGTATTCTATCCTTACAACATATGGGAAGAAATCTAAATTACCTATCCAACTGAACTCATTAAATAATTTAAATAAGGTTGCTTAAAAGTTGGTGGGCACAATTTGAGCACCCTGAAAAGTTGGTGGTGTTATGCAAACCTACGCCCTTGTATAATAGTTGAGATCTTCAGCTTTAAATATATTGTGAATCAAATGTGCTATTGCTTAACTAAAGTGTTTAACAAGACACTCAACTTTTAGTGGTTAATGCATTACATGTCATAGAATAAACATAAGTATAATTTTAAATAGTCTCTGACTCGCAACCTTAATGAATTCTGAGAGGGCAAGTATTTCGGAATTGGGAGCTTGGAATAAGCAACAAATAGTCTTATCTATTTCACTTGATCTTCTGGTTAAAAACCTCATTATACACCATTTGGGGGTCCATCCATGCCATGAAAGAGCTTCAGGGCCAGTCACTTTGCAGCTGGTGGCTTGAGAGAGCTTCCGCTGTCGCCGGGACTCCCAGCCAGCCATCATCAGTATTCCTGAAGGAGAGCTTCCTGTGTGTGTTTGGAACGGTTAACTTACTGGCCTTGGACTCCATTACCCACTCCCCACTTTTCTACCCTTGACTGCACACATTGCTCATCCCCTGGCAAAGCATCAGAAGACCCATAGACTGCTTCCTGGACAGAATTCAACTAAAGCTAATGTTGTGCTTTAAAACAGCAGCAGCACACACACTGATCTTAATGTAACTAGACACGACATTTGATTTGACTTTAACAATTGTCCTTAGTGTGTTGATGTAGGCTGAAATAGATATATGCAAACATCTCTGTTATATTGGCTCATCTTCATTTGGAATTGGCATACATGAATCTCTGTGGCACATTTTAAGATTAGGCATAGGATTAGGCCTATTTGGCACAAGTGCCCAAATAGAGGATCATAAAAGCATGATTGAATGTGTCGGTTGCCGAAGAACCCTGATCTCACCTTTGGAATGAGATTGTGAGCCCCTCTCAACACGTTAAGAACGGATGAGTAAACGCTCCCAGAAACACTTTGCTCAGTTCTACGGCAGTCTCGTGAGTTGTATTTTTGAAAAGCGTACCCTGATCTGCCAAGCCCTACTCAAGCCCATGCCCGTGCCAACTCTTCCACTGTGGTTCTTTTTAGTACTCCCTACCAGACTCTTGGTTGGTAAAGCATTGCTTCATAAGTGGGTAAGAGCCCTTGCGGTACCTGCCAAGGCCATGAATTTGAATAGTGAAGCTTCTCTCACAATTCAACAGTTCTCAAGAGGAAAGATCTATAAATGTCACCTCTAAGCTTTAAATTCCATGTGGCAACTTGTGGAGAGCGCTAAACAAGTTGCAGAATATTTCGGGCTGAAACAGCTCTATGGAAGGGAAGCATTTTCTATAAAAGCAAACAGAAGGAGTGGTGGTGAGTGATGTATTTATTTGGAGGAAGAAAATTGGGCAACAATGCATATAGGAATCTTTTTTTCTGGTTCATCTTCTTACTAGTGCTGTCAAATTTATCGCGTTAATGGGCAGTAGTTAATTTTTTAAATTAATCACGTTAAAATATTTCACGCATTTAACGCATGCGCGGAATGACCCGGTGATGCACGGCCTCAGATTACAATGACGCCGTTTTTTGCACATTGAGCGCTAAGAGGCAGAGAAAGGCGAGTAACACAGGCGTTCAATGGACCGCGCCGTTTATTGGCATAAGCTTCGGCAACTCCTTCACAACAAACATAAGTATCATTTAGTGAAAGCACAACAAAAATAATATTCCTATCTCTCAAAAAAAAAAAAATGTTCACAAAAAGAAAAGTGCTTCAATCTGTATTAATGAGGCCCTGTTCTCACACAGTTAAACATCAATGTAAAGAACTGGCATTCGCAATCAAAATAGCTATGCAAAGTACGCATAAAAATTGCTCAGACTTTGGTCAAACTCTATTTAAAAATTTCGTTTAGCTCAACAAATACACTGGATGGCAATATTTAGTCACAATATACAAACTATCAGAGGTCTCATACGTTGTGAAGCCAGAACTCAAATGAACGTGAATCAAAATAGACCCAGTCTTAAAAAAAAAAAAAAAAAAAAAAAAAAAAAAAAAAAAAAAACGGAGCTACTGCGTCAGTCAAGGGACAAAACACACTCATTGGCTAGCTTTCTAAGTAATTTAAAACTCGCCATTCACACCTTGTGGTGTATTTCAATAACTACACTACAAAAGACACTGTGGAAGAACGACAGGCAGCCTATGTGACGTCACCGCTCGGCGACGTCACATGGGCTCAACTCAACAATTGCGAGCTACTAGTTTATTTTTTAATTGAAAATTTTACAAATTTTAATAAAAAGAAAACATTAAGAGGGGTTTTAATATTAAACTACTATAACTTGTACTAACATTTATCTTTTAAAAACTACAAGTCTTTCTATCCGTGGAGCGTGGATCCCTTTAACAGAAAAAATGTTAATAATGTTAATGCCATCTTGTGGATTTATTGTTATGATAAACAAATACCGTACTTATGGGCAGTATGTTGAATGTATACAGTGCCTTCCATAATTATTGGCACCCCTGAAAAAGATGTGTTTTTTAGCTTCAAATTTTTTATTATTTTTTTAATTCAAATAATATGGGACCTTAATGGAAAAAAGAGAAAAATCCAACCTTCAATACAAGTGCATTTATTCAGTGGGGGAAATAATCCCACATAAAGAAATAATTATTTGACATCAAATAATGTGTGTCAAAATTATTAGCACCCCTGGTGTTAATACTTTGTACAACCCCCTTTTGCCAACAAAACAAGGTCTGGGGACTGAGATGGCCATGGGAGGAGCTTGATTTTGTGTCTGGTGAACCATTTCTGTGTAGATTTGGCCATATGTTTAGGGTCATTGTCTTGCTGAAAGACCCAGTGATGACCCATCTTCAGCTTTCGGGCAGAGGGCAACAGATTTTGATTTAAAATGTCCTGGTATTTCAAAGCATTCATGATGCCATGCACCATAACAAGGTTCCCAGGGCCTTATTAGAAGCTTAGAAACACATCTTAACCGGTGGTGCCAATAATTATGGAGGGCACTGTATGTCCGTCTTGTGTCTTATCTTTCCATTCCAACAATAATTTACAGAAAAAATATGGCATATTTTAGAGATGGTTTGAATCACGATTAATTACGAATAATTAATTTTTAAGCTGTGATAAACTCGATTGAAAATGTTAATTGTTTGACAGCCCTACTTCTTATATCTCTAATGATCGTCATCAAATATAAGCACTGTTTGTTTTTAGGAGTCAGGGGAAATGGTGAGCTCCCTGATGGGTGCCATGGAGCTGGTCATTGATTTGCTAAAGTCAACCAACGATGATGTGCTGGCAAGCATGTGCGCCGTTATAGCCAACATCGCCAAAGACAAGTACAATTTGGCAGTTCTCACTGATTACGATGTGGTCTTGCTGCTGGCCCAGCTGACTGACAAAGTAAGCGCTTGACAGTTTGTGTTCTTTTCTAAACTCACGCATTCACTCTCGAATAAATAAATGTCCTTACAGCCATTAATGGCTGCTTCTTTGTACCCTATGTAGCATCAATCCAGCTAACAAGACATGCATTAGTAGATGTTTCAGAATCTGTTGCTTAGCAGTGACTTACTTTGTGTTCCCTTGACTGATCTTGAGGCCGTAATGGCACCCTGTTCTCCACAAAGCCCAGTGACCTACTTCGCTGCCACCTGGCTCACGCCATCGCCCAATGCTGCACATGGCGCAACAACAGAGCGGCTTTCGGCGAGGCGGGAGTCGTGCCCCACCTGGTTCAATACTTAAAGTCACAGGATACGAAAGTCCGCCACAGTACAGTGATGGCCCTGCACCAGCTGTCCAAAGAAGCAAACAATTGCATCATCATGCACGGTGAAGGAGCAGTGAAGGTCAGTTCACGCCTGATTTTCTTTTGGAAATTTATAGAGTCTAATTAACAGAATTTGTGAAAAAGTATGAGTCTGCATCACAGTGAAAAGTAATAAAATCACACCATGACTATTTCTCTATCCTCTGGGTGAAGAACCAGAAACAAAAGTGTTTTATATTCAGCAGAGGAAACATAGCAAACTCTCTAACTGTCATGGGAATTCAGTAAAGCAAACATCCCAGTGTGTGCAAACTGTCATTTCTCTGGTAGAGCCTACATGCCATTACAGCACAATTCAAAGGCTTGTAGCTGGTAGCAACGGTTGTTAAGGCCGGTTCCTGGACATCAGGATAGAATGCAACATCAGGCCGAGCTATGGGCTTTGAAAGGGAACACAATATTTTCTTTTGAAACATCTAGGTTAGGGATGTCCCGGTTCGCATATTTTTGCACCCTACTCCGAGTCACCTGATTTTGAAAATCTGCCGATACCGAGTCCTGATCTGATACGAAAAAAAAGTTTTTTTTTTTCTCAACAAAAGTTTTAAACATCTTACTGTTCCACCGTGCCGCCTTCATAGTGTGGATTGTATTTAAACAAGTATAACGTTGAAAAATGCTTGTCTTTATTAAGTGTTTCATTGAATAAGCCCACTCAAATCCGCTCACGCTGCTGAGAACAGCCTCTCATTTACAGTGGTATGAAAAGTATCTGAACCTTTTAGAATTTCTCACATTTCTGCATAAAATCACCATCAAATGTTTTCTGATCTTTGCCAAAATCACACAGATGAAAAAACAGTGTCTGCTTTAACTAAAACCACCCAAACATCTATAGGTCTTCATATTTTAATGAGGATAGTATGCAAACAATGACAGAAGGGGGAAAAATAAGTAAATGAACCATCACATTTAATATTTTAAATGATCAAAGATAAAAGCTCAGATCACATTCGATGGTGATTTTAGGCCGAAATGTCAGAAATTCCAAAAGGTTCAGATACTTTTTCATACCACTGTACACAATGAGTTGCCACAGCACACGACCGCTAGTGTGTAACAAGCTAAACGATGATTGACAGATTTGTGCGTTTGATCGGAGAGCTACCAAACTTCTCTGGCAAGATCAAAGCTACAAACCTGTCAATCATCATTAACTTTAACCATCAAACTCCATTGCACTGCTGACCAAGAAAAGCAGCAGGAGGGAGAGTGAGAGGCTGTACGAGCATGAAGCAGAAAAAGATAAATCATTTTTTAAAAATTAAATACAGGATCTTTCACCCAATTCCGATCCTCTGAAAAATGGTGCAATCGGCCTGATTTCAGATTAAATGATTGGGACTTCCCTAATCTTGGTAATTTTGGCTATGTACGGTTCCAGAAATTCAAACATACACTACCGTTCAAAAGTTTGGGGTCTAAGTGACCCCAAACTTTTGAACCATAGTGTACATAATGAAAAATCACATATGATAAACTTACAGGGGTTGGACAAAATAATGGAAACACCTAACGTGTTGGCATCATAATCATTGAACATAATTCTTAAATAATGGCATGAGGAACATTCTAATAAAGTTGAGCATCTCGTATGGCAGGTACAATCCCAAGACCTCAACATTATTGGCATTTATGGTCAGTTTTTTTAGATTCAATTAAGACGTCAATTTCCACCACCATCATCTCTAAAAGAGTTGGAGGGTATTGTAACTGAAGAATTGCTTAAAATTCCTGTGGGAACAATTCACAAGTTGTATGAATCAATACCTCGGAGAATTGAGGCTGTAATAGTATACCACACGATTGCTATTTTTAGACTGTGACATCGCCATCATAACCCGGAAGGGGTCAACATGGACACGCCCTCGCATACAATCCATTTTATTACTGCTTGTTTTCTGCCGGTAATTTTTCCAAAAAAAACTTGCTGAGGGAACACTACTGCAATGGAATTTGTAGAAACGACTCTAGACATTACGATATATGAAGGATGTTTTCTTCATACGTTTCCTGAAGCCAAAAACTCGGAGGAAAAAATGTGAAGAATGGATCAACTTGCGCGGAAGTCCAGAAGACAAGTTTAATGCCAGCAAGGTGAAGCCATTCACATTTCATATGCAGTAAACATTTTGTTGGGGGCCATGGTCCTACAGAGGACGAATAAGTAAGTCATTTTGATATTTTTACTTATTTTTTAGCGTGGCGTTTTGCCGTGCTGCTTCTGTCTGACAATGAATGACCTGAAAAAAATTAAAATGGTATTTGACTGCCACTGTTGTTACCTTTTCTGTTGTAAAAAAAAAAAAAAAAAAAAAAAAAAAAAACTTTAGTAGGGGGGAAGTGTAAATAAATTACAGAATTAAGATTTGTTAATAATGACAAAATTAAAAGTGTTCCTTGGCTGTCACTGAGTAGCATTTGCGATCGCTACACAAAAATAGCAATGTAAATATCCCCCTAAGAACGGTCAGAGAAGTAAGACAACCTGAGGATATAATATATAAGAATGACAGGGCATATGGTGGCAAAGTATAGATTTTTGAAACAGGAGAATGTCATTGTCAGTGGCGTAAGGCAATGCACACAAGAAAAAGGTGTCGATAAAAAAGCTATATGGATCAGGTCAGGTCGGCTCTTTTTTCCGTTTTTTTCAGCCCCCGACACTCAAGCCATCTCTTTAACTGAACATTTGCATGTTCTTCCACATCTTTACCAGTGAATTTGGCACCACTGACATCCGTTTCGGACAGAATTGGTAGGTTTAGCTCAGTAAACATGTCATTCATACTAGGGCTGTCAAACGATTAAAATTTTTAATCGCGTTAATCACAGCTTAAAAATTAATTAATCGCAATTAATCGCAATTCAAATCATCTCCAAAATATGCCATATTTTTCTGTAAATTATTGTTGGAATGGAAAGATAAGACACAAGACGGATATATACATTCAACATACAGTTGTGGTCAAAAGTTTACATACACTTGTGAAGAAAATAATGTCATGGCTCTCTTGAGTTTCCAGTTATTTCTACAACTCTGATTTTTCTCCGATAGAGTGATTGGAACAGATACTTCTTTGTCACAAAAAACATTCATGAAGTTTGGTTCTTTTATGACTTTATTATGGGTTAACAGAAAAAGTGATCGAATCTGCTGGGTCAAAAATATACATACATGGATCTGAAAAAGTGAATCATTGACTTGAACAAGTCAGGAAAGTCACTTGGAGCCATTTCAAAGCAGCTGCAGGTCCCAAGAGCAACAGTGCAAACAATTGTTTGTAAGTATAAAGTGCATGGCACTGTTTTGTCACTGCCACGATCAGGAAGAAAACGCAAGCTATCACCTGCTGCTGAGAGAAAATTGGTCAGGAGGGTGAAGATTCAACCGAGAATCACCAAAAAGCAGATCTGCCAAGAATTAGAAGCTGCTGGAACACAGGTGTCAGTGTCCACAGTCAAGCGTGTTTTGCATCTCCATGGACTGAGAGGCTGCCGTGCAAGAAGGTAGCCCTTGCTCCAAAAGCGGCACCTTAAGGCTCGACTGAAGTTTGCTGCTGATCACATGGACAAAGATAAGACCTTCTGGAGGAAAGTTCTGTGGTCAGACGAAACAAAAATCGAGCTGTTTGGCCACAATGCTCAGCAATATGTTTGGAGGAGAAAAGGTGAGGCCTTTAACCCCAAGTACACCATGCCTACGGTCAAGCACGGTGGTGGTAGTATTATGCTGTGGGGCTGTTTTGCTGCCAATGGAACTGGTGCTTTACAGAGAGTAAATGGAATAATGAAGAAGGAGAATTACCTTCAAATTCTTCAAGCTAACCTAACGTCATCAGCCCGAAGATTGGGTCTTGGGTGCAGTTGGGTGTTCCAACAGGACAATGACCCCAAACACACATCAAAAGTGGTAATGGAATGGCTAAATCAGGCTAGAATTAAGGTTTTCGAATGGCCTTCCCAAAGTCCTGACTTAAACCCCATTGAGAACTTGTGGACAATGCTGAAGAAACAAGTCCATGTCAGAAAGCCATCAAATTTAACTGAACTGCACCAATTCTGTCAAGAGGAGTGGTCAAAGACTCAACCAGAAGCTTGCCAGAAGCTTGTGGATGGCTACCAAAAGCGCCTAATTGAAGTGAAAATGGCCGAGGGACATGTTACCAAATATTAGCGCTGCTGTATGTATATTTTTGACCCAGCAGATTTGATCACTTTTTCCTGTTCACCCATAATAAAGTCATAAAAGAACCAAACTTCATGAATGTTTTTTGTGACAAAGAAGTATCTGTTCCAATCACTCAGAGAAAAATCTGAGTTGTAGTAATAACTGGAAACTCAAGAGAGCCATGACATTATGTTCTTCACAAGTGTATGTAAACTTTTGACCACAACTGTACTCTACATAAGTACTGTATTTGTTTACTATAACAATAAATCCACAAGATGGCATTAACATTATTAACATTCTTTCTGTTAAAGGGATCCACGGATAGAAAGACTTGTAGTTCTTAAAAGATAAATGTTAGTACAAGTTATAGTAATTTTATATTAAAACCCCTCTTAATGTTTTCATTTTAATAAAATTTGTAAAATTTTCAATCAAAAAATAAACTAGTAGCTCACCATTGTTGACGTCGCCGAGCGGGACATCATAAGGGCTCCCTGCCGTTCTTCCACAGTGTCTTTAACTACGTAAGGTAGTGATTGAAATACACCACAAGGTGTCTATAGCGAGTTTTAAATTAACTTAGAAATCAAGCCAAATAGTGTGATTTGTCCCTCGACTGACACCGTAGTTCCCTGTTTACTGGTCCATCCTTTGTAATTCACGTCATTTGAGTGCTGGCTTCACAACGTACGTGACCTCTGGCAGTTTGTATATTGTGACTAAATATTGCCGTCCAGTGTATTTGTTGAACTAAACGAAATGTTTGAATAGACTTTGACCAAAGTCTGAGTAAGTTTTATGTGTATTTTGCATAGCTATTTTAATTGGGATTGCCAGTTCTTTTTGCACTGTTGTTTAACTGTGTGAGAATAGGCCTCATTAATACAGATTGAAGCGCTTTTCTTTTTGTAAACATTATTTTTTTGAAAGATTTTATTTATGTTGTGCTTTCACTAAATGATACTTATGTTTGTTGTGAAGGAGTTGCCGAAGCTCATGCCAATAAACAGCGCGGTCGAATGAACACCTGTGTCCACTCGCCTTTTGTAATATTCTGATATAGAATTATCCGAGGCACCTTAAAGTGCACGCGGCGCCAATGTTGTTTACTCACATGATGCTGGAGTAAATGTGCTAATAAACAAAGTGCCAGCACGTCGCGTGTGGTATACCTTTGTGAAGAAAAAGCACTTCTCTGCCTCTTAGCTCTCAAGTGCGTCATTGTAATCTGTTCGAGGCAATGCATGAGCGGGTCATTCCGTGCATGCATTAAATGTGTCAAATATTTTAACGTGATTAATTAAAAAACATTCATTACTGCCCGTTCATTCATTCATTCATTTTCCATGCCGCTTTTTCCTCACGAGGGTCGCGGAGGTGCTGGAGCCTATCTCAGCCAGCTACGGGCAGTAGGCAGGGGACACCCTGAACTGGTTGCCAGCCAATCGCAGGATTACTGCCCGTTAACGAGATAAATTTGACAGCACTAGTTCATACATTATTTTCATGCATTTAGCATTAGGGACAAACGCAAGCGTGACCCGCTTAGCAACAATTGCTAACCTTATGAATATTAATGAGCAAAAGTGAGGGTTGTATGCAATACGCATTGCTGCAAAAGGTGGACCAACAGCATATTAAATTATTTTTGTTGATTTTTTAAGGTGTTTCCTTATTTTGTCCAACTCCTGTACGTATAGTGTCATGTTAGATTGTTTGTTTTAAAAAATTGAAGCAAGACACTGATTGAAGGTTAGTTGCGGGCAGTGGAGTTAAAACAAAACAACTTTTATTGAACAACTACATTCAGGTTATTTTCGAGACTGCCCATACACAGTGCATTAGACTTACTGCAAGGTTTTTCATGTATTTTTTTCTTTTTCGATTAAAGAACATTCACAGTACTATTCATATTCTTCGCAAAGTAAAACATTTTCCCACGTTCATAAAATCGGTGTAGTTTATGCTGTTACATACTATGTGGTGAAGCACTTAACTATAATTGGTTTACCATTCTGAACATAGGGTGTTCCGAAAACAATTATATCAATTTGCTAAATTCTTTTACAATTTATTATGCACATAATAAGAAATAGGCACACTTTTTTCACCATCCTTCCCATGTGTTTTTATGGAAAAAAGTCTCTCGGCAAGTGTGTGCAAATGCATGACATACCGGCCTCTGTAATCCATTGCAGTTACAGTATTTGACCTTATTAATGTACCAGTGAAGGATTGCTACAATGCTTCATAATGTATTTTTGGACTTTTAAAGAGCTTAAATGCACCAAGTGTTGCATTTGTTTGGTAATCTCAGACATGGAAAGCCACCACAGGCGGCCTCATTGTTCCGTCTGGCTTCAGTCTCTCAGCCAGCATGAAACGTACCCGGCTGACCCTGAGGAGTCATTAGAGTTTGAGAGCATGTCAATCACCACCGTGCAAGGGGCACTGTAATGATCTGCATGGATGACATACAGACACCCCATAGAAAGAATTTCCTATAAAACAACATTATAAGTAGTTTATTGACTATTGATATGAGGGTTTGTGTCTTAATTTATAGTCTGGTGTAAATTTACAGACCACCTCTTGTGTTATTGCAGCAGTATTTCAGTGAGCTTTTCTGTGCCGAGGAGAAACTCTCCAAAGATGTTCACCCACGTGTAGTGTACAGTTTCAAATGAGCGCAGATTTCTTTTACTGCAGAGCTGCTTCAGAACGTAATGTTCATGCTGTAGCGCACTTAATGATGTGTGTAGCAGCACCCTGAGGCTCGCAAAGGAAATTAGGCGTCCAAAAGAAAGCATTTTGTTCTGGGAAATCCATTTAGCTGCTTTTGTCTTAGATGTTTTATTCTTTTCTAAATGCTCAAATATTGTCCTTTCATATATGGTAATGCAGTGAATGCATGTTTTCTTTTGCAAACCTTTCAACGCGGATGCTAAAGCTTCCTGTGAAAATATTTTCCGAGGAGTCTGCCGGTCTTGGTGCATCAATCAAGAAGAAGGATCCACTCAAAGGAAATTCATTGAGAATTTAAGCCAGAGGACTGCATTGCCCCTCCCCGTTTGATTTGACATCTACTCTTGATATCTCACAGGTTATCACAGATGCACTTCATTTTGCGCGATGCTTACCATAGCGCTTTACATGGCTTCCAAAAGGCTGGATTGTTTGCTCAAAGCATAAATTCTCGTAGACGCCTTTAGACATGTTTGTGACTCTTTAATGAAAAAACGATAACATTGGCCGGATTTGGTGGCTATTATCAGAGTACAGGGTAACATAGAGGACAAAGGTACCTCAGTAACTGACCAGTATGGTGAAATAGCCTCACAGTTCGGAGATTTAGAGCTCAAAGCTCTGGTCTTCCTGTGTGCTGTTTGCAGGTTCTCACATTGCTGATGTGACATATTAACAGGACATATTAAAAATATATATACTGTATATATATATATATATATATATATATATATATATATATATATATATATATATATATATATATCAGACTTGCGGTGTATTTTCATCAATAATAAAGTTTTGCACGGTTTACAGACATAGGCGGAGTTTGACTTTTGGGGTAGGGGGGCACAATATGTTGATGACCCCGAAACGCTGTGTCAGCAATAAAATGAACTTCCAAGAATATTTATAATAATAAGTTGAAAATGAGCGTTTTTTTTGTTTCCCATCATTCTTGAGGGAAATTTTAAAATCAGGCTGCTTAGGCTATACTTTTCGCCAAGATTATCATCCATTGAATATGGTACGCCCACCGGTGTCGTGCGAATGTAGTTACCCAAGTCTGGGAGGAGCCACTGCACTGCACTGATTTGCTTGATTTCCGTGTTTTGGTGATGTAGTTATCTACGAGGTTTTAAAACATGGCACATCCATCCAAAAAAAAACGTTTTTTCTCTTGTATACCGTAACATATGTACTGAACATTAAAAAAGGCAATGTTTCACTCTTTTACTCATAGGATGACCTATAACTCTTATTACTGTAATTCAAGACCTTTATGGAGTTTCTCCAGTTTAATAAACGTTGATGTCCAAAATATATAACTGTCGTTATTTTCTTGCTTCAATTAATTGTTTAAGTCGACATAACTCATAACTAAAGAGTGTGTGCGCACTCCCGCGGCCAGGGGACACAATTTTTGACGGGGGTAACTACATTGGCAAGACACCGATCGTGGCTCTGTTGTACAATTTGCGTCTTTAGTGGGGCAAATTTAAACTCCGCTCACCATTTTGACGGTGGTCTCTAGCGTTTCATGGTCTACATTTTCAATCCTTGGTTCTTGCTCAATAGTTGTTGTCGCTTTTGAAAGCTTAGGTTTGAAAAAATTATGTATATCCATCTTGCCTTTTCGGTCCTCGCGTGGTTTTGGCTAAGCAAAGCAAATGGTGCTAGTCACATAATCTGTTTGAAAAATAATTTCGAACCATTCTAAAAATATCTTTTTTGTTCATTTCATTCATTTTTTTGTTTTTGTTTTATTGCTTTACAACTTTTATAGGCAATATTTTACCAGAAAATTCTTAATTTTAAAATCATATACTGTATAGGAAAGTCAATCCGCTTATGTTTATAGACCATATTTGTGCAACAAAATAGTAAAAAATACCAATTAAAGGTCAAACTTTTTTTGTCAATTTATTTAGTTTACATTACCGTGTTGCAAAATTGCAACGTGCCCAAGAACAAATCTTTTTTTGAAACGGTGTCCTGACAAATTATGCTACACGACGAAACGTGCTGCCAATCCCCAGTGCGCTTGTGCAGGCATGCACACATCAGTTAAAAGCAGCAAGTACTTATTATTTTCATTTTTAGTGAGCCTTTTTATTTATGGAGTAAGAGCTGTCAAAAAGATTTGTACTCATATTTACACATTCGTGTTCGTATATAAAAGACTCACACTCACGCATCTGTGGTCGTATTTAGGTATTTGTATCTGTAATCACAAAATTCTGACGCCGTTAGAGGATTCGCGGATGGATTAGTTTCCCCTGAAACCTACGTGACGTGATTTCAAGGCTTTGTAGTCTTAGCCGTAAACTTGCATTTGTCTACAGATAAAATTCGGCGTCGACGAAAAGAGAGTTGTATTAACATACCCACAAAGAAAATCCGACGTCAGAATTTTGTGGTTAGGGCTACAAATGCCGAATACGAACACAAATGCATAAATATGAGTACGAATCTTTTTGACAGCTACTTTACTCCATATTTTTTTACCTTTCCATTGCCTCAAAATACTTTTGACGTGTGTCTTCCTATGATAGCTTTTAAGCATTGTGTTTTCTTTGGGTTGCTATAAAGCAGAATGTTTATCACATTAGTCACATAGTGTATTTAAACCACCCTTATTTGATATGATTACTTTTAAGTATTTTCTTAATGCATTTTTTAGTACGTTCTTCCTGAATGCATCCAAACAAAACAAGCTGAAAGCGCACAGTAGTACTTTGGGTGTCAAATTCGCCATTGGTAGACGTTTTGCCGGTGTAGGATATTTTGGCAGAACAACAGTAATAACAAGGAACATTTGTAACAAACAAAATTCTTAAGAACAAGAATTTTTTTTGTAAAAACAATGTGATCCCTTAACTGCGCAAAATAAGTGAACTATAGGAGGAACAACTTTACAAAGTTCAGCTGCAGTTATTTTGTTATTTAGAGGCGAAGAGGGTTCTCGAAAAAATGGTTTCAATGTCGACGCACCTGCTGCTTGCTTTAGTCTTTCATGTTTCGTGCTCTCCGCGTGGCGTTCTACGGCCGCTCTGCTCCTGCTGCTCACGTCTCCTTTTGGCGAGGAAATCGTGCTCTTTCGTCCATTCAAAGTTAAAAGATGTCCGCCGTTTTGGCACGTTTGCTAGCACAGTTGTAAAATCTCTGCCAGGAAATGAAGTAGCCACACATGAAGCTTTGTTTACATTATATTGAACCATGATATAGGTTGTTTTTAACTGAAGCCACTCTTGGCCAATCACAGACTAGTTGTGACAACCGGGGGACTGCGTTGCGTCACATAAACTGGACCGCGGCTCATTTTCTTGAAAGCCAGACAAATGGCGCCCAGTTGATGGGTTGTGGCAGACGCCGAACACATCACTTAAAGGGATCCTCAATCCTTAAGACATGTAATTCTTAAAGATAAATGTTAGTATGAGTTATAATAATTTGATATTAAAACCCCTCTTAATGTTTTCGGTTTCATAAAATTTGTAAAATCATTTTAACTGATATGTCGTCATTCTTGTTGACGTCACAGTGCGGTGACGTCACATGGCCCGCTGCCGAACTTCCAGCGTGTCACTAGTTAGCTACCCCAACATATCGTCGGTTCTGCCCTTCCAATTTGAACCAGAGCGGAAAAGTGAAGAGCAGTATAGCACTGTCGGTCGTTCACAAGACGAGCAGCAAAGGCAAAATGCAGAGCAGGAAATACCTGATGAGACAAGAGTTGGGCAAAACGTGGTGTACTGGTGGCAAGTGCGTCACAGTGACAAAAGAGCGAGATAGTGCGTGCTGTCGAGGAATCCGGTTTTTGTTAGGAGATCTTCAAGGTGAACTATTGCATGATCAAACTTATTCGAATATAATTATGTAGATTGTTAGCATCCAGAGCTGTCGTGTGCTTTACATAAACCCTCACTGAAGGTAATAAAACTATGAATGCACACATGTGATAGTCAGGATCGGAATGGTGTCGTGGCTGACTGTCATCATTAAATTCGTCATCTGCAGGGATCAAATCCTGGGATCAAGTGTCCTCCATGTCTTGTACATTCAACCCACGTTTGGCTACGTAAGGGTGGTCCATATTAAGTCCTCGGCGCGCATTAGCTGGCCACTGTACCGCTGCATCAGTCGTGTCTGGTTTAGTTTGAGTGGCAGCATCACTCATATTAGGTGAATACTGAACAGACACAATTACTGCCTGATGAACTGAAAGTACAGGTGAAATATTACCTTCCTCTGTGACTAGCGGTACGCCTGAAGGTTTGCCTACCGCTGTAGCAACAGGAGCGGCTTGACTGCTTAAGAGAGCGGCCAGAGTCTTTGGCGCTTTATTGCGCGCATTTCACTCTCTTTTCGAGCGCGTTGAGGCTTCTTGTGAGGGAAAATTGTTGGAACAGCATTTGATTTTAGTCTCCGCTTATATCCAGCTGCTCTGTTGAGCTCTTTCATAAGTTGTCGTCGACTAAAAGCCTCGAACGCGGTAGGAGAAAAATGGCGAGAGCTAAGCCTTGGGTCTTTGGGAAGTTTTGTCAGTCTACAGGCAGTTTCCCAAATCTTTCTCCTCTTCTTGTCAATAGGAAATCTATGGAAACTCCCACAACTCCCCTTGTTTCAAATTGACTGGAAATTGCATCCAAAAGCAGCACTCGTGGCATTTTACTTAGCGAGTTTAGACAGCAATACACAGTTGTTGTACACAATTGAAACGTCCCATTTACGTCATCACTCCGGGCCCGCAAAACATAGGGACAACTATTGGTCAAAATATGTACTAGATATTATACAATATTGCCACTGATTTAACATTTTGTGTGTTTCTAAAAACATTTTAGTACAAGAGAACAATTGTGGTTTATTAGAGCCTACATGTGTTCGTCCTAAAACCAGACAGGTGGTCACCCTACTTTTGCATCTAAGGGAGAAGTTGCTTATTTAATACTCCTTGCATCTTTCATTTCACTAACAGACAAGGTAGCGGTACACTCTCTGGCTTACTAAAGGTTGCAGTCATTGTTGTTAACAATGACTTCCTTTACCATCGACTCTCAGCTAAACTTGGCTAACCACACATCCTGAATCATGGCAACGCTGGTAGCTGATGGAGCCATAATATTAGGTTAGGGAGGTGGAAGTCTGAACTACCTGCAGCTGGTCAAAGCTGAGCACACTTAACACTGTGACACCTACATGTGCGATAGGATATGTGCAATCGTGTGCACAGCCCTCCCAAACTGCCTTAGAGGGGAGGAAGGAGGGGGTTATATGAAGCGTGTACACTTCCTTTTCCTCTCGTCTTGGAGGTCACTGGAGTTCTGTAAAGTGCAAAAACCTCAAAAGAGCACGATTCCCAATTTCAAACGTTGCGGAAAGTGTTCGCCACAGTCGGGGAATATCTAACAAGTGGTGTTTTATATTCTATGAGATCCCAGCTGGGAGGGAAAGCGCGAGCTTGAGGGGGAAAAAAGGGGCGGCAAAGAGAGACACGCTTATCTTAGCGGAGCCGCGTGCTTCGGGAGAACTTATTTGGCGACTTCTGAATAACGTGCAGTGAAGGTGGCAACATCCCGGCCTCTGGCACCTTTCAGGCATCCTCTCCTCTCACAAAAGAGACTTGTTAGCATGCTGCATGTTTTCTCCAGCCTGTGGATGAGAGTTTGCTCAACGAGGTGTTTTGGATGCTATTTTAAAATCATATAAAACCAAAGGGCAAATGTTTCACATATTCCCAACACTGCTGTATTGACATGAACTGACATGTCTGTTTGCTGTGTACCTTCTGCCAGATGAAGTGAATAAACACTGGTCTGTGTAAAATCCTTGTAATTGTGTACATGCAAACAAAGTCATGCAATTGTTTGCTTTATGTTTGTGTTTGTGCTGAAACCTTTGGGAATGTTCTTTTGTGCTGGTTTGCTTACCACACAATTGTGCAGGGATGGGAACATTGTGAGGTTTTAGTTTCATTTCAAATATGGATGAACAAAGTTTTTAATGGTTAGGGAGAATGGGGACAAGCTAGGCAAATGTGACAGGCCATGACCTTCCATTGCATATGAAACATTTCTAGAACTAATTGTTGAATTTACAGTACTTAGAGAGCAAGCTTGCACACTCACATTGACATGTGCAGTGCATGTCAAAAGTATTGGTACTAGGGTTGTTCCGATCATGTTTTTTTGCTCCCGATCCGATCCCGATCATTTTAGTTTGAGTATCTGCTATTCCCGATATTTCCCGATCCGATTGCTTTTTTTTGCTTCCGATTCAATTCCAATCATTCCCGATAATGTTTCCCGATCATATACATTTTGGCAATGCATTAAGAAAAAAATGAATAAAACCCGGACGAATATATACATTCAACATACAGTACATAAGTACTGTATTTGTTTATTATGACAATAAATCCTCAAGATGGCATTTACATTATTAACATTCTTTCTGTGAGAGGGATCCACGGATAGAAAGACTTGTGACTTTGTATATTGTGACTAAATATCGCCATCTAGTGTATTTGTTGAGCTTTCAGTAAATGATACTGTAGCCATGCCCAAATGCATGATGGGAAGTGGAACCATGACTGTGCGTAGTGCTACCAATTGATATATCTTCTCTGCGTTGGGAAATAACATAAGGTGTTAAGAAAAAGATCAATTGCTACCTTGATTCCCCGCATTGCTTTCCATGATATGACTAATCCAGTGCTTCTCAATTATTTTCTGTCACGCCCCCCCAAGGAAGACGTAAATGCGCCCCCCCAAACTCTCTGCCGCCAATGTAAATAGTATCATTTGTCTATAAAATTACTATTATAAATACGCATCTGCCTAACATTGTGTCCTTTTTTTTCTATTAAAGAAAAAAAGTAACGTAGATCAACTTATAATAAAGTATAACTTTATTAACATTGTTTTGTTTGTAACAGAGAAGACTTGACGTGCATCAATTTGCCTGAATTTTTAAAAAAAAATCACAGCCAAACTAAAAATACACTCAAGGTACATTTTTGACCATTTGATACAGAAAAATAAAATGTCATAAAATCAGTAAATAATAACAAATTAAAATTGATTAGAAACATTCACTCATGAGGACAATGTGCCAAAAAATTTGACCGAAAAAACAAATCTGAGTAAAAGAAGAAAAAAAAGTGTCCTTGGACAGGACAGTTCTTATTTTTGCTGCTCACAGTATTTACCTCCTTTGCAATGGTGTGGAGTTATTTTTGCAATGAGCATGCTAACAATGCTCACTAGCTTACTGATATAACACTGACAAAGCAGGATGATTGTTGGCAATATTCGGCACGTTTTCACTGAAAAAAATCAAGCGGCTTAACAATGACATTGGGGTCTAATGTCTTTAAGTGGCGTTTTAATTGATTTGGCTTTTGGCTGTCTGCTATAATTATTTTTAGACACAGTAAACAGTGGTCTTTCATCATCACCCACTGTATTAAAAGTCAAAGCTAAAAGGCAAACGGCACGAAAAAAGCGCATTCACGGCGGCCGAGGTAGAACCGTAGGTGAGGGCGGTCGTCGTGACGATCCCAAGCCGAAAACGGCACTTCTCGGGCGGCGACGTGAGAACCGGACAAGACAGTGGGTCGCTGCGTGAGTGAGTCCGGTCGGAAAACGGCTTTCGAAAACGGCGGTGGCACACTGCTCTTCATATCTGTTGTCTGTGTGTGCTCAGTGCTCTTCCTTAGTTCAAAAATACTGCGCGCACTCTGAAAATGAGAGCGCCACTGCCACCTACTGAGTGGATGTGCAAGTACACTTTATTCCAGTACGGCAAAAAAAAAACATGTTCCCCGAGGTCACATGCGCCCCCCTTGGCATCGCTCTGCGCCCCCCCAGGGGGGCGCGCCCCACTATTTGAGAAGTACTGGACTAATCGAAGGGAGAGGGATTGTTAGGCTTTAGCCAATTAAAAAAAGGCTCCAAAGGCTGCCAAAATTCACTCTACTCATTTTACGCTGCCTTTTATCTCTCTATATGGGTAAAACAGTGCCATTACAGATTGAGCGCGACAATGCTTGAGTGGGTCGTGCAGCGCATGCATTAATTGCGTTAAATATTTCAATGTGATACATTTTTGGAAAAATTAATTACCGCCCTTATAGGGATAAATTTGATAACCCTACCTTGAGCCTAAACTAAAGACTCTGGATGAGTGTAACATATTAAGTCTGTAACGTTAAATACAATTAGAAAACGATTTAATTAAAATATATATATACAGTGGGGAGAACAAGTATTTGATACACTCACAATGGGAAAACCCATTGGCAGTGTATCAAATACTTGTTCTCCCCACTGTATATATATTAAAAAAAGGCATGGCCAATATTTTTTTGCCGATTCCGATACTTTGAAAATGACGTGATCGGAACCGATCGATTGGCATCCCGATTAGACATCTCTATTTGGTACCCCTGCAATTCTGTCAGATAATGTTCAATTTCTCCCAGAAAATGCAATTAGAAATGCGTTGGTAGTAATATGTTCATTTATTTCACTTGCAATGAAAAAACACAAAAAAGAGTGAAAAAAAAAAAATGTTATCATTTTACACAAAACTCCAAAAATGGGCCGGACAAAACTATTGGCACCCTCAGCCTAATACTTGGTAGCACAACCTTTAGACAAAATAACTGCAAAAAAACTCTTCCAGTATCCATCAATTCATTTTTCCTTCGATGCTCTGCTGGAATTTTAGACCATTCCTCCTTGGCCAACTGCTCCAGGTCTCTGAGATTTGAAGGTTGCCTTCTCCAAACTGCCATTTTCAGATCTCTCCACGGGTGTTCAATGGGATTCAGGTTTGGACTCACTGCTGGCCGCTTTAGAAGTCTCCAGTGCTTTCTCTCAAACCATTTTCTAGTGCTTTTTGAAGTGTGTTTTGATCGTTGTCCTGCTGAAAGACTCATGACCTTTGAGGGAGACCCAGCATTCTCACATTGGGCCCTACATTATGCTGCAAAATTTGTTGGTAGTCTTCAGACTTCATGATGCCATGCAAACTCCAACCTGGCTTTTTTATGTCTCTGGGTCAGAAGAGGGTCTTCCTGGGTATCCTACTATAGAGTCCCTTTCATTCAGAGGCCAACGGATAGTACGGGTTGACACTGAAGTACCCTCGGACTGCGGGACAGCTTGAACTTGTTTGGATGTTCGTCGAGGTTCTTTATCCACCATCCGCACGCACAATCTTTCATTGAAATCCATCGTCATTTTTTTTTTTTTCCATCTGTATCTAGGGAGTTTAGCCATAATGCCATGGGCTTTACACTTATTGATGACACTGCGCACTGTAGACACAGGAACAATCAGGTCTTTAGAGATGGACTTGTAGCCTTGAAACTGCCATGCTTCCTCACAATTTTGTTTCTCAAGTCCTCAGACAGTTCTTTGGTCTTTTTTCTTTTCTCCACGCTCAATGTGGGACACACAAGGAGTCAACGTTAATCCATTTTAACTGGCTGCAAATGTGATTTAGTTATGTTCCACAGGTAAGTACAGGTGCTGTTAATTACACAGATTAGAGAAGCGTCACATGATTTTTCAAAGGGTGACAATTCTTTTGTCTTTTCTCTTTTGTGTTTTTTTTTTTTTTTATCGCAACTAAAATAAATCAAGATCTTACTACCAAAGCATTTGTAATTGCAATCATTTTCTGGGAGAAATTGAGCATTATCTGACAGAATTGCAGGGGTGACAATACTTTTGACCAGGACTGTATTTTGTTAGAAAAGATTGATTATTCAATTATTAGTTTAAAGCAAATATTATTAGATATTTATTTAGCAGCAATATGTGAGCAAATGTTGAAATGAAATTGTGTGTCTCCACCCCCTTGAAAGAGGGTGGAGACAGGTAAAGCTTAAAGCCCATTGGGTAAAGGCTGTTCCTGACCAGGCTAGATCCAGAGACTCGGTTGCCAGAGTAACTGACAGTTTCATGGACCGTTTACATGGTGATGCTGCGCCACCAAAACAGAATGGCCTCGCCTTTACATGGTGACGGTGAAAATGGAACGATTCCGGCCTCCACAGCAGAAGGATTCGATTACAGGGATTGCTTCGCAACCATATAATTGGAACGCTCTCACTTCAATGATGTCAGCACTCACATCACTTTTGGTATGGGCAGTCGCTGCTAGTAAACATTCAAAACAGTAAACATGGCAGAACGGTAGTTTTAATTTACTGTTTTTATAATATTTGTAATCTAAATATATTTTCACATTTTTGTGCCTTTTGAAGCAAAAGGAAATAAAACATTGCTTCGAGTGTGCGTGTACGTTGTCTTCCGGGCTGAGGAGGTTGTTGTCAAGGAAGTGCGACTTTGGTTGTCGCCTTGCAAAACTGCACTGCCCTCTAACGCCTGGCATGAATACTACATCATTTTCACTCTGAATTGAAACATCGCTCAAATGGAGACTGAACCAAGACAGAACCATGTAAATGCAAATATGAAATTTGTCATATTCTTGGAGCATCACCATGTAAACGGCCTCTTAGCCTTCCGTTTTCGCTGTCATCATGTTAAGGTGAGGCAGTTTTAGTTACTATTACTAGGGGTGTGACAAAATATCGAAATGGTGATTTATCGTTATACTTTGTATCCCAAAAGGTTATCAATATGCTCCTGCCAAGAATCAAGATTTCGTTTTAAAAAGGTGTCACTGTTTTTTTTTTTTTGTTTTTTTTTTTTAAGGGAACCAACAAGTTGCTACCAAAATCTTACCACCATAATAGTGTCTCAGTTAACTATAAGGCTGCATTAATGGTGCTCGACGCCCATCATTTAGACTGGGAACGTTTGTTCATTCGAAACCAGAGCATTTACAGTTATTCTGTCCAATTTTCAGGGCATTTGCAGTTCACTTGCTGTTCATTTTAGGGCATTTACAGGTCATTTCCTGTTGAGTTTGAGTCACTGCCTATTGATTCGGGTGATTCCCAGGTCACTTCCTGCTCTGTAATTCAAAATAAACAGGAAGTGACCCATGAAATACCCCCAAATCAACAGGAAGTAACTGAAAATCAACAGGAAAATGACCTTAAATGGCCCAAAATGACCTCATTGCCTGGCATTGGCTGTCACTGACGGCCATAGACGTTCAATCCGTTTGAAGTGGGAGGGATGGCAGCGAATGAACCCTCCCAGTTCAAATGGATTGGATGTCTACAAGTGATAAACTCATTCCACTTCACAGCAGAAGCTTGTTTTTCTGTTGATTAGTTGTTTGTAGAATATCCTAGAATAATTTCTTGACCAATGTATCGGTAATCGTTGTATCTCCATATCGTCAGATCATCGTTATCGTAAGCTTTGTATCGCAAATCGTATCTTATTGTGAGGTACCAAGAGGTTCCCACTCCTAACTATTACTATACTATTAGTTACTAGTAAGGTTAAGGTTCCGCAAATGTGGAAACTAAGGGAATGTTCACATGGTGACACTCCAAGAATACGATGAACTTCATGTTTGCATTTATATGGCTCGTCTCCATTCGAATAATGTCGCAATTACGCTTAAAAACGATGAAGTATTGGACAATGCAGTTTAACAAGGTGACAGCCAATGATGCACTTATTTGACAACAAAGTTCCTCAGCAGGGAAGACAACTCCACTCCAAGCATTGACGTTTTTTTTTTTTTTTTTTTTCGTTTTTCTTTTTTTATTTTAACCCCCCTACCTTTTATTTTGGAGTTACAGTGCTGCTCAAAAGTTTGTGAACCCCCTCAACATTTTGGAATTTTCTATAATTTCAACCTGATTTCCTAATCAATCAATTCAGTAGTTTTTTTTTGTTTTTTCAACAGTTGTGTTGTCGAGACTAAATTAAAAAGAGTTTTCATCAACTGATGTAGGTGCAAAATTGAACTGTTTGGTCACAACCAAAACCGCCATGTCTGGCGAAAAGTCAACACTGCATACCACCAAAAGAACCTTCTCCCAACAGTGAAGCATGGAGGTGGGAATGTCAAGATCTGGGCTTGCTTTTCATCCTCAGGACCTGGACAACTCCACATAGTCCAGGGAATCATGAATTCTGAGGAATATTGTCAAATCCTAGAACATAACCTGACGCCATCTGTTTTGAAGTTAAAGCTTGGCAGAAGGTGGATCATGCAACATGATAATGATCCAAAGCATTCCAGCAATACAACCAAGGAATGGCTGAAAAAGAAGAAGATTCGTGTTCTGGACTGGCCCAGTCAAAGGCCTGACCTAAATCCCATTGAAATGCTGTGGCGGGACCTGAAGCGAGCAGTTCATGCCAGACGCCCATCAAACCTCTCTCAACTGACTGCGTTCTGCAAGGAAGAATGGGCAAAAATCCCCCAAAGTAGATGTGAGAGGCTGATTAGTCACTACAGAAACCGTTTGGTTGAGGTAATCTCTGCAAAAGGAGGCGCAATATCCTATTAACTGAAGGGGTTCACATACTTTTGCACACATGATATCTGAGTTTTTCTTAAATCAACCACTTTTGTTAAATAAAGAATGACAATATAACTATTTCTTTTGTTTCAGTCCATTATTTGGAATGTCAGTATTGTGGATTTGGGTATAACTTAACATTTAATAAGGTTATTTTAGTTTTTTTTACAAAAAATCTGACCATCGCTGTGGGGTTCACAAACTTTCGAGCAGCACTGTATATTCAAGGTTTTTCTGTATATTTAATTCTGTCGTATTTGTTGTCTGTTTTCTGTTCTTTACAAGTTTAAATGATTGTATAACATTGCTTGTCAATAAAAATAAAAAAAACTTAACAAAAAAACACCGAAGCAATGGTATCCATGCGTTTAACAAAAAATATAATGTATTTAAATTTAAAATATTATAAAAACAGTAAATTAAAGCCATCGTTCCGTCATGTTTTCTGTTTTGAATGTTTGCTAGCAGCGACTGTGCATGCCTAAAGTGACGTGTGCGAGTGCTGACGTCATTTAAGCAAGAGCGTTCCATTCATTTATTGGCGGCGCAATCCCCGCAATGGAATCCTTCCGCTTTGGAGCCCGGAATCAAAAGTTTGCGTCATCGCTTTTCGTTTTCACTGTCACCATGTAAAGGCGGGGCCATTCTGCAACACAATTTTTGCATCTTGGTGTCACAGCATCACCATGTAAATGGCCCATAAGTTGGACCTCAAAGCAGACAACAACCAAGGGATGCATTCCAAGGGCGTTGGTTTGGTCTCAACATTGGTGGGGACGATATAACAGCATAACCCGTATGTAAACTTTTTGCTGCAACGGGACATTAATAAGACCGAAAACATTGGGTAAACGGGGGTCAGAGCTATATTTCTCCCGAATATGAACCTAATTAAATGAATGGCCAAATCAAGGGTGCTCATTACATCGATCGCGATCAGCCAGTCGATCACAACACTAGTGTGGGTAGCTCGCGGTATCCCAAAAAAAAAAAAAAATAATAATAATAATGTAAATCGGAATTAAATATGATTATGTTGTGTGTATTCAGTTTTGCAGGTTAGCAAGTTCACACAGTTTAATGTTATGCTAACTTTGATGCAGGTTGGACTTTGAGTAGCAAAATTAGTGGTGTGTTTCCCACCTCCACAACATTGACGTCTTATTACATTACTTACAGTGACAGCTGCTGGCTGAACAAACTTCTAATACTGTATCCCTCCTCTTCAAAAGGGTCGGATGAGGCGGCATGTTGTTGACATGCATTTCTTTCAAGGCTGTGTGAGTGTCAGCATGCGTTTGTGTAGGGTGGGTGGTTCAAGTCATCAGCCAATCAAACGTGCGTTTTAAGGGGGGGGAAAAATGGACTAGCACTTTCAGCAGTTGTGTCCCACCGTTCGTATGCAAACCTACGCCCGATTCAAGGGTTTATTAAATAAATACATATAAAAAAAAAAAAACATGCTGTCGTAAAAAGGGGGATTAACAAAATGGGACCATGACAGCAGGTTGACGGGGATTAATAATTCTAACCTGAGGGTAAACCAAGCCAGAAAGCAGTAAGACAATAAGACAACAAAATAACACACTCAAATATCTGCACAAGTGGGAGCATTTCAAAACGAGGGCAGCAGATGAACAAAAACCAAGGCAGGGGAGAAACTAGCAAAATAACGTAAATTGATAATGTACTGTTGAACTTGATGACGCTTTGTAATAAAAAATATTTGTGTGACAGCTTTCCATCGAGGCTTTTACAGTGCTGGCCAAAAGTTTTGGCACCCCTGCCATTCTGTCAGATAATGCTCAAATTCTCCCAGAAAATGATTGCAATTACAAATGCTTTGGTAGTAATATCTTAATATATTTTGCTTGCAATGAAAAAACACAAAAGAGAAAAGACAAAAGAATTGGCACCCTTTGAAAAATCATGTGATGCTTCTCTAATTTGTGTAATTAATAGCATCTGTACTTACTTGTGGCACATAACTACTTCACTCTTGCAGGCAGTTAAAATGGATTAAAGTTGAATCAACCTCTATCCTGTGTCCTTGTGTGTACCACATTAAGCATGGAGGAAGGAAAGAAGACCAAAGAACTGTCTGAGGTCTTGATAAGCAAAATTGTGAGAAAGTTTGGGCAATCTCAAGGCTACAAGTCCATCTCCAAAGACCTAAATGTTCCTGTGTCTACCATGCGTAGTGTCATCAATATGTGTAAAGCCCCTGGCACTGTGGCTAACTTCCCTAGATGTGGACAGAAAAGAAAAATTGACGAGACATTTCAACAAAAGATTGTGCGGATGATGTATAAAGAACCTCGACTAACATCCAAACAAGTTCAAGCTGTCCTGCAGTCCGAGGGTATAACAGTGTCAACCCGTACTATCCGTCGGCGTCTAAATGAAAAGGGACTCTATGGTAGGATACCCAGTAAGACCCCACTTCTGACCCAGAGACATAAAAAAGCTAGGCTAGAGTTTGCCAAAACTTACCTGAGAAAGCCAAAAACATTTTGGAAGAATGTTCTCTGGTCTGATTAGACAAAAGTAGAGTTTTCTGAGAAAAGGCATCAATATAGAGTTTATAGGGGGAAAAAAACAAGGCCTTCAAAGAAAAGGAACACGGTCCCCACAGTCAAACATGGTGGAGGTTCCCTGATATTTTGGGGTTGCTTTGATGCCTCTGGCATTGGACTGCTTGACTGTGTGCATGGCATTAGGAAGTCTGAGGACTACCAACAAATTTTGCAGCATAATGTAGGGCCCATTGTTAGAAATCTGGGTCTCCCACAGAGGTCATGTGTCTTCCAGCAGGACAATGACCCAAAATACACTTCAAAAAGCACTAGAAAATGGTTTGTAGCATGCAATGAGTCCAGACCTGAATCCCATAGAACAGGGGTCCCCAACCTTTTTTGCACCACGGACCGGTGTGATTTGGGTCTTTTTTTCACGGACCGGTGTTCTGTCAAATTTTGCACCCTTATAAAATTTTGCTCCCAAAGCTTTTGTGGCGGTGAAAAAAGCCCTCTTTTATACTCAGTTGGACTCTCAATGTTATCCAACATTACTAAAATGCTAAAAAACTATTTACATCATAAACATACATGTGCAACACGAAAATGGCATAATTAATGCTTAACGACACGGCAAAGTCGTAAAGTGAGAGACCTGCGAGCAGTTGTGTGCAGTTAACATGGCAAACTTAATATTCCTTTCTTTAAAGTGATCCTCTAGTTTTAAGACAAGTAATTCTTAAAAGATACATCTTAGTATGAGTTATAATAATTTGACATTAAATCCCTCTTAATGTTTTCGTTTTAATAAAATTTGTAAAATTATTTTAACTGATTGTTCGCCATGGTTGTTGACGTCGCAGTGCTGTGACGTCACAAATCCCGCTGCCGGACTTCTATCGACTTCAGCGTGTCATTCATTAGCAACATCTCGTCAGTTCGTCCCTTCCAATTTGAACTAGAGCGGAAAAGTGAAGAGCACGACAGCACTGTCGGTCGTTCACAAGACGAGCAGCAAAGGCGAAATGCAGAGCAAGAAATACCTGATGAGGCAAGAGTTGGGCTAAACTTCTGGTGTACTTGCGGCAAGTGCATCTCGATGACAACGGAGCGAGAGAGCGTATGTTGTCGAGAACTCAGGTTTTTGTCAGCAGATCTTCAAGGTGAGTTATTGCGTCATCAAACTCATTCCAATATAATTGTGTAGATTGTTAGCATCCAGAGCTGTCGTATGCTTTACATACAGTACAGGCCAAAACACATTGGCATTCGTGCCTTTTTATTTTCTTGACCATTGACATTATAAACTCTCACTGAAGGCAATAAAACTATGAATGTGTGGCGAGCTAGGGAAGGATGCGGAGTATCAAACCACGGAGCTAATCCGCGTTGTTTTATTGACATTTAGGCTGCAAGAAATAGCAATGTCTGTCTGGCATGCGACCCGCGGAAGGTAACAGTTATTTCCAGCTGTTCCCTTCACAAAGTACCCCCCCCCCCCAACCACACAACGTGCCAACATAATTTCCGCCGGTGAATTCTGTTATAACTTGCTACAAATGCACACGTGTGTATTGTGTACTTAGAAAAAAGGTGAAATAACTAAAAACGTGTGATATTCTAGTATCTGCGAAGTAGCCACCCTTTTCTCTGATTACTGTTTGGCACTCTTGCCATTCTCGCGATGAGCTTTCAGAGGGAGTCCCCTAAAATGGATTTTGACTTCACATGTATGCCATTCCGGCGATGAGAATTTATTGCTTTATTAATGGGGTTGGGACATTTGTGTTGCATTGAATGAATTGCATTGGACGTGCTTTGATCAGTTTGAGTGGCAGCATCACTCATATTAGCTGAATACTGAACACACACTGCCTGATGAACTGACAGTAGAGGTGAATTATTAGCTTCCTCTGTGACTAGCGGTACGCCCGAAGGTTCGCCTCCCGCTGTAGCGACAGGAGCGGCTTGGGTGCTTAAGAGGGCGGCCAGAGTGTCTCGTCCGTCTCGCTTCATTGCGCGCATTTCACTCGATATCCGAGCAGGCTGAGGCTTCTTGTGCGGGAAAATAGTTGCAACAGCATTTGGTTTTAGTCTGCGCTTATATCTAGCCGCTCCGATGAGATCTTTCATTAGTTGTCATCTACTAAAATCCTCAAACGCGGTAGGAGAAAAATGGCGACAACAAAGCCTTGGTTGTTTGGGAAGATTTGCTTGTCTACAGGCATTTTCCCAAACCTTTCTCCTCTTCTTGTCAACAGGAAATTTGTGGAGACTCGCATCACTCTCCTTGTTTCCATTTGACTCGAAATTGCATCCATAAGCAGCACATCGTGGCATTTTACTTCGCGAGTTAAGCCAGTAATACACAGTTGTTGTACACACGCTACACGATTGGAAAAATATCATCTACGTCATCACTCCGCGCCCGCAGAACATGGCGCCAACTATCGGTCAAAATATGCCCTAAATATTATAAAATATTTCCATTGATTTAACATTTTATGTGTTTCTAACGACATATTTTAATACAAGAGAACAATTGTGATTTATTAGAGCCTACATGTCTTTAAAATCGAGGATCACTTTAAAGAAAGTTTGTAGTGTGTACTTTAGAATCGCTGTATTCGCGTTGATTTTTAACGTTACGCGCATGCCAAATTTGTCAGAACACCGTTAATGTGCGGCAGAAAAATACAGCAAATGTAAAATAACATTTGTTTTTAGCCCCGTCGCGTTAAGTGCAGGGAAAATACAACTCACCTGCTGAATCAGTGGGAGGCCTGAGCTTGTTTCGTTTTGACAAGATGGGAGAGTGAGAGAAGCTAGCTTCACAAAGATACGATGTTGGAAATTGTACCACAGTTTTTAGTGTGCTCCTAGCATGTCAGGATATTCCGAAACGACTTTAATCCAGAACCTCGGTAGAGTTGTTGTCTCAAATGTACGTTTAAGGTCGACGTCATTTGCGGTCTCTACAAGCAAATATTCCTGTTGCACAGACATGCTCGAACCACTCGGTTTATTCACATATGGGTCACGAATCCACTCCTTCGCAGTTTGTGGGTCTTTAATGATTGGGAAGCATAGATTTTGTTTTCTTCGAGGTCATCTTCTGGCCCGTCAGGTTCCCTTTTCCCCGTAAAAAATCTGTCCAAAGACGTCTGTTTTTCAGTCATTCTAGTGTGGGGGCTAATTGTTTCTGGGAACAAATGTGATGTGCCCGCCCTACGTTATACGTTATTATCGAGGCCAAGCGCACATAGATATACAAAACAAGATGTATTGCTAACAGTCCAATCAATACCTTTCTATGACGACCTTCTATCCTGTGGTTGTATATCTAGAGTAGGCAGGGATATTGGTGTGTTAAGCGGCACAGGCCAAAGTCAATCGGCCAGAATACAGTCATAAATAAATTATTTATTATTTCTGCGCGGCCCGGTACCAAATGTGCCACGGACCGGTACCCGTCTGCAGCCCTGTCGTTGGGGACCCCTGCCATAGAACACCTGTGGAGAGATGTGAAAATGGCAGTTTGGAGAAGGCACCCTTCAAATCTCAGAGACCTGGAGCAGTTGACCAAAGAAGAATGGTCTAAAATTCCAGCAGAGCATTGGAAAAAACTCATTGAGCGGTTGTTCACAGTTATTTAGTCTAAAGGTTGTGCTACCAAGTATTAGGCTGAGGGTGGCAATACATTTGTCTGGCCCATTTTTGGAGTTTTGTGTAAAATGATAATGATTTAATTTTTCTTTTCATTTTCTTTTGTTTTTTCACTGCATGCAAAATAAATGAAGCATTTGTACCAAAGCATTTGTAATTGCAATCATTTTCTGGGAGAAATTGAGCATTATCTGACAGAATTGCAGGGGTGCCAATACTTTTGGCCAGCACTGTACCTTCAGTTCATTTTGGGAATGTATTGTTTTCACTTTATTATTGATGTAAACAACCTTTTTCAAAATGACTGTGGCTTGGTTTCCTCAGTGGCTTGCCATAGGGAATTTAGGAAGAAGCACATTGAATAAATTTAGACTTATCCATTGCGCCAGAGTATTTATGCTTACATTTACTTTTATTTTGACTCTTTCCCACATTTACCCGCAAACGTAATGTAGTGATTTCACTCCAGATAAAACAGAAGGAGGGGGGGAACTCATCTTCTCAAAAACACATAGCACTCAGCAGTGGTTTCTATTTCTAAATATAGTGAGATTGCTTCTTTTCACTTGCTCCTACATGACAAAAAAAAAACAAAAAAAACCTAGCAGTAAGCAAATCTCTAAACTGTTCATTTTTGTGTGAACAAAAGATTGTGATTGTGGAAAATGCAGTGTAATCTATAAATCGTTCCATTACACAAGCCACTATAATAGTCAGATAGATATAATCTGACCTTTGAAGAGGCGGCAAGGAAGCTGAGTGATGTGGTTCATGCTCAGGTTTTAATGTCAAGCCTTCTCCGTGTGGCTTTTATGTGAAAATGTGAGCTCGCGTGCCCTTTGCACGCAAAAACACACACGGTTCATACAGTACATTCACTGGTCTGCTGCAGACAAGTGTGTTGCAATAAAACTGTCTCTTACAGACGAGCGAGTCCAATGTTTGTCTGTGTTCCCCGTGCCAGCCCAAACCTCTCTCTTGTGTACTCGTTGCAGCCTCTGATCCACTTCATGGGCTCTGATGATGAGAAGGTTCGCAACGCTGCCGCTGACTGCGTGCGCAACATTCGTCTGCTCTTTCCGGGCCAGTCCAGAGCCAAAAAATCAACACCATGCATGTAATTGAAACATGTGGCTATAAATAAAATGTTATGATTAAATCCAAAACTTGGGTTCGTATTTATTTGCTGTTGTGCTTAATCTTTGTATCAGATCTGTTACCTAGTGAGAATGAGGTAATGCATGTAGCAGTGACATCATCAAGCTAATTGTTACAAAAATGTTTTTACTATTGTTTAACGTGTCCACATAAAGATTTCCAAAACTGGATGCATACGTTTACTTTTTGTTTGGTGTTTGTGTATATTTTCATTGTTGGTGCATGTCCACTGTGAGAGAGATAATCTAAAAAGAAAAATCCAGAAATCACAATGTATGATTTTTTGAATATTTTTTTGTGTGATACAGGTACAAATAAGTATTTGAACACCTGAGAAAATGAATGTTAATATGTGGTACAGTAGCCTTTGTTTGCAATTACAGAGGTCAAACGTTTCCTGTAATTTTTATGCCAGGTTTGCAAACACTGCAAGGGGGATCTTAGCCTGCTCCTCCACACAGATCTTCTCTAGATCAGTCATGTTTTTGGGCTGTTGCTGAGAAACATGGGGTTTGAGCTCCCTGCAAATGTTTTCTATTGGGTTTAAGTCTGGAAACTGGCTAGGTCATGCAACAACCTTGATATGCTTGTTACAGAGCCATTCCTTGGTTTTTCTGGCTGTGTGCTTCGGGTCATTGTCATGTTGAAGACCTAGCCATGACCCGTCTGCAATGCTCTACTGAGGGAAGGAGGTTGTTTCCCAAAATTTCACAATACAGGGCCCCAGGGCCCTCTCCTTAATAGAGCATTCTTTCTGTCCCATGCGCAAAAAACACCCCCAAAACATGATGTTACCACCCCCATGCTTCACAGTAGGGATGGTGTTCTTGAGATAGCACCCATCACTCTTCTTCCTCAAAACACTGAGTGGAATTAAGACCCAAAAGTTACATTTTGCTCTCATCTGACCACAAAACTTGCTCCCATGACTCCTCGGCATTTTCCAAATGGTCATTGGCAAACTTAAGATGGGCCTTGACATGTGCTGGTTTAAATAGGGGAACCTTCCATGCCATGCATGATTTCAAACCATGACGCCTTAGTGTATTACCAACAGTAACTTTGAAAACAGTTGTCCCAGCTTCTTTCAGGTCATTGATCAAGTCCTGTCGTGTAGTTCTGGGCTGATTCTTCACTTTTCTTAGGATCATTGAGACCCCACGAGGTGATATCAGATTGAGATTGACCATCATGTTTAGCTTCTTCCATTTTCTTATGATTGCTCCAACAGTGGACCTTTTTTCACCAAGTTGCTTGGCAATTGCTCTGTAGCCCTTTCCAGCCTTGTGGAGGTGTACAATTTTGTCTCTGGTGTCTTTCGACAGCTCTTTGGTCTTGGCCATGTTACAAGTTTGAGTCTTCCTCATTGTATGGGGCGGACAGGTGTCATTATGCTGCTATCGACCTCAAACATGTGCATCTGATTCAGGATAATACATGGAGTGGAGGTGGACAATTAATAGGTGGACGAACAGGTCTTTCAGGGTCAGAATTCTAGCTGATAGACAGAAGTTCAAATACTTATTTGCAGCTGTATCACACAGATAAATTGTTACGAAATCATGCATTGTGATTTCTGGATTCTTCTTTTTAGATTATCTTATCTCACAGTTACCATGCCAATACAATGAAAATTTTAAGACTCCACCATGCTTTCTAAGTGAGAAAACTAGTGAAAAAGCATGGTGTTCAAATACTTATTTTCTTCACTGTATATCTGAAACAACTGGATAAATAGTGGCTGTTCTTTATTTTTGTTGCTCGGATTTCTTGTTTTAATGTGTTTCCCATAGATACTCATAGGTTTGTGAATGTGGTTCTTCCAGCTGATCATTTTATCCCCTGGTTTGGTTGACTAACCCGCCCACATTGAGTTTGCCCATAGTGGAACAGAATTTGGCGGGTTTTGGTCAGTTCTGCTCATGTTTGTAAGTCTGTTTTGAATCATTTATCTTAGATGCAGAAGCAACTTTGACCCTTAAAATTTATATTAGCTGTGTACAAAAATAAGCTGAAGATTGGAACGACACGGCCCAAAATTTCCGTCACTCTGAGGTTTAAACCACTCCCAGCTGTTAGAAGGGGTCAACTGAAGGAGCATAGTACACGGTGGGCAGTGCATAAATGATGCAGCTTCCTCCCCTATTCCAAAACCTGTCAGTTTCTAAGTCTTATGAACTTCAAATAAAAAAAGCCATGAATCATGGAAATAGAAAATTATTCCATCATTTTTAATTGTCACCCAACGATATGGTAAAAAAAAGATATTCTATGACTGGAATATAAATACAAAGAAATTGACTCGACAATGAAGAACATCTGGGCAAGATACGAATTGCTGGACGGAGCTGTTTGGTTGACACACGTAACAGGACTGACAAGAACTGAAAACCTAACGAACTGAAATAAATAAGGGACATGAGTGCCACCATATGGCATAAAAGGAAGCTGTGTTAAATTTGAACAATTTTGGGCTATCTAGGTTAGTCATAATCCATTCATCCAGCTTCAGCAGGGAAGCCCAGGCTTCATTCTCCCCAGCCACTTCATCCAGCTCTTCTTGGGGGATCCCAAGCCGTTTCCACGCCAGCTGGAAGACATACGTAGTCACACAGCGTGTCCTTGGTCGGCGCCGCAGCCTCCTACCAGTGGGACGTGCCCGGAACACCTCACCAGGGAGGAACCCCGGAGGCATCCTAATCAGATGCCCGAGCCACCTAATCTGGCTCCTCTTGACGCGGAGGAGCAGCAACTCTGAGCCATTCCCGGATGACCTAGCTTCTCACCTTATCTCTAAGGGAGAGCCCGGACACCCTACGAAGGAAACTAAGTTAGGCCGCATGTATCCGGGATCTTGTTCTCGTGCTAGTGACTATAGGTGAAGGTAGGAACATAGATCGACCGGTAAATAGCGTGCTTTACCTTTTGGCACAGCTCCCTCTTCACGACGACGGACCGATGCAGAGTACAGAATACTTGAACTCCTCCACTTGGGGAAGGAACTTATCCTGGACCCGGAGAAGACATTCCACGTTTTCCCGACTAAGGAACATGGTCTCGGATATGGAGGCGCTAATTCTTATCCTGACCGCTTCACACTCGGCTGTGAACCGTTCCAGTGAGAGTTAAAGGTCACATTTTGATGAAGCCAACAACACTACATCATCTGCAAAAAACAAAGGTTCAATTCTGAGGCCATAAAATTTATGAACAGAACAGATGACATAAACCAGCCTTGGCGAAGTCCAACCCTCACTGGAAATGGATCTGACTTACAACCGGCTACACGGACCAAACTCTTAACACCGGTCATTCAGAGACCCTGGTTAGTCATAATAATAATAATAGTAATAATATTAAAAATAAAAACCAAATATTTTACTGTGATGTAATCCATAACAATATTTCGCATACGCGGAGTTTAAAGGGGGGCTGGGTCCCCCCGGTGGCTGTAAAGTGTCATTGCATGTAATTTACTTTCCTATTTATGATTTTAAAAATTTTCCGGAAAAAAATTTTGTCTATAAAAGTTGTAAAGCAATAAAACAAACAACAAAAATGAATGAAACGATCAAGAAAAGATATTTTTATAATGTGTCAAAATTATTTTTCGAACAGATGTGACTAGCACCTTAGATGCTCATTTGCTCTACTTAGCCAAAACCACCCGAGGACCAAACAGGCAAGATAGATATGTACGTCATTTTTTCAAACGTAAGCTTTTGAAAGGGACAACAACTACTGAGTAAGAACCAAGGATTAAAATTTTGGACCATGAAACGCCAGAGAGCACCGCCAAAATAGTGTGCGGAGTTTCAATTTGCCCCACTAAAGACGTTAACTCATTTGCTCCCAAAAATGTATAAATATGTTCTATTTTTAATTGTTTCAGTGTTCCAAAGACACATTTATACGTCTTTTACGTTTTTTTTAACAAGCAACATCTCTAGGTTCTGATTCAACCTAGCTCCAAAGCACAAAGCTGAAAATCCTTTTTAAAGCAATAAAACTGGCCACTGGAGGGCAGTAGCGCATTCGGTAAGACCCCCAACCCAATTCAACGGAACGAACGGCCGGCCGCACAGCCGGGGCGCCGGCGGAAGACGACCGAATGGACGTCCAGGATGCCAGGCAGCTGATGACCGAGCAGAACAACCGGGAGGATGCCCGGGATGCCAGGCACTAGACAAGCGAGCAGAACGACCGGGACCACCAGTGCAGCTGACGATGCTGTTGAGTTTGTGCTGGAAAGACTCAAAAAAATCCATCTTTATGAGATAGGCGGCGATGAGGAAAAAGTATACCCCGGCCGTCGCGGCCACAACAGTGCCATCTCTCAGTTAGTTATGTGTAAATATATTGTTACTTTGCTATCTGCGCTATTTGTCTTGTTATGTTATTTTGTAAAAGGAAAACATTATTCAGATGTTTGGGATGTAACTAAAGCAAAAAATAGCTGTGTTCGAAATGTATGCGTTTACAGAAAGCTACATTTTTGTTTTTTCATCAGAAATTGAAAAATTGCTCAAACTAAGCTATCTTCTAATGCTGATTTCTAAAGAATGGAAAAACATATGAACTAACTTTTTTTCCTGCTGAAATAAGAGAGTCTAATCTGTCTTTTGGTGGGTTCCATGTTTATATAGCAATAGAACAGAATTTTCTGTGGGCCTTGCAAAATCAGTCAAAATCCAGTAAAACGGCCGGGAGCGAAGGGGGTTGCACCGGTGAAAATGGCTGGGAGTGAATGAGTTAATTGTACAACACAGCCACCAGTGGTGTCTTGCCAATCTAGTTACCCCAGTCAAAAATTTTATCCCCTAGCCGCGGGAGCGCGCACACACACATTAGTTATGAGTTATGTCGACTTAAACAATTAATTGAAGCCAGAAAATAACCGCAGTTAGATATTTTGGACATCGACATTTATTAAACTGGAGAAACTCCATATAGGACTTGATACAGTAATAGCAGTAATAGGTCATCCTACGAGTACAACAGTAAAACATTGCCTTTTTTTACGTTCAGTTTTTATGTAACATTATACGACAGAATTTTTTTTTTTTTTTTTTTTTTTGATGAGCCATGTTTTAAAACCTCGTAGATAACTACACCACCAAAACACGGTGCTTATAATGCTTGCTAACTTAGCTAGCTAGTGTTAGTTAGTTGTAAAGTAGGCCAATTTGTTGAAAAATAATAGTAACGAAAGTCTTGAAAAACACATAAAATATTATATGAAGATAATACTTACATGGATCAGCTCTTGCTCTGTAAAACAGTCGTTAGTGGTGACACTTCTGATATACCTAGTCTGCGGTCCACAGTTAATTTATTCCTGACAGCCAAAGTTGATAAGAATCAAAGGTTCCTATTGGATTTCATAGAAAATGGAACTTATGGAAGCTTAGGGTAGAGATACAAAAACTGCAATTTCTTCAAATGTATAAAAGGTAAGTAAAAAATGTGAATGGCATGATATTAAAAACATGTTTTTGTAGGAATACCTGGAGTATGAAATGATAACAATTTTTCATTTTGAAGATATTTCAAGAAAGCAACCTCACCCATTCATTTTTGATCCACTTAAGCATCTAAGGGTTAATTGAGACTGCCACAAAAATTCCTTTTTCTTCCATTCAGTAGAGTGTGTTCAGGTAGAACACTGGATGACTACGTCTTTGTGCACGTCTACATGCATCCCTGCAGCAGCAGTGTTGTTTCACCAAGCTTCTGCGTAGTCTAAATGATATTCGTCGGAATACCGATGCAGGCAAATCATCTGTTCTGTTACTATTAGATCTCAGCGCCGCATTCGACACGGTTGAGCACAACATACTACTCAGCAGATTGGAACAGTGGGTAGGGCTTACTGACACTATTCTTCAGTGGTTCACATCCTATTTACATGATAGGGATTTCTTTGTGTCAATCGGAAACTATCAGTCAGAACGAACCAAATTCATGTGTAGAGTCCCTCAAGGGTCAATTCTTGGACCACTCTTATTTAACATCTATATGCTTCCGTTAGCTCAGATAATGGAACAGTATGACATCTCCTATCACGCCTATGCAGATGACACACAACTGTACATTTCTGTGTCCCCACATGATTATAGTCCCTTAGTCTCCCTGAGTAAATGCATTCATCAAATCAATGAATGGATGTACCAGAATTTTCTCCCGTTAAATGTGGAGAAGACAGAGGTGATCATTTTTGGGCCAAAAAAGGAAAGGTCAAAGATAAGCTGGCAAGTTAGCACAATGTCACTTACAGCTACAAATCAAGTCAGAAACCTTGGCGTAATTATTGATTCAGACCTAAAATTTGATAGCCATCTAAAGTCCGTCACTAAATCCGCTTATTACCACCTAAAAAATATAACCAGAATTAAGAGGCTTCTGACTCAACAAGACATGGAAAAACTTATGCATGCATTCATTTTCAGCAGATTGGACTATTGCAACGGTATATTTACAGGTCTTGATAAAAAATCAGACAGGAAGCTGCAGCTAGTACAGAAGGCTGCAGCCAGAGTCCTCACAAATACAAGGAAGCTGGACCACATTACACCGGTTTTGAAATCGCTACGCTGGCTTCCAGTGAGTCAAAAGATAGACTATAAAATACTACTGCTCGTCTACAAAACACTTAATGGCCTTGGACCAAAATACATACTTGACTTGTTAGATTCCTATGAGACATCTAGACCCCTAAGGTTGTCTGGAACCGGTCTTCTGCATGTTCCAAGAACAAGAACAAAGCAGGGTGAGGCAGCATTTAGTTATTATGCTCCTCACCTCTGGAACAAGTTACATGAACTTCTGAAGTATGCTCAAACTGTTAGCTCTTTTAAATCAGGGCTAAAAATGCTTTTGTTTAGCACTGCATATCCATAACAGGCTATATATTTCAATCTACCTGCTTTCTATTCCTCTTGTTCTTATCTCCATTGCTGATTTCAATGATTATTATTATTAGTTTTTATTTTTATTTCAGTTTTATTTTTATTTATTTATTTTTATTCTATTTGTGATTAAGTGCGATCTTTTGTCTTGGTTTTTACATTGTATTGATTTAAATGTGACTTTTATGATCTTCATGTGATGTAAAGCACTTTGAATTGCCTTGTGTTGAATTGTGCTATATAAATAAATTTGCCTTGCCTTGCCTAGTCTTCGCTTGGCAAAAACACTTTCATAACCCACTTTTCTAACTGAAAAGACTTGCTACTAACAGTAAACAATTACATTATATGTATATACCTTTCCGCTGCTGATTTTATTGGGCAAACGCTCGTACCTGTATGCTTGTGCTCGTATAAGCATGCGCGCCATGCACATGCTTAACAGGCCACAGTAGCAACCGGTGGGTTGAACTGGGTTAAATTGCATTCGGTGGGTTGAACTGGGTTAACATTTATGCTGAAATAAAACAGTTTCACTTTGCTGTGTCAACCTGATGTTGAACCTTGTGGAGCACAAATACTGGGAGGATGTAGTAAGGTGATCACATAGCCTGCTCCCTTCATTCCCTTTGGTCTTCAAGCCACAGCTGGGAGTATTAGTTGGGCCACAAACCCTCGAGAAAAGAAAGTGCCACTTTTTCTGGCTTGCTGTCCAACACTGCAACATTATTCAAGGGAAATTAGAGGTTAGGCTTCTACGCCTCAGCATAGGCAGCAATTACGTCCAGCGTTGGCCTTCCTGGTCACCTTTCAACATCCCATGTTTCTCAGTGCTTCACATGGAAGTACTAGAGGGATATCCCTGTTGTCGTTGTCACTCCCCTTTGCAGGGAAAATAAGTTCCACACCCCGATTCCTCAAATGCAATGTCTCACCACTGGTCTGACCTTCACCTGGGGTTGTAATGGGAACATTTTTGCAGAGCAATTTTTGACTCACTGTGTGAAGGAACCTGTAGTGTCGAAAATGCTCATTTGAATTGTGGATTTTGGAATTAATAATGTTCTCAGGCCCAACTGATGCCATCACAGAACCTATCAATGCCAATATTTAGATGGGATAGGCCTAAAGACAAGTTTCTGAGGTACTTCCGCTTTACTTCCTTATGTCTGCAAGCAACTTCCGTTTTAGAATTTCTCCATTCAAAACAACAGTGGAGCTGGAGTAACATTACACATCAAAATCCCTTAAAAAGACAACTTGGAAACATCGCATCCATCTGTATCATCACGACAGGGGAGGACAACATGTTCATGAAGGAAGATGTGTAACCAAGCCATTGCCACCACAAAGACCGTTTTTGTAGTGTTATGGAAGGCATGTTCTTCCTATCCCTGCATTTTCATGTGTCCTGTGCTCAAAAAATCCAAAAGATCCTACTACGAGCTTTTCAACTGCAGCAACTTAAAGATACACTATTGGAGCTGAAATTACCTAGGACAGCGGGAGAAAGCCCGTCTGAAAGCCGCTGACGGTCTCGTAATGTCGGGTGAAAGTTTGGCTTCCTTGAGCTCTGCTGTCTGATAACACATTCCTTGTATGCTCAACCTTCGTTAACATTTTTCTAATCATTTTTTTACACATGCACCAATCGTTTTAAATAAAACAAGAAATGGACTCATGTTGTCCAAATGTTTTATTGTGATCAATATCTGCAATTAAAAAGAATGACATACCATTTTTGGTTATACGTGCACACCTTGTAGTATTTCCTTGTAACAACAAAATCCGTGTCATCCCTTTTGCATTCGGCAAATGTAATATAATTTGTAATTTCACCTCATTTTGGTCACTCAAGTGGCAGGCGTATCAATCTATACCTCACGTCAACACAGGCTGACAGGTTGTTATAGTTTTGTGCAAAAATGATCAACGAAGTGATAAGAACAATCATACAAGCTCATCTACGTCTCATCTACGTCGTGCTGAATCCATTTTTGGAGATTCCGTGAGTTCCTCTGCTTTAATTTTGCAGTTTTAACTTTGTCAACACACTTCTTAATTCAATCGTAATTCATGTTGTTTTTTCTAAACCGGAAGTTTGGAGCACACATTGTCCAAGATAGTAACGCCCATGCTCAGGAAACTTGTCTCTAGTGAAATTTAAATTATCATAATTTTTTTTTTTCATGGCGTTTCTTCGGCGCGCCGCACAGCCCAAACCCGTTTGACTGACCGTTACCATTCGGATATCAAAATGACGGGTATTTTCGTGCGATGCTGGGAATTGTTCGAACGACCCCCAAAAATGTTCTTTTCGCCAAAAAACATAGGTTTTTTGAAAAAAAAAAAAGTGTTTTTTTTTTGTTTTGTTTTTTTTACAAAACGCTACTTGTCCTACATTTTTTGACAAAAATCGCATAACTTACACATAAAAAATTCCAGTACGGAATGGGGCATAAAAGTTTATACAGAATTTGGGAAAAATGTATGGTTCCCTTCAAACTTGGACAAAAACCATTCATTTCTAATGGGATGCCATTTACAGCCATGTACATCCAAATTTCCCATTCATTGTCAGTGACCATTTACCATTACAGCTCATTGACATTTTGTGACCTGATATCAACAGGACGTGTCCCCTAAATGTTCCTCCTAAATCAACAGGAAGTGACCTAATATCAACAGGACGTGTCCCCAAAATGTCCCCAATTAAACTGGAATTGACATGATATCAAAAGAACGTGTCCCCAAATGTCCACAAATCAACAGGAATTGACCTGATATCAACAGGACCTGTCCCAGAAATGTCCCCAAATCAACAGGAAGTGAGCTGATAGATCTGGATCTACCACAACAAAGCCCCATCTTAATTTCTCCAGAAATTGCAGTTTCTAGTTTTAAGTAATATTTCATCAGAGGTGACAATTCTACTCACATTGCAGACTTAACTAGTCATTCAGATACTCTTTTAAAACAAAACAGGTTTTAAAGTATGTGTAGAAGCATTGATTTTATGCCTGTGCTTTAAGTTGTTTATTGCACGCATGGGAAGCTTTCTAACCATCTCTCCAACATCCAGACAGAAAAACCCCACGAACAGCCACTGTCTCGTCCTCCATCGGCGTGAACCCAAGAGTAGCAATAACCGTAATTTTCGCACGATAAGGCACACCTGACGATAAGCCGCCACCCACTAAATTTGACACGAAAACGAATTTTGTTCATAGATAAGCCGCACTGGACTATTGGCTGCAGCTGTCCTCACTGGACTATGGGGTATTCACACCAAAAGATATTAACTGGTCACACTTTATTTGACAGCGGCATCATACGACTGTCTTCAGACCAAATTAACTATCAATGAAGCTTTGAACCAATTGGCTGCTTCAAGAAGCTTCATTTGGCCATCACTGCTCCCTTAAAAGAGACAGTCAACCTCTATTGCAACCTGCTGTCAACACTGTTATTGCCCAACATGCCTCCTAGCATGCATTGCAGCGCTACAAATGCGACTTACAATCACAATTCATGTTCTGTGCTAATTATTTCTTCAGTTACTGTTCCAGTTGTTTACCGTCACAATTATGACGATCTTATGACGCCGCTGTCAAATAAAGTGTTACCTACAACCCCTAACAGAAAATATGGACTCACCATTTTCGGATGAGCACTCACTCAGACATTTTATCATGTAGAACAAACTCAGATAAAAAGCTTAAAAAAATATTGAATTAGTTCAAAAGTGCAACTCTTTAGCATTCAGAAATACTAAAACAAATGAATAAAAATCATTGTGGTAGTCAGTAAATGTTACCTTTATAGAGCAAGTGGAGGGAAATATATATATGGAGTCACTCCATTCTGAGGAAAATAATATGGAATCATGAGAAACAAACAAAGAAATGACAATCAAAACCCATATCTAGTATTTAGTAGCACCACATCTGGCTCCTATGACAGCTTGCAGTTTCTGAGGCATGGACCTGATGAGTATTCTTCATCAATTTGGTGCCAACTCTCTTCTATTGCCGTTGCCAGATCCTCCTTGCAGGTCGGAGCCTTGCTGTGGACCATTTTTTTCAATTTCCACCACAGGTTTTCAATAGGGTTGAGATCTGGGCTATTTGCGGGCCATGACATTGACTTGGATGAGCCTTTCTCCAAGGAATGCTTTAACAGTTTTAGTTCTGTGGCATGATGCATTGTAATCTTGGAAAATGACAAACATATTTTTAATTGAAGGGATAAGAAAGCTGTCTAAAACATAAACGTAAACATGTGCATTTATTGAAGATTTAACCACAGCCATCTCCCCAGTGCCTTTGTCTGATATGCAGCTCCCTATCACCAAGGACTGAGGGAATTTTGATGTTTTCTTCAGGCAGTCATCTTTGTAAATCTCACTGGAACAGCACCAAACAAAAATTCCAGCATCACCTTGTCCAATGCAGATTCTTGACTCTTGACAAGGTGATTTTTTAAAAATTCATTTCTTTTAGTGTTTCTGAATGCTACTGAGTTGCACTTTTGAACTAATTCATTATTTTTTCAAGCTTTTTGTCTGAGTTTGTTCTACATGATAAAATATCTGAGCGAGTGCTGGTTCGAGACTGGTGATTCCATACTTTTTGCTCGGGGTTGTATTAACCCAAATAAATCAACAAACAAGCCGCACAGGACTATAAGCTGTAGGATTCAAAATGACGGAAAAAACTAGCGGCTTATAGTCCGAAAATTACGGTGCATTGATTCCACATGAATCATAGATCATCAAAGACTTCATGCAATTTGTCAGAGTTTTGCAACCCAACTTATAGGTGATCACATGTTGTGACATGAGCATTAGGTGTGTACGGGCAGTCCAAGTATAGCAAGTTTTCTTTGAGGTTTCCCCACATTTCCCTAGATGCTTTACAGAAATATTTCATAAACGTAATGAATGGAGAGTTTTCTCAAAATATTAGGAGCAGCTTTCTGTTACCTTTTTCAAAGCCATTTTAATATAACATCACAGCAGTTGGCAGCAGTGTTGTCTTGCTGCATTGCCATAAAAAATATACGTGCACACAACAGCCTCTCAGAGCTCCGTCCAAGCTGAGGGAAGCAGAACACATCTCCTGTTCTCCACCTGTAAATTAGCCTTTCTATCATTGCAGGAAGCTCTTACCATAACAGGTCTCGTGGCAGTAGCGTCTGGTGTCGCGCACACAGTGTTTGCTTAGCGGCAATGTGTCCGCATCCTCGCAAATTCTCAAGAATCCTCAGACGCCTAATGAGATCTTATATCCCCTTTTTATATTTTAAAATGACTTTCACGCCATGTATGAATGCTTTCACTATCACTGAGGGTAAATACCAAGCAAGCTTGACAATAAATAAATAAATACATAAATGAGTGTGCAAATACCACAGCATTTGGGTCACATTTCAAGGATACAAACAGCTCCTTTTAGGCCTCAGTAATGTTTGTTATTATCCCGCTAAACATGACAGTTTGGGTCTTTAAGTACAAAATCAAGCTTTTTTTGTGCAATTTCGACAAACCTTTTCACTCATAAAGTGGCAAAGTACCATGTTTTGTGGAGAGAAAATTATGTTTACATACTATTTGAAATTGCCTCAGTGCGAATTCTGACTAATTAATGTATAGTGTATAGTCAACCCCAGGCAGCATGGACTATATTCTTCCTTACATTTCTGTATTCTGTGTTTGGTTTGGTTTCTGCTGTCACGGAATGACTTTCTGTTCCTGTTTATGCAATCACAGGACCTAATCCTCCACGTTTTATCAAAGATTATATGCAGCACGAATGATTTTTGGTCAGGAACCAAGCACCTTAAAATGTACTTTTTGTCAGTCTTAAAGAGTGTTCCGTTTGACGATAATACTTACTAGTCTTAGTCACATTAGTCATCTCAAAATCTGTCTTCGTCTAGTTTTAGTCGACGTTTACTAAAAATGTTTTCTTCTGTAATTTTTTTTTTAATTTGTCCAAAAATAAACAGATAATAAAGTTTTCCAACTCTTTTGAATGAAAATTGACAGACAAGCCCATATATTACCATCTACAAGGACAATGCCAACTTGGTGATAATACACACTCAGCAATTAATTATGCCTCCAGAACCACGGACAGGGTTTCAGACTGTAGTCAAATGGTTGCATTTTGCAACTAAAATTAGAGTAAGTGCAAGTATTTTTTTCATCTACTTGCACATGCTCGACCGATAACATTGCATTTTTTATTATTTTTTTCTGACAAACTCCATGGTTAAATCCACTCTTTGGTGGTAATGTAACGAGCTGGTTTGCCGAGCAAAAATACAACAAATGAAAAAGAAGGTTTAGGTGGGCGATGTGTGGAGCGGCTTATAATTCGGGTAGCGGGAAAACTTGACAGCACTCGCAAACAATAGCGAAAAGGACAATAAGTGACTACTTTCTTTCCAACAAACCCGCGGTACTGTTTCAAAGGAGGACGAATAAGTCCGACTCAGGGGTTCGACACACGGGAGGCGATGAGTGAGAGTCCTTGCCGTTGAGCTGAAAGCCAAGACATGGGACGTGATGCAACTGTAACAGCAAGCGACGGCGACACATACCGCCCTGTGCCTGCTCAATTATTATCATTTTACACAAATCTCAAAACATCGGCACCCTTTGAAAAGTCATGAGATCTCTATTTTGTGTAAATAACAGCACCTGTTACTTACCTGTGGCACATAACAGGTGGTGGCGATACCAAAATTACACTTGCAGCCAGTTAAAATGGATTAAAGTTGACTCAACCTCTGTCCTGTGTCCTTGTGTGTACCACATTGAGCATGGAGAGAAGAAAGAAGACCAAAGAACTGTCTGAGGACTTGAGAAACAAAATTGTGAGGAAGCATGGGCAATCTCAAGGCTACAAGTCCATCTCCAAAGACCTGAATATTCTTGTGTCTACCGTGCGCAGTGTCATCAATGAGTGTAGAGGCCATGGCACCATGGCTAGCCTCCCTAGATGTGGACAGAAAAGAAAATTGATTAGAGATTTCAACGAAAGATTGTGCAAATGGTGGATAAAGAAACTTGACTAACACCCAAACACGTTTAAGCTTTCCTGCAGTCCAAGGGTACAACAGTGTCAACCAGTACTATTTGCCGGCGTCTGAATGAAAAGGGACCCTATGGTAAGATACCCAGGAAGACCCCATTTCTGACCCAGAGACATACAAAAGCCAGGTTGCAGTTTGCCAAAACGTACCTGAGAAAGCCAAAAACGTTTTGGAAGAATGTTCTCTGGTCAGATGAGACAAAAGTAGAGATTTTTGGGAAAATGCATCAACATAGAGTTTACAGGACAAAAAACTAGGCCTTCAAAGAAAATAACATGGTCCCCACAGTCTAACATGGCGGAGGTTCCCTGATGTTTTGGAGTTGCTTTGCTGCCTCTGGCACTGGACTGCTTAAGCGTGTGCATGGCATTATGAAGTCTGAAGACTACCAACAAATTTGGCAGCATAATGTGAGAAAACTGGGTCTCCATCAGAGGTCATTGGTCTTCTAGCAGGACAATGACCCAAAAGACACTTCACAAAGCACCAGAAAATGGTTTGAGAGAAAGCACTGGAGACTTCTAATGTATCCAGCAAGGAGTCCAAACCAGCATGTCACATGAGTGACACAACCAGACACTGCTACGATGCAGGCTAACTATAAATAAAATGTCTCACAATGTGAACGTGTAACTATTTTTCGTCTACATTTTCGTCTTGCTTGCATGTACATTATGCTGGAAATAATCCAAGAAATATGTACTGAAAAGCTAATTTAATGAAGTGGATAAGGATGGTGCCTGAGCATCTGAATAGGTACACAACTCAAGCGAGTCCACTTCTCAGTTTATAGGAGTAAATATTTTCTTGGCATGCATATGAAACAAGTTTTTTTGTTTATGCGTTACGCAGTGGGTAAGTTGTTACATCTGCAATTTAAAACCCTAACTTGCCACATGCCTGTCAATTGTGACAGAACTATATATGAACTACGTATATATTTAGTTGATTGTGTTACTTTTTAGTGTGATTGTACAGCTTTTCTTAAAACAAATCAAATGACCAGACACATCATTAGGTAAATGTGCACAATGTAATGGTTGGTTTCAATGGATTTGATCGCTTCAATCAGCGCAAAACATTTGATACAGATCTTTTGTTCGCGTTTAAGTAATTTAACATTTAAATTAATCCTTCTCGCTTTTCTGTCTACATCTGTTTTCTGATTGTTGTATTAAGTATAAGCTTGAAGAAAGCCTCAGGTTTTATATGCCTGTCAGCTATGCTAACAGATCACATCTTTTCTCATGCACCTGACCATGAAATTGGGAAGATTGGGAAATTTTAGACTAGCTCTGATTCGACGATTCACTGATTATGACTGTTACTTGATTGGCCCTAAAAGGCTTTTTAAGGGGCAACAAAATGCATGTCCTCATATTCTTGTTTACAACCTTGCAATACATTAGTAGACATAGAATTACAATGTATTATTACCTCTGCCAAGTAAGTGCAAGATCACAGTTGTTTATGAGCAAGACTGCAATAACATTTACATACCGTAACTAACTTCCATACAAGTTTGTGTGAATCGGCCTATTTTCACTATTCACTGTTATTCTACTTGCATTGTGGCAAAGTACTGCAGTGACCAAACATCCAAAAGGTAGATCTCCACCTACAGAAAAGGAGTAGAACAGAATGGCCTTGAATGGCCTGAACGTGTTTGAGATTTTTCCACCTTGGCTGTAAGTTTGTGCTCTGCTGAGTATCACTCAAAGTTATCTGCGTTTATACAATTGTAAGCGAACCTGTCATGAATTTATAACACACTTAATAGGAAACAATCCTAGCAACTGGTAGTTTTATGTACTCTATTTGCAGATTATACCAGTATGTGATCATGTTAACTAAAAATGTTTTTAAAATGCCAAATGTAACTTACACAGATGATCGTTGACATTCCAGTATAGCTATAAAGCATTTGGTACTTCCAGCCACGATCCAAACTGAGAGCTCTGTGTCCCATACCCGAAAAGGATTCATGTCCAGAATTCTCATCAGCGTGTTTTCATCACTTTATTCCTAACATGGACCTGAAAGACAATTATTTTAATCTGTTGCTGATCATGTCCTTTGTGACCTGCTTTAGAGGTTCATCACAATTAGTAGTAATAGAATTAATAGATTTAATCCACTTGAAAGTTCAGCTTTCCCCAAAATGTAAAAAAAAAAAAAAGCGATCAAATGTTTACTGTTGTGTGTACATGTCAATGACAACATATGTGCTCAACTTTTGTTTCGAATTAGCTTCCTATCACTGGTTACTATGTGGCTTGCCTTTCATTTATTCGCACAGCTTCACAGTCCTTTAAAGAGAACCATAGGTAAAAAGACTTGTAGTTCTTAAAAGAAATAGTATGAGTTATAATTTCATATTAAAACCCCTCTTGATCTCTTCGTTTTTATAAAATTTGTAAGAATTAGATTAACTAGTAGGTCGCCATACGGGTTGCGCTGCAGGGCTTTCAGATTATGACTCTAGCGACATAAACATGTCATCTGTTTAGCCCTTTCAATTTGAACCCGAGAGGAACATTAATGAGCAGGACAGTATTGTCGATATTTCACAAAATGAGCAGCAAAACCAAAATGAACTGGAAAGACGGGATGAGACGAGACGAGAGTAGGACAAAAGTGGTAGTGTTAATGTGGCAAAAACAGAGGGAAAACCGCGGTGAGAGGCAGCCTAACGAAAAAAAAAAAGGCAAGGATGCAACTAGGTACGAAGGGATCGTAAATATAAACGGTCAGATGGCAGCAATTCAACATCTCGGCAACCCGCCTAGGATCGGTTTAAAGACACTGCTGATGAGCTGGAATGTGATGTGGGTACGACGTTGGGAACTCATTCCACAGCTCTGTAGCAAAACAATCGCAGCAAAACATTACAAAGTCATGCCAGTTGCCATAGGCGGAGTTCGACTTTTGGGGCAGGGGGAGCACAACATGATGATGACCCCAAAACACAGTGTCAGCAATAAAATTAACTTACAAGGATATTTATAATAATAAGTTGAAAATGAGCATTTTTTGTTTCCCATCATTCTTGAGGGTAATTCTAAATTAGGCTGCTTAGGACCATTGAATATGGTACGCCAGCCGGTGTCATGCCAATGTAGTTACCCCCGTCAAAAATGTTATCCCCTGGGCGGAGCCACTGAGCTGCACTGATTTTCTTGATTTCCTAGTTTTGGTGATCCAGTTATATTCAAGGTTTTAAAACATGGCCAATCCATCAAAAAAAAAAAAAAAAACAGCGCGCATTGCGCTCATAAAACATTGCACCCTCTGTAGGTCAAAACATGTACTAAATGTTATAGTTTTTTAAATCAATGGCTATATTTTATGTGTTTCTAATAACATATTTTAGTAAAATAGAACAATTGTGACTTATTAGAGCCTACAAGTCCATGGTCCCCCTTAAACAGTGTGCACGCTGTGTATCCCCAGAGTTGAGAGTGCATTGTTCCATTACAGAAAAACGAGACGGGTATGGACACCGTGTGTCTCTGGTGGTCTATGGGCAGTTGGTGGGGCGGGACTGGGCCTGATGTTCTGTTTCTCTGCATGATGATTGGATGAGCTGTCTGAGGCTGAATCCCTTTTTGATTGACAGTGAAATGAACTAATCAGCGGTCTTGTCGTATTAACATGCACGGGAAGCCTTTCTCATTTTTCATTACATTGAACTGAGACATAATCATCCTAGCGACACTTGCTCTGTTAAAAACGTTCGCGAAAAATTGAGCTTCAATTTTTGGCGTTTTTTTTTGTTTTGTTTTGTTTGTTTTTAATTCTAGCAGCTTGTGTTTGGAGACTTGACTTCTGGCACTCTAGTTTCTTTCCCTGCTGGCGGACACATTTTGAGCTTCCCCTCATTGAAAGACCAGTATCTGCCACTGGTTTAATCATTTCGTCTGTGATGCATAAAAAATTTAAGCTTTATTTTATGTATTTTCCTATTCTTATTTTGACATTAATTTACTTCTCTCTGCTCAATACATCAAACTATGAATTACCAATTGCAGTTTTTCACATCACACACTCAAGTACGGATCTGTGAAACCTAACAAACAAAACTTAGGTCGACCAGAGTTAAAGAAGTGGTGACATACAAAAAGCAGAAATCTTTCGCAATCTTTTTTTTACAGTGCCGGCTTTATAAATGACTTTACATTTCTTGAATATGAGTGATTAGTACCACTGTGCTCCTAAAACACGTTTCTTTAACTTGGACGGACGTGCGTGAAAACTTCCCGGTCGCTATACAAAGAAAGCACGTTATTTCACACATGCATCCATCAGATTTGGACACTTAAATGGTTTCCTTTACAGAATACATGTGTTTTTGGGAGTGATTATGTTTTTTTTACATGTGAAGTCTCAAATAGAAAGACAACGGGGATGGAAGGGGTAAAGAGATGAGTGTTCCAAGTTCAATTATGCCACACTGTAATTTTAAAGCGCCAAACCAAGCAACTTCTAATGACACTGGGTTCTGACACTTGATTGCTTACAGCGGACAGACATAGTGCACAATTTCACTCACAGATTTGTGTCCTAAATGATTAAAACCCGTCTGAAAAACAGTAATTGGGTCATTTTAAACAACCTGCAAATTTCTTCCGCAGTCACATTTTCCACCATCGCAGGCAAGTCAACGAACAAATACGTCTGTGGCTTTTAACCAGTAAGTCTGCGTGCTGCAATGTATAATTCCAACTTGGTTTACACAGACTTAAGTCTAGAGTAAAAACATCACCTTAATTGAGGGTCACGTTGTGGTACCGAGACTAGCAATTTTAAAAAATAATTGGGATTTTAATGCCTTGAGGAGGTGAGATTGCTCTCGCTGGGAACAATGGCCACTTTTCAGAGCCAGATCCTTAAACGATTAAATGACATTGAAGTAAATTGTCTTTTAGATTAAGGAAAAGTATCTTCGAAGTTTGTGCTCAGGATATCCATTGACGATTGTTTGCTGCGTTCTCATTAACCTTAAAAAAACATCTGGTTTCCAAATTAAACATGTACAGTGATACCTTGAGATACAAAGCTTCGGTACACAAATTATTAATTTTACTGAAAAGTTTTTCGAAGCTCTTTCGCTTCATATTACGAATAATTATTCATCATGCGAAAGATGATATGTACTGTAATAGATAATTCCTGCTCGCAACAATGCAATAACGTAACCACGGTCAAGTACAAATGTAAACAAATAAAATAAATCAGAGGTCTCCAAAGTTGTCATTAGTGGTGGAATGTATCGAAGTTCTTTTACTTCATTACTGGACTGCAGACGGTACATTTTTGTGTATCTGTACTTTACTTGAGTACAAATAGGAAGTGCTACTATTTAGTTTTACTTCACTACATTTTACAGCACGTATCTGTACTTTTTACTCCACTACTTTTCAAATTTTCACCTGCGTTACACGTTGCTTTTGTTTGTTTGCTATCTTTCCAAATTGTGAATTGATAGTTTCGTTTTCATGCCTACAATGCAATCGATAAGCCCCGTGCACTTATACCGTAATTGAGCACCAGAGGCAGCAACATGAGTACAAGCAAGATTAGGCAGGTGAACAAGATATTGACTAATAAAAACCAACAATGAGAGCAGAGAGTGCCTTCGGATGGGCGCTGCATACTCTTGCACGGTAGGTGGCGGTATGCACCTGATAATTGCTTGCAATGCACAATTAAACTAAGCTTTGGAGTTTTTGAGCTTGTTAAGCTTCTGTATACAGTGCAGTCATTTCCCCCCCCGTTCTGCAGGGTTTTAAATAAAACTGATCAATTTTCTGGTTCTGTCTTTGAATAATGACTCAGATCACTGTATGTATATAAAAAAAATTATACCTGTATTTAGGTACGTATACCATGATCCAGGGGTTAGTTTGTGCCGGATCCTCCTGGAACAAGATCCGCCACCTCTTGATTTTGGCCTCCCTGTGTTCCGGGACTTATTTGGGCTGATCCGGCACCTCTCGTGTATAGAAAATAATAATATGTGGACCGGCGATTTCCGTTGCTCGTTCGTCGTCGCTCCTACGTCCCGTTCTTCCTTCGGGGAAGTGGTGTAGTGTATAAAAAAACAGACGCCTCGGATTGCTGTTGCATGGAGACCTTTATTAACTAAACAAAAACCAGTGGGGGGCAGTCAGAAATTCAACAACGCGCCCTCGAGCAACTCTCCTTTTCGCTCCCTGTTTCTCCCCCTTACGCTCGCCCAATTCTTCTTCTATGCCAAATTGGCAATGTCGGTCACACCTAAACGGGACATCGGCCCCTTTCGGATGCCGGTAACAATGTTGTTTATAAAAAGTTAACGTCATTTGCCAACAAATCATGCTTCTGACATAAAAACAAAAAAAACTTTGCGGCATCTGGGGAGCAAGCAGCCAGAATCAAATGGTATTTCAACATGTCAAAAAGACAGATGCATTTACTGTCCTTTTTCAAAAAGAAGGAAGATGTTTCAAAACGAGTAAGAAAAGCTACACCAGGGCAAAAGGTGGGAACCGCGACATCAGCTCGCTTACAGGAAGATTCAGAAGAAGAGGAGAGCGCACTGAGCAGAGAAGAATGTGGGACATCCACCGACAGGTCAGGGATGGACAGCAGTTCAGTTCAAGGTGAATGCAATGAAGTAGGCGGCACCGTCTTGAATTATTTTCAACTTATTTGCTAACGTGGGCGGCCGGTCCTATACAATAATTACAACTGTGTTATTGCAATAAATTATTTTAGATGTATAATGAATTAATGGATAAATGTTTGTAAACCACAGACTCAAGGCACGAATATAACTGCGTAGTGATACATTTGATGATGAGGCCCTAGCCATGTATAAATCATCTATGCATGTTATATCGTGATTAATACAAGGCAACTGACCAATCAGAGAGCTTCCTCAAACCAACCCGTTATTATAATAAATAATAATAATGGGAGATCTGTGTTATTTATTGTTACCTCTGATTTTTTTTTTTTTTTTTTTTTTTTTAATGTTTTACAAGTTAGACCTGTTGAGAAACTATTTGCTGACTGTATACTGTAAGTCCCACCTGTGGTTATGTGGGCAATTGCCCGTGCTGTGCAGAGTATAGCCAAAACAATTGTAAATTGTTGTCATAACATTTATACCATGGATATTATCTGAAATTGAGGCTTATAAGTCCCACAGCATGGCAAGTGGGCATTTGCGTGTTGTTTTCAGCACCATTTTTTGCGTGCGTTCCGGGACCTGTGCCCGTCTCGTCGTCCCTGCGCTGTCATATGTACTTTGCGTTCCAGCACCTTTTGATTTACAAATTAAGCACTGCTGTGATCCCTCGTTTTTCGCGGATAATGAGCACCAAACCCGCTGCGTTAAGTAAAAAACTGCGAAGTAGCGCCCTCCCCACCATAAAAAAATTATACATAAATATATATATATATATATATATATATATATATATATATATATATATACACATTTTTTGTTTGTTTGTTTTCAATGTATTTATTCAGATTTAGCATTGGAAAGAGATACATGTAGGAAATGTTTTTTTCCCCCCAAAATATAAATAAAAAATAAAAACTTTGATTTATATATATTCTTTAATATATATTTTTAAGCACTTTAAATATAATAATTATGACAAGTTTTGAACATGTTACTGTCCAACTGAATTATTTTTAAACAACAATAAAATAGAAAAATGCATGTCTTTATTTAAGGCTTCTTTGAGTGAGCCCACTCAAATCCGCTCACGCTGCTCACTAACACACAATGAGTTGCCACAGCAACTGTTTGACAAGTTAAACAAAGTTAACTGATGATTGACCTATGCTACTCTTTGAAGTTTCGGGTTCCCAGCCTCTCTGGCAAAATCAAACCTTAATGTCAGTCAATCATCGTTAACTTTAATAAGCAACTCCAGTGCAATGCCTAACCAAGAAAAGAGGCAGGAGCGAGAGTCAGAGACTATGTGATCCGATTGGGACGGCTCTATAAAATACTGCATTTTTTTAATTGTATTTTTTGATTGAAAAAAAAATCTGCAATGGACTGAGGGCACGAAGTAGCAAGGGATGACTGTACTACAATTTTGCATAAAGAGAAAATACTTTTACTTACGTTTTACTTTACCTGTGTCGTTACTTTTACTTGCGTTAAAAAAAAAGAAAAAGTGAGTATTTCATCTGCCACTTCCGGTCCTCAAGGGCTGCTGTGGCTCCTGGCTTTTGTTCTAACCGATCGAGCACAGACAGTTTAACCAATGAGATTTCTCCCAAAACAAGCAGCTCCTAACTGCAATCAGCTGATTACACTTGCAAGACACCAGATTAGTGCAAAGGTGTTGTCTTGCTGTGGCCCCATGTGGGATAGTTTTAAGACCCTTGTTCTACATAATGTTCACTTACAGTGCTGGCCAAGAGTATTGGCACTCCTGTCAGATAATGCTCAATTTCTCCCAGAAAATGATTGCAATTACAAATGCTTTGGTAGTAATAACTTCATTTATTTTGCTTGCAATTAAAAAAAACACATAAGAGAATGAAAAAAAAAAATTAAAATCATTATCATTTGACACATAACTCCAAAAATGGGCCGGAAAAAAGTATTGGCACCGTTAGCCTAATACTTGGTAGCGCTAGCGGTACCCATCAATGAGTTTCTTACAATTCTCTGCTGGAATTTTAGACCATTCTTCTTTGGCCAACTGCTCCAGGTCTCTGAGATTTGAAGGGTGCCTTCTCCAAAGCGCCATTTTCAGATCTCTCCACAGGTTTTTTTTGGGATTCAGGTCTGGACTCATTGCTGGCCACTTTAGAAGTCTTCAGTGCTTTCTCTCAAACCATTTCTAGTGCTTTTTGAAGTGTGTTTTGAGTCATTGTCCTGCTGGAAGACCCATGATCTCTGAGGGAGACCCAGCTTTCTTACACTGGGCCCTACATTATGCTGAAAAAAATGTTGGTAGTCTTTAGACTTCATAATACCATGCACATGGTCAGGCAGTCCAGTGCCAGAAGTAGAAAAGCAACCCTAAAACAGCAGGGAACCGCCGCCATGTTTGACTGTGGGGACCATGGTATTTTTTTTGGAGGCCTCGTTTTTTCCCCCTGTAAACTCTATGTTGAGGCCTTTTCCCAAAAAGCTCTGCTTTTGTCTTGTTTGACCAGAGAACATTCTTCGAAAATGTTTTTGGCATTCTCAGGTAAGTTTTGGCAAACTCCAGCCTGGCTTTTTATATGTCTCTGGGTCAGAAGTGGGGTCTTCCTGGGTATCCTACCATAAAGTCCCTTTTCATTCAGTCGCCGACGGATAGTAGTACGGGTTGACACTGTGGAGCCCTCGGACTGCAGGACAGCTTGAACTTGTTTGGAGGTTAGTTGAGGTATCCACCATCTTTATCCACCATCCACACAATCTTTTGTTGAACTCTCTCGTGAATTTTTCATAGGTTAGCCGTGCCATGGGCGTTACACATATTGATGACACTGTGCAAGGTATACACAGGAACATTCAGGTCTTTGGAGATGGACTTGTAGCCTTGATATTGCCCATGCTTCCTCACAATTTTGCTTCTCAAGTCCTCAGACAGTTCTTTGGTCTTCTTTCTTTTCTCCAAGCTAAATGTGGTACACACAAGGACACAGGACAGAGGTTGGGACAATGTATCCATTTTAACTGGCTGCAAGTGTGATTGTTATTGCCACCACCTGTTATGCGCCACAGGTAAATAACAGGTGCTGTTAATTACACAAATTAGAGAAGCATCACACGATTTTTCAAAGGGTGCCAATACTTTTGTCTGGCCCATTTTTGAAATGGGAGTTTTGTGTAAAATGTAGGGCTGTCAAATGATTAAATTTTTTAATCGAGTTAATTAGAGCTTGAAAATTAATTACTCTTAATTAATTCAAACTATCTATAAAATATGCCATATTTTTCTGTAAATTATTGTTCGAATGGAAAGATGAGACACAAGACGGACATATACATTCAACATACAGTACATAAGTACTGTATTTGTTTATTATAACAATAAATCAACAAGATGGCATTAACATGATTAACATTCTGTTAAAGCGATCCATGGATAGAAAGACTTGTAGTTCTTAAAAGATTAAATGTTAGTACAAGTTATATATATTTTATATTAAAACCCCTCTTAATGTTTTCGTTTTAATAAAATTTGTAAAATTTTCAATCAAAAAATAAACTAGTAGCTCGCCATTGTTGATGTCAATAATTCCACAATGCTCATGTGGTGCTGAAACCCATAAAATCTGTCGCACCCAAGCGCCAGCAGAGGGCGACAAAACACCGAAAAACACAAGCAACAAGTGGACATTACACTGTGCTGTCATTTGAATCTTTTTGAGCGGGGCTTGTGCGTTAAATGCGTCAAATATTTTAAGGTGATTAATTAAAAAAATTAATTACCGCCCGTTAAGGAGATAATTTTGCTTGCCCTAATAAAATGATAATGATTTTATTTTTTTCCCATTTTCTTTTGTGTTTTTTCATTGCAAGCATTTTACGACTAAATCATTTATAATTGCATTCATTTCCTGGGAGAAATTGACCATTATCTGACAGAATTTCAGGGGTGCCAATACTTTCAAATCACAAATCCTTGCTCTGTTTATATGGCCTATTTGAAAACTGGTTTCATATATAGGGTGCACTGAATTAAAAGGCGCAGTAGAAATAGTTGTTAGGGTTGCATTGTGCATCCACTAGATGAAGCTGCGTTACATGTAATGTCATGACATGATTCACTAATGTAGATCCATATATATACGGCGCATCGGATTATAAGGCGCACTATCAGTTTTTGAGAAAATTGAAGGCTTTTAGGTCTGCCTTATAGTGCGGAAAATACGGCAATATTATCATTATTAATTTTACGTGACTGCTTTCATCAGCTCTTGAAAGATCTTGATGGGACATTCACATCTTGCATAGTTAACAGTTTTTAAACTTGGTGTTTGTGATGTTTCACCTCTGGTTTAAGCTCTGTTGCAAATCCAACACCTCACAAAAAAAAAGGCCAAAGGAGTGCATTTTGAGGGCATGCATTCCTTTATAAAGTTTGGTACAAAGCTTCAATGAGTCCTCCTCTCCAGGGAAGGTTGTGGCAGGTAAAAAGTTCACGTCAGGTGAGAAGGAAAGCTCAGGAAAAACTTGAGAAAATAAACCCTCTCTGACCTTAATTAAAGTGATTGCGCCATTTGATGGAGCAGAAGAGAACATGTTTGCACAAGCTGTTAGTAAAAGTTAACTTCCCCCGTTAAATGAAAATAAACACAAATAAACAATAATTACACAGATCCCCAACTCGTCTTATGGGGCCTACTTCTTAGTCACCTCCTTCGAATCACTACCTTGAATAAACCCCAAAGGAACACACAGCTGAGGACCTCGGAGCTTATGACTCATGAGCACATTACGTGACAGGTTTTAGAATGGAAGTCAATGAGAGGGTTGATCAGATGTAATCAGCAGCCGCGTGGTTATAAACAGCCAGAACTCACGTTTTCGGAATCTCGTAGCATAAATCGTGTTTGGTTTGATTGTGATGGAATAATTTCTTTTGTAGGAAAAAAAACAGTTTTGTATTTGATATCAGCTTTTGCTTAAGGCAGTTTGTCTAATTACAGAAAAACAATATGATGAATCATAGTCAGCCTAAGAATTGCGTGATTTTCACCAAATGAACAAGAATCTTGAGCGCAAGGGTCATGGTGTTTTACAGTGATTTTAATTAAACTAAACACCCCACTGATTTTGAATGATATGCTACTTAAGACAGCCATGTAGTCAGAGGTCAAATGAGAGCTTATTTTCATTTCTTTTTAGCTAGTTTTTTTCCTAATTTGAGGGATTATTGCTCAGAGTTGCTTCAACATTCTCAAAGTTTTCATGGGAGTTTTTATCCAACGGTAATTAATTTACAGGCTTCATCATTTCTCTCTTTGCTTGTCAACAACTTGTGGTAAGTCATAAGAGTTTGTGGGTTGACAGCTGGTAATCATGTGTGCTTCCGACAATTACATTCTGTCGTTCTGAGCCCAACATTACCAATAACCATCCCCCAACTTGCAGTCTGTAGTAGTGGCAACATACAGTATTTCTCACACGTCTTTTCAAACACAATAGTGTCGAGAAATAGGGAGATATTATTTCGTAAGCAATGAATAATTTTATGGTGACAAGTCCAAAGTGTACCCTGTTTTTCTGCCAATGTCAGATGTGAAAAAGTCAAGTTTAATCATTTAAAAAATGAATGAATAGTTTTGTTTTAAAACCTGATCGTTATTGCTGAACAACTTCTTTTAGCATTCTGGACTTAAAGAGCATACGACAGGAGAAAAAAAGTCTTAAATAGCATTATTATGTGAATTAGAATCATATTTTGAGACGATTCGACTATATACAACAATTTGGCAAAGCGCAGATGACGAGAAATTAGTCTTTTAATCTGCCGGTTAGCCACGCCTACCATTATAGGGCTCTAGCGTCCCCGACAGGTGGATGACGTCAGCAGGAGACTGGGCTCATCGGTTTTACTATTCAGCCCATTGAGGGGGAATTATTCAGAACGAGGAAAACGCGACGAAGAGAGCCGCAAAATGTCATTGTTTCTGTCTCTCTACTTCAATATTTTTACAGGATATTCTTTTTATCCAAGTATTTTCCCCAATTGCTAAATAAATGGTATGGTCATGACAAATAACAGTCTTGTGCTAAATGGAAAATGAAATAATAAAAATGCACTTATTCAGGACGACATGGCAAAATTACTCCATAATGGTCAAAACTGTCGACTTCACCTTTACTGTCGCACCTCCCGAACGATATTTTATGACACCTAAATCGGACATATGTCATTTCCCTTCCCCGGCTTCGGAGAATGTAAACAAACCAAGAGACGTGACAGCTAGCCGACATGCTAACCGGAACCGAGTGATGCTTCAAAGTCTTCGAAGCGGAAAATCACACATAACTAGCCCGGATTATTTGACATGACAACTGGGTTGTCGATTGTCTTCGCGGATCGGCAAACCGCCCGGCGGAGAGCAATTTACAGTTCGTTCCACGGAGGAGGGTGGCTGCAGTTGTTGTGCAGCTATTGTGCATGAGGAGAGCTTTTTATATGCCTATCAATGATCAAATGTAGGTAGTCCTTTATTTAAAGAAAGTTTGTAGTGTTTACTTTGTAATCACTGTATTCGTATTTGACATCATACAAAACAAGATGTTTACTCACTTCCTCGTAAGTCCAATGGTCCCACAGTAGTAGGGCTTGTTTTGGCCAATATCCACGGTGAATGGGAACCTTTTGAAACTCCAAAAAGGCGCACACGCCTCTCCCTCATAAAGCAAGATTTTTCTGCAGCCGTTTGGCTGGCGTGATGCAAAAAATAAACGTATTAATCCGCAAAATTAGCTGAATCCTTAGTCCTCATACACAACAGTACCGCTGTTTGGTGAAGAGGACGCCTTAACCCGTACACGTCACAGCGCCCTCCTCCTCAATGCAAGACCGAAGCCAGAAGTCACTCATTTTCATGGCTCGGGATTAAAAAAAACTAAATAAATATAGCGATCGCTTCCACACACATCCAAGCGGTCCATATCATTCAGGAGCATAAAATACCGCGTGTAATATGAAATAAACATGCTTTTTCGTGTCACATGCACTTTAATAACAATATACCGGTAGACTCTTTGACATGTTGTGACTCCGTATTCCCCTTGTGTCAGATTATATTTATTTATTTTAAATCAGATTTTATTCAGTAGCCAGTTACGTGTTTTTAGAATGTTGCAGCACTGAATGTATTTGGTTTGATTCTGTTGGAATAATTTGGTTTAGTTTCATACAGCTTACAGCTTGTCTGATTACAGTAAAACAATATGTTGAGTTCTACACTCAGGGACCGTTTACACGGTGACCCTTAAAGAATACGACACATTTCATTTTTGCATGTAATGATGTTACAATTCCGCGTGAAAACAATGTAGTATTCATGCCAGGCCCTCGGGGGCACTGCAGTTTTACAATGTGACAGCCAATGATGCACTTCCTGACAACAACCTCCTCAGACCGGAAGATAACATATTAGCCCACTCAAAGCAATTGCATCCATGCGTTTTTTTCATTTGCTTCAAAAGGCACAAAAACGCAAACAAAAAATGTATTTGAATGAAAAATATCATAAGAACAGTAAAATAAAGCCGACATTCCGGCATGTTGACTGTTTTGAATGTTTGGTTGCAGCGACTGCACATTCAGGTCACGTGTGCTAGAGCTGACGTCATCTGAGCGAGACTATTCCATTCATATAGTTGCAGAGCAATCCCCGCAATGGAATCGTTCCGTTTTGAAGGCTGTAATCAAAAGTTTGCGTCTTCGCCTTCCGTTTTCGCTGTCACCATGTAAAGGCGAGGCATTCTGCAACACAATCATTGCGTCATCATGTAAACCGCCCATCACTCAGATGATAATAATTTGCATATCCATTTCCATGTACTGTCATCACTTAGGGTTGCCTTACACGAGACTGGGGGTCAGCAACCCACGGCTCCAGTGTGGCATAGCGCCGCCCTACTGGCTCCCTGGAGCTTTTTCAAAAATGTTTGAAAATGGAAAAAAAATGGGGAGTGAAATGTATATTTTTATGTTTTAATATTGTTTCTGTTGGAAGACAAAAAAGACACAATCTTCTAATTCATTAATACAGTGATGAAGTTAAACTTGAGGCGGCATCGTATAACAGAGTAGTCACGTGGTGCGTCATTCTCTATAGGATGCACTTCAGGGAAAATAAACATTTAATCATGAATCACTACGTATTTGTAGCCAATTTAGTCATTTTGATTGTAGGCTAATATAGCTGATATAGGTACATACAGCATGTTTTGCCTTAATTATGAGGCTTGTATAAGGCTTTTAATTTTTTTAGACATACTAGTATTTGTTTTGTTGGTCCAATATGGCTCTTTCAACCTTTTGGGTTGCCGATCCCTTCACAAGATGAGAATTGGGCTATTTAACGACTATGGTGGTAATGGTGGGCCTGCGTTCATCTCGAGGGAAAATAATGGACAGGGTTGTCTTCTAGTGTAAATGTTCAGAGATTCAATAGGCATACTGCCCACAGAATGATCAGAACCGCCGCAATCACAATAAATAAATAAATAAATAAAAGTTTAAAAAAATAAAAACATTTGATAGTTATCTGGATCGGGCCAATGTTGGCACCTTGGGTCCCTTTATCACTCATTGTTCTGTTGCTGTTTAGTTTCCATGTATGGTACTAGGGTACTTTTCTATGTGAGTCAACAAAGAATTAGGGGGCACTTCCCCAACCTACCAGTTCTCTTGTTATACCAACGGTGTCCGTAATAACAGAATAAAAATTAAAATGATGTGTACCACAAGAACACACTGTTGATTGTATAAAAATCAGGGGTGAAAGTGGATCGGAACTGTCCTGAACACCGTTGCGGTATAAAATTTGGGGGCGGAACAGTGCTTTGACCCCGAAAATATAACGGCAACTGTCAAACATCCATGTTAAAAAAACAACTGCCAGGCTGCTACACACGCATCTCAAAGAAGAAAAACAATCTACTAACGTCACATTTACATACACAAGTGATAACAACAAGCCTGATAAAATGCTTGTGTAGCGTCATCTGTTTCCACCGGTATTTATTATTTATTTATTCCACAGTGTTCCACGAAGTTATTTTAGCGTGTGTATCTGTGTTTGACTAGACAGTCGACTCGCGTTGATGCGCGCACGCATGCAGCAAACCACCCCGCCTTGAATCTCCTTTCAATTGGCTGAGATACTGACATGTGATCAGCATAGATAGTTAGCTCCGATTGGTTCAAATGAACGTTTCTGGGACAAGAAAAAAAAAAAAAAGACCAAGCTTGTTAAATTAATGAGACATGAAAGGACAATGCACCGGAAAATTGATCAGATTTTTAAGAGAAAGGAAAGAGTTGAAGAGGCTTATTTTATTTTATTTTATTTTATTTTATTTTATTTTATTTTATTTGTTCTGATGGAGAGGTTCAGAACATTTTCCATCTTACAATCCCCGACCCAAAAAATAATGAACAGAACGTTTCAAATTTGAACGCTTTTTGTGGTCCTTAAACATATTGTCAAAATAAAAATAAATATATATATATTTTTAATCAATTTGTAAACATGTTCTCTAATTTGTATCATATATGATAAATGAAGCATTACATGCAGTTCTCGTGGTTAAAACAAATATAACTAAAGTGAGGTTGAACCCAATAAGGTTTTTTTTTTTTTGTACTGCAACGAGGTCCAGAAATGCTTGTCTCAAATTCTCTATCTTCAATTTTAATGTACCATATATCCTATGTTCTTTTTAATGTATTGTACATCCTATGTTCTTAAGTACCGTATTTTCCACACTGTGCGGCGCACCGTTTTATAAGGTGCACCTTCAATGAATTGCCTATTTAAAACTGTTTTTTAATATGTAAAGCGCACCGTATTATAAGGTGGATAGAATAGATACTCCAGTAGAGGCTGGGGTTATGTTATGCATCCATTAGATGGACCTGTTGTGGCTCAATATTGATTCATATATATAAGGCGCACTGGGTGATAAGGCGCACTGTCGGCTTTTGAGAAAATTTAAGGCTTTTAGGTGCGCCTTATAGTGCAGAAAACACGGTAGTTAAAATTGAGGTTTTGTACTTTGCACATCATTGACAAATACAATTTTGAATGAAAGCAGTTTGTCTTGTACAGTATGCCTTGTTACAGTAAGTGTAATGCAGTAGATTAATGCATGTGTACCTGTTGTGTTTTATTGTGTGTTATAGGTATAACTGCCGAAGGCAGTTTTCTTTGCATTTCTGTGGTTTTAGGAGGTTTGAAAATAAGGTAACTCCCTGGCGACCTTTATGTCAGAGGATTCTGGCAAGAAATTTTAGCCACTTTCACCCCTGATCAAAACAAATGAATAAATCCAGATTATCTAGCGCCAATCTCAACTGAATTATGGAATGCAGTGATCCCTCGCTACTTCGCGCCCTCAGTCCATCGCAGATTTTTTTCCAATTAAAAAAAATAATAAAACAGATGAGGTCTCCCAAGCCGATCACGTCCTTCCAACCCTCACTCTCCCTGCTCGTTGTTGGTCAGGCAGTGAGTGCACTGGAGTTGCTTGTTAAAGTTAACAATGATTGACAGACGTTGATGTTTGATGTTGCCATAGAACCGAACTTCAAAGCGCTGCATGCGTCAATCATCGGTTAAACAGTTGCTGTGGCAACTCATTTTTTTGTAGGTGAGCAGCTTTGTATTTGAGTGGACTCACTCAATGAAGCATGTAATAAAGCCAAGCATTTTTCTGCATTATTCATGTTTAAAAATAATTCCGTGGGACAGTAATATGTTTAAAGCTTAACATAATTATTACATTTGAAGCCCTTACAAACAGTGTATTAAAATATATATGGCGGAAAACACTCAGGTGACTTGAACTTCTGCTCAGAGACCCCCAATTTGGCCAAATTTCAAAATTGTCCTATATGCATCCGTGATACATCATTGGAAAGCTTAAAACCTCAATTTTCTGGGGGAAGACATTTTTTGAGCAGGAGGGCATTTAAAAAAATAATAAACAGCAAAACCGTAACTGGTGAGAGCATGAGAGAGCATAATTAAAGACGCCATGATTTTAACGAGATATTATCCCGCACCTACCTCTTTTTGATCCAAACACTCCATGTAGCATGTATATTGAATGGCCACAGCTGGATTTTTGAGGGATATTATGGGTGAAACGTGGTAATATAACAAGGGTCGCGATGCAGAAATCGCAGACATCAAGGGGTAGTCGAGATTTTCTTTTTTATATATTTTCCCTTTTAAATGTTTTTTTTTTTTTTCTTCTTTGTTTGGATCGATTATTTATCCTCTAAAATATCGGGGGGAATGTGACAGTACAAAAAAAAATACAAGTACGAGATAGTTATGAGGTAGATATCCGTGACTTATTTACAGACACCATTTTTTTCATTGTGACATAATTTGTTTAAAAGATTAAAATATGCGGGTGAATAATTTTTTAAAGCCGTTTTTTTTTTTTTTCAAACTAAATATTAGTCATCAATTAATGATTCTAAGCTTAAAATGACAGACATTTCGAATAATAAATATGATTACTCACCTTCTTTTTATGGCTGGGTTGAAACAAAAGCGGTTGCGTGGTGTCTGTAAATGGGGGTCTAGAGGGTAAAACGGACAAATTAAAAATTGTTTGGGGGCTTAATGCACCATGAAACTACTATGGCAGCATATAGACATATTGTTCTATCAAACACAACAGTTCTTTTTGTTTAAAATATAGCAGTTACTTTCAAGAGGGGTGCAAGAGCAGAACTGCTTTTTCAGCCTTGTCTGTGTTTTCCGCCATATTAACTTTTTTTTAATTACTTAGAGGGAAAAAAAGTGAAAAACATGGATATCTTTCCAATGCTTAATCTGAATAAATACACTGAACACCTAAAATAAATAAATAAATAAATAAAGATTGGAGGGGGAGCACTACTTAGCGGTTTTTTCATTTATCGCGGCGGCTTCTGGGCCACATTAACCGCGAAAAACGAGGGATCACAGTACACTGGTCGCCACTGCACACCTTTTTACAATTTAAAGCCATTAAACCTCCAAATTGTACCGTGCATCACCCCACCTACCCCCAACACAAACAATGTGTGTGTACACATTGTTTCCCATTTACTATATAATGTTTGCTGCAAGTGAATGTATTTAATAAAGAATGAAGTGATCATGGTATCACTTTTTGCAGAGGCACGATGCCTCGCCCCCGCCTCCTCAGCCACCCCCCCGCCCGCTGTCCCTGCCCATGAACCGGCCTAAGCCATCCACAGTATGTTCGCAGGCTCGGCTTGTGTGCGAGGAAACATGAGCAGGGTGACATATTCAGAGTCCCGGGCGGAGTGGCGCAGGTCGCCGGATAAAGCTGCAGAAGAGCCGGAGCTGCGCGAGTTTGGGCATAAGATCTCCAGCGGGGAACATGAGAGTGGGGAATGGGCTAGAGGCAACGGGATTACTGTTCTACACCGCGGACTGATTCAGGAGCAGCCCGGGACAGGTAAGCACGCAAAATTGTCTCACTCCTCAGTAATGCATGCAAATTGTACCTTAAACGCCTCAAAACAGGGATATGATAAAACTTGGAATAAACAGAGATAATTAATCATAATAAACAATGACAATGTGTTTATGATGCACATGAGAAAAATATTATACAATAAGTTATTACTTAGCGGTCCATTTGATTGCACTGCAAATTAGATGCAAGTTTATTACTGTGTGGGACAAGTGCAACACAGTTAATTTACAAGTGCAGATAAAAGACTTCTGTCTGCAGTGGTGATTAGTGATGCGGTTAAAATGCGCAACCCATTTCATCCACGTTGCATGAAGCGTCATCAAAGAGCTAGGCAAATTGGATTTTACTTATCTGACATAATTTGACTTTTTTTTAAATACGAGATTGAAATAAAGTTTTATGTCTTTAAGTGTTAAATTAGTTTAAAGCCTGTTTGCTGCTTCTATTTGAGATATGAACCTGCCAGAAGTTTGTTTTTATTTGGGTTTCATTTAAACAAAGCTAGAATTTAATTGTTTGCCATAAAATACAATTTGTGAAAACTAAGCACAAAACCACAAATCATGTGATAATATATATGTTTTTTTTCAGACCTCAAATATTCCAAAGTCCATCATTACTAAACACGCGCATGTCCTTCCTTCACAGGAGAGACAATTGCGCACTGTGACGCATCCGAAGGGATATTTTCATTTTTGCGCAATTCGAGGACTATCTGGCCAAAGATGAACGCCATTGTGTTCAACAAGCTGAGTGGCCAGGTTCTGTTTGAGGATAAGGCCAACGAGGTGGAGATGAGCAGCAGAAATTACTTGGAAGTCATGGACGGACAACATCCGGATCTCCTCTCCAGCAACCAGGCTCTTATGGACAACCAAGCCATCAGACACAGACGGAACGGGTGGGTAAATCAACGTGGGCGTTTGGGCATGAACTTGTATAAAAGCACTTGCGCTGTTAGTTCAGCCACATTTATATTTGGCCTTTCAACTGTAAGCAAAACTGTGACAAGATGAGAAAATCAAGTTGAGATGAGAGAAGGATGACCTGATTATATTAGAATGATTTTTCAAATCGCAACAGGCGCTGTCTAGTGCGTGTGTTTATGTGTCTGTGCGCAATTAGGCGTGAACCCATAGAGGTCATGATGCGAAACGGTTTGATTCTGCGTTAAATAGGGAAAAAACTCATAATTATCATATATCTGCAATGTAGCCTAACGTTTTAACAAGTGGTTGAATATTTTCAAACAAGTCTGATGTTCATATAGTTAATTCCGGGGGTATTAACCAGGTCAGCCTTATTCGGTAGCAGCCTCATACATTTCTCCATCTGCTTCCAATAAATATATTTGCCCTTCAACTTTCTGTGTGGTCTAGTCCATCACACAAGGGCCATGTGTTAGTTGTCCAAGTATTTTATTTATTTTTGTGACAGGGAACAGGTGTAAGAACAGAATGTTTAATGTATTTTTTGTTTTTCTTAATTGGGTAAATAAGAGAGGCGAGTGTAACAGTGACCTTAAAAAGGAAACCTTCAGTGACTGAGGATATTATGACCTAATGTGCCTGTCAAGTGGCTTTTTGTAATAGCCTGCGTGTGTGTGCGTGGTCGTTGTTTAGAACAGGGAGTAAAATATACTTTTAGGATGTTCATTCCAATCTAGATTACAGGAAAAATATTTGTAGAACACGAACCTCGGGCTGAGGTTGAATATTACATGTGCATTGTGTGAGCGCTTTAGGGAGATAAAGGAAGGAGTTGAGTGCTGCACCATACTGACATCTACAGGTTTATGAAGTCTGAAAGTTCAGCATGGTGCAGGTAAAAGATGAGGCTCTCACTGAACTCTATGAGGGGGAAAAAACAATTCTTTTTCTGGGAAAAAATAATTAATTTAACCTTTTTATAGTCTTTTATGGCAAAGTCTCAACATTGGAGGGAAGATATAACAGCATAACTTGCACTTTTTGCTGGAGACGAGACATTAATAAGACCAAACAGATTGGGTGAACGGGGGTATGGGCTACAGTTGTCACGAATATGAACCTAATTAATTGATAGGCTAAATAACCAATGCAAAATTAATCTGTATTGACTTATAGTAACTTTCCTGTGTATTGGTTCTAGTGATACACGGTTCGATTCAAACTGTGTGTTCTCAAAATATACTAAAGAAACATTTTGAAAATTTCCAGAATAAATATCTGGATTTTATTAGCAAATTTAAATTGCAATATTGGCATATAACTTAAATTTTATGAACATAAATGAAAAATAAAACACTACTGCTTTTGTCCACAAGCAAAGCCAAACCGAACAAAAAATGAGAGCTCTTTTAGGCTGATTTAAAACCATATAAATAAAATAAAAATGACAATTGGGAAGAAGGGGGTAAACCTCGGTTCACTACATTTATCACAGTTTAATGTTGTTAAAAGTAGAAAACATACAGGAGGACAGCTTCCTACTCGAGTTTTGCAGGTTAGAAAGTTCACAGTTTAATGTTATGCTAACTCTGATGCAGGTCGTATTTTCAGTAGAAAAATTTGTGGTATGTTCCCCACCTCCACAACACTGACGTCTTTTTATATTACTTGCAGTGGCTGATGGCCGAAAAAAAAAAGTCTAATATATCTCCTACTGTATTCGAATGGGGCTTAGGAGGCGGCATGTTGTCAACATATTGTATAACGCATCAGCCAATCAATCGTGCGATTGAGGGGGAAAAAATGGACTGGCACATTCAGCAATTCAAAAGGGGTAAATGTAAGTCTGAACATAATGAAAATAATTCACTTAAAAATGGTAGGGTCAATTCTATCCTTTTAACATATGGGAAGACAATCTAAAAGACCTATATTACTGAAGTCATTATAAAATGCAAATAAGGTGGCTTAAAAGTTGTTGGGGACAATTTGAGCATCATAAAAAGTTGGTAGTGTTATCTCCCGTTCGTCCCTACGCAAACCTACGCCCTTGTTTTGTGGCCTTTTTTGGAGTGGAGCTACTGTTGTTACATCTGATTTAGCGGAATCTTTGTGCAAGGGCGTAGGTTTGGTTTCAACATTGATAGGAACGCTATAACAGCATAACCTGCTTGTACATTTTTTGCTGGGGATGGGACATTAATAAGACCAAACAGATAGAGTGAACAGGGGTCAGGGCTACATTTCTCACGAATGTGCTGATGTGTTTCCTACGTAAAAATGTAAAAAGTTAACATTGTTATTTCCATGGAAGAAAGTCATTTTTCATATAAAGGAAATTTACAGTGTTTTTTGTGTGTTTTTGTTTTTTTTAGGGGTTGGGAGGATACTACTTAACCTATACATGGAACTATGTTAGCCTACATTGTCTACATTGTCACCACAAGAGTAATACATTGCTTTAGTAGGCTGTCTCGTTCATCTTCTTCTTCCCTATTTTTATCGCTAAAGTACATCAGTCAGTTGAGCAATTATGGAAAAATTCTATAAGACATGTTTTTTTTTAACTTTTTTTCCCCAAAGTATAATAATAATAATAATAATAATAAAAACTTTATGTACTTTATGCATATATGTATTTTAATAAAGGGTTTTCACGCACTTCAAATGTTAATAATTAGGATAAGTTTTAAAAATGTTACTGTCCCACCGAATTTTTTTAAAACAAGAATAAAGTGGAAAAATGCTTATCTTAAATGCTTCATTGAGTGTGTCCATTCAAATCTGCTCAAGCTACTCACTTACACACAATGAGTTGCCACAGCAACTCTAAACAAGTTAAACGATGATTGATGCATGCGGCCTTTTGAAGCTTCAGCTTCCAAGCATCTGTGGCAAGATCAAACATTAAACGTCTGTCAATCATCGTTAACTTTAATAACCAACTCCAGTGCACTGCCTGACCAACAAATATCAGCAGCAGGGAAAGTGAGACTGCTCATCTGTATTTATTTATTTATTTTTATTTTTAAAGTTAAGTTTGAAGCATAAAGTAGTGAGGGATTACTATATCTAAAAAAATGTCTGCATAGGCTGCAAATAAAAATGTTTTCAAATAAATGATGTAGAAAATAAATCAATTCATTTTAATGAATGAATTAGTGCGCTAATAGTTACAGTTGTACCTCTATTTACGAACGTCTCTACATACAGAATTTTTAGGTTAAGACACAATTGGAAACGGGAAAATATTGCCTCTTGCTAAGAAAGAAATTTCAGGATACGGAAGGCAAAAATACAGTATGGCTGGTACTCGCAGCTCCAAGAGTTTACTGAACGCAACATACTTACTCATAGGTGCTCTGCCATTGGCTATTGCCTAGCATTCCAAGAATTCAGTTGGCTAAGAGGGACCTCTACAATATGTGTATGTGTGTATCCCAGTGTCCTCTTCATTCGCCCCTGGCGTTCCAACAGCTTTACATGAGTGTAATAACTTTTATTCTTTACTCTCTTCTTGATTTTTACATTATGCACAACACTGATTTTATGTTTATTGTGCAGCAATCTAATTATGACATGTATATGGTACATGTTTTGATGCATTTGGGTGCATGATAAAAGATTTATGCCTGAATTTTAGGGGCATTAGAACAGATTAGGGCATTTACATGGAAAACACATCTGTACTTACAGAATTTTCAGTTAACTATCTCCAGAACCAATTAATTTCGTAAGCAGGGGTACCACTGTATTTTGTTTCAAAAGTGTAAAGTCACAGCATGCTGTACCCATCTTTCATTTTAAATCAGGCCGTTTACTAGAAGAAAAGCAGTTGCATTTGTCTTGGTTGACTGTCAACACTTTCCCGTGAAACAGAATGGTACCTCCCTCTCAGTACCTTCTTGCTCACGTTTTGCTGGTTCTATTCTGTAGTTTCGAGCAGAGTTCACTACATTTCTCACAGTTTAAATAATGTTAACAGTAGAAAACACATACAGGATGACACTTCTCTCTAAGCAGCTTCCTACTCAAGTTTTGCAGGTTAGCATAACTATAAACTATGTAAACTTGCTAACTCTGATGCAGGTCGGACTTTCAGTTGCAAAGTTAGTGGCGTATTCCCCACCTCCACAAAATGGATGTGTTTTTACATTACTTACAGTGGCTGCTGCCGGCGGGAAAAAAAAAGTTCTAATATCCCTCCACTTAGAAGTGGGCAGAGGATGTTGACATGTGTGTGTATGTGTGTGTGGGGGGTGGGCTAGTCATCAGCCAATCAAACGTGCAATTTGAGAATAGAAAAAAATGGACCGGCACATTCAGCAAGTGAAAAGGGGTACATGTAAGTCTGAACATAATGAGAATAATTCACTTAATAAAGGTAGGTTCAATTCTATCCTTACAACATATGGGAAGATAATCTAACTGAACCCATTATATAATGCAAATAAGGTTGCTTAAAAGTTGGTGGGGACAATTTGAGCATCCTGAAAAGTTGGTAGTGTTATGTCCCTACCGTCCCCATGCAGACCTACGCCTTTGCATTGAGTTGATTGGCACTTCTTATGAAACATTCCGTTCATGTAAATGTTAACAGCTAACAGTATCTTTGGGATTGCTTGTGATTCTTCAGTTTTTCCTACTCATTCAGTGCAGCCTCCCTGAAAGACTACTGCAGCATTTGGATGGGAAAATTGCCATCATATAGTATGCTTACTTTGTATGTCATGACTGACAATGTCACACAACTTACTGTTCCACCTGGAAGCTGTGAAACATTACTTGCTTCATAAATAAACACCCAATTCCACTTGAAGGTCTTTGGACCACTTTTTACATCAAGTTGAAGTGTTAACAGTTTGACATTGGAGTTAAATGCTTCATGGAAAACGGATCTGTCTCGAAGGTTTATCTCATGCCCTGCAGATGATCGGTTTAATGGAAAAACAATAGACGATAGCAATTAATGTCCTATTACTATATATACAGACAATCTGGGTTTTAGGCATGCATATGCTTCCACCAGATACTTCAATATGACAAGATCTGTTATTGTTCTCATTTGTTCTATGCTCATTTAACAATACGTTTATTGTTGTGGTTATAGTCTTGTGCTGTAATATACTGAAAAACGTCTGTTTTGGTTAAACGCTTAAATATAGTAAAATAAACACTTCAGGATGATGGAGTGCAGATCGACACCACTGTAAACTACAACCGCATAAATAAACCTATTTTTAAATGAATGCCTTTCTGACAGACAGTGCCAATCAAAACTGAGCATACATGCACAGCGTATTGGAGTAAGTTTTTGAACTGGTGTTACGTCTGTCTTCTTCAGGGGTCGACCCGGTGGCAGCAAAGTGCGACACAAGCGTCAGGCCCTGCAAGACATGGCGCGACCTCTCAAGCAATGGCTGTACAAGCACCGAGACAACCCTTACCCCACCAAGACGGAGAAGATCCTGCTGGCTCTGGGTTCACAGATGACCCTTGTCCAGGTGAGATCTCTTTGTCTTTCTCGAGCACGCGTGTGAGCCTGCATCTGTGCGTATGTGTCTGATCAGCTTTGAAAAACTGGATATGAACTGGACTTTTGGAACTGACAGCCTGTGAGAAGTACATGTTTTCACAACTTCAGATGATTATTTAATAATACTCATGCACCCGTGGATATTATTTCGACCTTCTTCCTACTACTGCTGTTTTTCTTTTTGCACTTCCAGCAGTGGCACAGTGTACTGATATGCCTAACTCAGCAGGTGACACTACTGTTTTTTTATGATAGATTTTATAATTGATGCAGATAAGTGATTCAACCCGTCATAAACATGTTGCCCTTGTAATATACAGTGGTACCTCTACATACGAAGTTAATTCGTTCAAGGACCTTGTTTGTAAGTTGAAATGGTCGTACGTCGAAAAGGTTTTTCCTATAAAAATACATTATAATTCCATTAATTCGTTCCACAGCCCGAAAACCTACACCAAATCCTTAATAAATACTGCTGGTACTATTGCAAATAGCAGTTACTCAGAGCAAAACAAATAAAATAAGGATAAAAATCGGCATAGCGGGTTCTAATGTGGCGGATAAATTTTGCGTGGTGTACCTGAATGCACCGCGTGGCTGACTTGACAAAGTGAGAGAGGACTTTTTACTTTCACTTTTCATGTTTTGGTCAAGGCGTCAGCTACGGCGGACAGTAGGCATGTAGTGTTGCACAAGTTCTGAAATAAATGGTTAAAAACCTGACGAAGCTGGTGATTTCTTTAGTGATGTTACATTATAATTTATATTAATCACCTTAAGTTACAAAGACTTGTGAACGGAGGAGGACCGCTGAGATTGTAGACATTCTATTGCCGTATTGTCGAGCAAGTTCACGGATGCGCACACCACGCTCATATTTTTCCATCATTTCCACCTTCGTTTCAATGGTAAGCCTGACCTTTTTCCTTTTTTCACCACCTGCACGAACATTGTTGGAACCCATGTTGATTTCTCTCACAAGAAAATTTCGTCAGATGTAGAAACAAATGACGAGTCAGATTTTACATCAGATTTCGAAAAGATCGTGTGTGGAAGCAATCGTATGTTGACGTACCACTGTACTTTGAAGATGCACATGCAACAAGGTCATAGCATGACACCTTTTGGTCCAGTGTCCGAAGCCCGCTGTTGACGCATTAGTTTTATTTTTAAAAACATCATTCACATATTTTTGCTGCGGAAAGAGCAAACCTGCCTCGGATGTGATCATCAACATGATTATTAACATCCTGCGTGAATGGTAATTGTAGACTTATTAAAGAATACAGTGGTACCTCGACATACGATCCTTTTGACATCCAACGTAAAATTGGCTCGTCATTTGTCTCGACATATGGCGACATGCTCGAAATATGCCGATTTATGACAGCGCCACAAGTTCACTTTTTTCCCACAACACGGACGCACAGCGAATTTTCTTGTGAGAAAAATCAACATATACACCAAGAAGGTTAGTGCAGGTGGAGAAAAAAAAAGGTGACGCTTTCCATTGAAATTAAGAAGGCAATGATAGAAAAATATGAGCGCGGGGTGCGTGAACTGTCTAGACAACGAGGCTCCCCACCCCTCGACCTACCTACACACCAGCTATCGCCGACCTCCGTTCGCCAATAAGTTAAGGTGACAATAAAAATGCTTTTGTTATTTTTTGTTTTGTCATAATTTATTTGTTTTACATGAGTCTTATTTAATGCATTTGTTAGACAGAACCCGGCTCACCATAACAGTATGCACCCGCCGTCTCCTGAGACCTCTGTTTGCCAGTTTCTTTAAGTTAAGGTGACAATAAAACACTTAAAAAAATCAATTTATTATTATTCCGATTTGTATGTGTAATTCATTTCTTTTGCTCTGTGTAATTGCTGTTAGTAATTTTACCTGCAGTATTTATTAAGGATTTAGGGTGTGTTTTTGGGCTGTAGAACTACTTAATTGAATTGAAATGTATTTTTATGGCAAAATCTTGCTCAGGTCCTGGAATGAATTGAATTTGTATGTAGCGGTACCACTGTATAGGAATAGTGAAAATAAAAATTTTACTCAAGTAAAAATAGTGTTACTTCAAAGTAATAGTCAATATAATAGTTTGTTTTTTAAACATTGCTATTTCTTTTCTCTCAGCACAAACTTTTCTATATGAACTGTTGTTATACCGATACTGTACAATAACCCATTACATAACCATATTAAGCCAAAGAAATACAAAAAAAAAAAGATGAAAATCATTGAATTCCGGCGAGAGAAAAAGACAGAAATTAAGCATTATTCATCCAAAGAGCCTGAGTGCCCTCTAGCTGAGAAAAATAGTTCCTAGTTTGGATAGTAAATAGTTCCTTCATAGTTATTATAATGAAATTAAAAGGATCATATCTCTGTCTTTTCATGGTCAATAAAAACTGGGAGAGAGGTTTGAATCCGTGCTATCGAGTCATGTTGATGGCGACGCTCTATGTCAAATACTTCATTTTTTATGATGCTTTAAAGACGCCACGTGATTGAACAGGCTGGCTTGATCAGAGAACGGCAAGCTTGCTTCTGATTCGTATAATTCAGTCATGTGATTATTGTTGCGACATCTCATTGGTGAAATTAGTATAGCTATTCTTGACATCACTGGCAAAAAAATCAATAAATAAATATTTCTAATATGTAGAATAAAGAGGAAAAATGTAATGGCTCTTGTGTAGCCCAAAGTAGCGGAGTAAGAGTAGTGTTTTTTCTTCACAAATCTACTCAAGTAAAAAGTACAGCTGAATAAAACTACTCCTAGAAACAACTTTTTCTCAAAAATTTATAAAAAATAAATGTAACTGAGTACATGTAACGCGTTACTACCCACCTCTGGAATAGGGTAATAATAATTGTTCTCTCCATGCAGTGCAAAAACATGTTCTTAAAACTAGTTACATTTCCTTGTTTTAAGTGTAAATCTACTAGAAATAAGTGAAATGATCTGCCAGTGCGTCTGCTGAAAATAAGCTTGAGACTTATTTTACGCAATAAATTAGTATATTTAATCTTTAAAAAAAGCTTGTTTGTCAGAAATGTTCTTAACTCAAGAATAGATATAGTGCAAAACATTATTTGAAAACATTTTTTCTTGATTTGGGTGTAAAATGGGCTTATTAAAAACAAATAGTAATGTTTACCATGAATAAGTGGAATAATCTCACACATTACTCTCAAGACACTCAAAACAAGATGGTGAAAGTTATTTGACTAGAGTTAAGAACAATAAGATGTACATAGACTCCACCATCAGTTGACAAGACAGGTCCCACAGACATTGTGCCTCGCCTTCCCGTAGGGGGCTGACCCAGGCAGTACGTTGAGTTGGTTTTCACTGTGATAACCTCAAAGACGCTGCGTTCTAAGGCAGGATTTAGGTGTAAATAGGACAAAGGTTTTACAGCATACAAGCAGGTAGGAGTGTCTCAAGAGTGATTGGGTCGAAGATTCAAGGTAGGTATTATTTTAAATAGCACAATGCATGCACTTTGAAATGTGAAAAAAATCAATGAATAAAACTTTGGCTTGAAATAGTTACGTAAAACAATAACTGCCCCTTTTTTGCTTTTAACCAAGAATCTAGACTGTTTTACGCTCATATCCGTAGAAATTCCGTTATTTAAGCATTTATTTACAAGAATTTTCAACCTTAAAAGCTCTGTTTTGTGACGACTGCCATGTTGGATTACACAATACTGTAACATTGGCTTAAAATAGTTACGTAAAATGAAAGATAACTGCCCATTTTTTGCTTTTAACCAAGAATCTTGACTGTTTTACGTTCATATCTTTAGAAATTCCACGATTTAATTTACATGAATTTTCAACTTAAAAACCTCTTTGTATCGTGACAGCCGCCATGTTGGATTTTGTATCCCTACACATTCGTGGAATTCAACCTAAATAAGTTGTGATTGTATAAAGAAAAATGCAAATTTTAAGTTTTGTTATACTTGTATAAAAAAATAATTACCGTATTTTTTCTGACTATAAGTCGCAGTTTTTTTTTCATCGTTCGGCAGAGAGTGCGTCTTATACTTTGGAGCGACTTATGTGTGTAATTATTAACACCTTATTATATCATTGTCGCTTGCTAGCATGTTTTGTATGCTATAGTTATCTCATTAACTCTATGTTACATTAACATACCAGGCAGGTACTGAGTTTGTTGTCTATGCGTCATGTATTGCTAGCGTACCGTACACTTATTCAGGCTGTAGTTCTCTATTGTTTTTTTTTTTTTAAGTGCCTTTCAAGATGTCATGTCTGTTCTTGGTGCTGGATTCTATCAAATAAATTTCCCCCAAAATATCGACTTATACTCCAGTGCGACTTACATATGTTTTTTTTCCCTTTTCATTGTGCGTTTTTTGGCTGGTACGACTTATAGTCCAAAAAATACGGTAATCGGGATTTTATTGGGGAACGACTTTGAATTGTTAGATGTTGCTGCTCATTGATACTCATATATGTATAAAGGATGGGCCTGTTTTGGTTTTAGGTCGATCGCGGCTTTGGTTTTGAAAATATTTGAATTTAAAGTTTTTGAAAATAATCCCATGTCCCGTCAATTTATAGTGAAGTCTATGGGTGGTATAAATTTGCATGAATGTGCATTTCCTATGCCGACTTTAAGACTAATGACTGGTGATGGGCCTGTTCTAGGCACATTGTATGCTCCTACTGACCATGAAAAAAAAGTACATTAGGCTTCAACCAAGTGAGTATTCTCAGACAAGTTCAATGATCTAGTTTAAAAAAAAAAAAAACTTTCATGGCATTTTCATTTTCAGACAAGTCATGACGTGATGTCTGGTGGTTGTCATATCAGATGTAATGATCGAGTTATTTTGTCTTGGTAAAGATGCTTTTTAAAGGGATCCATGCTGGAAAAATCATTTTCATTAAAAAGAGCAAATATTGACAACGAATTCAAGGCAGGAGACATAATTGATTAGTTATTTAATAGATACCACATTTGCTTGGTTTGTTTTTCAAATGTAAGGTTCCAAAATAATTTAGGATTTTGATTTAATCAACTTTGATTAATCCAGATGAGTTTCGAGGGAAAATAAATGATTTATTATTGTATGAAGAGCTACATGTGCATGTAGTTTACAGTATAGCGTTCATGATTCAAGCTAAAATGACTTTGGACAAAGATTCGGGATGTCTGAGTTAACAGGAAACACAATATTTCAACCACACAAAAGTACTAAAGCACCAGGTATACTAGTTTATTCCTGAAAATGAGGAGTCAATTGAGCATGAACAGTTATTAGAGTATAACATCTAACAGTCATCTATCCCTGTAAAAGAGAGCGCGGGCTTGAGTGTCTTGGTTTAGTTTTTTTATTGTAACTTGAGGTCAGTCTTGGAACAATGTGTTACTGAAAGGAGGCCAAGTGATTCCAGAATAAAGATAGAGGACATCCTTCTATGTCAACATTTATCAATAATAGATGATTTTTATTTGCTGTCTAGCATGTGGAAGGTGTTAGGTACTGAAAATATGAGATGAAACTGTCTGGAATCAATTTTAGTAACTGGGCTGTTTTCGGTCTGTCAAGTCTGAGCAGATATTTTTATAAAGTCTTTGTTCTACTATAGAGAGAGAAGTTAAAGAGTCAAAACAGTAATGCTATGTTTCTGGACTCCCTTTTTTCGTTTGTCTGTCAGGTTTCCAATTGGTTCGCCAATGCCAGGAGGCGGCTGAAGAACACGGTGAGGCAGCCTGACCTAAGCTGGGCGCTTAGGATCAAACTCTATAACAAGTATGTTCAAGGCAACGCTGAGAGACTGAGCGTCAGCAGCGACGACAGCTGTTCAGATGGTACGACAACATTTCACTGCGCTATCTAATCTCTTTACACACAAATGTGTCACGTTCTAAATCACAAGGTGATGACATGAATTTTAGAATACCCTATAACCTATGGACAACGGACGGCAGTCAACATCTCCGTTACGAACCATTTGGGTGATTTGCGACAGAAAATCAGCAAATATTGAAGTAACAGTTGAGGTGAACAAAGTCAGTCCTTTAATCAGAGAAATTTTACATGAAAATGCAATGAAATATCTGTTGCTTGTATTGAATAATTACAAAAGAGCGAATGCGCCACTTATGGGTGTGAGTTGACGGGGGCGCTATCACGAGGAGTTCCTTACACCTTTAAATTGTTCATTGGGAAAATCAGTGGATTTTTGCCTACGAATTTGATAATCAATTTTTGCCGGCAACTATGAGCAGTGCCGTTTGGGCCCTTGTTTGTGTGTAATATAGGGCTGAGGGCGCGCCAGTGATTACAACAAAAGAGAGAGCGTTCACTGCTAGACTCAGGCTGGGTTGCTGAATCAATAATACCGTATTACGAAGTGTCGAGAGTTAGATTGTCTTGTGTTTTGTTAGATCCAGTTTGCCTCCGTCAGAGGTGAGTATATATTGTGATCCCTCGCTACTTCGTGCTTTAAACTTCGCTCCCTCAGTCCATCGCGTTTTTTAATGGAAAATAAATACAGATGAGCTGTCCCGAGCCGATCGCGTAGTCTCACTCTCCCTTCCGTCCCTTGCTGCCTCTCCCTGCTCTTTGTTGGTCAGGCAGTGTACTCCAGTTGCTTATTAAAATTAACGATGACTGACAGACAGTTAAGCTTTGATCTTGCCAGAGATGCTGTTAAGCCTTCAAAGCGCCGCATGCGTCAACATCGTTTAACTTGTTAAACAGTTGCTGTGGCAACTCATTCTGTGTAAGTGTGCAGCTTGAGCGGATTTGAGTGGACTCACTAACTGACACATTCAATAAAGACAAGCATTTTCAATTTTTTTTTTTAAATGGATTGGGCGTCTACATCTTACTATTTAAAAAAAATAGATATACAGTGGGGCAAATAAGTATTTAGTCAACCACTAATTGTGCAAGTTCTCCCACTTGAAAATATTAGAGAGGCCTGTAATTGTCAACATGGGTAAACCTCAACCTTGAGAGACAATGTGGAAAAAAAAAAACAGAAAATCACATTGTTTGATTTTTAAAGACTTTATTTGCAAATCATGGTGGAAAATAAGTATTTGGTCAATACCAAAAGTTCATCTCAATACTTTGTTATGTACCCATTGTTGGCAATAACGGAGGCCAAACGTTTTCTGTCACTCTTCACAAGCTTTTCACACACTGTTGCTGGTATTTTGGCCCATTCCTCCATGCAGATCTCCTCCAGAGCAGTGATGTTTTGGGGCTGTCGTTGGGCAACATGGACTTTCAACTCCTTCCACAGATTTTCTATGGGTTTGAGATCTGGAGACTGGCTAGGCCACTCCAGGACCTTGAAATGCTTTTTACGAAGCCACTCCTTTGTTGCCCTAGCTGTGTGTTTGGGATCATTGTCATGCTGAAAGACCCAGCCACGTCTTATCTTCAATGCCCTTGCTGATGGAAGGAGATTTTCACTCAAACTCTCTCAATACATGGCCCCATTCATTCTTTCCTTTACACAGATCAGTCATCCTGGTCCCTTTGCAGAAAAACAGCCCCAAAGCATGATGTTTCCACCCCCATGCTTCACAGTGGGTATGGTGTTCTTAGGATGCAATTCAGTATTTTTTCTCCTCCAAACACGAGAACCTGTGTTTCTACCAAAAAGTTCTATTTTGGTTTCATCTGACCATAACACATTCTCCCAGTCCTCTTCTGGATCATCCAAATGCTCTCTAGCGAACCGCAGACGGGCCTGGACGTGTACTTTCTTCAGCAGGGGGACACGTCTGGCAGTGCAGGATTTGAGTCCCTGGCGGCGCATTGTGTTACTGATAGTAGCCTTTGTTACTGTGGTCCCAGCTTGTAGGTCTTTCACTAGGTCCCCCCGTGTGGTTCTGGGATTTTTGCTCACCGTTCTTGTCATCATTTTGACGCCACGCGGTGAGATCTTGCATGGAGCCCCAAATCGAGGGAGATTATCATTGGTCTTGTATGTCTTCCATTTTCTAATAATTGCTCCCACGGTTGATTTCTTTACACCAAGCGTTTTACCTATTGCAGATTCAGTCTTCCCAGCCTAGTGCAGGTCTCCAATTTTGTCTCTGGTGTCCTTTGACAGCTCTTTGGTCTTGGCCATAGTGGAGTTTGGAGTGTGACTAACTGAGGTTGTGGACATGTGCCTTTTATACTGACAATGAGTTAAAACAGGTGCCATTAATACAGGTAACGAGTGGAGCCTCGTTAGACCTCGTTAGAAGAAGTTAAAACTCTTTGACAGCCAGAAATCTTGCTTGTTTGTATTTGTAGGTGACCAAATACTTATTTTCCACTCTAATTTGGAAATAAATTCTTTAAAAATCAAATAATGTGATTTTCATTTTTTTTCCCACATTCAGTCTGTCATGGTTGAGGTTTACCCATGTTGACAATTACAGGCCTCTCTAATCTTTTCAAGTAGGAGAACCTGCACAATTGGTGGTTGACTAAATACTTATTTGCCCCACTGTATATCAGTGCTTTGCCGACAAGAAAAAAAATGTCAATCAGCAGCACTTTTTTTAATTTGAATGAACAGGACTATTATCTGAATTGTGTAATGAGAAATTAATTATTTTTAGGTTTTATACTCATAACCTTTACAAAAAACTTTAACAAGTTTTATGTGCTTAAAACACTACAGTTGTAGATGAAAGATAAGTAAGGAAACTGTAATAAAATATTATTTTTGGAGGAAATAGTCATCCATTTTGTCTTCATTGTTACTTACAACATGCCTAAAACAACTTCAAGTGAAATTGTGAAGGTATTTGAAAAAGTGACTTATGTGAATAATCGTTTAATTAATCGTCCGATTAATCGATTATAAAATAATCATTAGTTGCAGCCCTATCACTAACCTACTAAAAAAGCAACAAAGATGCCAGCAAAACAAAAAACAAAACAAAAAAACAAAAAAGAAAAGTGTGTATGTGTCTCTGGGGTTAGGGCTGGTTGGGATGTGTCGGGGGCATTTTTCATTACGCGTAACCTCACAAGAATGGGTAGTTGCGCCCCTGCAAAAGAGTACTGGGTAAATCTTTCTGTGAGCCAGAATGGGAATGAATAATGTTACACAATAATATATTACTGTACCTCAACAAGCGTTAACACTAATCCTGTCGGCATGTGCTGCGCAACAATGATTCAAATATTTCAGTCTAGTATGCAGATCAGCACAAATAGATTAATCACAGAAACACCATGGCAACACGGGGTTGTCAGCCAGAAAATACTTTAATGTTGTTTTAGTTAAGTTAAGGCCAATGTGGTTATTTACAGCTAAGGCTTTAGCTGTTGTGTGGTGGCACGCATACAACACTCATCGAAGTTCCAGAACTTGGATCTTCATACTTGAGTGTTCTTTCTTTAATACTCCACTTACCTCACATTCCAAAACGTTAAATGAAGACTAGATTTCCCAAAGGTGTGAATGTGAGTGGTTGTTTGGACCATATTCCTATTAAATTAAATCTCTAAAAATGACTGCTGATAGAGTACCAAGCTATTTCAGTTCAGTGTATCCTTTGTAAAAGAATACATATTCTATCCTCTGGCTTAATCAAATCTAAGTGGCTTGAGTTTTCCAGTCTTGAATTGATCTGGTATGTTTGCATAATCCCAGTGTTGAACCAGACGTGAACTTTCTGCTTTCTTTATATCATATTATTTCTTATCCTGGATAGTAAAATCCAGCTTTTAGAACATGCAACACAGAAAGTTGTTCCAAGTACAGTATATAACATATACTGTATTATATGGCTAGTATGACCTAGCGGAGAGTCACTGAGGCTGGCGGGCTGTAACACGCTGTTATTACGACACCCTGCTGAGCCAACCTCTGTCGCCCAGTCTGCAATTGGGAATGACTAACTTTCTTTCAGCTATGTACTTACTGCAAACACATGCTGCTTCTCGAGGCAGGAACCGTCTCTTGCTAGCCACCGACAGGACCGAAAACATCGCGCGGGCGATAAATACATAAACAAAAAACATGCAAAATATACTCACATAGTGAGAGATTGAACAGAGAGGAAGAGCGTTGTGGTGCGAGTATTCTTTAATTACGTCTTTTGAGAGGCAGAGGTCGAGCGTGTGGCTGCAAAGGAATTTGCGCATGTTGTTTGCATTGTGTCCGCCACATGCCATTGTAACACCAGTGGCTCGCTATATCTCCCGGACTCTTCCCCCTGTCACATTATGGTTATGAAGTTTTCCGCAGTCTTATCCCACATTTGACCAATACACTGAAAGGCCCGCCATTATTTTTAAAGTCAATGCTTTTGCTCCAGAGGCTATTTATATGGGTAGGTGTGACCCCGCTGACCCGTTTGACCATTCTTCTCTGTGAACTCCTCCAGCTTGTTTTGTAACTACTCTTACACACCCAAAGAAAATGTTTTAGATATTTGAACGTTTATTTAGAGAGGTGCCAGACATGGATGTCGGCCATGTGATCATAATAGCAGATCGACATTGTTTGGATGGTTTTAGAATGGAAGTGGACTTTAAGAATCTTGCCATTGACTTATTGTTGCCAACTTGGTGACTTTCTCACTAAATCTGGCGACTTTTAAAAGCGTCTTGGCGACTTTGTACGTCAAAAGCGACAAGCGACCAATCTAGTGACTTTTTTTTACTGATTTTTGTAGAGGTCGACCGATATATCGGCCGGCCGATATATCGGCTTTTTTTTCAACATCGGCCATCGGCTGATTGACAAGAAAAAACAAGCTGATAAAAAAAAGATTTTGATCAGAAATCTGTGTATAGGCAACTGTAGCTGCTGCTGACTGACGGTAGGACCACGCAACGAGCCTGCAGCAGCTTGAAGCCAGGCTACTACATTGAAAATATTGTATCCTTAGACTGTAAATGTAACTAGTAGCTTTAGCATAGCATTCGCGTCAGCATTAGCATCCTCTAACTTTACCATCCTCTTCAACATCTCGTCGTGATTTCCTGGTGGGTTTATTTATTTGAAAATAAGGTACTGTATTTGCTAAGTGTGTATAATCATAAAATGAAGAGCTGTGTTCGTTGGTTTGGTAGCACAAGACCGAACTAATCCTTTAAGTCTCAGGTCATCATCACACGAATGAAGCATTTTTTTTTTTTTTTTTAATGGCCTTTCATAATCTATGTCTTTATTTTGTGTTTATTATGATGTTTATTTTGTCGTAACACATCTATTGCAATTTTTTAAATGTGTTTATATTTCTAAAATGTAGTTGAAGGTACGATGACACCAACATAGTGAGCTTCACCTCAACGACAGGTCCCTTCCACCTTCTCAGGACACCGAACAGGTCCCTTCCCCCTCCTTAGAACACAAATTCGGTCTGTTATTGCTTTTCTCAAAAGTTTCCACACATTTTCTAAACAACACATTTTCTAAACTACAGACACAATTCCTGCTTTACACTCAAATTGCAGTTCTAAAATGTTTTTTTCAAAACAATGTACAAATTTGAGCCATTTTTTTTTCTGTGGTTGTGTGGAGTATAAGACAAATTTGAACAAAGGAACTAGGCACATTGTAGCTAGCCTGGAACTCCAGACTCATCGCTGTTCCAGCGATAGAGTCTGGGACCCAGCTCCTTATTGGCCATTCGAGCCCGAACGAAATCTTCCGTGCAATCAGATCCGTTTATTTGCGTGACGTGTTCTTAACGAGCAACGTCACTCTTGCGCATCGGAAGTCATCTCCACAACAACACAGAAGGCGAACGGGAGAGCCGAGAATATGTTCCTATTTGCGGTAAATTCAGTTTTAAATCACCAAAAACACATTAAGTCGCTAAATCCAACAGTCTGTCTCGCACTAGCCATGTTGAATAAACTTCTTCATTCTCCTCGTATGTTTACGTCCCCACGCCAGTGTTCCTTGTCGGTTTACCAACGTCACGTCTGCCCGTCGTTGATTGGTCCACTCCGCTGAGTGTTTGCTGTGGCTTGCTGCTCCCTGGGAATTTGATCCGCTGAACAGTCGCCAGACTCTATAGCTGGAACAGCAGTAATTCTGGAGTTCCAGAGTCTTAGCTAATTCCTCAGGTAGAGCAGTTTATTCAACAAAGGAAGCTAATTGCCGTCAGTCGTCATCTTGGAATATGATCGCAAAAAGGCTCCGTTCAATCATTCATATGTATATCAAATAGTCCCAGCAAAACAAAACAATGACTTGATAACCTTTCAACAATTGCAGTATAGAGGAAAGAGGGTGTATTAGAGGTACATTTATGTGTTTTCTATAGTGTTTCATAGTTTTGGTTTGCTATGATAACCCTTGTTTGAATCATGTGCATCCATAAATACCAGGAAGAAAAGACAAACATGAACTGTGTCAGACTCTTACTTCAGTTTTACATTTGATACTGATTCATTGTTCTATTTTCTGCAGGCATCACAAACATACTGTTATAACGAATATGCTAGCATATACAGGCCCTACAAATATACTGTCAGAAATATTCTTCCAACAGTAAAATTGTAAAACAACACACATTATTAAAATATGCTAACCCCATAAATGTAGCTTGGCTTGAACTTAAACAAACTTTCACATGAATAGTTCAACCGTGGTGTGATTCCCTCCGTTTGGGCTGCATACCAACACATTGTATGTCTAGTGGTTGTACAGTGCCTTGCAAAAGTATTCGGCCCCCTTGAATCTTGCAACCTTTCGCCACATTTCAGGCTTCAAACATAAAGATATGAAATTTAATTTTTTTGTCAAGAATCAACAACAAGTGGGACACAATCGTGAAGTAGAACAACATTTATTGGATAATTTAAACTTTTTTAACAAATAAAAAACTGAAAAGTGGGGCGTGCAATATTATTCGGCCCCTTTACTTTCAGTGCAGCAAACTCATTCCAGAAGTTCAGTGAGGATCTCTGAATGATCCAATGTTGTCCTAAATGACCGATGATGATAAATAGAATCCACCTGTGTGTAATCAAGTCTCCGTATAAATGCACCTGCTCTGTGATAGTCTCAGGGTTCTGTTTAAAGTGCAGAGAGCATTATGAAAACCAAGGAACACACCAGGCAGGTCCGAGATACTGTTGTGGAGAAGTTTAAAGCCGGATTTGGATACAAAAAGATTTCCCAAGCTTTAAACATCTCAAGGAGCACTGTGCAAGCCATCATATTGAAATGGAAGGAGCATCAGACCACTGCAAATCTACCAAGACCCGGCCGTCCTTCCAAACTTTCTTCTCAAACAAGGAGAAAACTGATCAGAGATGCAGCCAAGAGGCCCATGATCACTCTGGATGAACTGCAGAGATCTACAGCTGAGGTGGGAGAGTCTGTCCATAGGACAACAATCAGTCGTACACTGCACAAATCTGGCCTTTATGGAAGAGTGGCAAGAAGAAAGCCATTTCTCAAAGATATCCATAAAAAGTCTCATTTAAAGTTTGCCACAAGCCACCTGGGAGACACACCAAACATGTGGAAGAAGGTGCTCTGGACAGATGAAACCAAAATTGAACTTTTTGGCCACAATGCAAAACGATATGTTTGGCGTAAAAGCAACACAGCTCATCACCCTGAACACACCATCCCCACTGTCAAACGTGGTGGTGGCAGCATCATGGTTTGGGCCTGCTTTTCTTCAGCAGGGACAGGGAAGATGGTTAAAATTGACGGGAAGATGGATGCAGCCAAATACAGGAACATTCTGGAAGAAAACCTGTTAGTATCTGCACAAGACCTGAGACTGGGACGGAGATTTATCTTCCAACAGGACAATGATCCAAAACATAAAGCCAAATCTACAATGGAATGGTTAAAAAATAAACGTATCCAGGCGTTAGAATGGCCAAGTCAAAGTCCAGACCTGAATCCAATCGAGAATCTGTGGAAAGAGCTGAAGACTGCTGTTCACAAACACTCTCCATCCAACCTCACTGAGCTCGAGCTGTTTTGCAAGGAAGAATGGGCAAGAATGTCAGTCTCTCGATGTGCAAAACTGATAGAAACATACCCCAAGCGACTTGCAGCTGTATTTGGAGCAAAAGGTGGCGCTACAAAGTATTAACGCAAGGGGGCCGAATAATATTGCACGCTCCACTTTTCAGTTTTGTATTTTTTAAAAAAGTTTAAATTATCCAATAAATTTTGTTCCACTTCACGATTGTGTCCCACTTGTTGTTGATTCTTGACAAATAATTAAAATTTTATATCTTTATGTTTGAAGCCTGAAATGTGGCGAAAGGTTGCAAGGTTCAAGGGGGCCGAATACTTTTGCAAAGGCACTGTATTTACGTATGAATGTTAGCTGTCTGTCGGAGAACGACTTGCTAATCCAAAAGCACTTGGTTCATTTTGGCCACCTCTGGGTTTTTCTGAAGGAGAGGCCTAATCGGCCATTGCTTGAGAATATTAAAACCCCTAGCAAAAAGTATGGAATCACCAGTCTCGAACGAGCACTTACTCGGACATTTTATCATGTAGAACAAACTCAGATAAAAAGCTTGAAAAAAAAAAATTAATTAGTTCAAAAGTGCAACTCTTTAGCATTCAGAAACACTAAAAGAAATGGATAAAAAAAAACATTGTGGTGGTCAGTAAATGTTACTTTCATAGAGCAAGTGCAGGAAAATATATATGGAATCACTCCATTCTGAGGGAAAAAAATATGGAATCATGAGGAACAAACAAAGAAATAACAATCAAAACTCATTTCTAGTATTTAGTAACACCACCTCTGGCTTTTATGACAGCTTGCAGTCTCTGAGGCATGGACTTGATGAGTATTCTTCATCAATTTGGTGCCAACTATCTTTGATTGCAGTTGCCAGATCATCCTTGCAGGTCGGAGCCTTGCTGTGGACCATTTTTTTCAATTTCCACCACAGGTTTTCAATAGGGTTGAGATCTGGGCTGTTTGCAGGCCATGACACTTGCCACGTTTACATGGAGCCAAATATTCCAATTACAATCGGAATATTTGTTCAAACCGAATAAATGTGTTCCATATAAACACCTCATTCGGAATGAACAGGCCCAAACCGATTAGAAGTAAAATTATATCATGTAAACAGGGAAGCGGAATGGTGTCTGGTTGTGTTCTTTCTGCACATGCTCCGTACTGACGTGGTGACGTCACTTGGTGACGTAAGTAACGTCACTTGCAACATGGCTTCCAAGCACAGCGCACCTAATTGGAGTCCGGCGGAAAGATTGTATTTATTTCAAACTTTAAAAGAATTGAATATAATTGCTCGCTTAGACGGGCGTAAAACAAGGAACAGTGAGAGGTTACACGAAGCCGGAATAGACCAGAGCGTTGACCAGATTAGAAACCGGTGGAAAACCGGCTACTACAAGGCAAAAGAGCAAAATAGCAGAAGCGGATACGACCCCACAAACACAAAAGTGGGTTAAAGTTAAAACAGCAGCACTCCGACGATCGATCTCCATGTTTTGCAACGTGACGCTTTGTTTTGATTAATCTGCGCATGTCAGACGGCAGTTGTCAAACGTCCTTTCGGAATAAAGGCAGTCACATGTAAACGCTGGATCGGAATAGATGAAGTGACATGTAAACAGCTGATCTGAAATTTCCATTCGGAATGATTTGAATCGGTATGAATAAAAATCAGCATGTAAACGTGGCTACTGACTGGATGAGTCTTTCTCCAAGGAATGCTTTAACAGTTTTAGCTCTGTGGCATGATGCATTGTCATCTTGGAAAATGACAAACATATTTTCAATTGAAGGGATAAGAAAGCTGTCTAAAATTTCAATGCCAACTTGTGCATTTATTGAAGATTTAACTACTGCCATATCCCCAGTGCCTTTGCCTGACATGCAGCCCCATATCATCAAGGACTGAGGGAATTTTGATGTTTTCTTCAGGCAGTCATCTTTGTAACTCTCACTGGAATGGCACCAAACAAAAATTCCAGCATCATCACCTTGTCAAGAGTCAAGAATCTGCATTGGACAAGGTGTCAAGAGTCAAGAATCTGCATTGTTTCTGAATGCTAAAGAGTTGCACGTTTGAACTAATTCATTATGTTTTAAGCTTTTTATCTGAGTTTGTTCTACATGATAAAATGTCTGAGTGAGTGCTCGTCCGAGACTGGTAATTCCACACTTTTTGCTAAGGTTTGTAGAATAGTTCAACCATGGTGTGATTCCCTCCGTTTGTGCAGCATATCAACCCAATGAATGTATAGTGGTTGTATTTACGTAAGAATGCTAGCTGTCTGTCGGACAACAACTTGCTAATTCAAAAGCACTTGGGTCATTTTGGCCACCTCTGGGTTTTTTCGGAGGAGAGGCCAAATCGGCCATTACTTGGGAATATTAGCGATATTTGTCTTAGGAAAGGGCGAATTGGCCTCCGCTGGGTTTTCTTGTGTTAAAAAAAATCCCATATCGGTCGACCTCTAGTTTTTTGCTCACTTTTTGCTTCTCCTACGACTTTATTCCTCTCTACTACAGCGTCCATTACAATTACATGCAAATTGCCAATAATGCAAATTCATACCTGTCAACCCGAGGCCGTTGGCAACTTACAAATAGCGACGTACGCCCTTACAAATTGGTGACTAATCTTACAACGTTGTATATGGCATGCAATATGAAACAAAAATAAAACTCAATTTTTAAAATAATATGAATTTATTGGTAATATTGTAACATATAACCCGGTGCAATCAAAGAATCAATATCTTCAGCTACATCATGATTACTATAATTTTAACAGTGACTTTTGTTATAATTGTATGTAGCACTTTTGGCAATTTCTATCATGTCTTGATGGTTGCACTTCATGGCACTTCAGCTCGCAATTCAGTTTGACTTGAAGGTAGTTCGTTAGTGTGTCCAATTATAAATTAAAAAGGTTAAATGATAAAATGAACTTACTGATGCAATCTTTGAGTCAGGGAACATTTCTTTTGCTAATTCTGAGAAGTGATCAGCAATAGTTGCTGGCAAATTGTGTTCGACAACAAATTGGCAGAATGAAATCTCCGCTTTCGTCACTTTTCATTCTGCAGACTTCATCTTTATGACCAGTGTTGTTGATCTTACTTTTAAAAAGTAATTAATTAGTTACAAATTACTTCTCCCAAAATTAATTGAGTTAGTAACTCAGTTACCTGAAGGTAAGAGTAATTAGTTACTTGTTTTTTTTTTTTTTTTCCATGTAAAAAAATAAATGAAACATACTAACCTTTTCTATGTTTGGAAATCGTTTAATGTTGTGAATCAACTGTTAAAGTTGTTAAAATTGCTACCGTTTTTGCATTAGTTCCCTTCCGTCTACTTTCGACATGTTAAAGTTTTAAAACTGTTTCATCATTTAAAGATGATTCAATGCAAGGTTTTGTCGATTTAGGAGTATTTTAGATAAAAAGCTACTTAAGTTCGCTAGGAAGGAACAGAGCCTTTCTGAGAAGTCTATTGCTTCAAAATGGTGGCTGTTTATTAATGCCGCCGTCTGTCATTTCGCATGTAGTTCTATAAACATTTGATATCTAGGCGTAGATTGTAGGCTGTCGGCTACAGTCAGGAAATATTGGAGCCACCTAGCCTACCATTGCGTTTGCTACAGCGTCACAACAAACACTCTTCTCTCTCAGTGTCTCTGACTTTTCTCGCGTCATTCAACCAACGTAGTAACGCATCGTAACGCACATTGTCTCGCTGCCGAAACGGTGACAAAATCCAAACGGAGAAAAAAACAACATAATGCACGAAAAACGTACAGATTTTGAACGTACGGCGTACACATTTAAAAATCTGTGCTCACTTGTACAAATTACGCCAAAACCGTACAACTTGGCAGGTATGCAAATTAGGTAACGACGTCATCTAGTGACTTCTAGCGAATCTTAGGACAGCCAATAACTATTTTGTAGTACTTTCCACACTGGGGAGTTAGCAGCACTGCACGGACTGCATATTGACTATAAAGCAACTACCTTCATTAACTCTAATTATAATTTGGCTTGGACTAAATTCAACCTTCCCAAACTACAAAACGATCTAGCACTTGATTTTCTGACTGATATCGGATTTTCTTCCTCATGGCCGCAATCTACTTCCCCCGCTTCTTTTATCAAGGGCCTCATTTAATCTGATGACCTTAGCAGCGCACAGTGCCACGGATAGTATTGTAAGCTTTCTGCAGAGGAAATCGAGGGGCAATGTGCTTTAAACGGAAAGGAAACAATCTCTCATCCATTATGGTTTGCTCTCACATTTCTCAGCAACTTTTATTCTCTTGAGTGGAATGCCAACGGAAATTAAACATTAGTTCATTTTTACTGAGCTTTTCATCATGTTTCTGCACCGCACATGTGTGCATACAGACTGTCTTTAGCCATTAAAAAGACTACTTATTAAATGTTAAAATAACTTATTGGTCACCTTGATGCCACCAGAAAGTAGCATTCAAAGTCATAAATAACGGACAAATTATGGTAATAACTATGACTTCAAACACATGTCTTTTGACATCATAGTGGTATTAATCTAACTATATGTAAATATATTTGTGACTCATATTTTCTATTTAATTCATTGCACTTTGCTGCTTTAGTTTTACGTCAATACTAAGCGTTTTTGTATGATTCTTCTATGTATCAGATGGAGACAACCCTCAGAGGACCCAGAGCGGCGCCGTAGAGCTCACTAAGCCTATGTACCAGAGTGTCATCAAGAAAGAAGGCTCTGCCATGATGGGCATGGCCATGGGGATGGGAACGGGGATACGCTCGGCCACCGAAGCCGCCTCGCTGGCAGACGACTACGTATCCCCGCCGAAATACAAGAGTAGTTTGTTGCATCGCTATCTTAACGACTCACTGCGCCACGTCATGGTGGCCAACGCCGTCATGGACGCTCGCAAGAGGAACCACTCGGGCTCCTTCAGTTCCAACGAGTACGACGATGATCTGCTCTCGCCGACCTCCTCAGAGGCTGAGGCAAACTTTGTTTATCGGGCTGGTAAGGAGCCACATTTCTTGCATTCTTTCTCCATTTTTCACTCTGCGTCCCCTCCATCCACACACTTTTGTTTTACTTTTTGCAGCTGTTGTGTAATTCCCAAGCCTGTTAATCACACTCACATCCCATCTCCCTTGTTTTATTTGATACGCCACTTGTGTCAAGGAATGTGATTTTCTTAATGCAGTTATGAATCCCAGTAGCACACATGTTTGCACAATGGAACACACGCTCAGAGCAGACAAGGAATTCCCTCCAGCCAGTTCCTCTAACCAAGCGCTACAAGCCAGACACAACAAGCCTGTATGGAACATGCTCTCCCCTAAGACTACTGTTTGGCCCGCTTTTCATTATTTCCACAAGGTCCTGTGGAGAGAGTAGGCAAACACACTTCCTCAAGTCAAGTCATGTACAGTATATTTATATAGCACGTAATAACAACAATGTCTCAAAGGGCATACAGGCCCACAGTTGACTAAAATGACAACATCCCCAGATTTAAACTAGAGGTCAACCGATATATGGGCAATGCAAAATTGCACTTTCAATAAATAAATACGTTTAAAAATAAATTTAAAATACTTGAGTTTAGCCTCAAACAATATTTTTTTAAAAATGAGGATCTAAGTATAAAAAAAGAACAATTAGCTAAGTTGTATCACAAAAAATATATATTCCTACAAAAAATGCTAAATATCCCTCTAAACTAAATTACGAATGTATAAACAATCATATTAGCTCAAACAAAAACTAACCTTATGTTGGTCTTAACAGGGAGCAGCTGGATCCAGCCATTGTTTGATGAGTTATGTCATATTAACTGTTGCCACTAGAGGGCAGTGTATCCAGCCAAATGAATAAAACTAAATGCAAACACTTTCAAAACCAATTATTACAATGTCACTCAAATGAAATGAATCCTCAAAGCAGCAAAGATTGGATTTCAAGTTTTTTCTAATCGAATTGTTAAGTTAATTGATTAATCATTGCAGCAATACCTCATTGACTTCACAAACTGTTGACGAGACAGGGGGCTCGGGGCCGATCTGTAGGGGGCCTATTTTAAAAAACTTAAATTTCAAATATTTTCAAAACCAAAGCCGCTAGCGACCTAAAACCAAAACAGGCACCTCTGTAAGGCATCTATGAGTCTCCATGAGCAGCAACATAAAAAATTCAAAGTTTTTCCCTAATAAAGTCCTGATTAGATATTTTTCTAGAAGTATAACAAAACTTTAATGGCTATAAAATTCTCGAATTTTACGCTTGATGCACACAAATCAGCAAATGCAGAGATAATCACCTATATTTTCAGGATCAATAGCAATATTTAACATCATATACACTACCGTTCAAAAGTTTGGGATCGCTTTGACCCCAAACTTTTGAACTGGATTGTACATAATGACATATCCCATATGACACACGACGGTAACAGTGTAAGTTTTTACCCTAAATAGCAACTTAATTTAGTGCAAATTTTCAACAGCTAATAAATCACTCAATTTTCACATCAGAACCTTAATACTTGAGGAAAGCATGCAGAATCATCTTAATTTTACTCAACAAAAGCAAAATTTGGCATTTATCTACTGTCATTTCTGGACTATAAGGCGCACCTGACTATAAGCCGCCATCCACCAAATTTGACACGAAAACAGCATTTGTTTAAAGATAAGCCGCAGCTGTCCTCACTGTATTATGGGATATTTACACCAAAAGAGATTAACCGGTAACACTTTATTTGACAGCAGCATCATAAGACTGTCATAAGACCAAATGAACCACCATGACGCTTCATTGCTTCAAGAAGCTTCATTTGGCCATCACTACCCTCGGGGGAAACAGTAGTCAACTGTGCCACCTCTGCTGCCACCTGCTGACAATACTGTTGTCATCCAACATGTTGTCATCCAAAATGCCCCCTAGCATGCATTGTTGCAATCAAAATTCATGTTCCGTGCTAATTATTTCTTCAGTTACTCTTCTAGTTGTTTCATTAATTGGTATTTGGTAACACCTTATGTGCCAGTGGTGCCATAAAACTGTCATAAGACCATCATAATTATGGCATGACACTGCCATGAGCATTAATAAATGCTTATGAGAGATGTCATTTTGTGTCGTCTGTCAAATTCTCTCACTTTTGAACAGATGTAAAAGAGCCGAGCTGGACACAAATAGAGTGTTTGCGACCTAATATGCCGGATGATACGTAATGACATTCATTCATTCATCAATGCCCATGATAGTGTCATAATTTTTATAGTCTTATGGCAGTTTTATGACGCTGCTGTCAAATAAAGTTTTACCTATTAACCCAAGAAAATCAATACATAAGCCGCACTGGACTAAAAGCCGCAGGATTCAAAATGAGGGAAAAAAGTAACGGTTTATAGTCCGAAAATGACAGTACATAAAATCACAACTTGTTTAGGTTGAATTCCGCTATTGTGTAGAGATCCAACATGGCGGCCGTCACAAAACAAAGAGCTTTTTAAGTTGAAAATTCTTATAAATGAAATTTCTATAGAAATGAATGCAAAACAGTCTAGATTCATGGTTAAAAGCAAAAAAAATGTGCAGTTACCGTTCTTTTTACGTAAATATTTCAAGCAATAGTTAGAGTATTGTGTAATCCAACATGGCGGACGTCATTACACAAACAGCTTTTTAAGTTGAAAATTTTTGTAAATAAATGCTTAAATCGCAGAATTTCTATAGTTATGAACGTAAAACACCCTTGGTAAAAACAGGCAATTATCATTCATTATACGTAAAAGTTTCAAGCTAAAGTTAGGCTAATTTTATTTCCATTCATTTAATTGTATTCACAACATTTCAAAGTGGTGCGAAAAATATAATAATTACCTTGAATCCTCGACCAAATCACTCTTGAGACACTCCTGCCTGCTTGTATGCAGTAAAACATCCGTCCTTTTTCCACTTAAATCTGGCATTAGAACACAGCGTGTGTTTGAGTTTATCACAGTGAAAGCCAACTCTACTTCTAACTGGGTCCGGCCCCCTACAGGAAGGTGTGGCACAATGTCTGTGAGAGCTGCCTTGTCAACTGATGGTGGAGTCTATGCTTGCATCGCAAAAGTTCGCTAGCTTAAATCCTATAAAATGCTTTTTTTCCTTTTCTTTTCTTTACAACGCTCTTAATAAGTCGTTGAAATGCATATTCCTACAAAAAAAACTGCTAAATATACCTCTATAGTAAATTACGAATGTATAAACAATCATATTAGCTCAAACAAAAACTAACCTTATGTTCGTCTTAACGGGGAGCAGGCTGGATCCAGCCGTTAGATGAGTTATGTCATATTCACCGTTGCTACTAGAGGACAGTGTATCCAGCCAAATGAATAAAACTAAATGCAAACACTTTTAAAAACAACCATTAGAACGCCACTCTACTTAAACGAATCCTCAAAGCAGCAAAATTTGATTCAAAGGTTTTTTCTAATCGAATTACTCAAGTTAATCAATTTATCATTGCAGCACTATTGACTCGCAACAAGTCCAATGTGTGGTCTTGTCTTTTGTCCGAAGTCAGCTGGTGAGGTTCAGTTCACCACAACTGTGAACAGTGGAATAGAATATGTGGATGGATGTTATAGAGCTTTCTAAAAAGCCAAAAAAAAATTAAAGAAAACTGTTGTGTTATTCTACACTAAATATGAGTAGCATAAATATTTTATCTTCCAGTAGTTTTATGAGTGTTCTATAAAATATTGTAATTCAATTGAAAACAATCAATCTACCAAGAAAAATCTTTAAATTGCCTGGTTTGTTATTTCATTGGGAAAAGGAAGAATCAAGAAAGGTACCAAAAACCAAAATCCTCTCATTTTATAATTCATCCATGTGTTATTTACGTCACTTTACAATCTTTAGATTCACGAGGAAAGATATGTAATAACTGTAAATGATAATGTGATAATGTGTGTTTATTCCTAAACAGTCATCGAAGGCATAGTTTAGTTCCCAGAAAACTTTTGTTTTGCAGTGAAAGAGTTCCTCCCATATTTTAAAACATGTTATGCTATTTATTGTATTTGAGCACCCTATATTGTTCATAGGTGTGAATTTGAGTGTGCATGGTTGATTTGTCCAGTGTTTACACTAACTTTCACGCAATGGCAACTGGGATCAATTCCATCGGCGACATTAAACCTGAATTAAAAATGGACGGGTTAGAAACTACTCTAATGTAACACTGCACATTTGACAGTACAACTAAACACTGTCAACATTAACTATATACTCAAACATATTGCATTCGAAATATTCAAAGATGTTTTACATTGCAGTTCATTTAATACTAAAAGGCCACATCTGTGCTAGTTCTTCAAACATTGATCCTTTTTTAAATTCTGTCTTCGGAACCGATAGTATTTTTCAGTTATATTGTGGTTAACCTGGACACGTTCTGCTGCAGTGAGCGGATCTTTAGCAGCTTGTTTTGTTCAAAGTTCCTCACACAGACAAATGTGGTTCTTATTATGGGCTGTCTACGGAGCGTGTGTGTATTTGTTGCGAAAAATGGTAGAAATTCTTTTAGATTGAATGATTGGGAGGAAAAAAGCAATGAAGATGAAGCGTGACATGATTTCAAATGGAGGAAACCATCAAGGACTAAGTCACGTTTGGATGTTCCTAATAGTGGCTACAGTACATAATATTGTTCAATGTGAAACTGTACTGTATTTTGGTGATGGCAAAATTGCTAGGTAATGATTGGAAAGTCTACTATAATCTTATCAGCCTTTTTAGGGAAATGTCATTTTAAAGGGACATACAGTATGAACTAGGGATGTCCTTATCGCATATTTTTTCACCCGAGTCCGATCCATGTGATTTTAGAACCTGCTGATTTCTAGTCCCGATCCGAGACCGAAAGAAAAAAAAAAAGTCTTTTTCAGGTTACGCCTTCAATAACAACAATTCAAAGTTTATAACTAGCGGCATCAAATCATCAAAGACAATCACATAAACTCGCCCCAAGTATATCGACCACAATTGAAAACGCACAATAAACAGTACAAAAGGTGTCATATACAGGTGTTGCCTTTGTGCATGCTTCACAAGCAACAAATGTGCGCGCAGGTTTTCTTTCTTCTCTCTTTCACTCACTCGGCTGTGCGACTTCTTCGTGTGTACGCGTGTGCTGTTCTTCGTGTGCGTAAATACGTTCTTCTTTGTGTGTATACAGTATGTGCCCTTACTCGTGTGTGGAAGTCCTACCTGCTCTATTGCTTCCTGCGCCGAAATCAAAGTATGCATCACAAAACAAAAGTTAAAATTATTAAAAAAAAAAAAAAAACACTGGAGACAAAATAGCGAACGAGAATCCGGCATCGTAAAGTCGAAATCATGTAACACAGGGACTGCATTTCAAATTAACATTGACGGACGAGCACATATTGTAGCGTCTACAACCCAAGTCCGGTCCTCGAGAGCTCCTGCAGCGCTTGCTGATGAGCTGATCATTTGATTCAGGTGTGTTAAAGGAGGGAGACATGGAAAATAAGCTGGATAGGGGCTCTCGAGGACCGGACTTGGGCACCACTGGTCTACAAGGACAACGCCAACACGCACAGCAGGAAAACAGTACATTATTTTCAATTCATTACAGTCACCTGGACACCACGAACTGTATGTAAAAAAAAAAAAAAAGTTTTCCCAGAGTTTAAGAGGACACTTGCCGTTAGCATTAGCCTCATGCTAATGTGTAAGCAAATGCTATGCTAACGCTTTGAGTTATATTTATCGTGTGATGATCACTCAGCACAGACCTTTAAAGTCTAAGCAACATTGCATATTCTCTCCGGCCAAGATAAGAAAACATTTTATACCATGTGTGCGTGTGTGCAAGCCTCAAGAGAAGAGGACACCGGTGAGTTGGGAGCGGGGGTTGTCACATGTATGACACAACTAGACACTGCAGGCTAACTACACATAAAAATGTCACACTTTGTGAACATGTGACGGAAACTACAGTGATCCGTCGCTACCTCGCGCTTCAAACTTAGCGCCCTCAGTTCATCGCGGATATTTCTGTCCCAAGCCGATCGCATAGTCTCACTCTCCCTCCCTCCCTCCCTGCTCTTTTTTCGTTAGAGCTTGAACTGTTGCCTTTTAAAGTAAACAATGATTGACAGACGGTTAAGCTTTGATCTTGCCAGAGACTCGACCTTCAAAGCACCGCATGCGTCAATCATTGTTTAACTTGTTAAACAGTTGGTCTGGCAACTCATTGTGCGTAAGTGAGCAGCTGGAGCGGACACGCAATGAAACATTTAATAAAGACAAGTATATATATATATTTTAAAACTTTTTTTAAATGGATTGGCCGTCTGCTTTTTTTCTTGTTTAAAAATAATTCTCTGGGAAAGTAACATGTTTAAAACTTCATAATTATTACATTTGAAGTGCTTAAAACCATTTACCTGTATTAAAATATATAAATAGATAAAAAATTTTAAAAATTATACTTTGGGGGGAAAGGTGAAAAACACACGTCTTCTATGTATCTCCTTCAAATGATAAATCTGAATTAATAAATACATTGAACACAAAAAAATTTTGGGAGAGGGCGCTATTTCACGGTTTTTCACTTATCGCGGCGGGTTCTGGTCCCCATTAACTGCGAAAAACGAGGGATCACTGTATTGCACATATTCGTCTCGTTCTCATCTCGTCAGACAAAACCTGCTATTAGTCGTGTCATGTTTTAGTCTCCCAAAACACGTTTTTAGCTGGTTATCGTCTCATTAAAAAAATTGTGCATTGAAAAAATATTTTGTTATAGTATTCGTTGACGAAAAAAACACTGACACTCAGCAACATTTCATAATAGTTGACGAACTGACTGAACAATTTTTACTTCTAAACACACACTTACTGTATGTATACCAAAGTCTTGGCAATCCATTCCCCAATTTACACAAAAAGACATCAAAAAGGAAAAATCCATGCACAGTTAAACCTTTGAGGCCCTAAACTAAGTTGTGTGATATCTTATGACAATTTTTCAAAATTTCGTTTGTGGTGTTTCTCACTACAATTTGAAATTCTACCACGTTCACGTTACTTTTTTTTAACCATCAGTCAAATCAATAAACCTACTTTTCTTGGCAATTTGTCATACATTTTCAGTCTGCAAAGTACACAAAATACTGGTCTTTTGAAGAATTCCCTCCGATGGATTAGTTGTGACTGGTCAAGGCAGAAGTGGCACCTCTGGCAACCGTCACGCCATTGGCAAAAAAAAAAAAAAAAAATCCATTAATGGTGTTGTGAGCCCACAGTGTTATCTCTGACTACAGAGGGCAGTCAGACGTGGCAGAAGATGGAGGGTGTAGATTTACCCAATGGAAAACTAAACTTCTGCTGGCTTAAAATGACTCACTCACACACACCATTCACAAGCTGCACACACAACGTCCAGTACAAACACACACCTACAGTCCAAAGCCTTTGGGGAATTTCATTGAAGGCAAGGAACAGTAGAATTCCATCGCACATGCCAGGGGTTCATGCCAAATGACCCTTTAATGGGATATTAAATGGCAGGAATCTGGCTGAATGTTTTTCTTCTTGCTCGGTACTAGATTTCGCCCCGTCCGGTATCATATAGATCATTATTCGCTAAATAAGTCCCAACCTTCTTGCCAGCGGAGACTGAGTGATCTCGGTCAGACACATTACACAAGGCTGACAGAGGCATATTGGACTAGAATTTCTACTTTATGGACTCAGGTTGATGAATACAGTAGCCAGATGGTGAATGTAGTGTAAGTGACTCCATTGATGTGGAAAAGCACCGAATGCCTAAAGGAAGTTAGTGGCCGCAGGCTGGTTTCTCATTTAATTATCAGGGGCAATACTTGTTTTGTGGTGAAATTTTGATTAAATATGGGTTAGATTGAGTTCAAAACTTAAAATGGTTGTACAATAGAATTGGATGAATCCAGTTTAACCTCAACTAATGCTGAGGGGCTTTGCTCTGTTTCTAATCAAGTTCTGAATTATTGTTTGACTTTTAGTTTTCAATTTCCTTAAGAGTTGTTTCAGCGTCAAACCGTTTGAGTTCGTGAGACCCACTATGATTTAAAACAATACATCACTGAAAGTGCCCTGTGACTGACTGGTAATCAATCCCAAAGTCAAGTGGGATTAGCGCCAGCTCATTCATGTCCCTGAAGAGAATATGCAAAATAAAAGAAAGAATAATTTTAAAAAACGGATGGATAGACACTTGCCAAGACTGCTGTTTTTTGTGGACTAAATCTGACTTCTTGAGAGTTAAGGTTGTGGCCAGTTACTCGACTTCAAAATCCTCATGTACAAATCGGAAATACAGTATGCCTTTCCCATGAGCCCACTCATTATGTGCCCTCTTGCCACCAAAATGTAGTCTGCAGTGAAAAAACAAAACAAAACAAAAAAAATAAAACGAACAAGAAAAAAAACTACTTTGTACTTCAGGGAGTGGCAGATCCAACAGTGGGAACGACTGAAAGTTGGCAGAGTTGTTGTATGACCCTCTTTCTAACCGTCACTCCTGCAGAGAAGTCGACTGACCAAGGCAGACATTGTTTATACGAAACTCATACCGAGCCCTCTCAAACTGATCATTTTTAAATCATCAACTTGACACGCCTAAAATCAGGTCATCACATTCACAGCACAGATGTCTGCTGCCCTAGTCTGTGAAGGAAACGGTTTTCATTCCATAGTGAGCGTCGTCTACAACAATAGGCTGAGATTAAGGAGAAAAGGAACTTTTATGAAAATGTAGTATTTCCTGTCAAATATGACTATTCTAACTGATGTAATATGATGCATAAAGTAGAGTTGAACCTCGACATACAATGGCATCGACATACAGTATTATCTTTCCGACATCTGATGTAAAATTGGACTTGTCATGTCTCGACATATGACAACATGCTCGATATATGACGATTTATGACAGCATCACAATTTCATTGTTTTCCAGCAAGAAGGAAGCAAGGTGGATTTTCCTGTGAGAGAAATCAACGTTTCCTTCTAGTGCAGGTGGTGAAAAAAGGAAAAAGATTATGCTTACCATTGAAATTAAGATGGGAATGATAGAAAAATAGTGGCTCGACAAAAGGGCCGGAATATGTCTACGATCTCGACATTCCTCCTCTGACCATCAATCATTTATTTCAAGAATTTGTGCAACACAACACGGCTACTGTCTGCCGTAGCCGACGCCAACAACAACAACAGACAAGTGAAAGTAAAAACTCTTCCGCATCTTTCTCACTCTTCCATCAGTCACATGGTACGTTCAGGAACAGCATGCAAAACACAACCGCCACATTAGAACCCTTATTCGCTACATTATTATTATTACAGTAGTTTCCATACTATATAGTGGACCTAAAAGCCGTCAATTTTCTCAAAAGCAGACGGTACGCCTTATAATCTGATGCACTTTATACAGTATATGGATTAATATTGGTTCAACATGGCATGACATGCCCTTTAGTGCAGCTCCATCTAGTGGATGCATAACACAACCCCAACCACTACTACTACTACTACTACTGCGCCTTAAATTGCGGTGTGGCTTAAATGTGAAAAACTTTCATTCATTGAAGGTACGGTAGGTGGGTCCCAAACTTTTCCCTTATAGTTTGGCTCCCGGGGCGTGGGTCCCTCTTCATCTGGGCTGCCAGTTGCGGGGGTATGGTCTGAGGGGTCGGGGCTCCGGTCCTGTGTTGCCCTGCGGAGGCTTCTCAACGCTCTTCTGCTTCTGACTTCCCCTCTCTTTTCTGCCCGGGTATCCTCCTTGGGCTCCGTTCCGGGTCGCTGGCTGAGTGCCGGTGGGTCGGCGGGGTGTCGCCTACTCTGGGGGGGACCCTTTCCTGTCTCTGGCCTAGTGGGCTGTGGCGGTCCTACAGTGGTGGGGGCGGGCATAGGGGGCGGTGGCATGTCCCCTCATCAATTCACTGAAGGCTGGTGAATGGGGGCGCAGATGGTCTGGGGGACCACCCCGGGACCCGAGGGGATGACGGCAGCTCCCTTGCTGGAGCTGCGAGAGGAGGGCTCCAATGAGCTGGGTCACCCCCCGATTGGCATAGGAGGGGCCGTGGCCCTGGGCAGCACCCGCGCAAGCATTTCCACTTGTCTGCAGGACTATCATACATCTGATGGGATTCACGCATGACTGGGTGCAATAAGACACACTCAAGTAGAGAACATATTGGTGCCAGGATTACCGATCAGGCAGCATAGAATAGGATTTCAACACATCCACACTATGAGTCATTCACATAATACTGGGTTCTACACCTCACATTGCTGATTTGTGTACGCTCCACCCCACCTAATCACACCTCTTTCTGAGCCGCTCCTTTTTCTCGTCGTTCATCATGACCCCATCTCCCCCCCCCCCCCCCCCCCCCCGCACATTTTCAAACGGAAATACCAATTAGCTAACGAGGACACAATTATATGCATAGTTAGTGTAGGCGTTGAATGTACTTCTTCTTCTTGTTTTTTTTTTCATCTCTATTGTCTCTCTCTTCTTTTCTATTTTCCTTCCTGTCCCCCCATAACCCTTTCCTACTTGCTGCATTCTCCTAATAAATGAAACACAATGAATAATCACAACGGGAGTATATTATACTCTCATGTGATACATTAAAACTGTTCTGACCAATAGGACACTCAGATTCCCATTCTCTGTGTCAAGCAGCTGAACAAGACAGGTTAACAAAATAAATAAATAAATAAATAAATAAATAAATAAAAGAAGGTACGCCTAATAATGCAGTGTGCCGTGTAGTGTGGTAAATACGGTATATTTAATACTGTTACAATATGTATTTATAATGGTGTTTTATGTTTAATTGCTATTAATAATTGTACCTACAGTGTTTATGAAGCATTTAGCGTATGTTTTTGGGCTGTGAAACAAATTAATCGAATTATAATGTATCTTATGGGAAAATCCTGCTTGACATACGACCATTTCGACTTGCAAAGCAAGTCCTGGAACGAATTAAATTTATATTTAGAGGTATCTCTACTGTGAACAACAAACTCAAAATCAAATCCAACAAACACTAATGCACTTAGCGTAGGCAATGTAAACAGGTTACAAAAACTATAGTAAACAGAAAGGCTGACAAGAACAAGATGGGAAAACACAGTGGAACTGAGCCCTGACAATTCAATATTCTGAAAATTGTGGTCACCCTCAGATGCTGATTACTGATCACCAAGAGGTGTATCACTGAAGCACAAGCCTAGCTCTCCAAGCATTACAAAAACTAAAATAAAAATCGTAAAAACCTGAAATACACACTCCATTCCCAAAGCAACAATTTTCAGTTGACCAGTCAGCAGACAACAATTAGTGTTGCTTCAGCCTAAAACCATGTCTGCAAATAAATGCCTCTCGACTCGAACAGACACCTTCTTCAAATAAACTCTTAGTACTCGTTGCAATAGAGTAAATAAACACACCCCCATTAACTATCTGACCAAACTCAGTAATGCTCAAACTCATTTCAACTCATTTGTACCTGCTGTGCTGAAAAACCTGTGGTGACAGTCGCATCTGTTCATCAAGTGAACCAAGCATCCTTGTTGTGATTGAGTCATTGTGGTGCAATTGTTTATACATGAAGCTTTTGTGTTGATCATTTTTTGTATAACTTTTTGTGCTGTCAGGCTCCATGACATAAATTATAATCTTCTTCATCATGGTAATGATAGTCTGTTGTTTGTCCATGGTGTCCGTGCAGACGTCTGGATTGCCACACACACAGAGGACACTAGCTTTGACAATTTACTTGTCTTCTCCTGGCTGATTTACTGGAGCACTGATTACACTGTTTACTGGTACAAGTAAACACAGTGACAAATTGGCAGTGTTTAAGCATCGGAAATAAGCTTGTTTCTTCATCTTCCTCCGACTAATTCCTCACTTTTGCTTCTTAAAGCCTGCTTGACGGCCGTCAGTGTGACAACTGCCAGACACACACGGCAAAAAAACACTAAAGTGTATATGAAAGTCATTTAAATGCAGTGGCTCAGTAACTGTCAGACAGCACATGCCTTCAGAGTTGTCATCTCATTTGCACCATGTTTAATGTCTTTAAATGAGAGTTACTGACTGATTCACAGTGGCAGCATGAGTGTGTTAAACAGAAATGGCTACAAAGACAAATAATAAAGCGTAGCTTGCATTATGCTGGTGATAGGCCGCTCTTGATAATGTTAAACATACAGATCATTAGCAAATTGTGAAATTGCGCCAGCCCGAAGGCATCACTGTTTCCCCGGTGTCGCACCTCCTAATCAAGAACGTGGATTGGTTTCAGATCAGAAACCGCATAAGGGGATGTCCAGTGGTGGATGAAGTGCTCACATTTGTTACGTAAGTAAAAGTACATATGAGGGCAAAAAATTACTTCTATAAAAGTATAAGTATTTAAGAAAAAAAATGCTCAAGTAAAAGTGCAAAAGTACTTGCTTCAAAATTTACAAGTAAAAATAAAAGTATTTTTTTTCCCGATGCCAAAATGTGCTATATAAGCACATTTGTAGCACATCTGCAGATGAGTTGTGTTTTCTCTGAAATCAGCAAGGAAGAATATATTAGCATTACAAATCACACTGCAAGTAATTCATTGCATTTATTACATGCAACTTCAATAGAGGTGATATTAGTGTAGTGTGCATTGTATACTGCAAAGGTGGAGTTGTAATTTTTAAATATTTATTATATTTATTGATTACTGTAATTTTCGGACTATAAGCCACTACTTTTTTCCCTCATTTTGAATCATGTGGCTTATAGTAGGTAACATTTTATTTGACAGCGACTGTCATGCAGGCCCGACACGATAACAAACTTTAGTAGGCGATATATTGTCTTATATATTATTATCAATATACGATATTATTGTAAAATCGCAGCCGGGAGATCTCACTTTTGAATAGGACTAAAAGATGGGAGCTGGACATAAATGGAGGTAATGAAAAAAATTTCCGGATGACACTTAATGACATCTGTCATAAGCATTCATTAATGCCCATGACAGTGTCATGTCATAATTGTGACGGTCTAATGACAGTCTTATGACATCGCTGTCAAATTAAGTGTTTATAGCTTTTAGTGTAAATATCCCATAATACAGTGAGGATAGCTGCTCTTATAATCCGGTGGGGTTTATCTATAAACAAATGCTGTTTTCGTGTCAAATTCGTTGGGTGGTGGCTTACAGGCCAAAAAATTACGGTAAAGTGTTGCTGCCTTTAGTGCTTTATGGTATGGTTGCACGGTGCTCATTGATTACGCCATATGTATGAAAATAAAACTGAATTCACGTCAGTGTTGTTTTTGACAGCCCTTTTAAATTTCTTCCTGATCTTAGTCCTCTTAATGATATTAGTTATTAGTCTTAATCATACTTTAGTCATCTCAAAATATGTCTTCGTCTAGTTTTTGTTGACGAAAACTCAGGACTAATATGTCTAGTTTTAGCCGACGTTTACAAAAATGTTTTGTCTGTATAATTAAAAAAAAAATCAAAAAATAAATAAAGAAATCAAGGTTTCCATCTATTTCGAATGAACTTTGACAGACGAGCACATATTGTAGTGTCTACAACAGGGGTCGGGAACGTGTGGCTCGTGAGCCAGATCTGGCTCTTTTGACGGCTGCATCTGGCTCGCAGACAAATCTTTGAATATTAAAACAACAACAAAAAAAGTTTCATTATACTCCTTTGCACATTGCGCGAAACGGCGACGGTCACCGGTGATTAGAAAGCCGGTTCGCAGTAATTTTAGTAGGAAAGTGGCCAAGATACTTGTCGTTGTGTCTATCTATTTATCTATCAATCAATCGCATTGGTAACGCAGATGAGGCAGAGACACTGTTCAAGTGAGGTCGCCGTATTTTGCTGTCGAAAATAGTGGCCGATGTGCGCATGTGCGTGAAGTAAACTTCCTTCGTTTTAAGTTTTGTTTTACATGTTTGTCAGCTCATTTTGAGAAGATGGAAAAAAAAGAAAAAAGACGAGGAGTATCGTACTTTTTAGCAGGAATGGACAGTGGAATTTGTCTTTGTGAGAGAGCAGGTTCTGCGGTGTGTCTAATATGCAATGATAAAATTGCATCTATGAAAAGGTCAAACATAAAGCGGCACTTCGACACCCGCCATACCACATTTGCATCAAAATCTCCTGGACAACAGGAAGAAAGCATGTCAAGAGCTACTATCAAGAGTGCAAGCTAGTCAGCAGCAACTCTGTGTTTGGACCCAACAAGGTGACTAATTTGGCTAGCTTTGCTGGCGCTTTAGCAATTTTGAGGAACGGAAAGCCATTCACAGATGGGGAGTATGCCAACTCATTCATGCTTGATGTTGCCAACGAACGTTTTGACGACTTTTCGGATCAAGACAAGATAATTATACCGATAAAAGACATGCCTCGTTCGGCAAGAACTGTTCACGATCGTACCATCATGATGTAAAATGAAATCAAGGCAACGCAAGTGAACGACACAAAATGCAGCTCTGTTTTTTTCTCTTGCTTTGGATAAGTCAACAGTCATAAGCAATTTATCCCAGTTCACTGTGATTGCAAAGTATGCTGTCGGTGACACACTACATGAGGAAAGTCTTGCAGTTTTGACTATGCAAGGGACAACAAGAGTGGAGGATTTATTCAAGAGTGGAGGATTTATTCAAGTCCTTCACTGAGTTCGCTAAAGAAAAACATCTACCAATGGATAAACTTGTTTCCGTGTACGCTGATGGTGCTCCTTGCGTGGTGGGGAAAAACAGGATTAGTGGCGGTTCTTCGTGAACATTAAAAGAGACGCATCCTAAGTTTCTCAATGCCTGCATGATGCTTTACCCCACCACATATCAACCAGACTACAAAGCCATCAGCAAAACCATGCAGCACCAGAGGTCGCATTAATGGTCAGAAATACTCATCATTGATTAGCAACAGCATAACAAAGTTATTAAAAAGAATTCAGAGACTTATTGTACTTTAAAACTGTTGACATTACATCAAATGCACACATAACTTGTATTTCTAGTTTTAAACATATTGTATTGCTCTCACGAAATTACATTTAAAAATACAGTGCTGCTCGAAAGTTTGTGAACCCCACAGCGATGGTCAGATTTTTTGTAAAAAAAAACTAAAATAACCTTATTAAATGTTAAGTTATACCCAAATCCACAATACTGACATTCCAAATAATGGACTGAAACAAAAGAAATAGTTATATTGTCATTCTTTATTTAACAAAAGTGGTTGATTTAAGAAAAACTCAGATATCATGTGTGCAAAAGTATGTGAACCCCTTCAGTTAATAGGATATTGCGTCTCCTTTTGCAGAGATTACCTCAACCAAACGGTTTCTGTAGTGACTAATCAGCCTCTCACATCTACTTTGGGGGATTTTTGCCCATTCTTCCTTGCAGAACGCAGTCAGTTGAGAGAGGTTTGATGGGCGTCTGGCATGAACTGCTCGCCACAGCATTTCAATGGGATTTAGGTCAGGACTTTGACTGGGCCAGTCCAGAACACGAATCTTCTTCTTTTTCAGCCATTCCTTGGTTGTATTGCTGGAATGCTTTGGATCATTATCATGTTGCATGATCCACCTTCTGCCAAGCTTTAACTTCAAAACAGATGGCGTCAGGTTATGTTCTAGGATTTGACAATATTCCTCAGAATTCATGATTCCCTGGACTATGTGGAGTTGTCCAGGTCCTGAGGATGAAAAGCAAGCCCAGATCTTGACATTCCCACCTCCATGCTTCACTGTTGGGAGAAGGTTCTTTTGGTGGTATGCAGTGTTGACTTTTCGCCAGACATGGCGGTTTTGGTTGTGACCAAACAGTTCAATTTTGCACCTACATCAGTTGATGAAAACTCTTTTTAATTTAGTCTCGACAACACAACTGTTAAAAAAACAAAAAAAAAAAACTACTGAATTGATTGATTAGGAAATCAGGTTGAAATAATAGAAAATTCCAAAATGTTGAGGGGGTTCACAAACTTTTGAGCAGCACTGTATGTTGTGTTCATGGCTCTCTCAGCCAAAAAGGTTCCCGATCCCTGGTCTACAAGGACAACACCAACTTGGTGATAATACAAACTCAGAATGAAAACTGCATTATTTTCAATTATACCCACCTGGATGCCACGAACTGTATAGAAAAAAGTTGTCCGAGAGTTTTAAGAGGACGCCTGCCGTTAGCAGTGTTGTTAATAACGGCGTTAGAGTATCACAGCGTTACTAACGGCGTTATTTTTTTCAGTAGTGAGTAATCTAATTAATTACTTTTCTCATCTTTGCAACCCCGTTACCGTTACTGAAGATTCAAAGGCGTGTGTTACTTTGCGGTAGGGTTTTTTTTTTTTTACGTTGGTTGAATGATGCAAGAAAAGTCTGCGAGACAGGGAGAGAGAAGAGCGGGAGTGGGAAAGAGGTAGTTGTGACGCCGTTGCAAATGCGATGCTAGGCTAGGTAATGCCTGACTGTAGCCGACAGCCTACAAACTACTACCCACATGATGCTACGCTAGATATCACATGTATATGAACTAGCTGCAAAATGACAGACTTGCCGGCGTTGGTAAACAGCTGCCATTTTAAAGCAGTAGACTTCTCAGAAAGGCTCTGTTGTAGAGAACTTTCCTAGCAAACCTAAGTCAATTTTTATCTAAAATACTCAATTGGCAAAATCTTGACTTGAATCTGTCTTCAAATGATAAAACAGTTTTAAAACTTTCACATGTCAAAACTAGACAGAAGGGAACTAATGCAATAACGAGAACAATTTTAACAACTTTAGCGGTTGATTCACAACATTAAATGACTTCCAAACATAGCAAAGGTTACTATCTAGTTATCACAATATCCACAATACCCCTGTGTCTAGTTAAGATTTGGGTAAAGAATTAGGCTTGGGGCATCTGTCCCAAAAACCCTTTGAACTTCACATAGTGTGACCTACAGTGTATGTTTTGTTTTGTTTTTCTGAATGGAAAAAAAAACATGAAAAGTAAAACCAGTTACTTTGCCAAGTAACTAATTACTCTTACATTCAGGTAACAGAGTTACTAACTCAATTACTTTTTGGGAGAAGTAATTTGTAACTGTAATTAATTACTTTAACAACAATGGCCGTTAGCGTTATGCTAACGCTAAGTGAAGGCGAATGCTATGCTAACTTTACCAGTTACATTTAGCATTTGATGATCACACAGCTCAGACCTTTAAACTCTAAAGCAACATTGCATATTCTCTCTGGCCAAGATAAGAAAAATCTTACTGTGTGTGCAAGCCTTGAAAGGAGAGAACACTGGCAAGTTGGAGTTGGGGGGGCGCAACATGTCAAAAAAGTGACACAACCAGACACTGCTACGATGCAAATGTCACACATTGTGAACATGTGACGGGAACTATGGCAAATTTTCATCTCGTTCTCGTCTCGTCAGATGAAAAATGCCATTCGTCTTGTTATGTTTTAGTCTCCTAAAACACATTTTTAGCTCGTTATCATCTCGTCATCGTCATGAAAAGCGTATTCGTTCACGAAATATTTTCATTATTGTCATTGTTGACGAAAACAACACTGATTCCCAAGGAGAAAAACAAAACAAAAGTAGCATGTGACGGAGGCGACAATTTGAAAAGTAGTGGAGTAGAAGTACAAATATGTGCTCTAAAATGTAGTAAAGTAGAAGTAAAAAGTACCACTTCATGTTTTTACTTTTTTGTTTGTTTGTTTGAGTGTGTGTATCTGTATTTTACCTAAGTACAGTCGTTACATTCCACCACTGGAGATGTTTTGATCTAGCATAGACTACCACCCATCCCTTCCTCTTTGGACTGAAGCAAAAATCACTGTCCAAACGTTCACATCTGCACATCCAGCAATTTGAATGAGACTTCGGTAAAAGTTGCGTCATCATAAAGGCGGTAGAACTGGTTAATATGTTTTCCATCCAATGGCCTATGATGACAGTAACCCCTGACTCATATTTCGACTGCCTGAGACATCCAAGGGACTTTGTAATTACACAGTGATCTGTTCTATTCTTGACCTACAGTTGCAGGTTAGTGTCGAGCTGAATGCCGATGAGATGTTTCAGTGGAAATCTGTTCACCTCATTTCCTCCCTTTGGATGTTGAGTTTGAAATTCTGTGTCCTTTCAAGTTTATGTCTTTCTACATCACTGGGTGAAGCTCATGTTTGTGAACTTGTGTTAAGACTTCATTGTGATTTTTGTTTGTTTGTTTGTTTTACAAAACATTGACTGTAATCAAAGTTCAGATGAAACACTTTAGCCTCAGTGATGACTACATGACTATTGCAGTGTTATTTTCGTCAACAAATGACTGGAACGAAAATATTTCATCGACGAACAATTTTTTATGACGAGACGATAACAAGCTAAAAACTTGTCTTGGGAGACCAAAACATAACAACACTAATGCCAGTTTTTGTCTGACGAGACAAGAACATGACAAACTTACGTCATAGTTTCCGTCACATGTTCACAATGCATGACATCTTATGTGTAGTTAACCTGCATCGTAGCAGTGTCTACTTGTGTCACCAATGTGATGTGCTGTGCCCCTAGACTGGTACACCACACTCACCGCTGTTCCAGCTATTGAGTCTGGCCACCATTCAGCGGATAAAATTTCCAGGGCGGAGCAAGCCACAGCAAACAGACAGCAGAGCGGACCAATCAGCGACGGGCGGGTGTGACGTTAGTAAAGCGACGAGGGACTTCCGCACGGAAGTAAACATACGAGGAGAGCGGAGTTTATTCAACATGGCTAGTGCGAGACGGACTGTTGTTAATGACTTGTGTCGATGTGTTTTTGGTAATTTAAAACTGATTTTACGTTTTTATGTTTGGATTGGAACATATTCTCGGCTCTCCTGTTCACCATCTGTGTTGTTGTGGAGACGACTTCCGACGCGGAAGAGTGACGTTGCCCCTTAAGAACACGTCACGCAAATAAACAAATCTGATTGGACGGTTGATTTTGTCCTTGCATGAGAGGCCGTTAATGGGCTGGGTCCCAGACGATTCTCACAGTGTTTGAAAAATACAGGGAGAACAGTCTGGCCGTGCCAGGCAACGGCGCCCCACCTCCACTCACCCTCTAGTGTCCTCTCCAGTCTGCCCATTGATTGTTTTAAGACACACATGGTAAAATTTGTGTTATAATTTTGGCAAGAGAGAATATGCAATGTTGCTTTTGCCTTTAAAGGTCTGTGCTGAGTGATCATCACACACTAAGGCTAGGTTCATACCGCAGGTCTTAATGCACAAGTCCGATTTTTTGTCTTATCTGTTTTTTTTGGGATGCCCGTTGAGCCTGTTCAAGTATTACACATGTACTAATTCGGAGTCCAATATGCGCAGGAGCATCAAAACAAATGACTACACATGACACACACACATACGGACAGTTTGCCTCGACTCTCGCCATGTAAGCAATCTTGTAATATTACTCATCTGGAGCAGAGAGAAAACTGAGCATTCTCAGGCTTATCTTTTTTTTTCATTTTATTTTTTTATGACTGTTGTCAAGTCCGCCCCTTCCCCCAAAAGCCGCGTTCACAGCTTCACCACTACCGTAGTGCCCTGTCTCTCTTGGGGGACTTGACAGTTCAGACCGCAGCCACATTCTGGAATAATGCGGCCCAGATCAGATACCTCATACGAAAGTGACCTAGGTCGGATTTGAAATGGTGAACTTTGATGCGACTTTTCCCGTTCAGACCGTCAAGGTAATGCCTCACTCGAGTCGGAAAAACACGAAAATATCGGATTCGTGCATTAAGACCTGCGGTATGAACCTAGCTTAAATGTAACTCGTAACATTAGCTTAACATTTACGTTAGCTTTAGACTATTGCTAACGGCGAGAGTCCTCTTAAACTCTCTGACAACTTTTTTTTTACATACAGTTGGTGGCGTCCAAGTTGTTATAACTATTTGAAAATAATGTTTTCCTGCTGGGTGTGTATTATCACGTGATAGATTTGTAGATGCTTAAATATGTTCTCATCTGTCAATGTTCATTAGAAATGGTCGTAAACCTTTTATTTATTTTTTGAGTCAAATTTTCGAATTTTACAGACAAAAATGTTGCGTAAACATGGACTAAAACTAGGCAAAATTAGTCTGAGTTTTCTTCAACAAAAACTAGATGAAGACAAACACATTTTGAAATGACTAAAATATGACTAAGACTAATAAGTTTTATCATCCAGAATATTAGGACAGAAATTAAAAGGACTGCCAAAATCAACACCTGTCAATAGGGTAATTGATCTGACAATCACAAAAACTATATTTTTTAAAATCATCTAAGAACAGTGAGCTGGCGGCTTCTCAAAAGAAGTGAAGGAAATAATCCGTCATCACTGACACGTTATTGCTCATTACCGCTACTTCAGCTAAAGGTTATAAAGCTATTCATGTTTGTTGATGATGATATTCGAATGAGAAGCTGAATGAGAGGGTTTACTGGAAACAGAGGGAACCTAAATTATTGGTCTCTTAACAAATTAAAGGACTAGTCAAAGCCATGACACTTTTGTGATTTATACTACCATGGTATGGGTCTTAATTTGTAAATCTGTTTTGAAGCTGCCAACACGTCAAATATTGTTTTTAAAATACAGCATGAGTTTATTCTTTTTCTTATCGCTACACTTTTGAAGCCCCCTCTGTTGTCCTTGTTGTCATGGGAAAATGTTTTTTACCTTTTTTAACCAGCATGTAATTTTTAGGGAATTGACACTCGAGGAGGATGAGCTCACCACCCTCCCGGAGGCCTACCACACATTGTAAACATACAAGTGTGTGTTAGTGTATTTATTTGTGGTCCTAATGCAGCCTTGCCCATGGTTTGTACAGCAGCATCAGCTTTGTTTATTGTTGTATGTTGCTAACAACAGCGCCACATGGGAATAATGATAGTGGGCCACGCTCATTAGAACAGGTGCAACCTCATCCTCCCTTTAATTTGTCAGCCCCGGTTCATTTTCGCGAGTATATTTGCTTTTTCTTTAATGCCCTCCCACCATCACCCCGCAGGGATGTTAAGTGAGCTTGTATTTTTGGACTCCCAGCCCTATGCCAGAATCCATCAGCCTTCTTAGTTTTCCCCTTCAGTGTTGCGTGAAACCCCACTGTCAGTAGAGCCCAAAGGCAACAGGCACATCTACCCCAGTTTTCAGTAGCAGAGTAAGTAGAAAGGCAATGAGAAACAGAATGAAAAAAAAAAAAAATAGCTGTTGAATATTAAGTGAAGCTTCTTGTAGTGCTTGGCAAAGCTATTGTTTTAGAGTACCTTGCCTTAAGATGTTTTAGGCACATAGCATTGGAAAATGAGCTTTTTGAGGGTGAAACTGTGCTATCAGATTTTATAGTTGTGGGACACCAGAAGTGAAGACAGGTGCCCCAGTACACCAGACGAATAAGCAGGCCTTAGGTCCATGGGCGTTGGCAGACATATTTCACTGGGGCATTTGCCCCAGTATTGATCTGCAGTGCCCCAGTATAAATTTCACCCGTAAAAAAAAAAAAAATACTATGAAGTTTTAAGTATACATAGCATAATCTACAGAATGCGCCTATTTTATATTACTGTTACACTATTTATTCTATATACACAATCTGCACATGGCTACCTCATATGGTAATTTATGCACGTAACTTTGGCTGTGATAGGCAGGGCTTTCAACAGACTTGCAGGGGCCCGGGGACAAGAGACCATTATAGGGCCCCCCCAACCCCACCCCATCCCTGCCACTGGCTTGTCACGACAACATACGCAGTACTTTTAACGCTTTGCAAGCAAGTAAATTTTCAAATTATTTAATTTGAGATTGACAGTTAAATTTAACAGACCGTAATGTGATGTGACACAATATAAATAAGGCTGTCAAAATTATCGCGTTAATGGGCGGTAATTAATTTTTTTAATTAATCACGTTAAAATATTTGATGCAATTAAAGCACATGCCCCGCTCAAACAAATTAAAATGACAGCACATTGCAATGCCAACTTGTTACTTGTGTTTTCTGGAGTTTTGTCGCCCTCTGCTGGCGCTTGGGTGCGACTGACTTTATGGGCTTAAGCACCCATGAGCATTGTGTAATTATTGACATCAACAATGGCGGGCTACTAGTTTATTTTATGACTGAAAATTTTACAAATTTTATTAAAACGAAAACATTAAGAGGGGTTTTAATATAAAATTTCTATAACATGTACTAACATGTATCTTTTAAGAACTACAAGTCTTTCTATCCGTGGATCCCTTTAACAGAAAGAATGTTAATAATGTTAATGCCATATTGTTGATTTATTGTTATAATAAACAAATACAGTACTTATGTACTGTATGTTGAATGTATATATCCATCTTGTGTCTTATCTTTCCATTCCAACAATAATTTACAGAAAAATATGGCATATTTTATTGATGGTTTGAATTGCGATTGTGATTACTTTCAATTAATTAATTTTTAAGCTGTAATTAACTCGAATAAAAATTGTAATCGTTTGACAGCCCTTAATATAAACAAACAATTTCCATCTATTGTCCCATGTAGTCTACAATACAATACAACTGAGAGTGCTATGCCTACCTGCTAAGCAACAAAACAGTATAACTACCGTATTTTTCGGACTATAAGTCACACCTGAGTGTAGGTCGCACCAGACATAAAATGCCCAACGAAGAGGAAAAAAACATATATAAGTCGCAGTGGAGTATAAGTCGTATTTTGGGGGGAAATTTACTTGATAAAATCCAACACATAGAACAGATTTGTCATCTTGAAAGGCAATTTAATATAAAAATACAATAGAGAACAACATGCTGAATAAGTGTACAGTATGATGTTACATGATGCATGAACAACGAAATGCGAATATACTGTCCTCACCAGGACACTACGGCTCGGTCTTGGCTATACAGCGAGCTAAACTCCCAAATGACAATGCTGGACGTCCGTATAATTTGCTGAATCAATTTCGTCCTCGATACCAAACAGGTTCGCATCAACATAAATAAATGATAATTAGATGCTATCACAGCAATGACACAAACGGTTAGCCTGCGTTCGCTAGCATCAGCACATCGTTCAAACAACCACACAACTGGCTCTAAGTGTCCGATTGTGGGTGGAAACACACAACAACAACAGAAAAGATGATACACACAGGCATTGCCTCTGTAGAGATATTTTACAAGCATAAGCAACGAACGTAGGTTCGCAGCCGTGTTCCTCTCTCGCTAACTCGCCCACTCACGCAGAGCTGCATAGCTGTCCGCTTTCTTCTGGCGTGTGAGCGCTCTTCTTCACGTAAACAAGTGCGAGTGCGTCCCACGTGGGCTTGAAAGCGCCACAAACTAAAAGCATGCATTTCAATATAAAAAAGTCAATAATACAATTGAACACATAAGGCAGAATGCGAACGTGGCCGTAGCTATTAAGAGTTATTCAGATAAATATAGCATAAATAACATGCTAACAAGTTTATATACCATCAGTGTCACTCCAAAACACCAAAATAACATGTGAAATGATATCATAATGTGTTAAAAATTTCACACATAAGTCGCTCCTGTCCCCCAGCCAAACTATGAAAAAAACTGCGGCTTATAGTCCGAAAAATACGGTAAACATCCTGTGCCTGCCCCCTCCAAATCCCTGTGGTTATCATGCCCTCAAACAGTGATGCGCCTAGATTTTTTGACAGCAAAGTCATTTATAACACAGTAGGTTGTAAACCCAAGATAAATTCAGCCACTGGACCAGTTCAGCATCGCGCACCTGCTCCCGACATACTAACATATATCCCTGATCTCCCATCACCTTTTCTCTCCTCGTCTCAACGCGAGCAGCATCTCTTGTCATACCGCAGCTCAATAGGCTACAAGCAGACAGACTCGAATCGGGCTTTGGTCACGGTGATCGCAAATGTAAATGTTATGCGTTAGCGGCTGTTGTTCACTTACGGACATCACCGTCCACAGCCAACTCTAGCCCGAATTCTCTGGCTTCTTGTCCACCTTTAAAAACTTCATCATTTTCCTCGTTCACCTCTATGATCTTCATCTGTTATGTTTTTTTTTCTTTTCTTTTCTGCGCACATGACGACTCGCCATGTGTAGTTTATAACAATGACAGATTTTAGTTTCCAGCTTCAGTGCATGTACGAAGTGTAGCCTTGAGTGTGCTAAGACTTTTTGTTTTTAAGTTTTTAAGTATATATCGAGTAGAATATAATATTTAATCAGACGATGATTTAAATAAAAAAGAAATATGTGAATGTAAAGTAAAATAAATTAAGGGTCATTCAGGGGCCCCTATGGTCCTGAGGCCCGGGACCCCATTTACGGTCTTGGTGATAGGGATGAGTTGACACTTTCTGCATTCACGTGCGTCAGGACATCTGAGTTGGAAAATCATTTTGATGTGTTCTTAAGTCAATGTGGGTTAAAAACATGGTTTCTACAAAGAAGAGTAGCCTATTTCAATGCTCCAATGATACGTCACAAGATGAGTGACTGTTTAGCGCCTTTTATAGACACCGTATAATAAAGAATCTTTTTTTTTCGACATAAACTTCACAAATGGATATTAGAAAGTAACTTGCTGGCTGCAAGGATAAATCAGCAAGGAGGAGTACAAGAGGTAATCTAGGTAACCCAGTTAGGCAACATAAAACACTTTTAGGTTACAATTTACCAGTTGAGAAACACTGATTAATTGCCATTACCATCCCTTTTCCGTTCAGACAAAGTAGAGCAGCAGAGTGCAGGAAGAGGTGAAGGGCAGATGGAAGTTGCTGAGTATGGGTAGAGGTGACTTGACTATCAACAAGGGATATCCAAATTTTGGATTTTTAATACTGATGGCTGAAAAACTAAAAACTGTCAGTTTTTTTTTTGTTTTTTTTTTTACAGAAACTTGTATTTTAGTTTGATTATATATAGTTTGAAGTGCTATTTCTGACTTTTTATGATAGATAAGTGCTAAAGAAATGTGCATGCTCGCCTGTGCCCAAGTATTTTATTAGATCTCGTGACGCCCCTGGTACTTGTTAACAGTTTGACTGCTGTAGATTGTCCGTGGAATTACCAAAGTGGCAAATCTGTTACATCACTTCATATTGCGTCAACAAGCTGCTCAACCACATTTCGTTATTCAGAATAATAAAACTGTCTTGGAGTTTAATGCTAGATGTGTTGAATAGATCGTGTGGATCAAGTGGCTGCCTCACACGTACTGGAAACACTTTAAAAGTGGATACACAGACACGCTACAAGGCACGGTCTGCCCACACAAATACACTTTTGCCCCACATGTTGCATCTCTTTTATGTCGACCTACTTGCAACTCTTGTCGCTGCCAACAACGAGCTAAACACTGAGCTAATATATGTTGGGGGGAAAACAAACATTCATATGAACGTCGGCCCTATAATTACACACCACCGTGATAATTGAGAATGTTGCCAATTCAGCCTAGCAGAGAGAGCAGATGGAATGAAGAGGATGCTTTTAGTCTCTTTAAATACTGGCTGTGTACTTACTCATTGAACCTATGTAACTGCCAGTAAAAATATTAAAGCAATAGAAGTTGAAAAAGATCTTGGGTGCATTAAAAGCTTTCGTAAAAATATTTTGGAATTGTAGAAGAAGTGCTGATTCTCGACAAAGCATAAAACCAAACATTGACAGGAAGCCTTGCATTTATTTTGGCAGGCAGCATCAGGAATAGTGCATGTCCAATACCTAAATCCAGGAGTGTAACAGCACTTCCTTGCAGAGGTGAACTAGTAGACCACAGAGAAATGAACAATGTCAATAAAAAGAAAATGCCTCTCTGATAAAGCCAAATAAAGGCTGAGCACTGATAGGACATCAGGGATAATCCAGGGGATTTAATTGGAATGCTTTGAGGGACTTTCATGTTGTAGTTTCTACACTTGTCCAGACGTTCATGTCACTTCAGTTTGCCAAGAATCAAAAACTATACAATGTGAAACCCTACTTCTCTCTCTGGACTATACAATGGAAAGGAAATGTTACACGTTCATCCAAGGCCTTCCAAAGTTCTGTATTCAGTGTGGGTCAAAGAGAAGTACTTAGAACACCGAACTTTGCAGTTCAAAAGCAGAACAAACTTTTCTGTTGGCAGTCACTTTCTGGTTCGTGGTGCATGAAGGATTTCAAGGCTGTTTTATTTTTTTCGGTTCCATCTTGACTCATTTGGGAGAAATAGAGACTATTTGTATATCATCAAACATTTAGTATGCAACTTTCTTGTTCATGGATACTGACTTAAAAGTTATGATGAAAACATTTCAACATCATAAAGAAATTCCAATGTTAAATTTAGATATTGTGAAAACAAAATACCTTTTTCATTATTTATCGAAATTTTTATTCTGGATTTATACAGTGGTAAGAAAAAGTCGCGCTCAAACTAGGAGCTAACGCAAACGCACAGCTGCACTGCTAGCGTGGCGCCCTGTCTCTCTCGCTCTTTTCTGACGTAATTGCTGAATGAATTCCGATTCGGTAGACTTGACAGTTCAGACCGCCGTCGAATTCTGGAAAAATGTGGCCCAGATCGGACTTAAACAATGGTTCACTTCTATGCGACTTGTCAGGTTCAGACCGTCAAGTTAATGTGTCACTCAAGTCGGACAAAGACGAAAAAATCAGATTCGTGCTTTAAGACCTGCAGTTTGAGCCTAGCCTTAGTGGCGTGTTCCCTACATCTACAACACTGACGTCTTTTTACATTACTTACAGTGGCTGCTGCTGGTTGATAGAAACTTTTAATATCCCTCATCTTCGAAGAGAACGGAGAAAGCATGTTGACATGCATTTCTGTCGGGGTTGTGTGAGTGTGCGTGTTTGTGGGGGTGGTGGTGGGGGGGGTCTAGTTATCAGCAAATCAAACGTACAATTGAGGGAAAAAAATGGACTGGCACATTCAGCAAGTAAAAAGGAGTAAATGTGTGTACATAATGAAAATAATTCACTTAATATGGTAGGGTCAATTCTATCCATACAACTTATGGGAAGACAATCTAAAATACCTATACCATTGAACTCATTATATTTTTAAGGCTTGAAACAAAAGCTTTGAAAGTTAAGTGTGTTCCATTTCAAGGCTACAAGACACACTTTTACTTAGGCAAAGATAAAAACTGGTATTCTTTAACTAAAAATAAAATTGGCTGAATGTTTCTGTGTCTGTACCTGGGCAAGACTGAGCTCCTTAAAGGCTCCCATGGCCTTCACTGTATGTTTTGGTAGCTCAAAGAAAGTGACTGGGGAGGATATCCAGATGCTCTGCTCTCTCTTCAGTACCTCTTCAAAGCCAAAAGTGTGCCATCATACTCACTGCAAGCAAAACACAGTTCGAGTGTAGGTCGTCACACAACACACATTGACACGCGCTTGGTCCTCTTCTTCGATTGAACAGAATATTGAGGTAAACACACCGATTGCCCTGAAGAGAAACTTGGTTAGATTGTCTAATGACGACGTTATTGCCTGCTAATGATTTACATATGAGATAATGATTGCTTCCATTTTTGGAGAGGAAAAAAAAGCACTCACTGACTCACGGTGTGTTCTTTCGTTTCCACTCAAGTCTTTCACGCTCACTCGTTTTCTAAATGATTTCCTCACAATTAAATTGGTGGGGGCCGAATTGTTTTTGAACTAAATATTAGCGAATGGAGTGTATGAGTCACAAGTCTCAATCCTATTAGCTACTTTCTTTCGGAAATGGAAAGATTTTTATCCATAAAACACAAAATCCTACACACTTCATGTTAATTTAAAGTTAACTTGTTTTTTTTTTTTTCTCCTAGAAACCACAGAGCATGGATCAAGTAAATATGACAAGTGAGTTCACCGCCTTTTGGCTTCATATTATTTTTTATCATGTTAAAACTCTCATGTTTTGGATGCTTTGTGCAAGTGTACTTACTGTTGTTTCTTAAAACTAGGGGTGTCCTTATAGCATATTTTTGCACCCGAATCCAGGTCACAGGATTGATAATCTGCCGAAAGAGTCCCGATCAGATACCGAAAAAAAAATCTATTAAATTCCAAATATGTTACAATTCTGTTAGAGTACTTTCTCTTCGGCTTTCCCCCCCCGAGTGTTGTGAACAGTGTTGTAATCTTACTTTAAAAAAGTAACTAGTTAAAGTTACAAATTACTACTCCCAAAAAGTAATTGAGTTAGTAACTCAGTTACCTCATTGTAAGACTAATTAGTTACTCAGCAAAGTAACTGACGTTATTTTCCATGTTTGATTGAACACGTTTATTTCGAATACTTAATACATACATAGGTACCGATAATTGGTGACAATAATGAAAAAAAAAAAAAAAAACTAAATATGAGTATTCGAAAAGGAGTGAGAAGAAGTAAAAACTTATTTACTCCCACCCCTTGTCCTTAAGTCCTGACATATCAGTTCCATTCCTTACATTTAAATATATACAGTACATTCTTGTTTAACACATATACAATCTCACCATATAACCCTGCATATGACTTATACACAAATGTTGCAAAAGCCCAGTCCATTAAACAGCCCAGAAAACATAAATAAATGAATAAATGACAGCAATGTCCCATATCCCAATAACCACAACACCCTAGTTGTTATCCATATTTCCATCATCCTTATATTTTTTGAAAATCATATCTTTACACAGTTTCTTAAATTGTCCATTATTTATACATTGCTTTAAATCGACATGAAATTTCTTCAGTAGTGTCACCCCAAATACTGATATGCAAAAACTTTTCCTTGTCGTCCGAAATCTGGGTTCTTTGAAGACCCAATATCCCCGTAAAATGTAACTTTTTTTGTAGTTTGTAAACAACTGCTGAATATTCTGAGGTAATAAATTTCTTATAGCTTTTAACATTATTTGTGCTGTTTGGTATTATACGATATCCGAAAGCTTGAGCAATTTTGAAATAGTGTGTTTGTATGATCCTGATAACCAGCTTTGTGTATGATCCGTAATGCCCTTTTCTGCAGTACATTTACTGAATATAGCGAAGTTTTGTAATTATTGCCCCATACTTCGGCACTGTATTGCAAGTAAGGAGAGACTAGTGAACCATATAGAGTGTGGAGTGATTTGGAATCTAATACCCACTTTGCTTTATTTATTATTGCAATATTCCGCGAAATTTTGCCCTGTATGTGTTCGATATGTTGTTTCCAGTTAAGTTTTTCGTCAATAATTACCCCCAATAACCTGATTTCATGTACTCTCTCAATTTCTATCCCATCTACTATTATCTTCAACTGTGCATCGTTTTTACAGTTCCCAAATAATATTATTTTTGTCTTCTCTAAATTTAATGATAATTTATTATTACTAAACCATATTTTTAATTTGTTCATTTCTGTTAGTATTTCCCCTTGCAATTGTAATATGTTATCCCCTGAGTGAAAAATATTTGTGTCATCAGCAAAGAATACAAACTGCAGTAGCGTGGAAACCTTGCACATATAGTTTACATACAAAAGAAAGAATTTGGGGCCCAATACTGACCCCTGTGGGACACCACACACATGTTATAATGTGTAATAACATGTACATTCTATAACATCTTTCACATCAAATATGTTTATATTAACTGATTGAATTGATTTTTTCATTTTAAAAAAATATACATAGGTCACACTTTTTACATCTTTAAAGCAACACTTGGTAACTTTTCAACCTTCATAAAATCTTTTCATAACATTTGTGATTATATGTCGACTGACCCTAAACCTAGGTTAATGACACCTGTTTTATATCTTGAGGGGGCGTTTCATTCAACCAAATTGTAGTAACGCGCCCCTTCACATCTTGGTAATGGTAACGCCATTGTATGGAGGTAGAGTGTGTCTTTATTATTCAATCCTAAAAAAGTTGCTACAATCAAAATATATATTTTATATAAATCTACCTCCATAGCGTTGCAGTGATGGGGAAAAGCAATTAATTAGATTACTCATTACTGAAAAAAAAAACGCCTTTAGAAACGCCGTTATACTCTAACACCGTTGCCGAGTGTAAAACGTAAATATTTTTTTTGATTGTTTTTATGCATAGCCATTGTATTTCTAGATTAATTTGTTACTTTTTCGCCTTTAAAAAAATCAAAATATATATTTATATATTTCTTTTAAATTAAAAACCTGATTGTTTTCACCTAATTCCGATCGATTAAATCATACTTTAAAGCAAAAACGATGTCACACACCTTGTTCCTAATTCTTAATCTCTGCCCTTAATGTGTTTATTTAACTTCATGGCCCATGTTTGTGTGTCATCAGTGGTGGCGTCAGAGCTGAACAGAAGGAGAAGGTGAAGGGCAAAGACGAGACGTACTGGAAGGAGATCAATGCCGCCATGGCCTTGACCAATATGGCGCAGGGGAAGGACAGTACCTCCGGGACCACCAGCTGCATCATCCAAAAGTCTTCCCATATAGCAGAAATCAAGACTGTTAAAGTGCCACTTGTGCATAATTATTAGCTCTGAGCTGAGCCTCCCTACACTATGCAAACATTCCTGTTTGAGCAAACAAATCATAAGAGGACTATTTGAAAGGACAAAGAAACATTTTGGTGGTTGAAAGTGTCTTCAAAAGGACTCATTATGTTGTGCGGACATGCAAAAGTATTGACAAGTTGTACTGCAGTATTTACTATGACAAGACACTTTTTTTTTTTGTAATATTAACTTATTTTTCGAATGACTTTCCCCACCTATTTTTTTATGCTCAATGTGTATTTTGCCAAAGTGACTTTTGCTCTTGTCAGTGCAAAGTACAGATACTAGTAGTGCCTCTTTGATATGTGTGAAGGATTATTTGACCAATGTTTAGAGTCACTGTCGTGATACAGGAAGTGGAAACATGTGCCTTGAAAGACTGAATGAGGTCATCAATCATTACACATGCAGACACACACGCACCAAGCCACAGACAAATATATCATGTGCTAACACTTTGTTACAAAACAACCTAAAGTAGTTCCTTGAAGGTGTCCTTTGTATTTTGACTAGAATCCTCCATTAGACTGTAAACCGAACCATATTTTGTCGGTGCTGGCAGCCCAACAATGACAGTTAGGTACGCAGATACGCAGCGCTAACGTGAGCAACCCACCGATAAGGAACTAAGGGATGCATCTCATCCTTGGATTGTATTTCATTAGTGATGACGCTCCCTTCTTATCGGAACAAAACATACAAAAGCTGGACCCAAATCAAGGTACACTCCCACGTGCAGTGACACAAATATGCACATGATGTAAACTCGACCTGACCTATAAAGGGATGTTTTTTTTATACATTATCAGTGTTTTACATAGACGGCATTGCCTTTTCACATTTTTCATGGGGTGAAAAAATTAAATACATGCAAACGCCCACTGCCCTGCTTCATCCTCAGCTGTTTAGCATTACATTCAAATTGCTGTTTACAAGAAGCTGGAGGACAAGCTTAAACATTCGACTTTGACCCCGTCTTTATTTGTTTGTCTTTACATGCGTGCATTGCATTAGTAGCTCAGTTTAAATATTTTGTTATTTCTGATCTGTACATGTGCGGTTGTTGAAGTATGTTTTTGATCAGGCTCCTGTACTTGGTTGTGCATAAGCCTTCCACTTTAAGGGCTTCTTCGATATTTGATGGAAATTTGTTCTTTCATAGTAATTTCAAAAATGTTCACAAATTCAAGTCTGACAAACTGGAAAATCTAAATCTGATTTTTTGTGGGGTTATTTTTACATTCAAGGTACTGTTTGTGTGTGTCATTATGAAGGAGTATTTTGGCCGCAATGGAAAGAAAGAAAATAATATTAACTAGGCCTTCAAGCAGGACTGAACGGGGCCTTGCAGTTTGGTGCAACTCGGACAGCACGCAGCTCAACATGGTGTCAGATCGTCTCCCTCTCATCATATCATGAGAACCTAACGTGCTTGAAACTCACCTTTTTTTGAGTGTCTGACAAAGATGTTTTTGTATATACTGACATGAGAAATACAATCACATACCTAGGTGAAAAAAATCTCTATTGAAGCGGGTCCTACAAAAATGGAGTTGCTCATGAGCTGTGCAGCCACGCCCTTATTCAAAACTAGGGTTGTTCCGATCATGTTTTTTTTCTCCCGATCCGATCATTTTAGTTTGAGTATCTGCCGATCCCGATATTTCCCGATCCGATTGCTTTTTTTTTTTGCTCCCGATTCAATTCCAATCATTCCCGATATTTTTTCCCGATCATATACATTTTAGCAATGCACTAAGAAAAAAATGAATAAAACTCGGACGAATATATACATTCAACATACAGTACGTAAGTACTGTATTTGTTTATTATGACAATAAATCCTCAAGATGGCATTTACATTATCAACATTATTTCTGTGAGAGGGATCCACGGATAGAAAGACTTGTAATTCTTAAAGGATAAATGTGACTTTGTATAATGTGACTAAATATTGCCATCTAGTGTATTTTTTTTTAGCTTTTAGTAAATGATACTGCAGCCATTTAACTTCTGCCCAAATGCATGATGGGAAGTGCAACCATGACTGTGCATAGGGGTACCAATTCATATATCTTCTCTGCGTTGGGAAAGAACATAGGATGTTAAGACAATGATCAACTACTACCTTTCTTCCCCACATTGCCTCCCACGTTATTTCTAATTGCTGAGAGAGGTATTGTAAGGCTTTAGCCACATAAGAAATGGCTCCTAAGGCTGTCAAAATTCTCTCTACTCATTATATGCTGCCTCTTAGAGCTATTTATAGGTAAAACAGCATCTTTATAGATCGCACACGACAATGCGTGAGTGGGTCGTGCAGCCCATGCGTTAATTATTTAACGTGATTAATTAAAAAAAAATAATTGCCGCCATTAACGCATAAAATTTGATAGCCCTACTTTAAGCCAAATCTACTCTGGATGAGTGTAAGACATTTTGTCTGTAACGTTAAATACAATTAGAAAACGATTTAAATAAATAATATACTGTATATATATTAAAAAAAGGCATGTCCGATATTTTTTTGCCGATTCCGATATTTTGAAAATGACATGAAATGCCGATCGATCGGGACATCTTTATTCAAAACTAAAATAAATCTTCTAATTGGCCCAATTTAACCAGGTGTGCCAAATTTTGTGGCTCTATAAACTGCCAAAGTGCCTTAAGAAATCTCCTTCCTTTTAATGGCAAACAAAGGGTCATCATGGCAACAGAGACATGTGGACATGGGCCTTAAAATGTAGCATTACAAAAGGTAATTACACTGACCAACTTGAAAGGAACTGGGCATGTATAAGTAAAATGAGTGACCTGTTGGCGCTGTAGGGTTGATGCACATGGCCCCTACAGGACCCATCAGGGTATAACTCTCATCAAGCACAGGAAGTTTGGCGCAGATATCTTGTAACTCTAACAAATTATGACTGTTCAAAATTTTGGGTGAAACAAAATGGCGATTGTTCTTCTTCTCTTTCCTGTTTGGACCTCTCTGCTTCAACAAAACCTCAGTATTTTTCATCAGGCACCTGAACATATGTCTTAAGGCTCTTCTGATGCAGGTTTGAGGTCAATTGATATTTTGTCCCTTGGAGTAGGAGACTGTCTAGTAAAAAAAAAAAAAAAAAAAAAAAAGACATTTCCTTTTCACAGCAGTGGGTGCCAGGCCTAAAGGGTAATAGTTCAATGCAGTCGTGTTCATGCTGGGATACCTCTCACACATGCCAAATATGAAAAAGACTAAACCTTGGATCAGAGAGTTATTAGTCATTTAATGAATTTCGCGCGTTGCCAAAAAGGCCAACTTTGGCACCCCGCCCAGGTCAGGCCCGTAAATGAAACCTCACCATTTTGATTACCTAAGATCTCATATGTCTCATGAACAGTCTCACCAATTTTGACGAGGATCCAACTAACTCCAAATATCTCAAATGTGCACCGTGTAAATCTACTAAAATTTCTCATTCAATCCAAAATACTCAATTTCCTGTTTGGTTTGGGATGTGGGTCCTAGAGAATTTTTGTTGCAGTTTTGCACAAGGTATCGACTCACCAATTTTCATCGCTCTACATTGAAAAAAAACCTAATGGGAGAGGCCGTTTTGAAAAATTCAAGGGGCGCCATTCGTTTTTTTTTTTTGGGAGGTTGCAAAATTATCAAAATTTACGCCATGCCGCATGAATGTCAAAATTTTGGTGAGTTTTCAAGCATGTTAAGGCCTCCAAACTGTCCATTTTCATTTGCCCTGAAAAACATAATAACATAGACATTTGCATTGAAATAGGGCTATCGCGCCACTAGGTGCTCGGGCCCTATAAATAATATATACATAGAAACATTTTATGAGAGCTTTTTATATAAATCAGTACATTTCAGAAAAAAAATTGAGACCAGATGCATAGTAATCAGATCTAGAACATTTGCAATTTTACATTAAAATGCTCTTACTCATAATGGTGTTCATTTTATCCACTCCTCTCATTTATTGATTTTTCATACATGGTTGAGTTTGGGTAAGAGGCAGGGTACGCACTTGACTGGCTGCTAGTCATTCACAGGAGTTGAATTCGTTGGTCATGAAACTTAAAAAGATCCTCAGCTGTTGTTTTTTCGCACTCTCATTTCAGTGTGGCCTTAATACTCCACCCATCATGTCAAAATGTACATTCCAATGTATATTGTGCTTTTTTGTTTGTTTGTTTGTTTTTATTTTTGACAACCCAGACTGTGATTATGGTCAAGGATTTGGGAGAGGGAGTGATGCTGCACAAAATGACTTTCTATATGTACAGATTGTGCAAGCTGTCAAAAAGATGCACTTATGGACATGCGGTAAAATGAATCCTTCATTTGGAATAAGCTTTTTTTACATGAAGTCAAAAAAATGAACCCTATATTTTTCATCTTATGGATGCTACAATGAAATGAATCACACTAGCTAACCCCAAGGCACTATTTACACAGTGGGGGCTACATGTGTTTTTTTTTATACACCTGACCCAGACAGGGTAGCTGCAGGATAGCAGTTTGGGCTGCTTCTTGTATTTCTAATCTTAACCCTCGCACCTCACACGATACCCACTCTCGGGGTGGAGATTGTACAAGGGAGGAGGCCTCATTTTCAGTGTTTTTTTTTTTTTTGTTCATTTCTACACGCAGACCATCCTCAAAGGTGACACAAGCAGAAGGGTTTCTATTGCCAAAATGTTGGTGCTGTAAATGCCTTTCTCAGGCCGAATCTAATGACAAATGAAAGGCAACAACAGTATGTAAAGCCTATAAATTATTACTGACTTTGTAAAAATTAAGAAATTTGTTACCTTTTTCCTTTTTTTTTTTTTTTTTTTCTTTTTTACTGTTAAGTTATATGAATTTATTTCTCTTTTTGTCTATTTTATAGAGACTGGATTTTCTATCCAATGACCAAATGCATATCTCATTGTACTGTTTAATTTCATGTAGAATTTCTTTAATGAACTGTTTTTATTTGGTCAAAGCATTGAATAAACCTCAGAATGGAAAAAAAATGCTGGCCTGAGCTTTTGTGAAATGGTCAACTGATTTTACCTTAACACATTTTTTAAGTAAATGAAAAATATATTTCAGATATTTTTGGATACAAAAACTGTTTTATAGTATTGTAGCTATAGTATAGTGCAGGGTCATGAATTAAAAATCCTCTGGGTCCGAAATTAAAAAATTACAACAATCTCGTGTCAGAAATATTTTTAATGCTTCTTTTTTTCCAAAAAATACAAACGTATTTTTATGTGGTAAGCTGATAATTACAACATTCAAAAATGTAAATAAAATATAAAAGGTGCATAAAACTAAAAAAGTGCTTTAATTGAATCATTAAATAGCAACATAAGAGCATGTTCAAGACTTCTTTTTTTTTTTTTTAATTGTGGATGCTGACAGGGGGATTTGCTCTATTTTTTGACAGACCTCTTCTTTTTGCTTTCCATCAACAAAGTTTCAGCAACTACACTCATACAATCTTTGACAATCGGTGCGTCACTGAAAGACTTTTTGTTTTGCCCCAATATCCACGCTATTCTGAGGGAGAATTCATTTGCGCGTTGCTGTGCAGTGAATAAATGAACCATGAATGAACCACTCTGTTTCCTGCATCAATCTTGCGTAGTTTTGAGCACGCCATTTGCCGTACGTTTTCGCCTCTTCCTCCAACTTCATTCGGCTCAGTTTTTGGCTGTCAATCCGCGGAGTTTGGAAAGCGAGTGTGAGACATGCTGTTCTAAAAATAACTTTCAAATGCTTCACTCCCATTGACTGGCTCACGCGCGTCACCGCTAAGGTTTTTGTTTATTGCCCGCCTCCACTCTGCAAACCCGCAGAAAAAAATGATTTTTGTTGTTGCAACGTGTATTAGTCCTGACAGTTTGAGATCCGGTCCAGACGGTTATTTCCCAACGCAGAGAAGATATATCAATTGGTACCACGACGCAGTCATGGTTGCACTTCCCATCATGCATTTGGGCAGAAGTTAAATGGCTACAGTATCATTTACTGAAAGCTCAACAAATACACTAGATGGTAATATTTAGTCACAATATACAAAGTCACATTTATCCTTTAAGAATTACAAGTCTTTCTATCCGTGGATCCCTCTCACAGAAAGAATGTTAATAATGTAAGTGCCATCTTGAGGATTTATTGTCATAATAAACAAATACAGTACTTATGTACTGTATGTTGAATGTATATATTCGTCCGAGTTTTATTCATTTTTTTCTTAATGCATTGCCAAAATGTATATGATCGGGAAAAATTATCGGGAATGATTGGAATTGAATCGGGAGCAAAAAAAAAAGCAATCGGATCAGGAAATATCGGGATTGGCTGATACTCAAACTAAAACGATCGAGATCGGATCAGGAGCAAAAAAACATGATCAGAACAACCCTACTCTTCACAATTGAGAACTGCCGACGAGAGCGCGTGGCTGCCCGAGCACAGGCGCTCATCGGCTGGCGACCATGGTGTGCAACAAGCCGCTGGTCGTCGGCCGAGGGAGGCGGCCTTTCCTTCCTCCTCAGTGGACAGGGAGCATTGTCACCCACAAAATGCAAGCCACCATCTTATTATAAAACATGTGCCATCATCCAAGAAATTAATATAATATAAAACACGTTACTCACTTCTTCGTCCGTGCAATGGTCCCACGGTTGTTGGACCTGTTTTGCCCATTCTTCGTGGTGAACCGGATCTTTTTGAAACCCAAAAAGGCTCACACGTCTCTCCCTGGTGCAGCAACAAAAGCCTGCAGCACATTGGGCTGCCGTGATGCGAAAAATAAACGAATTAATCCTCAAAATCAGGTGAATCTGCAGTCCTTCTTTATGCGATAATATGGTTTACAGTAAAGATGATTAGTCCGCTGACGTCACATTCGCCTTCTTTCTCAATCCAGACTCTGGCCGGAAGTCACTCATTTTCATAGCGGGGGATTCAAAAAATTGAATAAATATATCGATCACTTCCACACACACATCCAAGTGGTCCATTTCATTCAGGAGCATAAAATACTGCACGAAATATAAATAAACATGCTTTTTGCTGTCATAGGCCATAGACTTCATAATATATTGACGGGTCACTTTCCCCAGACCCTGCGCTACGCCTTCGGTTAGGGGGCCTGCCCACACCCAGAATCAGTTAAGGCTATGTTATGCTTTGCAGTCGGTCGCAGTTAATCTCAAACACAAGCAGCAATTCAACGCCGGATTTAGGTTGAAAAAGTAAGAACAGTAAGAACAAACAGGAAGGATTGTGTCAGGAGTGATCTGTTCGAGGATTCAAGGTAATTATTATATTTTTTGTACCATTTTGAATCGTTGTGAAATAAATCAACGGGAGAAATTAGCCACTGCGGCAATATTTACGTAAAATAAATGCTAACTGCCCGGTTTTTTTGCTTTTAACCAAGAATTGAGACTGTTTTACGTTCATATCTATATAGAATTCAGGGATATAAGCCTTTATTAACAAGAATTTTCAATGTAAAAAGCTCCCTGTAAAGGTAGATGCTTCACAATTTTATTGTACAAATGTATAATGACAATAAAGGGGGATTCTATTATATAATAAGTTGTGATTGTATATATAGAATGTATTAATAATCTATTTATATATTATTCATAATTGATTCTGCATGTTTTCCTCAAGTATTAAGTTTCTGATGTGAAAATGATTTACCGGTATTAGTTGTTGAAAACTTGCAGTAAAAAAAAAAAAAAAAAAAAAGTTGCTATTTCAGACAAAAACTTATAAGAAATTTTGCCATTGATCCTGAAAATATAGGTGATTATCTCTGCATTTGTTGATTTTTGTGCATCTAGTGTAACATTTGAGAATTTTAGAGCCATTTTAAGTTTTGTTATACTTATATAAAATATAATTAATCGGGATTTTATTAAGGAAAGACTGAATTTTTTTATGCCGCTGCTCCTGGAGACTCATATACTGTATGCCTAAGCCTGTCCTGGTTTTAGGTCGGTAGCAACTTTGGTTTTGAAAATATTCGAAATACACGTTTTTTAGAATATGAATCGGCCCCGCGCCCCGTCAATATATTATAAAGTCTATGCATAGGCACTTAAAAGTTGTGGCAATTGTATACCTTTTTGCCATGCACACAAAATATAAGTCACTTAAGTAAAATGTTGATTTCCTTTCTTGATGTCAGCGCATTAAACTCTTGATTCTAACACTTGGCCACTACTAGAGGCTCATCACAAAATCGGGCATGTTTGTTTATGACGCGCAAGGCGCAGCGGTTTTTAAGAGCTAAACAAACTAATCATGACAAGCAGAGCTGAATGTATACAGTGGCGAGCTGTGTCTACCTCATACCGCACATTAGTGGTTTGAGCCACTGCCATTACTATCTCTGGTGTATTTTTGCTACCTTCAGAGGCTTGTGCGTCCTAATTCTTTATTTGTATAACCCGGGATCAGATCATAATCAATCTTTTGTAAGTTCAACAGGGCAGCAGCAGCAACAGCAAAAAATAAAGGGTTAGAAAATAAAGACTTCTTCAACTTTGGCTTTTTTTCTATATCTGCTGTTGTAATGTGGACACCTAAGGAAGTCTCAACATATAATTTGAAATCCTGTGGTGCTCAGCATCCTGTGTGATACTGTCAAATATTCTATGGCTTTTGTGCACTGTCTGGGTCTAAACGTACTCTAGGTGTCCTTTAGTCTCGACTGTGTTAAGGCAAATCTGAATTTAGGCCATGAGGCCGTGAACCATCGTGCACCAGAGTGAACATGAGAGATAAAACCAAATTGTAAGAACAAGTTGACAGACAGATGTTGACAGGAGCCCGTCCCAGACTGGTAGCAGAAAATGCCACAAACTGGACGTCGCTGCATTCTGTGGTTCTTTTGTCAGTCAGCACCAGTGGGGACTGCCAAAAGTCCAAACAAGCAGGCCTGCTTGTTTTCCTGTGTATCAGGACCTCAGTATGGCCCTGTGGATGCTTCCCTAAACCACACCAGCTTGTTCCCCATCCATTTCTTATCTTTTGCTATTGGAATTCCAACTACTGCATACAACCCCTAGCAAAAAGTATGTAATCACCAGTCTCGCACGAGCACACACTCAGACATTTTATTATGTAGAACAAACTCAGATAAAAAGCATGAAAAAATAATGAATTAGTTCAAAAGTGCAGCTCCTTGGCATCCAGAAACACCAAAGAAATGAATAAAAACATTGTGGTGGTCAGTAAATGTGACTTTTATAGAGCAAGTGCAGGGAAACAAATATAGAATCACTCCATTCTGAAGAAAAAAATATGGAATCATTCCATTTTGAGTAGAAAATACAGACACACCCAGTAAATTTCCATTCTTTAATTGGGCCCCTGCCTCAGATTAGATCTGCTCGGTAGTCAGCAATTTAAAACAGTGCCGTTATAACACCTTGGAGGGCTGCTGGACCAAGTGGATTCACAAGAATCATGGCTCCAACAAGAGAGATGTCTCTTGAGACCAAGGGGAAGATTATCAAACTTCTTGAAGAATGTAACGCTACACGTATGGTTGCCAAAGATATGGGCTGTTCACAGTCAGCTGGACCAAGTACAAACAGCATGGCAAGGTTATTAAAGTTAAGCCTTCTGGTAGACCAAGGAAGATATCCAAACATCATGACAAACAACTAAAGGCCATATGTCTTGAAAACCGAAGATGTAAAACAAGACAAATGAAGAAGAAATGTGAGGAAGCTGGAGTCAAGGAATGTAAGAGAACTGTGCAAAATCGCCTAAAGGAAATGGGATTTTCATTAAGGAAAGCTAAAACGAAACCATCAATGTCACTTAAACAGAAAAGAACAAGACTGCAATGGGCTAAGGAGAGGCAATCATGGACTGTGAATGACTGGATGAAGGTTATTTTCAGAGATGAGTCAAGAATTTGCATTGGACATGGTGATGATGCTGGAACTTTTGTTTGGTGCCGTTCCAGTGAGAGTTACAAAGATGACTTCCTGAAAAAAAAAACATCAAAATTCCCTCAGTCCTTGATGATATGGTGCTGCATGTTAGGCAAAGGGACTGGGGACATGGCAGTGGTTAAATCTTCAATAAATGCACAAGTTTACATTGAAATTTTAGACCGCTTTCTTATCCCATCAATTGAAAATATGTTTGGGGTTAATGAAATCATTTTCCAAGATGACAATGCATCATGCCACGGAGCTAAAACTGTTAAAGCATTCGATGGAGAAAGACTCATCTAGTCAATGTCATGGCCTGCAAATAGCCCAGATCTCAACCCTATTGAAAACGTGGTGGAAATTGGAAAAAAAATGGTCAACAGACCTGCTAGGATGATCTGACAACTTCAGAGTTTGCACCAAATTGATGAAGAATACTATTTGTCACTCATCAAGTCTATGCCTCAGAGACTGCAAGCTGTCATAAAAGCCAGAAGTGGTGCAACTAAATACTAGAGATGTGTTTTGATTGTTATTTCTTTGTTTCTCATGATTCCATATATTTTCCTCAGAATGGAGTGATTCTATATTTCCCAGCACTTGCTCTATAAAAGTAACATTTACTGACCACCACAATGTTTTTATCCATTTCTTTTAGTGTTTCTGAATGCTAAAGAGTTGCACTTTTGAACTAATTCATTATTTTTTCAAGCTTTTTGTCTGAGTTTGTGCTACATAATAAAATGTCTGAGTGAGTGCTCGACTGGTGATTCCATACTTTTTGCTAGAGGTTGTATATAGAAAAATTCCAAATGACATTTCATGCTCTTTTAGCCCAAGTTTCATATGTTCATTTATGTTTTGAACAAGTAGATGTGCAGGAGATCCTCGCTTTGCTCTGCCTGGCATTTTACAGACTCCAGCTTTCACCTTCACAGGTTGCTTGGCCCAAAAGTGAACCTCAAATCAGGAAATAAAATCAAAGCTTGCCTTGAAAATAATTTCCCATTTGATGAGGAAATATGACTTCTGTGGCATGCTGAAGTAATTAGCCAGCATGATGTGAAAGAAGCCATGTTCGTTAAAGCTTATACCTGCGCCTAAACACAAATATGAGAAAAACTGCTGCGGCTAATTGTTTGATTCCTGACAGAATGGACTGAATAAGAAGGTGGTCGGGACTTGCAATCACTTTGGGGATTTGAGCTGTTTTGGATCAGCCATAACTTCACGGATGTTTGCTAAAGGTGATGTGTGCCGGTCATTGATCAGGTCATGGATATTTCAAAAGCATGCATAATCAAATTGTGGACAAAAGGTCAGATGTATCATTACCTTGTGGATGAATTATACTGCAAAATTAGCATCCTTTCTATGATGGTGATTCTGCAATTTGAGCTTGCATTATATTGTGAAAAGTGGATCTGAAACGGGGGGCAAGGATGGGGGCACATTTAACCCTCATAGGCCGTAGTGTCGTTGCCATCTTTGTACAATGTTTGTTTTGGTCAACAAGGCAATGCGCAGATTATCCTGCATGTGGCTGTAAAAACATCTTTGCTTCACAATGCAACTACTGCAGTGCTTTTCAACCGGTGTTGAGTGTGCCGTGAGAGATTGTCAGGTGTGCCGCGAGAACTTATCCAAAATCTTTTTCTTTTTTTTTTTTTTTTTTTTTTAATGTCGTCAAGCGGAGTTGCAGTAGGAAGGAAGGAGTAAGTGGAAGATTGCAGTCATGTGCAAACGGGTGAGGTATTGCCCGTGTCGCGTTCAAGAACTTCTAGCCATCAGCCACCTTGCTGTCCACGACAATGTGGACCCCACGCGACTACTGTTCATCATTTGATTTGACTCGTTAAGTGTCAATATACACGAAAGTTTCCTTTCCATTTTATCCATGTGTGACGACCGTCAATCCTCCCCCTGTGTTTTATTCCAACACTTTGTCATGGACAGCAAGGCGGCTGATGGTTAGAAATCCGAACAGTTGAATGTGACACGATCAGCTATCCAACAGCGCCATGATGCAAAGCAAGCGTAAAGGTAATCTCCAAACGAAACAAACTTCACTTCAAAACAAGCTGATGGACTATTTTGTTCGCCTTCATGAAAACACAGAGAAACACAAAAACTTGTTGCTAAATCCAAAAAGTTCCACACTGTGGCAGAGACATTAATACTACCTGCCTGCAAAGCGATTGTCAGCGAGATGCTGAGCCCTGATGCGGTTAAAGACATTGCTAAAGTGCCCCTGTCTGATAATTCTGAGTTGTTCAAGCCTAACTGCTATAAAAAATAAAAACAGAAAGAGACAAATAGAAGAATGAAGAATATTCCTGCCAGTATATCGGCTTTGTGTTCATCTAAACAGGCTCAAGTTTCACATCAAGTATAAATATTGAAAAATTATTCCATAATTAAATATACTGTAGAGAAAGTAACTTTGGAATATTTTTAGTTTGTCGTGTACCACGAGATTTCTTCTAATGTAAAAACATGCCATGACTCAGAAAAGATTGAAAAACACTGAAATGCTAGTTCATCTTAAGATGAACCAGTAAAGTTTGTTTATTAGTATTTAATCATTCTGTGTGCAAGTAATAACAATAATAATGCATATTATTTCTAGAGCACTTTTCAAGACACGCAAAGACGCTTCACAAGAAAGATGGGAACACAATAGCTCAACAACAATGACAAAACAATCATAAAATTAGATTAAAAGCAGGATAAAAGTAAATCAACATTTAAGAGGTCAAGATAAAACCGAGATAAGGATCATGGCAGGTAAGAAGGAGTAAGAAGGTGTGTTTTGAGTCTAGATTTGAAAAGTGAGAGGGAGATATATTGCGATGATCGAGGGGTCGGGACAATACAATATATGGAACAATAATTTTAATCACTTTTTGAAAAAACATTTTAAACACAAAAAGTGAAATATTTAAAGGTGCATAATGTAAGTTTTGCACTTCAATTTTTCATTAAATGGCAAAAATATTTCAATAGACATTAAGGAAAAATATTTTTGTGGAAATGTAGTGTATCACAAAAGTGAGTACACCCCTCACATTTCTGCAGATATTTGAGTATATCTTTTCATAGGACAACACTGACAAAATGACACTTTGCCACAATGAAAAGTAGTGTGCAGCTTATATAATACAGTTAATTTATTTTCCCCTCAAAATATAGCCATTAATATCCAAACCCCTGGCAACAAAAGTGAGAACACTGCATGGGAACTACATACATCCCTAAATGTCCAAACTGAGTACTGCTTGTCATTTTCCCTCCAAAATGTCATGGGACTCATTGCAGGAGAGTTGTCAGCATTGCTGCAAAGATTGAAGAGGTGGGTGCGGGGGGTCATTCCCACCACCATGCTTGACTGTAGGCATGACACAATTATTTTTGTACTCCTCACCTAGTCGCCGCCACGCATGCTTGAGAGCATCAGAACCAAAGAAATTAATCTTCATCTCATCAGACCATAGGACATGGTTTCAGTAATCTATGTGCTTTGTTGACATGTCTTCAGCAAACTGTTGGGCTTTCTTGTGTACCGTCTTCAGAAGAGGCTTTCTCCTGGGGTGACAGCCATGCACACCAATTTGATGTAGAGTACGGCATATGGTCTGAGCACTAACAGGCTGACCCCCCACTTCTTCAATTTCTGCAGCAATGCTAACAGCACTCCTGTAATGAGTCATATGACATTTTGGAGGGAAAAAGACAAGCAGTACTCAATTTGGACATTTAGGAATGTACGTAGTTCCCATGCGGTGTACTCACTTTTGTTGCCAGGGGTTTAGATATTAATGACCATATTTTGAGTTATTTTGAGGGAAAAATAAATGAAGTCTATTATATAAGCTGCACACAGACTACTTTTCATTGTGTCAAAGTGTCATTTGTTAGTGTTGTCCCATGAAAAGGTATACTTAAATATCGGCAGAAATGCGAGGGGTGTACTCACTTTGTGATACACTGTACCTTTAAAACTGTTTTCAATGGTTATGCAGAGATTTCCCCATTTTACACTTTGCATATTTGTTCCTGTTTAGCTTCTGTGTTCATCAACCAATCACGACACCAGTTTCCAGTCCTCATCTGGGTTGCCACAGCTCTATACTCCCCATTAACTAAGACTGTGCCAACTTTGACAAACAGTCTGAATTATGTCTACCACTCCAGCAAAAAACTTTTCGTTACAAATTTCAAAAGATTCAATACAACAAGGGGAGAAAAAACAAGGATATGCATTCATTTGGCTTGGTTGTGCTACATTATTTAGCATGTGGGTCCATTGATCGAGGCAAACATAAAGTCTTTACGCGTGTATATATTTAGTCAGTAATAGAAATTAAAATGGATAGAGCAATTAAATCGTCTTCATGGATGCTGCTAATGCATTACCAAATGATATAGACAAATGTTCCTGAGTGAAAATTGGGCGGCGCCATCTTTGACATTTTCTGCTACAGACTTCCAGTTTATACAGGACATCATGAATTGCGGTTGAAGTAGACAAAGTTTTAAACTGTCAAATCAAACCAGAGGAACCCACGGAATCTCCAAAAATGGATTCAGCACGACGTAGATTAGACTCCGGGACTTTGTACTTTGCTTGGTTGTGTGAACTCCTGGAAGAGCCTATATACTAGTATATGCATGGAAGTGGAATGTTTTGAACAGTGTCCAGCATCAAAGCGCCAGTGTGGATCCACATTGCCATATGCCTTAAATCGAAACCAGCAGCAGACAATAAGTTAAGGATGTGCTTTTAGCCTATAGGAGCCATCTAAAAAAATAGCATGTTTGTTCTTATCACTTTGTTGATCGTTCATGGACAAAATTCTAACAATCTGTGCAGCCTGTGTTAACATGGGGTGTAGATTGATACGCTGAGTGGCCAAAATGAGGCCAAATTACAAATAATATTACAGCTGCCAAATGCAGAAGGCTGACACAGATTTTGTTGTTACAAGGAAATACTGTAAGGTAATTTTCATCTAGTTAGGTTATAGTTATGGTATTATGAGCTCATCACACATGTACTTATAAAAGGATATACTAGTATAGTTCATTATTTTTTATTACAGATATTGATTACAATAAAACTTCTGGATAACATAATTCATTTTCTTGTTTTATTTAAAACAATTGGTACATGTGTAAACAAGGTCAATAAATCACAATTTATAAAATTATTAGAAAAATATTAACGAAGATGGAGCATGAATCGAGACTTTCATCGTTAAGGTAGAATGCACGTAGTCTCGATATACGTCCATCAACGTAAGTGTTGTTGTGAGGCACTTTAAGTTGTCTTCCCTTGCCAAACAGCGTTTTTCACCTGTAAACAAACGAACAAAAGACATGTATCACTTGAATTTATTCATTGAGGGTAAAAAGCCTGTGTATGACTTGTTGTAGATGACTGTTTCGCATTTCTTTATCGTTGAAGCTAATGCAAAGCTAACAATGTCTCAAATGTGACGCAACACACAGAAATGTAGTTAAATTGAACATAATCGTATCTGTTATTGCTTTGTGGTGGCATTGTCTTGGTTCCACATCTGCCTTCATCACATTTAATATTTGTTCCTCCCCCCACCCTTTGGCAGCAATAACTTCAACCAGACGCATCCTGTAGATGCAGATCTGTCTGGCACATCGATCAGGTCTAATCTTGGCCCATTCTTCTCTATAAACTGCTATAGTTCAGTCAGATTCCTGGGATGACTGGCATGAATCGCTGTCTTTACGTCATACCACAGCATCTCAATAGGGTTCAAGTCTAGACTTTGACTTGGCCACTCCAGAACGTGTATTTTGTTCTTCTGAAACCATTTTGAAGTTGATTTACTTCTGTGTTTTGGATCATTGTCTCGTTGCAGCATCCATCTGCTTTTTAGGTTCAACTGTCTGACAGACAGCCTCAGGTTTTTCTGCAAAACATCCTGATGAATCTGAATTCATTCTTCCATTAATGATTGCAAGTTGTCCAGGCCCTGAGGCAGCAAAACAGCCCCAAATCATGATGCTCCCTCCACCATGCTTCACGGTGGGGATGAAGTGTTGATGTTGGTGAGCTGTTCCATTTTTCCTCCACACGTGCCATGTGTGTTACGCCCAAACAATTCAACTTTGGTTTCATCAGTCCACAAAATATTTTGCCAAAACTTCTGTGGAGTGTCCAAGTGCCTTTTTGCAAACATTCAACGAGCAACAATGTTTTTGTTTTTTTTCCGACAGCAGTGGCTTCCTCCGTGGAGTCCTCCCATGAACACCATTTTTGGCCATAGTTTTATATATAGTTGATGTGTACACAGATACAGACTGTGCCAGTGATTTCTGTAAGTCTTTAGCAGAAACGTTAGGGTTCTTTTTTACCTCTCTGAGTATTCTGCGCTAAACTCTTGGCGTCATCTTTGGTGGACGGCCACTCCTTGGTAGAGAAGCAACAGTGCTAAACTCTCTCCATTTGTAGACAACTTCTCTGACTGTCGAATGATGACTAGCCAGACTTTTAGAGATGGGTTTGTATCCTTTCCCAGCTTTATACAAATCACCAATCCTTAATCGCAGGTCTTCAGACGCTCATTTGACCGAGCCATGATACACATCAGACAATGCTTCTTATCAAGACATTTCTTACCAGGTTCGTGTTTTGTAGTGGGTAGGGCAGCTTTAAACCACTCATCAGTGATTTGGCACACACCTGACTCAAAATGTTTGGTAAAAATTGGTTTCAATTGCTATTTATGTATCCTTAGGCAGAGGAATCACATTTTCCCCCTTCTTAAAATATGAAAAACTATAAATGTTTGGGTAGTTAAAGCAGACGCTATATTTTCATCCATGTGATTTTGACAACGATCAGATCACATTTAATGGTGATTTTATGCAGACATGTGAGAAATTCCAAAAGGTTCAGATACTTTTTCATACGTATTTCATATGTATTACATATTGCATTCAAGTTACACAACGCCAGGCTATTCTGCTAGTGATTAGCTGTTAACATGCAAAGCAGGGCAAACGGGTATAGCAGTACTACTAAAATGAATTGCCTATCTGGCAAGCAGTTGTTCACTTCAATTTCATACTTGCTTGTAGCACTTAGATATAAGTTTTTATTCAGTGTTAAAAACGTCACCAAGTTACAAACTACTTAAAATGACGTTCAGTACAACAGCAAACTTTTTGCCTACAAAGCAATACACTATCATGGTCAATGTTCAGTTTCAATGAGATACTTCTACAATATGTTTATTATTGCGTTGTGGTTTGCACTGGCTTGGAACTGCACTGGATCATAGTGACAGCTGTTTCTTATAATTTACTCAATAATGTACAGTGCTATCCATGTGGTTAGTATGACCTTCCATTAAAATGTCTTCCCAAAAGCATAAATGGAATGGAACCCCTTATAGCTACTTTTTAATCATGCATATATGGAGGAGGTCTGTATTCACACATCTACAGTACAGTATGTATTAGTTCCTTTTATTCAGTTTTTAAAATCAACAAATCCATTGCAAACATGTACACTTCTACTTTATGGTACCAACAAACCTAAGGGTTGTCTGTTCCGCATGGCAAGAAAAAAAGGACAGAACGTGAAACTTTGGTCGGCAGAACTTCTGATTGTCAATCTAAACAGATTCATTGTTCTTTTAAAGATTTAAATTATTGGCAATTCACTTTTTGTTCAGTTGTGTACTCTTGTGCGCGTTAGGGGTGTGACAATATAAGAAAGGTGATATATTGCTAAACTTTGTAGTCCAAAGATTATCGTTATGCTCCCACCAAGAATCAAAACAGTGGTATGAAAAAGTATCTGAACCTTTTGAAATTTCTCACATTTCTGCATAAAATCTCGATCAAATGTGGTCTGAGCTTTGTCAAAATCAGAAAGATGAAAAAACAGTGTCTGCTTTAACTAAAACCACCCAAACATTTATAAGTTTTGATATTTTAATGAGGATAGCATGCAAACAATGACAGAAAGGGGCCAAAGGAGACCTATAGAGCAAATGAAACAAATTTTTATCAAACAATTTAAGTCATGTGTGTGCCCAATTACTGATGAGTGGTTTAAAGCTGCCCTGCCCACTATAAAACACACACCTTGTAAGAACTGTCTTGATGAGAAGCATTGTCTGATGTGCATCATGGCTCCGTCAAAATAGCTGTCTGAAGACCTGCGATCAAGGATTGTTGATTTGTATAAAGCTGGGAAAGGATATGAAACCATCTTTAAAAGTCTGGATGTTCATCAATCGACAGTCAGAAAAGTTGTCTACGAATGGAGAGAGTTTGTCACTGTTGCTTCTCTCCCAAGGAGTGGCCGTCCACCAAAGATGACGATAAGAGGTCAGCACAGAATACTCAGAGAGGTAAAAAAGAACCCTCGAGTGTCTGCTCAAGACTTACAGAAATCACTGGCGCAGTCCAGTATCTCTGTGCACACATCGACTATGTGTAAAACTACTGTATGGCCAAGAATGGTGTTCATGGGAGGACTCCACGGAGGAAGCCACTGCTGTCTTAAAAAAACATTGTTGCTTGTTTAATGTTCACAAAAAGGCTCTTGGACACTCTACAGAAGTTTTGGCAAAATATTTTGTGGACTGATGAAACCAAAGTTTAATTGTTTGGGAGTAACACACAACATCATGTGTGGAGGAAAAATGGAACAGCTCACCAACATCAACACCTCATCCCCACCATGAAGCATGGTGGAGGGAGCATCATGATTTGGGGCTGTTTTGCTTCCTCAGGGCCTGGACAACTTGCAATCATTAATGACAGAATGAATTCAAAAGTTTTGCCTGAGGCCATCTGTCAGACCGTTGAAGCTAAAAAGAGGATGGATGCTGCAACAAGGCAATGATCCAAAACACAGAAGTAAATCAACTTCCAAACGGTTTCAGAAGAACAAAATACGCGTTCTGGAGTTGCCAAGTCAAATCCAGAATTAAACCCCATTGAGATATGGTGGCACAACCTAAAGACAGCCATTCATGCCAGCCATCCCAGGAATCTGACAGAACTACAGCAGTTTTGTAGTGAAGAATGGACTGAAGACTGATCTGCAGCTACAGGAAGTGTCTGGTTCAAGTTATTACTGCCAGAGGGCAGGGGCCACAAAATATTAAATGTGATGGTTCTCTTACTTATCTTCCCCCTTCTGTCGTTGTTTGCATACTATCCTCATTAAAATATGAAAACCTATAAATTTGGTGGGTTTAGTTAAAGCTATTGAAAACCTATAAATGTGGTGGTTTTAGTTCAAGCTGACACTGTTTTTTCATCTGTGTGATTTTGACAAAGATCAGATCACATTTGATGGAGATGTGAGAAATTCCAAAAGGGTCAGATACTTTTTCATACCACTGTATATCGTTTAAAAAGGTGTCACTATGTTGTTCAAAACATTATTTGAAAGCATTTTTTCTTGATTTAGGTTAAAAAAAATATATCAATTTTTAGATGTATGAGCTTAATAAGAACAAATAGTAATATTTACTTAAAGTAAATGGAATAATCTGACACATTAATCTGTTTACTAGTCTTTAACACTCAAAACAAAATGGAGAAAATTAATTGACTAGATTTAGGAAAAAATATTTAAGACGTCATAAATTTGCCACCCTCACAGTTCAAATGGATCGGACGACTACTCGTGATAAACATATTCCAATTCACAGCAGGACGATGAAACGTTTTTTTTTTTCTATTTAAAAAAAAAAATTGTATCATAGCCTAGGATTTTGTAAATTGTATCCTATATCATGAACCTTGTATCTCAAATTGTACTGGATCTTGAGGTTCCCAGATGTTAGAGCACATGTAACAATTGTTGTGCTCAGTCAATGTTTATTTGCATAGATTAACAGCCACCCAAGATTAAACACAAAGGCAATAAAACTGTTATTCCAAGTGGACATCTTTCATCATTTTCTTGTTCATAATCTCAAACTGCACAACAGAGGGCTGACTGACAGTTTTAAAGAAAAATGTCAAATTTGTGTGATTGCAAGTACTCAAGTGTGGAAGCACACACACATTGAACTGACTTGTGGACCTTGGAAACGGATGAAAACGTTCTTAATCAGTCTGAACAGTTGCCAGAGTAAATACTGTTACTGAAAAGTAGACACTGTGCATGAACCGGAACGTGTTGGTCTCTGGTGGGCAAGAGTCTTTTGACTTTGCACGAAGGGCTGTCAAGTACATTTTTTAAATGGATTTCTTGCTTTACTTTTTACTCGTTTTACCAACTTTTATCCGTATTCATTTTTTCTCCCTCAAGTGGGTATTCAATTTATACTTCGGTGGATATTTTCTGTTACAATCTACAGAGAAGCAGACCACACACACGCAGGCATGCAATTTCTTTTTGTTCGTAGACGAACTTGAACCGTGACCCTGCGGTTCCAAAGGCCTTACAGATGAGCTCCTTCGGCTGCTTGCATGCAGACCCTAATGAGAATAGGATGGACTATAAATGAAGCATAACCGAAAAAAGGTAGTACCTCATCTTTCCCTATTGACTGAATGTCTTTAGACAAAGATGTGCTCAACAACATGTTTTGTGTTTAGGACTTGTTGAAAAGATTGTGGAACACGCACTGGTTGGAAAACAGTGTCTTAACCAACTCCTTGTCTCACCCCATCTAAATACACATCTGCAGCTATGCACACTTACAAATGGTTTTAGGGAGTACAAAACAGTTCATTTTTGTTTGGTAAAAAGAAAAGTGTTGGGTGTGAAAACAATTGGTAGATAAGGAAAAAAAAAATGTTAATTTCATAGGCGGAGTTTGACTTTTGTGGCAAGGAGGGGCAAAGCATGCTGATGACCCCGAAACGCAGTGTCAGCAATAAAATTAACTTACAAGATATATGCTCGGATAGTAGCTTAGCCCATGCTCGTACACACAGGTGTCACAGTTGTGTGTGCGTGTGCGCGCGTGTGTGAGCTTGCACGTTTTTCTTTCTTACCTAGTAGAGAAGTAGACACCGCATCCTTTTTGACAGAAGATTCCAGCCAGAATCTTTTCTCTGGTGATTTTGTCCAAGCAAAGCAAATGGCCCTCTCTAAGGTGCTAGTCATATGAAGTGTTCGAAAAATAATTTTGACGCATTATGTATATATATATTGTAGATATGGCGGAAAACTCAGACAAGGCTGAAAGAGCAGTTTCTGCTCTTGCAACCTTCTTTAAAATAAACTGCTGCATTTTAAGCCAAAAGAACTGTTGTGTTTGATAGAACAATATGTCTATATGCTGCCATAGCAGATTCATGGCGCATTAAGCCCCCAAACTATTTTTAATTTGTCCGTTTTACCCTGAAAACCCCTATTTACAGACATCGCGCAACCGCTTTTGTTTCAACCCAGCCATAAAAAGAAGCTAAGTAATCGTATTAATTATTCAAAATATCTGTCATTTTTAGCTTAGAATCATTAATAGATGTCTAATATTTAGCCTAAAAAAGAAAATGACTTTAAAAAATTATTCACTCGCATATTTTAAACTTTTAAACAAATTACGTCACATTTTAAAAAATGGTGTCTGTAAAAATGTCACGGATATCTACCTCATCACTATCGCTTAATTGTATTTTTTTTTTTGTTACTGTCGCATTTTCTCCGATATGTTAGTCAGTTTTTGCTCTTGCTCAATTGCTGTATTTTAAGCCAAAAGAACTGTTGTGTTTGATAGAACAATATGTCTATATGCTGCCGTAGGAGATTCATGGTGCAATAAGCCCCCGAACTATTTTTAATTTGTCCGTTTTACCCTGAAAACCCAAGTTTATAGACGTCGCGCAACTGCTTTTATTTCAACCCAGCCATAAAACGAATGTAACTAATTATATTTATTATTCAAAATATCTGTCATTTTTAGCTTAGAATCATTAATTGATATCTAATATTGCGTTTTAAAAAAAAAAATTACTTTAAAAAAATAGTCACTCACATACTTTAAACTTTTAAACAAATTACGTCACAATTAAGGATTATAAAATTGGCGTCTGTAAAAAAGTCAGCGATATCTACCTCATAACTATCGCTTATTTGTATTTTTTTTAATTTACTGTTGCATTTTTCCCAAAATTGTAGATGATAATCAATTCAAACAAAGAAAAAAAAAAAAAAAAACGTTTAAAAGGGTAAATATATGAAAATGAAAATCTCGACCACTCTTTGATGTCTGTGATTTCCGCATCGCGACCCTTGTTATATTATTATGTTTCACCCATAAAATCCCCCAAAAATCCGGCTGTGACAATTCACAGATGTGTCTTGACACTCGGTGATACATGCTACATGGAGTTTTGGGATCGAAAAGAGGTAAGTACACGATAATATATCTCATTAAAATCATGTTGTGTTTAATTATGCTCTCGCGTGCTCTCATCTCCAGTTAGGGTTTTGCTGTTTAATTTTTTTTTTAAATGCCCTGCTGCTTAAAATTTTTCTTCCCCCCAGAAAATTGAGATTTTGAGCTTTCCAATGATGTATCACACACGCAAATACCGTAGGACAATTTTAAAATTTGGCAAAAATGGGGGTCTCAGAGCGGAACTTCGTCACATGAGTGTTTTCAGCCATTTTTTTTTTTTTGTTCATTTCATTCATTTTTGTTCTTTGTTTTGTTACTTTACAACTTTTTTTTTACAACTTTTATTTTATACAAAGTCTTAATTTTAAATTCATATATAGGAAAGTCAATTACAAGCCCCTGTTAATCTCTGCATAAGATTTATGTTCAAAAATAGTTTTATTTTTAAACTCAACATTAATCTTTTTGGACTAACAAACCATTTTGGACACAAAGGAAACGATTTTTGACCAATTAACATTTTAAGAATTAACCGTCTTTATTACTAAACTTCCAATTTTTACCAAAATTTAAAATATTATGCAACTACGAAAATGTAATTTCTGGAGAAATTTAGACGGCAGCTTTGGCTTTTGCAGGTAAACCCCTTAGACAGTTCCTGTTGAGTTCGGGTTACTTCCTGTTAATATCAGGTCACTTCCTGTTTATTTGGGGACATTTCAAGGTCCCTTCCTGTTGATTTGGGGACGTTTCAGGGTCATTGTGGGGTTTTTTTTTTCTGCGCATACAATTTAGTTTATTTTATTAAGAATTGCTCTTTGCCCGTTTGTCCTAAATGTAAGACAGAAATTGGCATCTTACACACTGCTACTGGTCCTGTATTGAAATACAGAAATATTGCTGAGATATCCTGTCTGAAATTCAGAAAATTCTAATAACACAGCTTGACTTCAACCCAGTTTGCCTTCTCCTTGGTCTTACAAATGACCGTATTAATGATAAATATCCGAAGAGACTCTATAATACTCTGACTTTCTGTGCCCGGAAAAATATCCTTATGCACTGGACCATGGATAAGGCCCCCCTCACTTTTGGGATGGCACAGGATAATAATGTACTATATTCCACTGGACTTTCTAACTTGTCTTTCGCACTCCCAAACAGATGTTTTTGAACAATCATGGAAACCATTCTTGGACTACACTCACGACAATGTTTCTGCCATTCTGATTAGGGAATTTGTGTGATGTAATACTTTTCCTCCCTTGTATAGCTTTCTTTTTTTTGTGTGTCTTTTTTATGTTTACATTTGAGGGAAAAAAATTTAAAAAATAAAAAAATAAATAAAAAGCCTTTTGAAAGCCTTTTTTTCTAATTCTGTGATGTGATAACTGTTTTGCTTATTAATCTCTAAATGTGTAAACAATATGATTTTTGTCAATATATTTTAACATTTTGCTACTATCTTTATGGATAAAATCATACCTAAAAAAAAATCAGAATTTTGCTTTTTAAATAGATGACGAATTAAAGAAAATCTACTCTTTATGCTTTATTCATCCATATACTGTATGTCAAAAAATGTTAAAAATTCATCCCATTTGCTCCCGGTGGCGAGTTCTCCACTTTTGGTGTTGTGACTGAGGCAGCACAATTTAAAAATAAAATAAAATATATGCCATGATTATAGGATTGCTGTTTTTGTATACTGTGTGGCGTTACTTTAACCTTCAAAATTCATCCACCAAGCCCATATGACTGACAGTTGTATTGAGTCTTTGCCATCAACATGTGTACATTGTTTTTGTCCAGTTGTGACACAATATTGGATTGATCAGCATTCTTAGTCACAATTTAAACAAAATAACGCTAAAATGTTACCTTCTATGCGTCGTCTCTGTCAGATGTTATTTAGGCATTATTTGTCATTTTATAGGTACAGTAAAAAAAAAAAAATGTGTAAGCGTCTTTCCCCTAATTGGTCGCCTTCTGATTAATCAATCAACAATAGTATGATGTATTGGTTCGCGGAAGAGCAAAATAACTGTTTCCTGGCAACAACAAAAAAAAAGATTTTTATGACATTCTTTACTCTTATTTTAATGAGGAAGTTAAGTGTATTTCTGACAATACTTCCTATCTACAACAACTGCTTTGCACATTGATATTTGATCCAATGAAACGGTTGCTTGCCTCCAGCCTGGTACTCCAGACTCACTGCTGTTCCAGCTATTGAGTCTGGGCATCATTAAGCGGATAAAATTTCCAGGGCGGAGCAAGCCACAGCAAACAGACAGCGGAGTGGACCAATCAGCGACGGGCGGATGTGACGTTAGAAACGCGACGAGGGACTTGCGTGCGGAAGTAAACATACGAGGAGAGCGGAGTTTATTCAACATGGCTAGCGCGAGACAGACTGTTGTTAATGACTTGAGTTGATGTGTTTTTGGTAATTTAAAACTGATTTTACCGTGGATTGGAACATATTCTCGGCTCTCCTGTTCGCCATCTCTGTTGTTGTGGAGACGACTTCCGACGCGGAAGAGTGACGTTGCTTGTTAAGAACACGTCACGCAAATAAACAAATCTGATTTGACGATTGATTTTGTACTTGCTTGAGAGGTCGTTAATGGGCTGGGTCCCAGACTATTCTCTGTGTTTGAAAAATACAGGGAGAACAGTTTGGCCGTGCCAGGCAAGCTTGCCTCTGAATTGGCTCGGTCATCAGAAGTCCGTAAAGTGGTTAGACATTTGAGGTTGACAAGCCAGTGCTATTTAATGAATTAATGAAAAAGGACAGGACTGTCTTTTTTGCAAAGCTAGATCACAGACTTCATAATATATTGACGGGACACGGGGCGCAGGGCGCGGGGCTGCTTAATAGGGGCCTATCTCCGTCAAAGCTGACTGAGTGGAAACACAGAAAATGAGCTTTTTACGTTGAAAATTCTCGTGAATAAATGCTTAAATCCATGAATTCTTTATAGATAAGGACTTAAAACAGTCTCGATTCTTGGTTAACAGTACGGCTGTCAAACGATTAAAATTTTTAATCGAGTTAATTACAGCTTAAAAATTAATTAAACGTAATTAATCGCAATTCAAACCATCTATAAAATATGCCATCTTTTTCTGTAAATTATTGTTGGAATGGAAAGACAAGACACAAGATGGATATATACATTCAACATACGGTACATAAGTATTGTATTTGTTTATTATAACAATAAATCAACAAGATGGCATTAACATTATTAACGTTCTGTTAAAGCGATCCATGGATAGAAAGACTTGTAGTTCTTAAAAGATAAATGTTAGTACAAGTTATATAAATTTGATATTAAAACCCCTCTTAATGTTTTGGTTTTAATAAAATTTGTAAAATTTTCAATCAAAAAATAAACTAGTAGCCCGCCATTGTTAATGTCAATAATTACGCAATGCCCCTGGGTGCTTAAGCCCATAAAATCAGTCGCACCCAAGCGCCAGCAGAGGGCGACAAAACTCCAAAAAACACAAGTAACAAGTGGACATTGCACTTTGCTGTCATTTTAATCTGTTTGAGCTGGGCATGTGCATTAATTGGGTCAAATATTTTAATATGATTAATTTAAAAAATTAATTACCACCCGTTAACGCGATAATTTTGAAAGCCCTAGTTAAAAGCAAAAAAACCAAAGGTTAGCATTTTTTTTTTTAACGTAAATATGTCGAATGTGCTGCTATCCTTTAAGCCACTGTGGCGCCGCCTTATCACCTCAAGAGTATTTTACGTTGAAAATTCTTGTGAATAAATGCATTAATCCCTGAATTCTTTATAGATATGGACGTAAAACAGTCTCGATTCTTTGTTAAAAGAGCAAAAAAACAGGCAGTTAGCATTTATTTTACGTGAATATGTAAAATGTGCTATTAGTCTTTAAGCCACTGTGGCGCCGCCGTTATCACCACAAAGAGCTTTTTACGTTGAAAATTCTTGTGAACAAATGCTGAAATCCCTGAAATCTGTATAGATATGAATGTAAAACAGTCTCGATTCTTGGTTAAAAGCGAAAATCCGGGCAGTTAGCATTTATTTTATGTAAATATTGAGAATTATGACGCCAATGCTGTAGTGGTTAATTTCTCCCATTGATTTTTTTTCACGTTTTGAAATGCATGCATGGTACAAAAAATATAATAAGTACCTTGATTCCTCGAACAAATCACTCAAGAGACAATCCTTCCTGTTTGCATGTGGTACAGCATAGTACGTTTTTACCTAAATCCGGCGTTGGATCGCTGCATGTTTGAGAATAACTGCGACCAACTTCGACCGACTGAAGCGGAGTGTGGTACGGCCCCCTACTTGAAGGTATGGTGCAGTGTCAGTGGAATGTGTCCTGTCAATATCATTATGAAGTCTATGGCTAGATTTAACCTTTACAGACAGAAATTGTTCTCAGTTACGTCTGTAAAAAAAAAATCTATTTTTTTTTAGAATTCATATAGACAAAATCATATAATTGGTTATTAAGTACCTTAAAAGTGCAGAGGTGTTCCTAGGAGCAACAGCAATGCTTTTTTACAGCGACTTTAAAGGGATCCACGGATAAAAAGATTTGTAGTTCTTAAAAGATAAACGTTATTATGAGATAAAATGATTTGATATTGAAACCCCTCTTGATGTTTTCATTTTCATACAATTTGTAAAATTAGTTTGACTAGTAGGTCGCCATTGTTGTTGATGTCGCAGGGCTGTGACGTCACATGATTACGCTGCCGGTCTTCCAGAGTATCACTCTAGCACCATAAACATGCCGCCTGTTCAACCCTTTCAATTTGAACCCGAGAGGGACATTAATGAGAATGACAGCACTAGAGCTGAAACGAATACTCGAGTAACTCGAGTAACTCGAGTTTAAAAACTGATCCGAGTAATTTTATCCACCTCGAAGAATCGTTTAATTTTGCCAGCTCTAAGCATCACGTTTTGCCCAGACTACTTTTAATGCGGGACAACGCGCTGACGTCACGTGCGTAGAGGAAGAAGCAATAAAATTTTTTTTTTTTTTTAAACTACCGCAGCCGACAGCCACTACAAAATACGCCAACGTTGTTAAAAACTACACCCGCAGGATGCTAGTGTGGTAGCAGGTAATGTCTGATGAGTCTCATAGATATCGCATGCATTTAGGACTAGATGTGAAATGACAGACTCGGCCGCGTCTGGGCAGCGTTAGTAAACAGCCGCCATCTTTAAGCAGTAGACTTCTCATGGCTAATGAATATAACGTTACTGTCACTCGCTCACGTAACGTTAGCCCTTTGGAGTGCTAGGTTTCTATTGATTATGACCACTGACGATGCGTGGCTAACGTGTCTTACATACAGGCTTTATTTAATCTGTAAAAACACTGCGCTGTAGAGTGATGAGGGTGTAAAATTAAAACATAATAAAGCTAACTGTCAGTTTTAGCTCAGTAGTCATTGCTGAATAAAACACCAAGTAGCACTGGTCCCTAATGTGCTCCAATACAGCAGGTATCATACATTTATTTTGAACACTGCAAAAACTCTAAATCCTATCAGTACTTACAGTTTAGACTAACTTAAAACTTAACTAGAACTTAAAAATAGCTCGACACAAATGGAAATTAAATTGAAACACGTGGGAAAAACACGTAGCTTTCAAGTGATGTGTGTTATCAAGCGTAATTACATTTTTAGGTAAGAAATATGTTTTTTTTTTTAATAAGATCTAGAAGTTTTTTGAGCGAAAGCAGTGAATTTTTTTTTTCCAGTCACATCTTAGATGTAATTGTTGGCTGTTTTCAACAATGTACATCGTAAATAAAGACATTGATTGACTGAAAATGGTTCAATGTTGGATTAAATGTCTTTTTTTCTCAAGTATATTTATAATTGCTCTTTACCTAAAAAAAAAACGCTTTATCTGATTACTCGATTAATCGATAGAATTTTTAGTCGATTACTCGATTACTAAAATATTCGATAGCTGCAGCCCTAGATAGCACTGTCAATACTTCACAAAACGAGCAGCAAAAGCAAAATGAACAGGAAAGACGGGATGAGACGAGACAAGAGTAGGAAAAAGTACTATCATGTGCTTTCAGCTTGATTTGTTTCAATGCATACAGACAGAACATACCAAAGATGCCTTCAGAAAATACTTAAACTTAGTGATATCAAATCAGGGTGGTTTAAATATGCTAAGTGACAAATATAGTCAACAGATTAACATATGCAATAAGTATTTTGATGCAATGAAAAGGTAATAAAAGAAGAAAAACACAAATAGTACGTACTCGCTGATTTTAACCGCTGAGCGCATGTGTAGAGGACGTCCGCCCGTCTCATCAGACCATAGGACATGGTTCCAGTAATCCATGCGCTTTGTTGACATGTCTTCAGCAAACTGTTTGTGGGCTTTCTTGTGTTCCGTCTTTAGAAGAGGCTTCCTCCTGGGGTGACAGCCACGCACACCAATTTAATGTAGAGTGCGGCGTATAGTCTGAGCACTAACAGGCTGACTCCCCATCGCTTCAATCTCTTCAGCAATGCTTACAGCACTCCTGTAACGAGTCACATGACATTTTGGAGGAAAAATGACAAGCAGTACTCAATTTGGACATTTAGGGATGCACATATTTAATAAGTGGTGTACTCACTTTTGTTGCCAGGATATTAGATATTAATGGCTATATTTTGAGTTATTTTGAAGGGAAAATAAATTAACTCGATTATATAAGCTGCACACAGACTACTTTTCATTGTGTCAAAGTGTCATTTTGTCAGTGTTGTCCCATGAAAAGATATAGTTAAATATCTGCAGAAATGCGAGGGGTGTACTTACTTTTGTGATACACTGTATTTTTGTAAAAGAGAACAATTGTCACTCATTTGCACCGACAAGTCTTTCAGTCCGAGGTTCCCTTTAAAAGCTGTGGTATTCATCAACAACATGAACCAGCCCGAAATATCTTGTACAATAAGCTGACAAAAATCCAAGAGAAAAAGCAAAATGATGACAAAAATTTAAAAAATTAATCACAGTCCGATGTGCATCAAAGTTGCCAAAGCATCATTTACAGGTGATCAGGTGAGGACATTAGGTAGAAAAAGCCACCTGCTCCAATGCTGACAATAAAGAGTCACCAGTGCATGGCTTTGCATTAACCATGGAAAAGACATTACCTTGAAGGCCCATATGTTGAATCAATAGACTGCAGCTAATAGTATGGAGGATCCTTTCTAATTCTGGCACAAACCTCAACCTTTATGTCCAAAGAAAGACATAAAATACTGACTCGTCTGACCGCAATTATATTTCCACTGTGGTCGTCCATCACAGATGTCACAATACTCCGAGACAGCTCTTCTGGACACATTTAACTTAAAGGCTTCCTTTTGGCTCAAATTAGTTTGATCTGGCATTTGCGGATGTAACTACGTATTGGAGTGTTTGACAAATATTTGCCAAACCAATCCTGAGCTCATGTGTTTGGATCAGATGGAAATGTGCCCTTGCCCTTTAAGCACAGAAATTCCTCAGTCCTAATCATTTGCTCGTGTATCTATTGGCAAATGTGTTTTTGTGCCACGTGTTTGAAGTCGCATCATTGTTTAATGATTTTACCTCATTACCACTTACCTATTACAACTTTATGTGGAAAAGATGTGGATGTGTGTGTTGGTGGGAAGGGGGTTATATTAACCCCCTAAAAATCTATGTAGTGTTTTACCTAACATGGTGAAACCAACTTAATTTACTGAGAAAAGTATTTAATTTAGTTTAATATAATCTACTATAATATTTGGTTGCATCAGCAGGAGAAATCAGAACATGATCAGATCATGAAAGAGCATTGACTTTTTCCGCTTTATTTCAGCATTTCTGCTCGCGACTTCCGTTTTACACTTTCCCTAACCAAAGCAGCAGTGGAGCTGGGGTCAACATCCCTCAAAAAAGACAATTTTGAAATGCCGCATCCATCTGCCACCATCACGACATGGGAGGAAAACATGAAGAAATGGCTAAGAGTCGCCACAACCAAAATAGTTTTGTATTTTATTGATTTAAAAGCAGTGGATGGAAACGCAATCAGGGACGTGAAAATCTCCGTAACATCCAGTTGAATGTGTCCTAATACATGAATATGGGAAATTCAGTGTTTATGAAGGCAGATGTACAACCAAGACAGTGCCACCACAAAGCAATAACAGGTACAATTATGTTCAATTTGACTACAATTATGTGTGTTGCGTCACAGCTAAGACACACTAGCTTTCATTACCTTCAACGGTAAAGAAATGGAAAACAAACAATAATTTACTACAAGTCAGACACGGGCATTTTACCATAAATGGATAAATTCAAGTTTTACACATTTTTTGCTCGTTTGTTTACAGGTGGAAAACACACTTACGTTGGTGGACGTATATCGAGACCATGTGCAATTTACCTTGATGATGGAAGGCTCTATTTATGCTCCACCTTCGTTAATATTTTTTCTAATAATTTTATAAATTGTGATTTATTGACCTGTTTTGCACAGGCCCCAATTGTTTTAAATAAAATAAGAAATTGAATCATGCCCATAAGCTTTATTGCGATCAATATCTGCAATAAAAAGAAAGACATACTATTTGTGTTCATAGAGTGGGGCAAATAAGTATTTAGTCAACCACCAATTGTGCAAGTTCTCCTACTTGAAAAGATTAGAGAGGCCTGTAATTGTCAACATGGGTAGACCTCAACTATGAGAGACAGAATATGGGAAAAAAACAGAAAATCACATTGTTGGATTTTTAAAGAATTTATTTCCAAATTAGAGTGTAAAATAAGTATTTGGTCACCTACAAAAAGATTTCTGTCTGTCAAAGAGGTCTAACTTCTTCTAACGAGGTCTAACGATATTCCACTCGTTATCTGTATTAATGGCACCTGTTTTAACTCATTATCGGTATAAAAGACACCTTTCCACAACCTCAGTAAGTCACACACCAAACTCCACTGTTGTCGAAGGACACCAGAGACAAAATTGTAGACCTGCGCCAGGCTGGGAAGACTGAATCTGCAATAGGTAAAATGCTTGGTGTAAAGAAATCAACCATGGGAGCAATTATTAGAAAATGGAAGACATACAAGACCACTGATAATCTCCCTCGATCTGGGGCTCCATGCAAGATCTCACCCCGTGGCATCAAAATGTTAACAAGAACGGTGAGCAAAAATCCCAGAACCAAACGGGGGGGCCTAGTGAATGACCTACAGAGAGCTGGGACCACAGTAACAAAGCTACTGTCAGTAACACAATGCACCGCCAGGGACTCAAATCCTGCACTGCCAGACGTGTCCCCCTGCTGAAGAAAGTACACGTCCAGGCCCGTCTGCGGTTCGCTAGAGAGCATTTGGATGATCCAGAAGAGGACTGGGAGAATGTGTTATGGTCAGATGAAACAGAAATAGAACTTTTTGGTAGAAACACAGGTTCTCGTGTTTGGAGGAGAAAGAATACTGAATTGCATCCGAAGAACACCATACCCACTGTGAAGCATCGTGGAAACATCATGCGTTGGGGCTGTTTTTCTGCAAAGGGACCAGGACGACTGATCTGTGTAAAGGAAAGAATGAATGGGGCCATGTACTGAGAGATCTTGAGTGAAAATCTCCTTCCATCAGCAAGGGCATTGAAGATGAGACGTGGCTGGGTTTCAGCATGACAATGATCCCAAACACACAGCCAGGGCAACAAAGGAGTGGCTTTGTAAGAAGCATTTCAAGGTCCAGGAGTGGCCTAGCCAGTCTCCAGATCTCAACCCCATAGACAATCTGTAAAGGAAGTTGAAAGTCCGTGTTGCCCAAAGACAGCCCCAAAACATCACTGCTTTAGAGGAGATCTGCATGGAGGACTGGGCCAAAATATCAGCAACAGTGTGTGAAAGCTTGTGACGAGTTAAAGAAAACGTTTGGCCTCCGTTATTGCCAACAAAGGGTACATAACAAAGTATTGAGATGAACTTTTGGCATTGACCAAATACTTATTTTCTACCATGATTTGCAAATAATTAAAAAAAAAAAAAAAATCAAACAATGTGATTATCTGTTTTTTTCCCCCCCACATTCTGTCTCTCATGCTTGAGGTTTACCCACGTTGACAATTACAGGCCTCTCTAATATTTTCAAGTGGGAGAACTTGCACAATTACTGGTTGACTAAGTACTTATTTGCCCCACTGTATGCACATGTGCGATTAACGATTAACAAGATGTAACAACATAATCTGATGTCAGCCCTTCTGCATTCGGCAACTGCAATATTATTTGTAATTTTGCCTCATTTTGGTAACTCAAGTGGACGGCGTATCAATCTACACCCCATGTTAACACAGTCTGCACAGATTATTAGAATTTTATCCACGAACGATCCCCGAATCGATAAGAACAAACATGGGATATTGTAGGTGGACCCTTTAGGGGGTTGGGGGTAGTGGGTAGTGGGCATTGTCCACTACTACAGGGAGTGACGACCCTGCCCTACACGAGTCCCGGGTTCAGCTGGCTCCGGTTGATAGTACCCGGTATGGGCCCCTATCCAGGGTTACGGATGATGTCCACACTGCATCGTAACTAGGCGGAGGAGCAGCATTTGGCAGCCAACGGCTAGGGGGCGGAGGAGATCTGTGATGATCCAATGGCCATGTGTAGGGGAGTAAACCCTTCAAATCCGGAGTGGAGCCCCGAAGGCGGACCAGCATGCAGTACTTGCAAACTCCGGCAGCTCCTGCAGCCAACCTGGTGCCAAATGTACTGCTTTGCTTTCCTTTGGACTACACCGGCGAGGCCGAGAGGGGGATCTTAATAACTGGGCAGCTTAGGATTTCCATACACTTTGCCCAGGCTTGCGCCCTGGAGAGGTCACTCCAGTGCTGCTGTTCCAGCAGCAGTAACAACACGGGAGACAGCAGTTACGAGTTATAAGCCCAGAGCATATTGACGTGAGTTCGGACGCTACGGGTTGTCTTCGACGGTGGGAGGGATCCTCGTATCCCACTGGTCAGCTACCGCCCGCCTTAAGCTGGGCAGTCCCCAGCCAGTAAGGTGCTGACCCGTCACGGTCTGCCTGCTTCAGTGGGTGCTTGGAGCTTAGGATAAACTCCGAAGAGCAGACTGTAAATCCTGCACCAGACAAAAACAGACGTAAAACAAAGCCGCCAGCGCTTAGACTGGCAACCTGGAACGTCAGGACCATGTGTCCTGGCCTTTCCGCTGACCTACAACAAGTTGACGATGCTAGAAAAACAGCCGTCATCAACCGTGAGCTAGAAAGGCTCAACATTGACATAGCTGCACTACAGGAGACCAGACTTCCTTCAAATGGCAGCCTTAGAGAAAAGGACTATACTTTCTTCTGGCAGGGGAAGGATCCAGAGGAACATCGTGTGCACGGCGTAGGTTTCGCAGTGAGAAATTCTCTACTCTCATCGATCGATCCACCCTCAGATGGCACAGCACGCATCCTCTCCCTACGCCTTACAACCAACTCAGGCCCCGTGAACATCATCAGTGCCTATGCCCCCACGCTGTGTTCTTCAGCAGAGGCGAAAGATATTTTTTACGAGGAGCTAGAGAATGCAATTAAGTCAACAGATTCAGAACAGTTGTACCTGCTGGGTGACTTCAATGCCAGGATTGGTTCAGACCACGCTTCCTGGCCCAGATGCATAGGCCACTTTGGTGTCGGGAAACTCAACGAGAACGGACAGAGACTACTTGAGCTATGCTCGCTTCATGATCTGTGTATTACTAACACTTTCTTCTCCACAAAACCCGGCCACAGGGTGTCCTGGCGGCATCCCAGATCTCGGCACTGGCACCAACTGGATCTTGTCATCACACGTAAGTCTTCACTGAACTGTGTCCTCAATACTCGCAGCTACCACAGTGCTGACTGCGACACTGACCACTCCATGGTCGCATGTAAGGTTCGACTTCAACCGAGACGGTTTCACCGATCCAAGCAGAAAGGGCGACCACGCATCAATACAGCCATGACCTCGCTTCCTGAGCTTCGTACGCGTTTTCTCGACACCATCCAGGAGGCTCTCAACAACTGTCCAACAACAAGTACAGATGCGAGATGGAACCATATCCGTGAGGCCACTTACAAGTCCGCTGTCAACACCTTCGGAAAAAGAGTTCGGAAAGACCCTGACTGGTTCGAAGCTGGAATTTCCAAGCTTGAGCCAGCCATCTCATCTAAAAGAACCGCCCTACTCAATCACAAACAAGACCCTTGCCCAAAGACGCTTGCTGCCCTTAGAAAAGCCAGAAGCGATGTTCAACGAATTGCTAGACAGTGCGCCAACGACTATTGGCAGAACCTCTGTCAAGATATCCAGCTGTCTGCTGATTGCGGTAACATCCATGCTATGTTCGAGGGCTTGAAGAAGGCCTTTGGTCCAAGCAAAATAAAGACTGCTCCACTAAAGTCAAAAACTGGCGAAATCATTACTGACTGCTCAAAGCAAATGGAGAGATGGGCTGAGCATTTCCAAGAGCTATACTCAAGAGAGACCATCGTGACAGACACAGCAGTGGAGAATACCAGCCCTCTGCCAGTCATGCAAGAGCTTGATGTCCCACCCACCATTGAGGAGCTCAGTAAAGCTATTGAGTCACTCGCAAGCGGGAAAGCCCCAGGAAAGGATGGGATCCCTCCCGAGATCATCAAAGTGGGCAAGCAGGGCAGTCTTCTTGTACATCTCCATGGACTGCTGCTTCAATGCTGGGAGGAAGGGACAGTGCCTCAAGACATGCGTGATGCCAACATTATCACACTGTACAAGAACAAAGGCGATCGTAGTGACTGCAACAACTATCGTGGCATTTCCCTCCTCAGTATAGTCGGGAAGACTTTCGCCCGTGTCATACTGAACCGTTTGCAGAGGCTAGCAGACCGTGTATACCCTGAGGCACAGTGTGGTTTTCGCGCAGTGAGATCAACGATCGACATGATATTCTCCCTCAGACAGCTGCAAGAGAAGTGCCGTGAGCAGAGACGCCCCCTATACATTGCCTACATCGATCTGACAAAGGCGTTCGATCTGGTCAGCAGGTCAGGGCTGTTCACCCTCCTGCAGAAAATTGGATGTCCCCCCAAGCTCCTGAGGCTGATCACTTCCTTCCATGAGAATATGAAAGGCACCATCCAGCATAATGGCTCCTCCTCAGACCCCTTTCCCATAAAGAGTGGAGTTAAGCAGGGCTGCGTTCTTGCTCCGACACTTTTTGGTATCCTGTTATCGCTGCTGCTTCGCTACGCCTACAAGCAATCTGTAGATGGGGTTTACCTACACACCAGAAGTGACGGCAGTCTGTTCAACCTCGCGCGCCTTCGTGCCAAGACAAAGATACACAAAGTACTTATACGTGAGATGCTGTTTGCTGATGATGCAGCCCTGACAGCACACACTGAGGCTGCCCTTCAGAAACTAATCGACCGCTTTGCGCATGCCTGCTCTGAGTTCGGCTTGACAATCAGCATCAAAAAGACAAAAATCATGTGCCAAGATGAAACCACCTCCCCCTCCATATCCATTGGCGACAGCACTCTCGACGTTGTGGATAACTTCACGTATCTGGGCTCCAACATCTCAAACAGCCTCAGCCTGGACAAAGAACTTGACTCTAGAATTGGAAAGGCATCAGCAGCAACGGCTCGTCTGTCCAAGAGAGTGTGGGAGAACTCCAAGCTCACCATCAAGACTAAGATCCTCGTGTATCACGCTTGTGTGCTTAGTACTCTACTGTATGGTAGCGAGAGCTGGACTCCATACGCCCGTCAGGAACGCAGGCTTAACACCTTTCATCAACGCTGTCTCAGGAGGATTCTTGGTATCTCATGGCAGGACCACATTTCCAACAATGACATTTTGAAAAGGGCAGGAATGCTCAGCATGTTTGCCCTGCTCACCCAACGACGTCTGCGCTGGCTTGGCCACGTCACCCGCATGAAAGATGGCAGACTACCCAAGGACATCTTGTACGGTGAACTTGCCACTGGCTCCAGACCAACAGGAAGGCCATCACTACGATACAAAGATGTGTGCAAGCGGGACCTGAAAATGGGTGGCATTGTTCCAGCTTGCCTTGAATCACTTGCAGAAGACCGCAGCAGTTGGCGAGCCACCACCAGGCTTGCCATCAAGACAGCTGAGGAGAAGAGAGAGGTTCAGTGGGCAGACAGACGAGCACGCAGACGTGAGAGAAGTGACATACTATCACCAGACGACTCTGTCTTCACATGCGTCACCTGCAATAAGATCTGCCACTCAAGGATTGGGCTCTACAGCCACACCCGAGGCTGCAGCTCAGCCATCTAATGACACTTTTACACGGCGCATTCACCATTGTCTTTTGAGACAGACGGTTGCCATAGGATAGGACCCTTTAGGGTTAAAACTGCGAGCCAAATCCTTACTCTGCTACTGGTTTTGATTTAAGGCGTACGGCGAGGTAGATCCACACTGGCGCTTTGAAGCTGGACGCTGTTCAAAACATTCCATTTCAAACCATATATACAATATATAGGCACTTCCAGGACAAGCACACACAGCACAGAAAGTCTCAGAGTCTCATCTACGTCGAACCGAATCCATTTGCGGAAATTCCGTGGGTTCCTGTGGTTTGATTTGGCAGTTTAAAACTTTGTCTACTTCAACCGCAATTCATGGTGTTTTGTCGAAATCGGAAGTCCGTAACAGAACATTTCAAAGATGGTGCCGCACAATATTCGCTCAGGAAACTTGTCAATACATGGAGGACCATATGGGACTGAGTGAAATACATAAATCTTTAAATAAATACTTAAACGTGTCATTAATTAAAATAGAAATAAAATAAAATAAAAGTGTCATTACATGTGTCATTAATTTATTAAAATACTAATGGACACGTATTGCAGCATTGAATGAATTTATCTGTCAAACACACCCATCAAAGTCAGTGTGCGGGACTGATTACCAGGTTTGCTGGTTAGCACATCAAGCCAAGACAGGTCAATTTTAGATAAACAATCGATGCAGAGCCAGTGAACCTATTCTGACACATTAGGTGGCGCTTCCTTTACTCGGGTCAAACAAGTGGAGGATGAGTGCAACAGTAAGTTTTGTTTTGTTCATAAATCAGCAAGGTCTAAAATATCTATATAATAAGTAAGAAAGTTGAAGTAGAGCCGCCATGTTTTGAAAGACTTCAGACAACAACAATCGATTAGACTTAGATCAGCGTTTAGTCCCGGCCACTAACTTTGATGGGTGAGTCTGACAGACAGATAAATCATGAAGTGCTGTAATACGTGTCCATGAAATAATTAATTTAATAGTGAAATAATCACTTTTTTTTTTTTTTTTTTTTACATTAAATGAACAGGTAACATAACAACATATTAACTGACTCTGTTATTTATTTTCCCATTTTAATTTACTAATGACACATTAAAATATTATTTAAAGATTAATTGATATACTCCAGTTTTTGTGTGTGTGTGTGTGTGTGTGTGTGTGTTCCATTTGGTCCTCCATACCTATATAGGACATTTTTATAGTTAGTCCCTGGGTTACGAACGAGTTCCGTTAGTAACCTGGCAATATAACCAAAATTTCCCGAAAAGTAGGAATTAACCCTTTAAGTACCCCCAAACACCCTTTAAATCTCAAAATAACTATCCAAAAACATGTATTATACGTCATTGTACTGTCCCTTGGAGCGAAGTCCTAACTAGACAACGAGCGAAGCTGTAATCTTTCCCCTCTCTCTCTTACTCTTAATTCATGGGAGCAAATGCGCTGTTCCTCATGGGTATGCATGTGCTCTTCTGTGTGTGCACATATAAGTTCTTCGCTTGTACATACGCTCTTACTCGCGTGCGGAAGTACTACCTGCTCCACGCTTCCTGCTCCAAAATAAAAGCATGCTTTACAAAAGTCAACATCATAATCAAATAAGTAAATAAATAATAATATAAAATAAATAATAAAATAAACATTTCGCCAAAGGGCAGAACAGTGCTATTAATAAAATAAAGTAAAAAATAAGCTACTGTGAGGTACAATAAGGCAGGGGTCCCCAACCTATTCCACTAAGGCACACTGTGGGTGCAGGATTTCATTCTTACCAAACAAGATGACAACACTTTTTCCCCAATCTGGTGTTTTACAAGTGCAATCAGTTGATTGCAGTCAGGTGTGGCTTGTTTTAGCAGAAGCCTCATTGGTTCAACTGTCTCTGCTGGATCGGCTGGAACAAAAACCAGGACCCACAGTGTGCCTTGAGGACTGGGTTGAAAACCCCTGCAATAAGGTACTGTTTACGCTACTCAAAAAGAAAAAAAAATGACTGGAGACAAAATAATACATATCACACACTCAGCAGGAAAACAGTACATTATTTTCAATTAATTACAGTATATCCACATGGAGGCGAGGAACTGTATGTAAAAAAAGTTGTTCGTTTAAGAAGACGCTCGCTGTTAGCAATAGCCTAAAGCTAATGTGAACATGAATGCTATGCTAATGCTACGAGTTATATCTAGTGAGTGATGATGACTCAGCACCAGGGGTGAAAGTGGCTAGAATTTCTTGCCGGAACTCCCTGACGTGAAGGTCGCCACGGAGCCAGAAATTTTATTTATTTTTTTATTTTCAAACTTCTTAAACTACTGAAATGCAAAGAAAGCTTTTTTAGCACAGTTATTTCTATAACACATACAAAAACTGATTTTCATTCAAAATTGCATTTTTTTCAATGATTAGCAAAATAGAAGTCAACAAAAACAGCAATAACCCCAACCTCCATCTCCTAATGTTTATTTTCTCTCATTTCCTCACATACTAAATGCCATATTTCAATTTTAACTACTTAAGCACATGGGATGTATATTAAAATCGAAGTTAATGTAAACATTTACTTTTTTTCTTTTTTTTCATAACAAAGATATACATTCAGAAAAAAAGTGCAAATTACCTATATTATGCAGAGTGAAATGGAATACATTTTGAAGATTGCACAAACAATTACTTTTTTTAAATCATAAGGAAATGAATAATAGACTAACATAAATGAACAAATATAAGTCCAAAGTGCACAATGACAGCTAAGATGTTCTGAACCTCTCCATCAGAGCAAATATCACTAAATATGATTAATAAGCCTCATCAACTCTTTCCCTGCTTTTAAATATTTAGTCCATTTTATGTTGTATTGCCCTTTTTTTGTTGCATCAATTCAACATTTTTTTTTTTTTGCTGTTCCAGAAAACATGCACATTTGAACCAATCAGAGCTAACTATCTCCGGTGAGCACATGTCAGTATGTCAGCCAATTGAACGGATAAATGAGTTCAGTCATTTTGCTTTGCTGCGTGCATTCGCACATTGACGTGACTCATCATCGTCAGACTCAGATAACTGCAGCAGCTGGGGAAACCTCCTTGCCGTCCGTGGAATAAAATAAATAAAAAATATCGGTGGAAACTAATTACGCTACACAAGCACTTTATTATGCTTGTTGTTAACACTTGTGCATGTAAATCTGATGTTCGTAGATTGTTTTGTTCTTGAATATGAAATGCATGTGTGGCAGCTTAGCATTTTTTTTTTTTTTTAACGTAGTGTTTTGTCAGTTGCCGTCATATTTTCGGAATCAAAGCACTGTGTACCGGAACAGCATTCCAGCCCTGAATCTTATACCGGAACTGCGTTCTGGCCCTGAATCTTATACCGGAACTGCGTTCCTGACCGTTCTGGCCCACTTTCACCCCTGCTCAGCATAGACCTTTAAAGGCTAAAGCAACATAGCATATTCTCTCTTGCCAGGAAAAGAAGACAAATCTTCCCGTGTATGTCTAAAAACAATCAATGGGCAGACGAGAGAGGACACTAGCGGGTGAGTTGTAACCATGTGACGGAAACTACGGCGCATTTTCGTCTCATTCTTGGCTCGTCAGACGAAAACTGGCATTCGTGTCGTTATGTTTTAGTCTCCCCAGACACGTTTTTAGATCATTATCCTCTCGTCATAAAAAAAAAAATTGTCCGTCGACGAAATATTTTTATTAGGGCTGTCAAAATTATCGTGTTTACGGGCGGTAATTAATTATTTTAATTAATCACGTTAAAATATTTGACGCAATTAACACACGCCCTGCTCAGACAGATTTAAATGACAGTACAGTGAATGCCCACTTGTTAATTGTGTTTTGTGGAGTTTTGCTGCCCTCTGCTGGCGCTTGGGTGCGACTGATTTAATAGGCTTCAGCACCCATGAGTGTTGTGTAAGTAATTATTGACATCAACAATGGCGGGCCACTAGTTTATTTTTTGATTGAAAATTTTACAAATTTTATTAAAACGAAAACATTAAGAGGGGTTTTAATACAAAATTTCTATAACTTGTACTAACATTTATCTTCTAAGAACTACAAGGCTTTCTATCCATGGATCGCTTTAACAGAATGTTAATACTGTTAATGCCATCTTGTTGATTTATTGTTATAATAAACAAATACAACAATTAATCGATTAACTTGAGTAATTTGATTAGAAAAAAAGATGCGAATGACATTTTGCTGCTTTGAGTATTCGTTTAATTAAAGTAGCGTTGTAATAGTTTGTTTTGAAAGTGTTTGCATTTAGTTTCATTGATTTGGGTGGAAACACTGCTCCATCGTGGCAACTGTGAATATGACATAAGTCATTTAACATGGCTGAATTCAGCTGCTCCCTGTTAAGAGCAACATAAGCTACGTATTTGTTTGAGCTAGTGTTTTTTAATGCATTCGTAATTTAGTTTATTATTAGTATATTTAGCTGTTTTTTTGTGGGAATTTGTGTTTGAACCATTTGTTAAGAGCATTGTAAAACACAAAAATGCATTTTATAGAATTTAAGCTAGCAGACTTTTGCTGTGTAAGTTAGCCAATTGTTGTTTTGTTGTACTTAGATCCTCATTTATTTTAAAAAAAATTTTTAAACCGTTTGATGCTCAGCTCAGGTATTTTAATTTTTTATGTTCCTTAGCCGATTACTCGATTATTCTAACTAACTACTTCAGCGATTAATCGACTACTCTAAACTAATCGATAGCTGCAGGCCTAATTCATGAGTTGTGAAATTGTGGTTAGTTAATACACAAACATATTTGGATCTCTGCTACATAAACAAAGTGGCCACATAAGGACAATGTTTTTGCTCTGCGAGGTTAGAAACTACAGTATTTCCATAGGGTTTTATAGTAGCAGCCGTGTGCTGCTAAGGAAAACAAGGAGCCACAAGCACTCATAACATAATGACAGCTATGGGATCACAAATAAGGCATAGACAAGAGTTGGGCCCAGTGGCTCTGTGTAATATTTCATTGCAGAATGGCTAAATAAATTCCTCGGAACAGTCAAGTGAAACCACGTCAATGCAGCAGATGTAAGAAATGGCAGCTGCCGGAGGAATGTGGTTTGGCAGTATGCGATTCCTGCAGGGTCCTCTTAACGTTCACGCTTTGTATTTGGGAATACAAAGCTACTTTGTTGACAGACTGAGTTTGAATCGGTTGCTTGTCCGCCTGCACCATGTGCATGTGTATATACTGTATCTGAGAATTGCACAGGGTGTAATCCCTTTGATCGATGGAAACGTCTTGCTTAAAGCCGAACCCCATGTGTTCAGAGCTGGTGAAAGTGTCTGGACATATTTTAAAAGGATGGCATATAGCTTTATTAAACACAGATGCACACAGACGTTTCATCTAATTCGTTAGAGCATACTGTATTGTGATATTTAGGCACGCCGGCCAACTCACAGAGACAGATTTAGAGGTTTTAAATCTTTCAAAAAGCTTTGTATAAGAGTAGAACAGCCAGTCTTGAAGGCTTGCAAATAAACAGGCCTCACATTTCACAAGTACACAGAGCCAAAACTGTAATGTTAGCATGAATCTGGAATCAAATGGGTATACTGAGTCAATGTGGCAGTTCATTCTTCCAGATGTTGCTTATGGAACTGTCTGGATGTGCAATCTAAGCACGGGTGAGTTGCAATTTGATGAAGTCAGTTTGCGATTTTCATTTGACTTTGGTGGACAAAAACATCTAATCCTGTTCTGCTCCGCCTAGCCACGGCATCAAGCGATCTGTCTTCATGTACAAGCTGTTAATGTCAGGAGGAGGCAATATTTGAAGTAGTTATTCACTGGTTGTACCAAGAAAATGTTAAGCAAGAGCTCTGTTGTCTCTTTGCTGAGTGCAAATCACAGGGGATGGCAAATATATAGCCTGACGTCTGTGAAATTACTGACAGTGCTATCTTATAAAGTCAAGATGGGAATCACTGATTTGGTTGTTTAAGATATAATTGACTGTACTGTATATGGAACATTATTTGAGACAAAAGTTAAACAGATGCACGTGCATATCATTTTTCTGGACTGAGTAAAGAAGGCTGCTAGGGGACAAACCTTTTATTTTTTAATATATATTGTTTCTTTATTATTAGAGATTTTCCTGATCCGATCACGTGATCAGAAATCTGGACGATCGCATAATTTTTCAGTGGATCAGAAGTGGGTGAAAAGGATCGGGCTTTTATTTATTATTATTATTTATATATATTTTTTTATTTTATTTTAAGGGCTAAAAAGTAACAAAATAATCCCAAAATAAAATGGCATTACCCCAAAAAATAAAATACATGATAATCCGGAAACAAACACAGAAAAAGCGCAAGAGGATGTGCTGTAAACAGTACCATGATTAATATTTTATTGTTCGGAACTTTAAAAAACAACAACAACAAAAAAAAAAACTATTGGATCAGGCCTCAGTATCGGCAGATTCTCAAAATCAAGTGACTCGGACTCGGGTGCAAAAATATCCGATCGGGATATCCCTATTTATTATTAGTGTTTCAGACGAAAAAAAATCTCGACTTTCCAATATAAAGCTCAACGATACAGTGTTCAAAAGCTAAAAAAAACAAGATGATGAATGTCTGCAGTATAACTGTTTACATTTATATGTGTAGCAATTGTGAAATAATCATAAATAATAAGAGCTAACAGCACCTTAAAAGGACTATACACGATTTTTAGTTACTTTTACAGTTACTTTTTACTTTTCTACTCCCTGCATGCTCCTTTAACTTTTTAACTGAGACTGCTCCAAAAAGTCCTTTTTCTTACCTTCAATAGAGGGTTTGAGTCGATCACTCTGGGCGAACACGCGCTTGTGACCTCTGTGAAGTTGGGCCCCCCCATCAGACGCAAAATTTATATAAATATGTCAATTGTTTGTGCTTGTCTAACCCCCCTAGCCCCCCATTTTGATACAAATGGCTAAAAATGGTGTCAATCATTGATGCTTCGTTTGTGCTGTAAAAATTCCCGTTTGTGCTGCCATTATTTTTGAGGTATTGGGATATTAATTTTGAGTGTTGGCGTCACACAGCCCCTTGTTTATTACAAAATGAACATGAAATGGTGCCATTCGTTTGTGCTGTAAAAATTCTCATTTGTGCTATCATTTTTTAGACATTGAGATATTTTCTACTGATGAAGTCACTCTCAGCCTTTCCGTATCCTCACTCTCGCGGCTGTGGAAACATACCAACACTTTCAATAACAGAGGGGTGTCCCCACAACTAGCACAAACGTAGCACAAGCAAATGGCACCCCTTCGGGTCCACCTTGCAGTAAATGGAGGGCTTGAGATATTAACTTTGAGTTGTGACGTGACCTGCAACCCCTTCCTAACCCTTAGTGCCAAATGGACATGAAAGCGTGTAGTTATTTTTTTGCTACGTTTGTTCTAGTTGTTAGGACACCCGTTATTGAGAAAGTTGGTACGTTCCATCAGCCGCGGCGGAGAGGCTGCGATTGACGTCGTCATTCGAAAGTAATGTCTCAGTTTTTATAAACGATAGTAGGAAACTTTTTTTTTTTTTTACAGCACAAACGAACATAAACCTAGCACAGACGAATGGCACCGTTGTGGTTCCGTACATGTGGCGGCTGCGTGATGTCGTTACTACAAATTAAAAGCATAATATCTAAAAAAAAAAAAAAAAAAAAACTTTGCAGCACGAACAAAAAAATTTACAGCACAAACGAAGCACAAACAATTGACACAATTTTTAGTAATTTTTAATTAAAATGGGGGGCTGGTTGACCTCAAATTGACATTGTAAATATTTTTAATATGGTAGTAGCACAAACGAAACTTTTCACAGCCCAAACAAGCACAAATGTAGCACAAACGATTGACCTCATTTTTATATAAATTTTCATCTGATGGGGGGCCAACTTGACAAAGGTGCACCTGTGCACATCCACAGGTGTTCCCACGGCAGCAGCAGCGTTGTTTCACTGAGCCTCCACCTGGTCTCCGCTTGACAAAAACAGTTTTCTAACCTACATAAGACTTGCTGCTAACCATTTGTACATTTCTGGTGCTGATTTGATGGGCCAAACGCTAGTTGCTTTATGTTTGTGCTTGTACAAGCATGCGTGCCATGCATGTGCTGCAGTTATGCTTTAGGCACCTCTATGCTTTAAAGGTGGCAGTTGCGAGTAAAAAATTATTATTATATATTGTATAGTGCATTTTCTTGCACGATCACTGCAAATGATTGTGAAGGTGTTTTATGAACGAAACTATAGTGTGCTTTAAGTCAGCACTATTCTCAAGGGCAAAAGTCAGTACTTGATCTCCTGGGGCAAAGGTTAGTGATGGCATCTCATGACTTACCTCAAACATGCATGTGCTACTGTCTGATGCTGGATTGGATGAATGTAAATATTGGAACACAGCACCACTGCCTGCTGGCAAGCTGAGCTCAGGCATCCCGCATCATAACTGAATTTAGGGGCCACTCTGGGATCGGTGAGCAAAGAACTAAGGTTTGAACTGTGGGGAAGTAGAACCATGCCGTAGTTGCTGTAACACCATCTGTTCACAGCCCCAGGAAGGCACAAGACAGCGGTCGGGGTGATGACCCAGTCTAATATAACAAGTCTACTCCTTGCCCACTGTTTGCAAGAGCTCATGTAAAATAAGACCAGGGAGGACCAAGACAAGCTGAAACTCAGCAGGGTAATAACATGAGCCACATTGCAACAGAAGGTGGTGAGGTGTAGCCAAAATAGCTGCCTCGATACTGTAGCTACCATCTCACCAAGTCACACAAGCAGGGAGGCATCCACGATTGCCCACATCTACAAACATCTGGTTCGTAATTTGAAGGCATCTAAAGGTGTCAGTTTCAACTGAAAAAAAATTGGCTCTACATTCCGACTTCTTAAAAAAGCAAAACCAAGTTCAGACCAAAACTCTTTAAGCTTAATTTTAGCATATACAATATACATCATTATCCTCTAATACAGTTTACAGGTATTATACTCCTAAAACTGGTTTAAATTTCCTGACAGAATGAAAGTGAGACCATGTTCAATCTAGTCTGGAAAGACGTACTTAAATCAAAAAAGTAATTTTCTGAAATTCAAAACTTTGTCGAGCTGCAAAAACAACAGTTGAAGTTACCCCAATTCTTTTCAGTGTTCGCGCTTAAGAATATGGTTGGATGTTCATGGAAAAATCAACACGCGTTACCGTAAACTGCAAAAAAAACGTTTATGGATTAATCTAAAAAAAAAAGGTCATATTTATCGTGCAAGTAATACATTTACATCCTTAACTATTGGTAGCTGGTAACTGTCAATGTAAATGCAATTTCAAACAGTAAACCATGTCAGTTGTTGGAAAGCTTAAATCTTGGTAGTTGGTACACCCATCTTTAGGTAGTTATGCCCATGCCTATTCCCAGAAACCTTTAAGCAAGATTTTTCCGGCGATGTTCAGATTCAGGTCTGGCCTAAAGCCTTTCCTTTGTTTATTAACTATGTGCCTTGGGTCCAATGTCATAGGTTTGCATAGGGATGGTAGGTACATAACACTACCAACCTTTTAGGATGCTCAAATTGTTCCGAAAAACTTTTAAGAAATCTTATTTGCATTATATAATGAGTTCAGTTATACAGGTCATTTAGATTGTCTTCACATATGTTGTAAGAATTGAATTGACCCTAAAATTATTAAGTGATTTATTTTCATTATGTTCAGACTTACATTGACCCCTTTTTACTTGCTGAATGTGCCAGTCCATTTTTTTCCCCTTAAATGCACGTTTGATTGGCTGATGACTTGAACCCCCCCCACACACACACACACAGAGACAACACATCCCCGACACAGACAACATGTCGACAACATGCCGCCTCCTCCGCCTCCTTCGAAGGGCTAATAGAGGTTTTTTCGCCCAGCAGCAGCCACTGTAAGTAATGTAAAAAGACATCAATGTTGTGGAGGTGGGGAACACACCACTAATTTTGCCACTGAAAGTTCAACCTGCATCAGAGTTAGCATAACATTAAACTGTGTGAACTTGCTAACCTGCAAAACTTGAGTGGAAAGCTTCTTAGAGAGAAGTGTCCTCCTGTATGTTTTCTACCGTTAACGTTATTAAACAGTGAGAAATGTAGTGAACCGAGATTTACCCCCTTTTTTCCAATTTAAATTTTTATTTCATTTATGTGGTCTTAAAGCAGACAAATGAGCTTTCATTTTTTTGTTGGGTTTGACTGTGCTTGTGGACAATAGTAGTAGTGTTTACCTGAAGAAGGGCCGCATTTTATTTATTTTGTTATTCTCTGACTAAGAAGTTTTTTTTTTCTTCAGCTATATTGAATTTATTTATTTATTTAGACAAGGTTGAGTGGTCTTAAGACAAATGTTTATTTTTTGCATTCCTCGATACTTAAGAGATTATTAAAAAGTTATCATTTATTGTATATATTAATATAATTTAACATATTTTTAAGTACATAATTTACGCGTTCAAATATTGCAATTTAAATTTGCTAATGAAATCCAGACTTTTATTCTGGAAGTGTTCCAAATGTTTCCTAAGTAGTTTTTGAAAGCCAAGGTTTGAATCGAACGGTATATCAGCTGAAACAATACACATACAGTTAGTTCCAGTCAAAACAAATTTATTTTGCATTGAGCATTTCGCCTATCAATTAATTAGGTTCAAATTCATGAGAAATTTAGCCCTGACCCCGATTCACCCAATATGTTTGGCTTTATTAATGTCCCATCTCCAGCAAAAAGTGTACATGAATGTCAGTGTTGTTTTTGGCAGCACCTAAAATTTTCGTCTTCGTCTTTTGGACGATAATACTTATTAGTCTTAGTAAAATTTTAGTCATCTTAAAATGTGTTGGTCTTTGTTTAGTTTTGTTGAATAGAACTCAAGACTAATTTCGTGTAGTTTTAGTCAATGTTTACTAAAAATATTTTTGTCTGTAAAATTCAGAATATTTACTCAAAAAAAAACAAAACAAAAAAATTTCCAACGATTTTGAATGAACATTGACAGACGAGCACACACTGTAGCGTCTACAAGGACAACGCCAACTTGGTGATAATACACAACTATGAACTGATGAACTGTAGGTAAAAAAAGTATTAGCCTTAGCATTAGCCTAACGCGAACGCTATGTGAACGCTGCGAATTACCTTCAGTGTGTGATGACCACTCAGCAAAGACCTTTAAAGGCTAAAGCAACATTGCATATTGGCTCTGGCGAAGATAAAAAAAAAAACTATTCTTACCTGTGTGCAAGCCTGCATGGAGACTGGAGAAGACACACTGGTGGGTCGGGGAGGGGGGGACACAGCACATCAAATGAGTGACACTAAGGCTACGTTCATACTACAGGTCTTAATGCACGAATCCGATTTTTTGTCATATCTGTTTTTTTGGCGTGCCAGTTCAGACTGCCTTTGTCCATTGAGTCTATTCAAGTATTACGCACGCGCACTAATTCGCAGTCCGACAAGCGCTGAGTAAGACGACCCGCATGCGCAGAAGCATCAAAACAAATGACCACACATGCTGGCTGTCATCCGTCATTCCAGGGATATCATATTTTGCTTTTTAAAAAGAGGACACAAATAACAGACATAAATAATCCCAGTTTAGGTTTATATTCAAAATATATGGATTGATAGCATGCACGCAATGTCCGTGCATGTCAGACACACATACGCGCAGTTTGCCCCGACTCTCGGCCGTGTAAGCAATGTTGAAATATTGCTTATATGGAGCAGACAGAAAACCAATCATTCTCGTGCTTATCCTCAAACCATTTTTATTTTTTTATGACTGTTGTCAAGTCAGCCCCTTCCTAAAAAGCCGTGTTCAAGGCAAGCTAGGCACTAATAACGCACAGCTGCACCACTACCGTGGCGTCTCTCTCGCTTTTTGATGACGTAATTGCTGCATGAATTCCGATTTGAGAGACTGGACAGTACAGACCGCCGCGACAGTCTGGAAAAATGTGGCCCAGATCGGATTTGAACCACATACGAAAGTGACCCAGATCGGATTTGAAATGGTCCAGTTCTATGTGACTTGTCACGTTCAGACAGTCAAGTTAATGCCTCACTCGAGTCGGAAAAACACGAAAAAATCGGATTCGTGCATTAAGACCTGTAGTATGAACGTAGCCCAACAGGCCCCGCTACGATGTAGGCTAACGCCACATAAAAATGTCACCCATTGTCAACATGTGAAGGAAACTATTGCTCATTTTCGTTTCATTCTTGTCTTGTCAGACAAAAACTGGCATTCATGTCGCAATGTTTTAGTCTCCCGAGACACGTTTTTCGCTCGTTATCGTCATGAAAAAATGTTTGTTGACGAAATATTTTTGCTATCGTCATCGTTGACGAAAACAACACTGATGCAGGTTATGCGGTTATATCCTACCAATGTTGAGACCAAACCTACACCCTTGCTTGGGTCATGAATTTCTCAGTGCGTTGTTGCATTAATCTTTACCTCAATTCTGACTAGTCTTACTATTGAAAAACATGTTTTTTGTCTAGTTTGCAAATGATAGGGTTTGGAATTTAAAGTTTTCTATAGTGCTGAAACTCTTGTATTTCTCATTAATACTAGGTGCTTTTCAATGATCAAGCAGTGCTCTAACACACTCTCATCCACATAAAAGTATCAGTAATCAAACCTGGACAAATAACATCAACAGTTTCACCATTACAAAACACTTGTCTTGCCTTTTCTCCCACATTATCTGAATGAAATAGAACACTCAAAACAAAGTGCATATTTGAAACAAAGTTTACATTAGCTGAAAATCACAAAGATGTGAAGTATCATATGTTTGTGTGACCGAGGTACAATGTCCTCAGGGAGAGCTTTACTTAGTTTAGCTTTGCCGGTGGGAGAGCGGAACATTGCCTGTGTTTTCACATCCAATTGTTCACTGTTCGTTAAAAAGCACTCCATTTCCCGATGTTTTCTGTATAAACCTAAACACACATTATAGTCATAGCACAGAAGACTGCAAATGGTCTTTGTGAGAAAATAAAGTGAAATGAACCTCTAAAGGACAAGGTTGTGATTATGAATGCCAAAGGGTTAGCGGTGGAAGGTTTGAACTACTCTATGTATCCCCATATGATCTACTTGGCTGAGGATTGAGTGGCCTTTGTGAAACACCAGCCGATCTTCTACTGCCTTCCAGACCTTTCTTGTGTCTTCAAAGTGCGGGAAATCAGGGTCCCTAGGTCTTAGCGGTTTGCAGTTAATTTCTCTGGTCCAACCTCAAAGTCAAGATCGGCTTGGCTAAGAAAAATAAGCGATGCAATTATAACACAGTGGGCAGATTATTTACATAAAATAATGAATTTGTTTCTATACACGCCAATCATTTCACCCAGAAGGCAGTTTATTAATGTGGATTTTCCCCATTGGGGGCAGGGTGATACAGCGGAGCATGTGCAAAGTCAATGACAATGTCTGAGGCACATGGAAAACTAACACCCAGGCCATGTTGATACAAAGTGATTAGTTTATTATAGCAGCTGAAGGCCTGACTACATGGGTCTTGGTATTTCCATGTTGTCGAGATCCGGATGGGCACCCTGACACACGAAATGACGGTATTGTTGTGGAATCTGAGGATGTATGTATGTGGCCAGATGGCAGAGCAGAATCATTAGCAAGGGGATTATGGGTATTGTGCTAATGAATCAGTATGCTCATCTTTAGAATTTGGTACCAAAGGCTTCCCTGCACTTAAAAACACCAGTCATCTGCTGCTGGCCTGTCTTTGGCCCAGATGTTTATTGCTAGAGAAACCCGAGGCCAGAATGAAAGCAACTCCTGCTGTGAGAGGAGTTTTCTTTTAGAGGGTGAGAAGTCCTTATCCTTTACTTCCTTTTGGACCTGTCGCTCCGCAAGGCACTGTTTTAGAAAATAAAAATGGGTTACAAAACAACCATTTTAGTTTAAATTAAATTGACATAATATCAAAATATGCCAAAACTCAATTACAGCCTCATATAGCTGATCTAACTTACATGAGCTCCAGGCCAAAGGTTCGCAGCAGACCCGGGTAAAGGTTTCCAGCTCAAGCAGCCTCTCCTTATTAAGTTAAAACTGTTTGGTTGGATTTATGAGACGACATATAAGCCTGCTACCAGGATATGACTAGACATATGTGTTGACAGAATCACTGATAAAGACATTTCCCCAATGTTTTTGCTCATTTTACTTTTTCTCACGAGTTTCTAAGGAAATCATAAAAAAATTAGGGCCTAAATTACATAATATATTCATACGGTTTGTTGCGACATGCAAGTGCCACTGCATATGTATATGGCGGAAAACAGGTGACTTGAAGCTCCGCTCCGAGACCCCCAATTTGGTCAAATTTTAAATTGTCCTATATGCATGTGTGATACATCATTGGAAAAATGAAAATCCCAATTTTCTGGGGGAAGAAAAATTTTGAACAGGGGGGCTTCTTCTTCTTCTTCAAAAAAAATTAAACAGCAAAACACTAACTGGAGGTGAGAGCCCGCGAGTGCAGAATTAAAGACGCCACGATTTCAACAAGATATTATTGTGTACCTACCTCTTTTCGATCCAAAAACTCCATGCAGCATGTATCACTGAGTGTCAAGACACAGCTGTGAATGGCCAAAGCTGGATTTATGGGCAAATTTATGGGTGAAACATGGTAATATAACAAGGGTCGCGGTGCAGAAATCGCAGACATCAAGGAGTGGTTGAGATTTCTTTTTCATATACTTACCCTTATAAATGTCTTTTCCCGTTTTTTTGTGTGTGGATCGATTATTTATCATCTAAAATATTGGGGAAAATGCGACAGTAAAAAAAAAAAAAAAAAAAAATTAAGCGATAGTTATGAGGTAGGTATCCGTGACTTTTTTACAGACGCCAATTTTTTCATTATGACGTCATTTGTTTAAAAGTTTAAAATATGAGAGTGAATAATTTTTTTAATTAGTTTTTTATTTTAAACTAAATATTAAACATCAATTAATGATTCCACGCTAAAAATGACACATTTCAAATACTTAATACGATTACTTATTTTTATGGCTGAGTTGAAACAAAAGCAGTTGCGGGACGTCTGTAAACGGCGGTTTAAAGGGTAAAACGGACAAATTAAAAATTGTTTGAGGGCTTATTACACCATGAATCTGCTATGGCAGCATATAGACATATTGTTCTATCAAACACAAGGGTTCTTTTGGCTTAAAATGCAGCAGTTTATTTTAAAGATGGGTGCAAGAGCAGAAACTGGTTTTTCAGCCTTGTCTGTGTTTTATGCCATATATGAACTAGCTGAAGCATACAAATTTATATATTTTGCTGCCTTTGCATTGCAGTGTGTGCGTACAATATAGGGCTGGGCAATATGGCCTTAACTACTTATCACGGTATATTGAGCAACGCGTGGTGACATGAGGTAAATGGACTGATTGGTCCGCTCAGACTGTTGTTTTCGGTTCAGCGCGAAATCACCGCCATTTACGAACATTCTTGCTCTAACGGACCCTCTCGCCTGTAACATTTGTTTGATCAACATTTGCTGTTCAATTACGATGAGCTGAAGATCCACGTTCAAGCGTTCCATCTCTGTTGGCATTTTTGTGCAACCAGAAAAAAACTAGAGGAAGTCGAAAAGAGTCCCCCAAAACCATACAAATACAAAACCACACTCATCTAGTGGCTTGGCGGTGAATTACAGAGCAATACGTTCCCTTGCCGTAGAACTATCGAATGCTCATTGATGCTTTAGTCGCTATGCCGTCACCGCAAGGCAGAAGCCTAACTCAGGCTTAAAGAGCATACGACAGGAGGAAAATAAAGTCTTAAATAGCATTATTATGTGAATTAGAATCATATTTTGAGACGATTCCACTATGTACAACAATTTAGCAAAGCGTAGATGACGAGAAATTACTGTTTTAATCTGCCGGTTAGCCACGCCTGCCATTATAGGGCTCAAGCTTCCCCAACAGGTGGATGACGTCAGTGGGAGACTGGGCTCATCGGTTTTACTATACAGCCCATTGAGGGGGAATTATTCAGAACGGGGAAAACGTGACAAAGAGAGCCGCAAAATGTCATTGTTTCAGTCTCTCTACTCCAATATTTTTACAGGATATTCTTTTTATCCAAGTATTTTTTCCCCCAATAGCTAAATAAATGGCTTGAGAAGGACCAGTCAGCCCGTCGAGGGGGAACTATTCACAACGAGGAAAACGCGACGAAGAGATCTGCAAAATGTCATTGTTTCTGTCTCTTTACTTCAATATTTTTACAGGATATTCTTTTTATCCAAGTATTTTCCCCAACTGCTAAATAAATGGCATGGCCATGACAAATAACAGTTTTGTGCTAAATGGAATATGAAATAATAAAAATGCACTTATTCAGGATGACATGGCAAAATTACTCCATTATGGTCAAAATGTCGACTTCACCTTTACTGTCAACCCTCCCGAACGATATTTTATGACACCTAAATCGGACATATGTCATTTCCCTTCCCCGGCTTCGGAGAATGTAAACAAACCAAGAGGCGTAACAGCTAGCCAACATGCTAGCCCGAACAGAGTGAGAAGCGGAAAATCACACATAACTAGCCCGGATTATTTGACATGATGACTGGGTTGTCGATTGTTTTTGCGGATCGGCAAACCGCCCGGCGGAGAGCAATTTACAGCTCAATCCCCGGAGGAGGGCGGCTGCCGTTGTTGTGCAGCTAATGTGCATGAGGAGAGCTTTTTACATGCCTATCAATGATCAAACGTAAGTAGTCCTTTATTTAAAGAAAGTTTGTAGTGTTTACTTTGTAATCGCTCAATTCGTATTTGACATAATACAAAACAAGATGTTTACTCACTTCCTCGTAAGTCCAATAGTCCCACAGTAGTAGGGCTTGTTTTGGCCAATATCCACGGTGAATGGGAACCTTTTGAAACTCCAAAAAGGCGCACACGCCTCTCCCTCATACAGCAAGATTTTTCTGCAGCCGTTTGGCTGGCGTGATGCGAAACATAAACGTATTAATCTGAAAAATCAGCTGAATCCTTAGTCCTCATACACAACAGTAGGGTGTATAGTGAAGAGGAGTCCTTCTCCCGTACACGTCACAGCGCCCTCCTCCTCAATGCAAGACCAAAGCCGGAAGTCATTCATTTTCATGGCGCGGGATTAAAAAAACTAAATAAATATAGCGATCACTTCCACACACATCCAAGCGGTCCATATCATTCAGGAGCATAAAATACTGCGTGTATTATGAAATAAACATGCTTTTTGTGTCATATGCACTTTAAGTCTTATGCTAATGAAACATTTAAGATTTTATGATGGCAGTAATGAAACAGGAGCACAGCAAGCACATACAGATAATGAAATGGTCATACTATAGGCTACACTGTTTGATTGTACTTTTTACTGAATGCTGAGCTGATCAATTGTAAATTGTATCATCATAAAAGCTATCAGAGAAGTCACACATACACAGAGATACAAAAGAATGCGACATAGTGGTTGCTAGGTGCAGTCCGTGCCCACAGCACTGCTCCCGCACCCACTACTTATGAAATAGACCGTCAAACTGAGGTAGGTGGTTTGTCGTCCTTCTCAAATCCAAAATACTTCCAGACAACCAGCGTCGATTTCTACCAGCACCATACTATGAGCAACGACTAATGTTATACTCAAAATGCCTGTTCCGAGGATTAGAATTGAGTGAAAAGGATCAGGTTTTTAATTAAAAATAAACATTTTTTTCTACTTCATGGTCGTGGAGCCTCTCACCATCCCTAAATTTTAAGCAGTGTGACCAAACTGCTTTCCTTGGTCACCAAAGCAGCGCTTGGTACTTAAAATTCATGATGATTGACAGGTTTTTAGCTTTGATATGGCCAGAGGCGCCTCGGAAGCTCTACGATCAAAGGCACAAATGTGTTAATCATCGTTAAGCTTGGTAGACAGTGTGCTGTGGCAACTCATTCATTGTGTAAGTGAGAGGTTGTTCTCGGCAGCGTGAGCGTCAAAGAAAAAAAATCTGTATTGGATCGGGACTCTGTATCGGTAAATTCTTTGAATCAGGTGATTCGGACTCGGGTACAAATATATGCCATCGGGACATCCCTAACTGTTTACCAATACCATAGTTTCCCCTCTCACGTTTAAATGGATTTCTCACTCCATCAATGTTGTTGTCTTGTTTTCTCAGCCAAAACCACTGAACATTAAGTGTGGTGTAAAAAAACCCACAAAATTTGTTGGTCGGATAGATCGACAAGGTTGGTTAACACAGTTGTAACACAAATACCCACATCGCAAGTCGCAAAGCTCAATAGTTCAGACGACCTGAAACTAGATACCACAGCTGCTTGATTATAAGTGAAAAGCACGAAAATGTACTCGTGTGCAACAATGTGAACACTCACTTTCACACAATCAAAGTGTTTCCACGTGTAGCGACACATTCTTGTGAATGTTGTTCATTGGCTCACTGTCGTCTGGTATTTAAAAGGTAACCTAAGAGGGACAGGAGCTACATTTCTGACAACTTCACAGAAAGAAACAGCAAAAAGGGTCGCTTTTCAGCACCTAACCAAATAACAGTGCTACAATTGGCAAACCATCAGGTGGCGAGCATGCCCACAAACTGAATCATGACAAGTCATCTAAAGCGAGAACTTGATTCAATCAGTGCGAGGTCATCACATTTTCATTTCCAGAGTATCTAAGAAGCTGTCCTTATGGTAAACATATTACTTTCCCGAGTGCATGGCAGAGGCTGATCTTTCCAATCATTCTTCATGCTTATAAAAGCCAGCAAGGCACTCAGACCAGTCATGAGCAAGACAACGTGAGTGACGCCTGGTAATCTGACGCCTTATGAAATGATGCCTGATTGTTGAGTAACAATTTAACACATGGCAGTTCTGACCAACCCTTTGAGAACCTTGTCCGAGCTTTATCCATAGACACCAGAGATACTGGCAAAAGAGAGGAAAAAGAGGGACAGGGCTTTATTAACAGAAGATTTGTTCTTGACAATTAGTGGCCGAATATGTGTAGAGATTGACAGAAGGATAGAAAACATTCCGTCAAGTGGTCCCTAAAGAGCTGCTCAACTTCTCGTTTCTAAAAAGTTCCAAACTGTGTTTAGTCTATCGGTCATATCAACAGCCTGACATGAATGGTGCCTAGGCTTCATTGGCATGGTGCCTACTTGTAGCTTAAAGTAGTATGCTTATTCACATTTATGACATCCACAAATGTCAGTTTGAGATACTGCTCAAGGATACGTCAACAGGTCTGTGGCGTGACCTTTAATTACGACAATTTACCTACTCACTCATTCCAAAGAATAACGAGTTAAGCATTTGATGTAATTTTTTTTTTTAACATCAATCAGGTACAGCTTTGATTGCTGTTTATTGATCACTTTATTGGCAAGTGTACACAAACTATACACACCGATTCCCTGAGACATTTAAACCTTGTTAAGCTGTAGCACTTAGGACCTAAGTAAAATTACTTGATTCAGAAAGTTGAAGATGCATTAATTCATATAATTCTTTAACATTTTTTAATCATTCATCATTCATTTAATCATTTCATCGCCAGCTGCAGAATGAATCGGTTGCCCTAGCCACCCATTCCTTTTTCCATTGAAGTACAATTACAGAAACAGGGTTTGTACAGGTATCAGCAAATCTCATTTAATGCTTTGTAATGCCAATTTAAACTATTTTAATGCCCGTGCCCAACTGCAAATACAGTGGGGCAAATAAGGATTTAGTCAACCACCAATTGTGCAAGTTCTCCTACTTGAAAAGATTAGGCCTGTAATTGTCAACATGGGCAAACCTCAACCATGAAAGAATGTGGTAAAAAACAGAAAATCACATTGTTTGATTTTTAAAGAATTTATTCCCAAATTAGAGTGGAAAAATAGGTATTTGGTCACCTACAAACAAGAAGATTTCTGGCTGTCAAAGAGGTCTAACTTCTTCTAACGAGGTCTAACGACATCTAATGAGGCTCCACTCGTTACCTGTATTAATGGCACCCGTTTTAACTCATTATCGGTATAAAAGACACCTGTCCACAACCTCAGTCAGTCACACTCCTAACTCCACTATGGCCAAGACCAAAGAGCTGTCGAAGGACACCAGAGACAAAATTGTAGACCTGCACCAGGCTGGGAAACCTGAATCTGCAATAGGTAAAACGCTTGGTGTAAAGAAATCAACTGTGGGAGCAATTATTAGAAAATGGAAGACATACAAGACCACTGGTACTCTCCCTCGACCTGGGCCTCCATGAAAGATCTCACCGTATCGTCAAAATGATAAGAACGGTGAGCAAAAATTCCAGAACCACACGGGGGGACCTAGTGAATGACCTACTGAGAGCTATCAGTAACACAATGCGCCGCCAGGGTCTCAAACCCTGCACTGCCAGACGTTTCCCCCCTGCTGAAGAAAGTACATGTCCAGGCTCGTCTGCGGTTCGCTAGAGAGCATTTGCATGATCCAGAAGAGGACTGGGAGAATGTGTTATGGTCAGATGAAACCAAAATAGAACTTTTTGCTAGAAACACAGGTTCTCGTGTTTGCAGGAGAAAGAATACTGAATTGCATCCGAAGAACACCATACCCACTGTGAAGCATGGGGGTGGAAACATCATGCTTTGGGGCTGTTTTTCTGCAAAGGGACCAGGACGACTAATCTGTGTAAAGGAAAGAATGAATAGGGCCATGTACCGAGAGATTTTGAGTGAAAATCCCCTTCCATCAGCAAGGGCATTGAAGATGAGACATGGCCGGGTCTTTCAGCATGACAATGATCCCAAACACACAGCCAGGGCAACAAAGGAGTGGCTTTGTAATAAGCATTTCAAGGTCCTGGAGTGGCCAAGTCGGTCTCTAGATCTCAACCCCATAGAAAATCTGTGGAGGGAGTTGAAAGTCCGTGTTGCCCAACGACAGCCCCAAAACATCACTGCTCTAGAGGAGATCTGCATGGAGGAATGGGCCAAAATACCAGCAACAGTGTGTGAAAACCTTGTGAAGAGTTACAGAAAACATTTGGCCTCTGTTATTGCCAACAAACGGTACGTAAGTATTGAGATGAACTTTTGGTATTGACCAAATACTTATTTTCCACCATGATTTGCAAATAAATTCTTTAAAAATCAAACAATGTGATTTTCTGTTTTTTTTTTTCACACACTCTGTCTCTCATGGTTGAGGTTTACCCATGTTAACAATTACAGGCCTCTCTATTATTTTCAAGTGGGAGAAATTGCACAATTTGTGGTTGACTAAATACTTACTTGCCCCACTGTAGCTTTACACACATAAAATGTGAGTTGTCCGATAATGACTTTTTAACCGATATCCCGTTATTATCAAATTCCAAATATCCGATACAGATATCAAACAGACACCGATACGTATATGCGGTCGTGGACTAAACATATTATGGCTAATTGAATTGTGATGCCCCACTGGAGGCTTTAATAATGTCACAACGTTTCCCAAATAAAATAAACATTCTGTGAAAAATAAGAGCACAACTTCAACTGAAGTTGTGGAAAAGTTCCTATATTGCACCACTATACTGATGAAATCAATTTGGCGCAAATGTTTTTTTTAATCAAGTGTAAGTGCCATACTGCCAATCGGGGGTGAAAAGGATCGGGTTTTTAATGTTCATCTGCTTCATGCTCGTAGTGTCTCTCTCTCCCTGCTGCTGCTTTTCTTGGTCAGAAGTGCCCTGGAGTTAGCTGTTAGCCAGTTAACCATGATTGACAGGTTTATTGCTTTGATCTCACCAGCAAAGCTTGGTAGCTCTATCATCAAAGGCCAAAATGTGTCAATCATCGTTTAGTCTGTTAAACACTAGCTGCAGTGTGCTGTGGCAACTCATCGCGGCGTGAGCATCAAAGCATGAGTGGATTTGAGTGGACTCACTCAATGAAGAATTTAATAAAGACAAGTATTTTTCTATGTTATTCTAGTTGAAAAATTATTCATGTTATGAATGCGGCACGGTGGGACAGAAACATGTTTAAAACTTTTTTTCCGGTATCGGATCGGGACTCCTAGAAGAGGCTGTTCTCGGCAGCGTGAGCGTCAAAGCCAAAAAAAAAAAAAAAAAATTCCGTATTGAATCCGGCGTCGGTATCGGCACACTCTTAAAATCAGGTGCCTCAGACGCGGGTGCAAAAATATGCGATCGGGACACCCCTACCATCAAGCTTATATAATTTTTCATGCCTAGAACATTGTTTAATGCTTTTTAAGGCCTGAATTTTGACAAAATTTGACCTTTAATGACTCCCATAAACTGAGTACAGTGACATAGCTTGAGTACCAGTTAGAATTAGCCCAACAACTTCACACAACTTGGGTATAGGGCGAGGAAGACTCCCATTCTGGTGGGAGGATCCTCTTACATTGACAAAAATGTATACACAATAAGATGCATGCTATTCATATAGTGACCATTTACTCAGACCAGTTAGACTCGTTTACATTCCAAATAGGCAGTGTGGACCAAAGTGACAATCAGCCACAGTGACTAGTAGAGGAAATTTAAAGCAATTAAATCATAACTGGCAACTCTAAACCAAGAACTAAATAGGCTTACTAATGACATGCAGTACACAAGTTTTGGGCAACAAAAGGTGCATTGTTTTGTTCCGACTTTTGACAAATGTTCGAACTCAGCAGAGGCATGTTTCATTATGGGTGAAGTTCTAGTTTAGGACTGTTTTCACAGTGAGCAGTCGTTGGCGATTATAGAAATTGTCATGGCCTTTTTACTATTTTGGGGAAGTTTAGACCCCGCCTCTAAGAATCACAGGAATAGAGCATCTGTCATCTCAGGATCTGCCTTACTAGCTGATGTTTTTCCGATGTAGGTACGAGGAAATGGCAGCACTCACAGCGCAGCACACTGTCGCACCACATGAAGGCCTCAGTTAATGTTTGACTGAGACATATTTCCAGACGGCGGCCTGCACTGTGGCAGGAGATGAGGAACACGCTACAAGCGTCCTCGCTCATGCTGCCAGCCCTAAGCCTTTCATAATCGCCCAGGAATTATGCACATCCCAGTTAAAGCGTTGGTAGGGTGAGTTATGGCTGTGGTTGTTCCCCTGAGAAATCTGCCAAAAAATATGATTTAGTTCGATCACACGTCTGGGGTCTGAAGCTTCCTCCGACACTGTTCAAACACACATCTTTATTCTGAAGGCAGCGGAATGTGAAGGGTGCCGACTGAAAAACCCCTCACCTAACAGTGACATTTCCAACATGGCAACCGTGACAGCAGTGTTATTACTCATCTCTACAGAAGACCACAACATCACAGAAATGAGAATTTTTCCTTTTCATTTTAGTTTATTGCATCAACAGCGCCAAAAGTGTGTGTAGTAACAGCAACATTTTCACTTTACAAAAAAAAAAAAAAAAAAAAAAAAAAAAAAAGAAAAAACCTTAAGTATTTTTTTTAATAGATAGGGCAGTCTGTAGTGACAATGATACATTCAGCTTTACAACTTATGAAATTGCTAAACTACACATAATGTACACAATGAATGTTTTATATCTTTTAAAAAGAAAAAATGGCAGACATAACACTATGAATCAATAACAATAATATAATTTTATGTTCTATAGCACTCAGCTGCTAAAACCTGTTTTACTTTCAGCTAAATCTAAATGAGCAAAAAAGACAGTCCTGTACAAAAATGGCAAGGCAGTTACACATGCAAGTACAAAAAAAAATCCCATTTGTGATTAGACACTGACGAAGGCTATCCATGTCATTTTTCACAATCCCTGTATTAAAGATCATACACTCAAAACTACCATGCATTTCCCAGATTCAACATCAGGACTACTGTTAAACCCATTAGCAATGCAGGGCACTGAGCCTTTTTTTACTTAAAATTTAGGCAACACTTGCTGAACTGTTTAATATTGAACACTTTTTTTTTTCATCATGACAGAATGCAGAGCTGTTAGTGATATCACTGATATTATCTGTCTCAATGATGGAGCGCCAGAGTGTCTCGCACTCGATTGAAGTGCCACATTGGCTAGAGGGTTCCCGTCTTCGGTGTTGGGTGGAAAGCTTTTAGCTGGTGCTGATCCATTTGATTCATCCACTTGTGTCAAAAAAAAAAAAAAAAAAAACACGCCAGAGCTTGGAAGTCAACGTCAATAAAAGTGGGTAAATGTCATCCAAAACACTTGCTAAGTCTATTATACTCATAGCAAATGAGGCAGTTGTGTGGATGGGATCCAAGCCGTTAGTGTTAGGAGTGACTTCAAGATGGTTTGGCATTGCAGAACACCTAAATACGCAAAATGTGGTGTACCTATATTATACGTATAAACACTCAGGACAAAAGTCTCGGAACATCTCTCTTTGTCAACTAAACATACACTGCTGGCCAAAAGTATTGTCACCCCTGCAAATCTGTCAGATAATGCTCAATTTTTCCCAGAAAATGATTGCAATTCCAAATGCTTTGGTAGGAATATCTTCATTTATTTTGCTTGCAATGAAAAAACACAAAAGAAAATGAAAAAAAATTCAATCATTATCATTTTACACAAAACTCCAAAAATGGGCCAGACAAAAATATTGGCACCCTCAGCCTAACTGGTAGCACCACCTTTAGACAAAATAACTGCGAAAAACTGCTTCCGGTATCCATCAACGAGTTTGTTACAATGCTCTGCTAGAATTTTAGACGATTCTTCTTTGGCCAACTGCTCCAGGTCTCTGAGATTTGAAGGGTGCCGTCCAGTGCCAGAGGCAGCAAAGCAACCCCAAAACATCAGGGAACCTCCGCTATGTTTGACTGTGGGGACCGTGTTCTTTTCTTTGAAGGCCTTGTTTTTTTTCCCCTGTAAACTATGTTCAAGCCTTTTCCCAAAAAGCTCTACTTTTGTCTCATCGGACCAGAGAACATTCTTCCAAAACGTTTTTGGCTTTCTCAAGTAAGTTTTGGCAAACTCCAGCCTGGCTTTTTTATGTGTCTGGGTCAGAAGTGGGGTCTTCCATAGAGTCCCTTTTCATTCAGACGCCGTCGGATGGTACAGGTTGACACTGTTGTACCCTCGGACTGCAGGACAGCTTGAACTTGTTTGGATGTTAGTCGAGATTCTTTCTCCACAATCTTTCGTTGAAATCTCTCGTCAATTTTTCTTTTCCGTCTACATCTAGGGTGGTTGGCCACAGTGCCATGGGCTTTACACTTATTGATGACACTGCGCATGGTAGACACAGGAACATTTAGGTCTTTGGAGATGGACTTGTAGCCTTGAGATTGTCCATGCTTCCTCACAATTTTGCTTTTCTTTTCTCCATGTTCAATGTGGTACACACAAGGGCAGAGGACAGCAGTTGGGTCAATTTTAATCCATTTTACTGGCTGCAAGTGTGATTTAGTTATGCCACCACCTGTTATGGGCCACAGGTAAGGAACAGGTGCTGTTAATTACACAAATTAGAGAAGCATCACATGATTTTTCAAAGGGTGCCAATACATTTGTCCGGCCCATTTTTAGAATTTTGTGTGATAATGAATAATAATGAAATGAAATAATGATAATGAAAATGATTAAATTTTTTCCCCCATTCTATTTTGTGTGTTTTCATTGCAAGCAAAATAAATGAAGATATTGCTACCAAAGCATTTGTAATTGCAATAATTTTCTGGGAGAAATTGAGCATTACCTGACAGAATTACAGGGGTGCCAATACTTTTGGCCAGCAGTGTATCTTAGACTGTTGACTAGCTTGATCTCATATTGCCAGTTTACAAAGACTTTTTGAACAATCTTAAACGTTCAATTTTGTGTTTAGAGGCAGTCTATTTAAATTCCAGCATGACCATCCTCCAGGGCACAAAGTAAGGTCTTACAGATTGGATGAGTTGGATGTAAAAAACACTCAAAAAGCTCTGGATCCATCAATGACAAGATTAGAAACTATTTTAGAAAAGACGGTCATTTCCTATATTCACTTCGTGTAAGGGTAACGGCATGTTGTCCCAAGACTTTTGTTCGCTTAACAAACATCCTGTACCTGCTTTGATAAATACAAGAGCCTGCTAAAGCAAGATATTCCTTCAACAACAACAACAAAAAAATACACTTAGTCGTATAATTTCACTTAGGAACTATATTTTTACACACTTTGGTTTGATTCATCACTTGCCTCTTTTAAAGAAAAATGACTTGCAGAGAGTAAACTGACAAATCGTGATTTATCCTCAAATCCTGCAACTCTACTAACGCCAATTTAAAAAGAGGCAAGATGTCACAAATATTGTGTTGTTCCGATCAGGGCCTAGTGACTTTTGTATTTCAAGCGCACCTTTAGAAAGAACATGTGCAAACAGTAACACCTGTGTGAACACAGGCAAAGTGGATGGTCCAGCCCACAGTCTGGGTAAAAAGCTCGCAACTACACAACAAGTGACGGGAGGAGGAGGAAGAGGACGGAAGCAGAGGTTTGTGTCAGTGTGCGTTGTGTGTTAACACCTGTATGTTGGAAAAATGCTTTGTACGTCGCGCTTGTCTAGAGCAGCGAGCAATATCCACCGCAGCTGCCGCCTCCCGCGTCCTCATCGGTGAGTTGCACTGCTCTGCCGTGGCTCTCACTCTGCCATAATCCTGGACTCTGTATGATCTTTTCCACCAGCTCTTCAAACGCACACTGAACGCCATTGCGAGTCTTTGCGCTGGCCTCTGCGAGGACAGAGTTCAAAATTATAGTAAATGCCAGGAGCATGAGCTCTTAAAAGGAAAAAGTGGAGTGTGCTGCAGCTGACTTTTTGATGTTTGATTTATAAATAGACTGCACAAAAAATTCCTCTAAGAGTATTAGAGCGCCATCTCAAAAAGCAAGTTTCCCCTCTTGTAATAGTCTGCTGTAACGTGCCAATGACTCTTCCGAGAGGAGGGAATCCTCCTGGCTTACCTATAAAAAGCATGGAATGTTTTCTTGCAAACTTCAACCCTTCGGCCCTGTCGAGCTCGTGGTTTTCCTGAAACAAAGAAGTAGTAAAGGCTTATTTGATGTCTGCCAGGTGGAGCTGTCAACTACAGTGAGCATCTGAGGGCAGGGAGGAAACGTTTTTTATTTTTTGTTGCAAAGAATAGGGCACAATGAATTAATCTTGCTTTTTTTAGCAGTCCACTGCTACTGGCAACCTGGTTCAAAACAGGCTGCCGGAAATATGTGGGTGGGTCTGCAATGCTCACTTAGTTCAGTCGTTTATCAAATCGTTGTGCCTTTTTTGGACATTTATTCTGATCTATGCTTACATGACGGATTACCAGCTTGATATGTAATCACTGAATGGGGGTCCCTAATGACTCGTGTGGGTAACAACACAAAAACTAATAAGGAAAAATTGAAATTATATTTATAAGGTCCTCAAAGTGCGTTACACAGTGTTGTTAATAACAGCATTAGAATATACCGGAGTTACTAACGGCGTTATTTTTTTCAGTAGTGAGTAATCTAATTAATTACTTTTCTCAACTTGGCAACGCTGTTACAGTTACTGACGATGGAAAGGCATGCGTTACTACACGTTACTATATTGGTTGAATGACGCGAGAAAAAGTCTGAGGGAGACAGACTCACAGAGACGACAGAGCAGAGCAGGAGTGGGGAGGAGGCAAAAAAGTTGTGACGCCGAGCAAACGCGATGCTAGGTGGCTCCAATAATACCTGACTGTAGCCCAAGGGTGGCCAAACTATTCCACAAAGGGCCGCAGTGGGTGCGGGTTTCTGTTCCAACCTATCAAGAGGAAACCTTTTTACCAATCTGGTGTCTTGCAGGCGCAATCAGTTGATCACAGGCAGGTGCTTCTTGTTTCAGCAGAAACTTCATTGGTTAAACTGTCCTTGCTGGATCAGTTGGAGCAAAGACCAGGACCCACTATGGCCCTTGAGGACCGGTTTGCCCACCCCGGCTGTAGCCGATAGCCTACAAACTACGCCCACATGATATGGTAGATATCACATATATATAGAACTAGATGCGAAATTACAGACACGGCGGCATTAGCAACATGTACGGTATAGGAACAAGATGCGTTAGTAAACAGCCGCCATCTTAAAGCAGTTAACTTCTTAGGAAGGCTCTGTTGTAGAGAACCTTCCTAGCGAACCTAAGTAACTTTTTATCTAAAATACTCCTAAATCGGCAAAATCTTGACTTGAATCTATCTTTACATGATGGAACACTTTTAAAACTTCCACATGTCAAAAGTAGACAGAAGGGAACTAATGCAATAATGGGAGCAATTTTAACAACTTTTAACGGTTGATTCAGGGTAAAGGGTAAATTAGGGTAAAGAATTGGGCTAGGGCCAATTGTCCCAAAAAATTTCCAACTTCACAGAATGTGACCTATGTTTTTTTTTTTTTGAGAAGGAAAAAAAAAAAATATGAAATTATTACCAGTTACTTTGCCAAGTAACTAATTACTCTTACATTCAGGTAACTGAGTTACTGACCCAATTACTTTTTGGGAGAAGTAATTTGTAACTATAATTAATTACTTTTTAAAAGTAAGATTAACAACACTGAAAGATATAGTTCACGATAAATAAAATGCAGGAAAGTATGATACAATAAAATTTGAGAAAAAAAATGCATCCTGCTGAAAGTGATGGATGGTTGGATAGACGGACGGACGGACATTTAAACCCTTAGGAAACATAACCAGGCTACCCTAGTCAAGAGAAAAGGCGAGTCTAAAAAAGTGGGTCGATAACCACAATTTAAAAAGTCTTAGATTAGTACTGTTGTGGATTTCAGGGGGCAGGCTATTCCACAACTTGGGGTCAGCAACCGCAAAAGATCGATCACCCCACTGTTTAAGTCTCGACCTTGGAACTTGCACAAGAAGCCGGCTGGTAGAACGAAGAGCCTTGCCAAAGTTACGGCGGGTTAAAATCTCGGACAAATAAGAAGGAGCCTAACAACAAACAGTAAAAGTTTAAAATCAATTCTAAAATGACCTGGAACCCAGTGAAGCGACGATAGCACTGTGGTAATATGTTCACCTCTGGGACTACCGGTTAAAAATCGAGCAGCAGCATTTTGACGAGAAATAATGTTTAATTATGGTAAATATTCATGGTTGTAGAGTCATGATATATCACACCAGGTAATAGTAAAACCATGTTTATGATATGTATCGTAAGTGTTAAAGGCGAAAACAATTTTAATAAGGTTTGTTCATGTTAATTGTTAAATATTGTATACAGGATCTTCAGTTTATGTTGTAGTCTGACATGAGACACTTTATGGTCAGTACAGGCAGTCTTTGAAGAATGTAGTAAATTGAAAATAATTTAAATAACACAACATAGTGTTTCAATTAACATTCAAGTGATCTTACCATCCATCAAGTTAACATTACAAGACAGTGGATGAGATACTACTGTACAATAATCCATCAGCAGCAAGGTACATTTTATATGTTAATGATAGGAGGTTGATACAATCTAATAGAAAGTACATTTTATATCATATCTAGGAAATATATTGGTATATTGCAGAATAATTAGAAACATGTTTACCTTATCTATTTTGTTTCCAACAAGCATTTTGACAAGATCATTCCTTGTGCAATAGGTCTCCAGCTCATTGAGCCAGTTTTCCAGCTTGGTAAAGGTTTCTCGCCGTGTCACATCGTACACTGGACCGAAGAACAGAGAGAGCGATTGAAAATGAAGGCAATTGAAAATCTACAAATTTCGCACTGATATTTGTAATTTTATCTTCATAATGTCAGAAGAAATGCCTTGAATTTACGTATTTCATTATCCCCTTCAACATCAGAATGTTAGCAAAAAGCAGCCGTGGAGATGCTGTTGCAAAACGATGGCCTACCTAGGATGACACCCTGTGCACCACGGTAATAACTGGGTGTTAGAGTTCTAAAACGCTCCTGACCAGCAGTGTCCTGCAACACAAAACCAATTCATCTTTGAGGGTGAAAAGCAGTTTCTGTAAAAGACCCAAACAGGCCTGACAAACAGAACAAGAATCTCCAGAAACACTAAAGCTGGAATCAGTGCCACATGAGTGCCATCTTCTGGGCAATAGGTGGAACTGTAACATTACAGTATTGAAATTAAGTTGGATGTACATTTGTTGATTACAAAACTGTAGTGAATTGTTACACTCACCCATATTGCCAGTTTTGCCTTATTACCATCTACACTGATGGTCTTCACTTTGAAGTCAACACCTAGACAGTAAAAAAGCAACCAGTCACTTTTGAATAAACATGCCTGCTGCTGTAGCAGAACTATTCATAGAGGCTGGGCCAAATTTACTACCGAGGAAATGTCGATTCTGTGGTATCTGAAGCTTGTAACTCAATGCACTTGTACATTAAATTGATTCTACTGAGTGAAATTATTTAAATTACCATTTTCTGTCAAGGACCCATCTGTAATACTGCAGTCAGTCTGGTTAGCCATTTACCACTTAATTATAGATCAGTGTTAGCATATGGTCCACGCTCTTTGCAAGTGTTTGCATTTTGCATTTGTGTATTTTACCATTTGTCCCAATCAAATGGCTGACAATACTGTACAATGGAATAGAGATGTTTTTTCCACTTCGCTCGAACAAGTTTATCTCATAATATGAGTTTTTTTTTTTTTTTAAACGACTAATTTTCTCCCGATTAGTCAGTCGACTATTTTTACGGTTAGTCGACTAATCTACCGTATTTTTTGGACTATAACTCACACCTGAGAATAAGTCGCACCAGCCCAAAAATGTGCAATGAAGAGGAAAAAAACAAAAACAAATAAGTCGCACTGGAGTATAAGTCGCATTTTGGGGGGAAATTTACTTGATAAAATCCAACACATTGAACAGATACATCTTGAAAGGCAATTTAAAATAAAAATACAATAGAGAACAACATGGTGAATAAGTGTACAGAATGATAATGTTACATGATGCATGAACAACGAAATGCGAACATAGCCGGTATGTTAACTTAACATAGCTATTAGGGCTGTCCCAAACGACTAATTTTCTCCCGATTAGTCAGCCGACTATTTTTACGATTAGTCGACTAATCTAATAATTAATTTTTTTTTTTTTTTTTACTAATTTAGCAATGAAATTTTTGTTGACGCTTATCAATTCACAAAAAACATATTGGAACACTCAAATTATTTATTAAAGTACAAATAAACATGTAAATAACAATAATAAATCACAAATAAACAATGAGTTCAAATGCTGATAGAATTAATTAGTGTAGCATCCCGAATGAAAAGATGGTCTCTTAAACTGATGGTTTACAACTTTTATTCCATCCTTGATGTAAACACACTGTAAGAGCTACGGTGCACACAAATAAAGCAACGCAATTAGAAATTAACAAAAACTTTTCACCTTTTTCCTTTTAAACCTTATTTATATATCAATGAATTGCCTATATGAATTGCCTTTACCTTAATTTATTACCTTATCATTGACAATCTCTCCCTTGAGTGCAATCACTGTATATACTGTATATATTTATTACCTTTTAACCTTATATAATTTTCTATACCATAAAATAAACCATAACATGAAATAAACCTGTCAATTAGCATTAAGAACAATCCAATAGCACTTTTAGGCCTATTGTCAATGAAACATTATTATTTAGTAAGGCGACAGCACCCTCTGGTGTACAAAAAATGGGGGAAAAAAATTACAAACTGCGTGAGGGCGCTTGAGGTGTTTATTCACGGCCGACGTGCAGCCAAGCTTGGCATTGAAGAGACAGGACAGAAGAGTGTACTCTCCTTTGTTTCTTTGAAATAAGGCAATGTTTTGGACACTCTGGTGATCTTTTTTTGGCTTTGTGCCGCTTTCCCCGCTTGCAAACAGAGCATCCGACATTCTAACTTTCCACGCATATATTTTTTTAACCCTTCATTAACCGTCGACGGGATGTTGTGCTCGTCGACGGATTTACGTCATCGATGACGTCGACTATGTCGACTAGTCGGGACAGCTCTAATAGCTATTCAGTTATTCAGATAACAATAGCATAAAAACATGCTAACAAGTTTACCAAACCATCAGTGTCACTCCAAAACACCAAAATAACATGTGAAATGATATAATAATAAGTTAATAATTTCACATATAAGTCGCACCAGAGTATAAATCGCACCCCCAGCCAAACTATGAAAAAAAAGCTGCGACTTATAGTCCGAAAAATACGGTAATAATATTGTTTTCTTTTTTTTGTTGACGCTTATTAATTCACAAACATTTTTTGGAACATTTAAATTCCTTATTTAAGTACAAATAAACACATAAATAACAATAATAAATCACAAACAATGAGGTCAAATGCTGATAGCATTAACTAGTGCAAAAGAATGGAATGTAAACAGATTCAGAACACTGACTTCTCCTCTCCAACATTATTCAAAACAATTCTTAAAAAAAATATCTAGCATTAATATTCTAGTATGCTACTACATATAATACCATTATAAAAATTATTCATTGCCAATCAGATTTTTCATAAAGGGTGTCATTTTAAAGTTATACTTAGTGTAGAATCTGAATTCTGAAGTATGTGGGATTAACTCCAGAAATTGTTATTTATACAGCGAGCATGACGTGCTTTTACTTTTGAAATGCTCACCGGAAGTACATTTGCTAAACTGCTAACCGTAACCTTTACACTCCGCAAAACAAGCGCTTGTCGTCATTGCATGTGGTGTCAGTAATAGATTTTTCGTTTTTTTTTTTTTTTTCTTCGATTTTTCATGTTTGAAGTGTCACCTTTTAACCGCAAGTTTGCTTTTTGGAGAAGACTGCCAATATGTTATAGCAGGCTAAACTAGGTTGTCTTTTTTCCCCATTACCCTCAGTGCAGCAATGCTAACATTTACAGTGTTTAATATAAATGTGTTTCCTGATTTTGTATGTCTGAACTTTAATTCTATGGTATGTTGATGACCAATAAAGGTCTGTGAAAGGAACTGGAGTCTCATATGCAATCAACACGCACGAACAAATGTATGCACGTATGCGGTGATAAAATGGAGCCGTGAAAATTACCGCCCTCATTTTTATTTACCGTGCGATAAATGGACTCATTGCATATCGCGACAGGCTTAGCAACTTAAAAAAAATATGTCGTTAGTTAGTTAGATGGACTTACGATCTGCCAGCTTGTTGTCTCCTACCGTCTTCCAAAATTACAAGTGGATGGCGGCGCTTTATGTGTTCATTAACGGCCGAAGTGCAGCAAAGCTTGGCATTGAAGAGACAGGACACAACAGTGTACCCTCCTTTGTTTCGTTGAAATAAGTCAATCTTTTGGCCACTCTGGTGCACTTTTTTTGCTTTGTGCCACTTTCCCCAATTGCTACCGAGCGTTCGACATTCTAAACTTTCCACGCATATATTTTTTCAATCCTTCATTAACCGTCGATGGGGTGTTGTGCCGGTCGACGCATTTACGTCATCGATGACATCAACTACGTCGACTAGTCGGGACAGCTCTAGTTTTGTTTTTTTTTGTAATGTATTTTTTTCAGAAAGCAGACTAAGCTAATTCATGACTACTAAATGCTAAATGTCAATGCCCAAAATGCCTGGAGAAATGTTTCATATAAGCAAATTTTAGTACTACAGCAATTAATAGATTCCCACGAGAAATTCGTCCAGAAAAAAGCTTGGAGACAAATTTTGCTGGTTCAAGGATTCATTTAATTAACGTAAAGTTGTAATGGTTTGTTTTGAAAGTGTTGAATTTTAGTCTTATTTATTTAGGGTGGATTCTCTGCCCTCTAGTGGCAACAGTAAATTTGACATAACTCGCCTAACATGGCTGAATCCAGCTGCTCCATGTTAAGACCAACAAAAGGTATGTTTTTCTTTGAGCTAATATGTTTGTGTATGCATTCGTTATTTAGTTTAGAAGTATATTTAGCAGTTTTTTGTGTGAATATGTGTTTGAACGATTTGTTCAGCGCATTGTTAAAAAACGTTAGCATTTTATAGCATATAAGCTAGCGGACTTTTGCTTTGCAAGTTAGCCAATTGTTCTTTTATTGTTTTTCAACCCCGATTTATTTATCTTTTTAATAACGTTTGAGGCTAAGCTCTGGTATTTAAATTTATTATTTATAGCTCTTGTGAAATGAAAGTGCAATTCTGCATCGTTTGAAGAAACACTGTATAAAATTGTATTTTGTATTTGCATTTAATGCTCTTTTCAAAGTGTAATATTAGCAAGCCAAATATTATTGCAAGCATAAGCACTTATTTGTTTTACATATCCTAAAATTTATTCTGTAACGCAATAAATACTCATGATCCGATTACCCGATTATTCAAACTAACTAATTTATAGATTAACCGATTACCTAAATAATCGATAGCAGCATCCCTACAAAATGAATGTATTCTGCTGTCAGAGTCTTCATTGCAAAACTAATTTGTCTGAGTTCTTGTACCTCCACCTCATATTATTGCACATGTCTTCTTTTAGATTTATCTTGATCAAATGAGCTCATCTGTGTTACTCACCTATTGTGGCTGTTTGCTCTGGGTCAAATGTGTCATCTGTGAATCTTAAGAGAAGGCTGTGGAAAAAGATCAAGAAAACAGATGGTTTAGTTAAAACATCAAAATAGAGCACAGGCTTATTACTTTAACACGCAACTTTGCTGACAAGATGCAGACAAACAGTCCTACTTAAAATGACTGCAATGCACTTAACTTGCCTAATCGCAAGATGACATCATTGCCATGTTGTTGTCTGTAGGCAAGAGTTCATTCTTAAGTCCAGTAGATGTCATTGTGTAAACGTCTTAATAACACCTTGTGATGGTGAGGCTAAGTTCACTGAAACGTTTGCCAAAGAAAAACACTTTACCAGCAGTGAACGTTGAAGTAGCGATTGTACAGCCACTTAGCTACTCTTGGAGACCGCCACGGTAAAAATGGATTTTGCCCAACAAGTCATTATTCTGATAAATGGAAGCTGTGACAGGGCTAAAATCTGTTTGAAGAGTTAAAGGCTGTTATATGAAATCAATGTTATGTCATCCAAAAGCTTTTATGTATAATAATAGAAAATCACTTTTGGGAACACTGCCTTTGCCCTTGATGATGCACTTACAAGCAGTATACGCCTTATATGGGTATGTTTGCCCACAAAATACGTTTTCTGATAACATAAACAAACCTGGATTTTGCCTTGTGTTGGCATTTACCTACAATCACTGCAAGGAAACTAGTAGCAATGCCAGGAAAGATGTATTGTTTGGCTTTTTCGGAACAATACACAGTGCCAATTGGCTGTACCTTAGGTATAAAACAGAAATGTGATTTCTTCCAATGCTCTTGATTTTTTTCCACAATGCTGGCTTTGGCTGATGTGAAGATCAAGATTAGAACACACATTTAAAAGTACTTACAATCTGCTGTGTTTGACTACTGACTAATGCAAAGTTCATACACGACATTACTGTAAAGATTCAGTCAAGGATTTTCAAGATTCTTCCGCACCTTACAGCTATAGTCAATTAAATCATGTACATTAATACAACGACTTATTGACCCTTATTTTTTCACAATAGGATGCTATAAATCTGAATGTGAAAGACACTGTACCGAAATAATAATGATCAAAGAACCAGAAGAAATTTGAAATATACAAAACATTTTAAGGGGATTAGTATTTAAGCGTTACAATACCGAATAGAGGCTCATATGCCAATGTCACCTCAATAGGGTGTATCTAGTGATGTTTTTCATATGTTGAGTTAAAAACATGATTATTTTCAAAGAGACGCAACAAAACGTTTCCAATCACACTATGGCGTCTGAAACAACATTTCAGATGAATTTGAAATCAAGATGAGAACGCCAATATCGGTCAACGATGATGTCACCATCCTTCCTTGCTGGGCAGCTACAGTAGCTAACATTTAACAGGAACACGATGATCTAATTTCAGCGTAATACAAGAATTTACAGTAGCGCCATGGCAGTTCTGTCGTGTTGTTCATCAAAACAAGACTGCCAAACTGGTTCGACTTAAATAGACTGAACAATGCGTGCTTGAGGATGAAATGCCTAGCGAGCCAGCGTTAGCAATTAGCCCCGACATCTATTCTCTCCCTGTTTACTTTTACATACCTTGACTTTCCTACACCACTTTCTCCGATGATTAGTATTTTCAACGTTGTCAGTATGTCTTCTTCCATTGCAAACAGCGTCTATACAAAACAACGCAAACGACCGATCAAACAATTTCTCCTAACGACTAGCATTCCTGTTTACTGCTTTTGGTGGGCTGAGTTTGACAGCGTTTTGGTGATGAGACAGAGTCCAACCATTTCCGGTAAAACGTAGTTCAGCTTCCGGCTTGTGACTCAAAAAGCGTGCGAGTGGCGGCCATATTGGTGGGGGCATCAATTTCCACTAAAGGTAATGCAAATGAATCAGTTTGCTCATTTCTTAACTGATTTTTACGACATATTTACTTATTATGTCGACGTCAAAGTATGTGCTATTCATATTACTTACCTTCGCCGACGATATTGTCACTTTCCCTAAACATTGGGACATCTTTTTTGGCTCTAAACACTACCATGTTGAATGAAACAAATATGTTTTACCAGCAGACTTTTACTTTATGTAGGCTACATCAAAATCGGGTGAGCTGTTTAGGAATTACACTGTTCGAATACTATGACCATCAAATTTTTTAAGGGGCAAAAGTATTGGTGCAAATAAAAAATTATGAATCAAACGTTCCAATCATTTATCAAATCATTTACAGGCTTAAGTCTGGAAACGTATCAGCATGCCCTTTAAAAAAAATCTGTATTGTCTTTCACAATTGCTTTAGGTTAGGGCTAAACGATATTTTAAAAAAAAAACTGACATTGCGATTTTTCGGGTGTTTGCAAAATATTGCTACATTAAAACTAGAATAATTTTCACCAGACTTGAAAAGCTCTGTTTGGGAAGACTTTGGTTGACTCACTATGACCACATTGTATTCATTAGAGATGTCCCGATCCGATTATGTGATCGGAAATCGGGCCGATCAGGCCATTTTTGACAGGATTGGAATTGGGTGAAAACGATCGTGTTTTTAATTAAAAAATATTTTCATGCTCATACTGCCTTTCAACCACTCTCCTGCAATGCAGTGCGACCAAACTCTTTTTCTTGGTCACCAGTGCAGCTGGCATTTGGTTTTTGATACATTGATTGATTGATTGATTGATTGATTGATTGATTGATTGATTGTTTTTATTCCAGATGTTAAGACAAAATAATCCACACAAAAATTATCAATTAAAATGATAACACAAACATCTGAAAACGAGTGAGAAGAAGCATAGCTTATAAGGTCCCCACCCCTACACATTCAAAATATAATGAATTTTATACATAAGACGCACCTCCATCTAATTCAAAACTATACATGTTGTACAGGCATATCAATATCACAAAATAATTCAATACGTAAATAAACACAAAAGACAAATAAAAACTTCAAAAACTATCATTGCACAGGTTCGCACATGTAACACTGAAATATTGACTGTTTAAACATTCTCTTAAATTGATAAATATTTTGAAATTCTTTTAACTTATTATAATGCTCTTCTTCCAACTTAAACTATTGTTGACTATTACCAGGCAATTTATAATTTTTTGCCTTGAACATAATTTGTAGTTGGGTAATGCACCAAATCGGCAAATTTTAAAATCTTTGAAACCAAAAAAGGAATGAGTATGGTCCACATATCCTTTCTTATGAATAATACGTATTACTTTTTTTGAAGAATCGTTAGAGATTGCTATGCATTTTTGTAATTATTTCCCCAGACTTCCACACAGTAAGTTAAATAATGAAGAACTAAAGAACAGTACAGAATATATAGAATTACAATCTTGAAAACAATTTTGCTATATTTATCACTGAAATACTCCTTGACATTTTATTAGCAAATATTTTATATGTAGTTTCCAATTGATTTTTTTCTGTTAATAATGACTCCAAGAAATTTTATTTCAAAAACTCTCTCAATGTCCACACCTTCAATAGAAATAAATGTCTGTGAATTCCTTTTATTATCACCAAACATGAATTTTGCTTTTTTACTAAGTTTAAAGACAATTTACTATAATCAAAACAAATTTTTAAATTACCCATTTCATTCATATTATCTTCCTGTAATTTCTTTAAATTCTCTCCTGAACAAAAAATATTTCTGTCATCGGCAAAAAGAACCAATTTCAATAACTAAGACACATTGCAAATATCATTAATATACAAAATAAACAATTTGGGCCCCAACACCGACCCTTGTGGTACCCCTTACACAATATCCAGGTGAGAAGAACAAAAATCCCCTAGTTTAACAAAATGTCTCCTCTTAGATAAATAGCTCCTAACCCAATCTAATCCTATTCCTCTAATGCCATATCTAATTTGCTGATTAATAATTGATGATTAATGGTATCAAATGCTTTTTTTCAAGTCAATAGATACAGTATTCATATAGCATGTTGTTTCTCATCTATGGATTTTGTGATTTCTTCTACTGTTTCTAACAGTGCCATTGTTGTTGATCTATTTGAACGAAAATCATATTGACTTTCAGAAGAGAATATGGTATTTATCAAGGTACTTAAAGTTAACGATGATTGACAGGTTTCTAGCTTTGATCTGGCCAGAGATGCCTCGGTAGCTCTACGATTGAAGGCACAAATGTGTTAATTATCGTTAAGCTCGGTACACAGTCTCAAGTGTGCTGTGGCAACTCATCCATTGTGTGAGTGAGAGGCTGTTCTCAGCAGCGAGAGCGTCAAAGCATTAAAAAAAAAAAAAAAAAAAAAAAAAAAAAAAAAAAAAACACCCTTTCTTTCGGTATCTGATCGGGACTCGGTATCGGCAGATTCTCAAAATCAGGTGAATTGGACTCTGTTGCAAAAATATGCGATCAGGACAGCCCGAGTATTTATATAATACTGTTAAATCCAGGCTAAAGGGGTTTATCTGTGAATGATGAGGGGGTTTATCTGTGAATGATGAAGATTGATGTACATAAACGGGATCCAGGAAGCCATGTCTCTGCACAACGGCTGCTTTTATAATGAAAAACAAAAGTTTACATTAAAAAAAAAAAAAAAAACGCACGTCCTGCAATGGGACTATTGCACATGAGCACATTGCGACGGCGCTTACCTTGTGTCATGATCAGTGTTGTCACGGATTACTTAAAAAAGTAATTTAATTACTGATTACTGATTACACTTCAAAAAAGTAATCTAGTTACTTTACTGATTACTTTATTATCAAAGTAACAAAATTACTTTAAAAGTAACTTATCAGTTACTTTTTACCAATTTTTCTCCTTTTGCTGCCTCAACATAAAAATAACAGAAACATTTCATCACGTGTAATTGAGTTTTTCAATAAGGCTTAATCTTTGAGTTAGCGGGGGTTTAATTAGTCGATGGAGTTGATTTCAACCACCATTGACTCGCCCTAGTTTAGCCATCCTGGAGCCTTAAAACTAACAAATAACTGACAAACTGCACGGAATTTGTTTACATAAAGTCCAACGACTAATTAAATCCCCGCTAACTCCAAGATGAAGCCCAAAGTAAAAAATTCTGAACTTCCCCTTTGAAATAAAGACCTAGCCATTAAAATGTTGTCTATAAAAGTTGTAAAGCAATAAAACAACAAAAATTTATGAAATGAACAAAAATCCTACAACGTACAGTTTTCATAATGGGTCAAAATCATTTTTCGAACAGATCATGTGACTAACACCTTGAGACTATCCTTTGCTTTGCTTAGCCAAAACTACACCAGAGGAGGCAAGATGGATATTTAGAATTTCTTTAAACCTAAGCTTTCAAACGCTACCAACAACAACTTGAACAGCTGATTGAACTCGAACAGTATCAATATGTGTGTGTGTGTGTGTGTATGTATATATATATATATATATATATATATATATATATATATATATATATACAGTATATATATACTGTACAGTATTGGCCAAAAGTTTGGAGACACCTCAAAGGTGGATACTTTGAAGAATGTAGATTACAAAACCTGTTTTCCGTTATTTCACTTTTTTTGCCATTCCACATGTTCGTTCATAGTTTTGATGTCTTCAGTGAGAATATACAATAGCAGTGAAAATATATAAAACGCAAAAATTATGAAGTGTGTCCAAACTTTTGACTTTCGTTTCAGTCTTCAACATGCTTCTCCCCCCAGTCCCACAAATGTAAAACTCCGCCTACGATTACAAACTCTAACTATAAACTGTACATAATTACACATATTATAAAGGCTAGTTGCTGGCTGTCTCGTCACCTGTCGTCTTGTTTTGAGTTTTTTTCGCGACGCGTTGTGCTGTAATTCCAAGTGCTCCATTGTTGAATTGGATGTCGAGTATATAGCGGTCAACAGGGCCGGCCCAGCCTATACGCAGACTATCCAGCTGCTTAGGGCCCCTGACCACTAGGGGGCCCACAATCTAGTGATTTTTTAATTTATATTCTATTTTGTTTACTACAGTTTGCTTTACTTTTGTGAGTTTTGATACTTGATTACAAGCTTAAAAAAATAAAAGTTCTTCCTTAACTTCTTTCCTCTTTTAGAAAAAGGTTTGGCGCTATCTGCTGTAAGTACTGACAATCATTTGGGGTGAGAAGTTTGAAGTATGCAGTGCAACAAAATCTGATTTATATACAAAATATGGACGTATGGGTTGGATTGCATGTATGGTTTCACAGTACACTGTGATGAAATGGTGGGCCAAAAATATGGGCCCCTTTGCATTATTTTGTTTAGGGCCCCCAAATGGCCTGGCGGTCGACAGTCCATCATAACCAGCGCAGAGTTTGCAACGCACAGAGATATTTTTGTCATCTTTACTGGACGGATATGTGAAGTAATGGCTGTATCTCCAGTGAGCAAATGCAGCCGTTTGTTGTAGCTCTCCGGCTCCTTTACTATTAACATCCTGATAGGTAGGCTATGTGGCAGACGGCGCGCATACAGCATGGTACTGCACGTGACCCGTTTTTTTCCGATGAGAAAACGTGAGATGTGATGTCACTCCCAAACTCAAATGTGGTATTTTCTATTCAAATGCTCTTCGTACATGACTACAGTATTGTTCATTCTACATACAGTATGAGGCAAAAACAAAATAGTAACGCACAGTTACTGAGGAAACTAACTTTAATCAGATTATTGGCTTGGAAAAACTAACACGTTAGATTCCTCGTTACTGAAAGAAAGTAATCAGATTACAACACTGGTCATGATCCACCTGCACTGTGAGGCACTGGCCAATGAGTTCGGATTTCAGAACCATTTGGCTGAATATGAGCAACCAAATTTTATCCGAGAGACTCAAATTAAAGCTGACTAATTGGCGGGAAGTGTCAAATAAGCAACAATATTCCACATTTTAACTACATGTCTTCATGCAACATATACCGGCACCTCAATTCAGATTTAAATATAGTCAAAACGTGATTTCAGAATACATATAACATACAACATGCTATACAGTATTCTCATTCGTGTAAAGTCTATGAAAACAGCCCATCGTCTATGTTTAGTTTACTCCCCTTGAGAATGCATGGTGCATATTTTACCTGGTTTAAGAAACAGACATCAATTTAGTTTTTACAGTTTATTTAATAAATAAATCATTACAGCATTGGGAGATATCATGGTACTTGAAATAAAAGGCACTTTTTCCAAACAATACTGTAAAGGCGCATGTGTGGTGCTTGTGAGGCATTTAGGTGAATGATTAAATGCTTTAAAAAACAAAACAAAAAAAAACAAGACATTTTTGGCATGCTTAGCAAAAACACAGGAAAGGACCTGAGAAAAAGGATTGCTAAGATTAATTAAAAAAAAAAAAAAAAAAAAGTTGACAACATCGCTAGCAGTTCCTAATTTTCAAGTGGTTTACAATCCATTCGCGATTGCATATCAACCATAAAAAAAATGTCATTTGATTCCATTTATTGTGGTGTAATTCCTTCAAAGTAAGCAATATTTCAGAGTGCAATAAAACTTCATTAGTTCTGAGCTGCAGTCCAAACTACATTTACAAATATTCACTTTTGCAGCATAACAACCTTGCCAAAATGCTAAACTGAAGATAAATGATGAAATGTAAATTGATATTTGCTTTTCAACATATACACATATTATGATATCATGTGATGTTATGGCTAATGACTGAAGTATCAAAAACATTTTAGATCTTGTCACATAGAAGGACACCAGAGACAAACAGTCAGTGCAGAGACGGGTAAGGTGGATAGAGGACAAGCCAGGAGATAAACGCAACATTTGAGAAGCTGAATATTTATGGGGCATAAATTAATATACATGATATCCATTATCCGTAAATCAGGTGAAATTATATGCCCGCAACAGACCATTGGCAGGAAAGAAAACAACTTAAAGTGATCAACTTTTAAGAAATATGCATTTGAAAAGTATATACACATAATGTACAGCTAAAATACAACAAAAGCATATAAATATGTGTTAGTAAAAATACAGACGCGTGTGCATTTAAATGACGAAGCAACAAAATGCAACAACATAATCTTCCTTCAAATGCAGCAGATGTCAAACTCTTCATCATTTGCCTTCATATTTGGGATTGACCACAGTCGTAACAGCACTTTTGTAGATTGGATTTTCACCCTGTGAATTGAACAAAACAAATAGTCAGAATTATGTTTCATTCAAAAATGCAAAACTCATTCCTGTTTACCCAAGCCATATGGCTACCATGATTTGGTTGTAATTTATTAATTTAAAATGCACGCAAAACACTATAAAACCATGCCTTTGAGCTAATGTTTGAAGGTACAGTGGTATGAATAAGTAACTGAACCGTCTGGAATTTCTCACATTTCTGCATAAAATCACCATCAAATGTGATCAAAATCACACAGATGTAAAAACAGTGTCTGCTTTAACTAAAACCACCCAAACATGTATAGTTTTTCATATTTTAATGATGATAGCATGCAAACAATGACAAAAGGGGGAAAATAAGAAAGTGAACCCTTTGCCGAAGGAGAGTTATAGAGCAACTGAAACCAATTTTTTTACCAATCAATTTACGTCAGGTGTGTGCCCAATCACTGATGAGTGGTTACAGGCTTCCCTGCCCACTATAAAACACACACCTGGTAAAAAATGTCTTAATAAGAAGCATTGTCTGATGTGCATTATGGCTTGGTTAAAAGAGCTTTCTGAAGACCTGCGATCAAGGATTGGTGATTTGTATAAAGCTGATAAAGGATACAAACCCATCTCTAGAAGTCTGGAGGTTCATCAATCGACAGCCAGAGAAGTTGTCTACAAATGGGGAGAGTTTGGCACTGTTGCTTCTCTCCCAAGGAGTGGCCGTCCACCAAAGATGACGGCTGAAGAGTTCAGCGCAGAATACTCAGAGAGGTAAAAAAAAAAAAAGGACCCTAGGGTGTCTTCTAAAGAGTTACAGAAATCACTGAAATCACATCCAATATCTCTGCACATACTAGTATTAACTATATGTAAAACTATGGCCAAGAACGGTGTTCATGGGAGGACTAAAAAAAAAAAACATAGTTGCTTGTTTAATGTTCGCAAAAAGGCACTTGGAAACTCCATAGAAGTTTTGGCAAAATATTTTGAGGACTGGTGAAACCAAAGTTGAATTGTTTGGGAGTAACACACAACGCCAAGTGTGGAGGAAAAATGGAACAGCACACCAACATCAACACCTCATACCCACTGTGAAGCATGGTGGAGAGAGCATCATGATTTGGGGCTGTTTTGCTACCTCAGGGGCTGGATAACTTGCAATCATTAATGGAAGAATAAATTCAAAAGTTTATCATGATGTTTTGCAGGAAAACCTGAGGCCGTCTGTCAGACAGTTAAAGCTAAAAAGAGGATAGATGCTGCAAGAAGAAAATGAACCAAAACACAGAAGTAAATCAACTTCAGAATGGTTTCAGAAGAACAAAATACACATTCTGGAGTGGCCAAGTCAAAGTCCAGACTTGAACCCCATTGAGACGCTGTGGCATGACCGAAGGACAGCGATTCATGCCAAACATCCCAGGAATCTCCAGCAGGTTTGTAGAGAAGAAAGGGCCAAGATTAGTCCTGATTGATGTGCCAGACTTATCTGCAGCTAAAGGAAGCGTCTGGTTGAAGTTATTGCTGCCAAAGGGGGGGCACAAAATATTAAAATTGATGGTTTACTCACGTAATTTTCCCCCTTCTGTCATTGTTTGCAAACTATTCTCATTAAAATATGAAATCTTATAAATGTTCGAGTGGTTTTAGTTAAGGACTTTTTTTTTCAGCTGTGTGATTTTGACAAAGATCAGATCACATTTGATGGTGATTTTATGCAGAAATGTGAGAAATTCCAAAAGATTCAGATACTTTTTCATACCACTGTACACACACAACCGCGTTAAACATACTTACCAGAAAAGGCTTTTTGTAATTGTAGCCAGAAAAGAAACTTGATCCTCAAATCCTGTGTATAACAGCACACTCATGCTTTGTCACTATAATATTCCTCCTTATGATCCCTTGTAAGCTCATGTATTATTTAGGGTATAGCAAACAGAGAGACAAAAGAAGATGCTGAGAGACAGTGCACACACACAAACAACCCATGCAGGAAAATAAAATGGAACTGTGAAAGAATACGAACTTAAAGAACAGCAGCTCTACGTCCATAGTTTGGATTCTGGAACTGATTGATAGGACTCTTGTATATGGGATTTTCTTGCTACAGATAAAGAATAAGCACAGACAGAATTCAGCGGGAGAAAGGTAAAGAAGACAGCCAGACAAAGGCTGAGAAAAGGTAAGAATGAAAACGTGCATAACACAAAATAGATCAGAGTGAAAGTGAATATACATACTACACTAATCCCACCACAAGGTGGAGGCAGAGATACGAAATAGATTAAATATTTTATTTATCCCACCGCTAGGTGGCGAAAGATTACAGCCCATTAAATCGTGCTGCACTTTTGTCATATTGATGTTGGCTGATGACTGTACACCAGGCAGGAAGTGGGAAGAGGAGGAGGTGCAGACACTCCCCGGAAAAAGGTTCAACTATGCTCTGAGTGCATAACATTCCCTAAAAAGTCCATGGAGCAACCAACATTTTCCATTATATTTTGAGGACTGTTTAAAGGCAACAAATTGGATCTGTTTCGACAGATGAGACCCCCCCCCCCCCAAAAAAAAAAAAAAAAAAAAAAAAAAGAGAGAGAGACCCTTTATCATAATGTTTACAGGTCTCCAAAGCTCATCTTCTCTCCTGATCATCCAAAATGAATGACTTTCTTAGCAGCAAATATTGCACCTAAGCCCAGTGGAGGAATGTAACGAAGTCAAGGTACTTTGTTACTGTACTTAAGTACATTTTTGTGTTTCTGTACTTTACTTGAATACAAATATGAAGCGGTACTTTTTACTTTTACTTTACTACATTTTACAGCTGGTAACTGTACTTTTGACTCCACTACTTTTCAAATTGTCACCTGCGTTACACGTTACTTCTGTTTGTTTTTGTCTTCATTGTGAACTGATAGTTTCGTTTTCATGCCTCCAGCTGAGCACTAGAGGCAGCGACATGAGTACAAGCTAGACTAGGCAGGTGAACAAGATTTTGACCAATAATAAATCCCAAGATAAATTTGGGAGTTTTTGAGCTTGTTAAACTTGTTTACAGCACAGTCAATTTTATTGCTTGTTTTTTCCAATCTTCACAGTTTTAAATTAAACTGAGCAGTCAATTAATTTTATGGTTCTTTCTTTGAATATCTATCTATCGATCTATCTATCTATCTATAGTGGTATTAAAAAATATCTGCCCCTATTGGAATTTCTCACATTTCAGCATAAAATCCCCATTAAATATGATCTGATCTTTGTCAAAATCACACAGATGAAAAAAATATGTCCTTTAACTAAAACCAGCCAAAACATTTACAGGATTTCATATTTTAATGAGGATAGTATGCAAACAATGACAGAAGGGGAAATAAGTAAATGAACCACCACATTTAATATTTTGTGCCCCCCCCCCCCCGGCAGCAATAACTTCAACCAGTTGCTTCCTGTAGATGCAGATCAGTCTGGCACATCGATCAGGACTAATGTTGGCCCATTCTTCTCCACAAAACTGCTATAGTTCAGTCAGATTCCTGGGATGTCTGGCATCACAACATCTCAATGAGGTTCAAGTCTGAATTTCGACTTGGCCACTCCAGACATGTATTTTGTTCTTCTGAAACCATTCTGAAGTTGATTTACTTCTGTGTTTTGGATCATTGTCTTGTTGCAGCATCCATCCTCTTTTTAGCTTCAACTGTCTGACAGATGGCCTCAGGTATTACTGCAAAACTTTTGAATTCATTCTTCCATTAATGATTGCAAGTTGTCCAGGCCCTGAGGTAGCAAAACCGTCTCATAGCATGATGCTCCCTCCACCAATTCAACTTTGAGTTCATCAGTCCACAAAATATTTTGCCACAACTTCTGTGGTGTGTCCAAGTGTCTTTTTGCGAACATTACATAACGAACAACAATGTTTTTTTTAGACAGCAGTGGCTTCCTCCGTGGACTCCTCCCATGAACACCATTGTTGGCCATAGTTTTACATATAGTGGATGTGTGCACAGAGATATTGGGCTGTGCCAGTGCTTTCTCGAAGTCTTTAGCAGACGCTTTAGGGTCCTTTTTTACCTCTGTCAGTATTCTGCGCAGAACTCTTGGCATCATCTTTGGTGGACGGCCACTCCTTGGGAAAAATCAACAGTGGCAAAGTCTCGTTTGTAGACAACTTCTCTGACTGTCGATTGATGAACATCCAGACTTTTAGAGATGGTTTTGTGTCCTTTCCCAGCTTCATACATATCAACGATCCTTGATCGCAGGTCTTCAGACAGCTCTTTTGACCGAGTTCCCATCAAGACATTTCTCACCAGGTGTGTGTTTTATAGTGGGCAGGGCAGCCTGAAAACACTCATCAGTGATTGGGCACACACCTGACATAAAATGTTTGGTAAAAATTGGTTTCAACTGCTCTTTAAGTCTCCTTAGGCAGAGGGTTCACTTACTTATTTTTCTCCCTTCTGTCATTGTTTGCATGCTATCCTAATTAAAATACGAAAACCTTATAAATGTTTGCGTGGTTTTAGTTACAGCAGACACTATTTTCATCTGTGTGATTATGACAAAGATCAGATAGCATTTGATAGTGATGTGAGAAATGTGTGATGCATTTGAAATGTGAGAAATTCCAAAAGGTTCACATACTCTTTTATACCACTGTATCTATCCGTCGGTCTGTCTGTCTGACTGTCTACATACACGTATACTGTATTATATTTTTGCATCGGGATAAAATGCTTCTACTTGTAAAGTAAATTTTAAAGCAAGTACTTTGTACTTTTACTTCAGTAATTATTTCTTAGGTACTTGTACTTTTACATATTTTATTTCACCTGTATCTGTACTTTTACTTTAGTAAAAAAAAAAAAAAAAGTGAGTACTTCATCCCCCACTGCCTAACCCTTTTAACACCTGTTTTTTGCATCAATATGACTCAGAAAGCTGTAGTATCCATGGAAGTAACCTCACCGTATCCCATTTGGCATTCATCTTCTCCTTCTCAAATTTGGCAAACTCTCTTCTGTCATGAATGATTGTCAGCAGCTTCCAAATGAGCAGAAGTGCTAATCCAATCAAGACAATGCCAGCAACTACACCCAGAACAATGGGGATGATGTCAGGACCAGCAGGACAATCTGGAACACAGTAATGGAAAGTTAAGACAAATATTTTACTAACACTCTCAAATGGCAGTTATTTTATATTCCAAATCCATAAAGCCTGGAATGAACTTTACTAGTCAAAAAATAAAGAACAACCACATCCTAGTTGATTTTTTACATGCGTCCATCTTACCCAGAGTTTCAACCACATGGACCTCCTTCTCAGTATTGTTGTTGACAGCATAAGTGTAGTAGAACCAGCAGTCATTGGCGTCTCTCTCCTTACAGTGCATCACAGGGTAGGCGGCATCGTTGGGCTGAGGAAGCTTATCCCGGTCCTTCACTTTGATCAAGTTGAAGTAGCTACAGTCCCGTTCGCACGTTTCCTTCATTTCACCTGTGCCGAATGCCCGACACTGGACGCACTCTCTGGAGGTAACATAAGTCAACAAAAGTGGTGAGAAATTTAGCTAGTGTAAATTGGTTAGGGGTCGTCTGAATGCTTGCTTCATTCAAACTTCCTGGAACATTGGATACCGCTCATAGTTGTTCTTTTGAGTTACTGCAGGCATTGTATCTTAGACCAGTGGTCCCCAAACCTTTTTGCACTACGGACCCGTGTGACGTTTTTTTTTTTTTTTTTTTCTTTTTTCACGGAGCGGTAATGTGTGTCAGAAAAATACAGCAAATATAAAATAACATGACGGAGCTAAAAACGAATGTTAAGTGCAAGGGAAACATACCTCTAACTCACTATACTAGGGGTATCCAACTCCGGTCCTCCAGAGCATATATTCAGCTTGTTTTCCACGTTTCCCTATACTAGGGGTATCCAACTCCGGTCCTCCATAGCACCTATCCAGCTTGTTTTCCATGTCTCCCTCCTCCAACACACCTGACTAAAATAATCAGGATCTTTATCAGACTCCTGCAGAGCTTGCTGATGAGCTGATCATTTGATTCGGGTGTGTTAAAAAAGGGAGACATGGAAAATAAGCTGGATAGGAGCTCTCGAGGACCGGGCTTGCAGACCCTTGCACTATATGCTTAATCAGTTGGAGGCCTGAGCTTGTTTTGTTGAGACAAGATGATCCCATCTTGATGTAATAGGAGATCGGCAAATAAAGCAAATATCCATGATCGCAGACATAATAAGTTCTTCTCCAATTGTGAAAAGTTTGCAATACGGTTCGCAACAAGGTATAGTTCGCTTTTGTTGGTGGGGTGGCACTCAGTAACTGTTTCTGTCCTTCGTGCCGAGCTTTTTTCTTTCAAAAAATTCCAAAGTAATCCAGGTTGCTTAGTCTCTTATGTGCTGAAGCAGCTTTAAAGGCTTCATTACCTCGTTTGCTAGCTTTCGGCCACATATTATGCAAAGCAGACAAACCCATATTTGAGGCAGGATTCTTTATATTGTCTATTAAAAGAAGTTTTCCATTTCTTGGAGGTTATAGGGTCCTCTTCTGGCTCTTTCCCCGTAAAAAAAGCTGTCAAAAGACATCCGTCTTTCAGTCATCTTCTCTAGCGTGTGGGCTTATTATTTCCGGGAACAAATCTGATGTACCTTCGTCACATAGACACATGTGGTTGGGGACCGCTGTCATAGACCATTACACTGGCAAGCAAAAAAAAAAATTCAAATATTTCCATTTCCTATCTACTTTAAAAAAAAACATTCATCAGATGATTTTCCCACAAAAATGGTTTTGTCCCGTTTGAATAAAAATGTGTCACTTTTCATGTATGCAAGGGCGAATATCCCGGAAGGGACATGTTCCCCTCCTTAACTAAGCTTCCACCCCCATTAATTTGGGACACAATAAATATTTTGGGAGCTGTATAGTTAATTCAAGTAAAATCTATACAGATGTCATTTTAGTCACGCAATAATGTGCTATTTAAATATTAAAATATTTCTCTCACCCTTCCCTTCTCTGAGAATGGTTTAGTCGACGCCACACGGTAGGCTGAGTGAGCTCTGTATTGTCAGCCCTCTGCATAACAGTGTTGTTTTCGTCAACAATGACGATAACGAAAACATTTGGTCAACGAACAAATTTTTCATAACGATGATATCACGATGACGAGCAAAAAACTTGCCTAGAACATTACGAGACAAATGCCAGTTTTTGTCTGATGAGACGACAACGAGATGAAAAAGTTTCTGTCATATGTTCACAATGTTTGACATTTTCATATTGTACGTGGAGTGTGTTATCTTGCATCGTGGCAGTGTTTGGGTCATGTCACCCATATGATATATGCAGCGTCGCTCTCTCATCCCCTCACTGGAGTTTAGGATGTGTCTAAAGCTAGGCTGCGCTCCATCATGCTTGGTTGGAAACAGGGTATGATTTGTTTTCTCATCTTGGCAATGCTGTTTTAGCTTTTTAAAGGTCTGTGCTGAGTGATCATCAGACACTAGATGTAACTCCTAGTGTTAGCGTAGCTTTTGCGTTAGCATGAGCTTCAGAATGGCGAGCCTGCTGTTATAATACTGGCCACTCTAAAGCAGAACTATTTGGCTTTTCTCATCAGTAAGTTTAGAGGACAGCCAGTTGGCGAAATGGCATTTAGCTTGAACTCAGATTGACCTATAAAAGAATTGTAAATATCTTAAAAATGATAGGAGCACAAACGAAACCATTTACAGCACAAACAAGCACAAACGTAGAGCAAACAATTGACATCATTTTTATATAAATTTGCATCTGATGGGGGGCCTGCTTTATGGAGGTCAGCCATAAGATGTCTATCCGTTTGAAGTTCAGTTTAGAGCTGCAGCTATCGATTATTTCAGTAGTTGATTAATCGATGAACCAGTTAGTTTGAATAATTGAGCAATCGATTAAGGAACATAAGGAACATAAAAAATTTTAATACCTGAGCTGAGCCTCAAACGGTATGAAAAACTAAATAAATGAGGATTTATGCATTACAAAAGAAGAATTGGCTAACTTACTTAGCAATAGTCTGCGAGATAAAATGCTGTACAATGCTTATTATTATTATTTTTAGGGCCCGAGCACTCAGCGTGCGAAGGCCCTATTGTTTTGCAAAGGATTATTATTATTATTATTATTATTATTATTATTATTATTATTATTATTATTATTATTATTATTCTTTTTTCAGGGCAAATGAAAATGGCCAATTTGGAGGCCTGAACATGCACGAAAAGTCACCAAAATTTGCACATACGTGCGGCTTTGCGTAAATTTCGATAATCTTGTGTCGTTTTGAAAAAATGTCAAAAAATGGCTCAGTGGCGCCCCCTTTACCCTTAAAATTTTCAAAAAGGCCTCTCCTCTCAGGTTTTCAACGTAGAGCAATGAAATTTGGGGAGTAGATACCTTATGCCTAACTGTTCAAAAAAGCCTCTTGCACCCATATTCCAAATCCAACAGGAAATCGGATATTTTGGATCAAATGTGAAATTTTTATCGGTTCACAGTTGGAGTTTACATTTGGAGGCCTGAACATGCACGAAAACTCACCAAAATTTGCACATACATGCAACTTTACGTAAATTTTGATAATCTACAAAAAAATTTAACAAAATGGCTCAGTGGCGCCCCCTTGAAATTTTCAAAAAGGCCTTTCCTATTAGGTTTTTTCAACGTAGAACGATGAAATTTGGCGAGTCGATACATTGTGCAAAACTGCTCCAAAAAGTCTCTTGCACCCATATTCCAAACCCAACAGGAAGCCGGAAATTTTGGATCAAATGTGAAATTTTATCGATTTACATTTGAGACCTTGTCGCTGAAGAAAATAGTTGGATCGTCTTCAAAATTGGTCAGACTATTCAGGAGACATATGAGATCTTAAGTTTTGAAAATGGTGAGTTTTCACTCAAGGGTCTGACCTGGGCGTGGTCCCAAAGTCGGCCATTTTTGGGCAAAATACCAAATTCAGAAAATGATTAAAAACTCCGTGATACAACGTTCAATCTTTTTCATTTCTAGCATGTATATGAGATATCCCAGCCTGAACACGACTGCATTGAAATATTACCCATTAGGCCTGGCGCCCCCTAGTGGGAACAGGAAATGGCCTTCTTTACGAGACAGGCTCCTCCTCCAAGGGAAAAAAATCTATTGACCTCAAACCTGTTTCAGGGGAGCCTCAAGACATGTGTTCAGGTCCCTGATGAAAAATATTGAGGTTTCGTTGAAGCGGAGAGGTCCAAACTGGAAGTGAAAATGACCGTCAACAATTTGTCTCGCCAAAAATTTTGAACAGTCATAACTCGGCAGATATGCAACATATCTGCGCCAAACTTTCCGTGTTTGTTGAGAGTCATACCCTGAAGGTTCTTGTAGGGGTCATTTGCATCAACTCTACAGTGCCAACTAGTGGCGACAGAAAGAAGTTTTAAAAAAGGCCTTTCCTATTGGGTTTTTTCAACATAGAGCAAGGAAATTTGGGGAGTAGATACATTATGCAAAACTGCTCCAAAAAGTCTCTTGCACCCATATTCCAAATCCAACAGGAAATCGGGTATTTTGGATCGAATGTGAAATTTTCATGGGTTCACAGTAAGAGTTTACATTTGGAGGCTTGAATATGCATAAAAACTCACCAAAATTTGCACATACATGCGGCTTTGGATAACGTTCGATAATCTTGCAACGTTACGAAACAATTTAACAAAATGGCTCAGTGGCGCCCCCTTGAAATTTTCAAAAAGGCCTCTCCATTTAGGTTTTTCTAACATAGAGTGATGAAATTTGGAGAGTCAAAACTTTGTGCAAAACTGCTCCAAAAAGTCTCTTGCACACACATTCCAAATCCTACAGGAAATCGGGTATTTTGGATTGAATGTGAACTTTTTATCGATTTACAGTGTGCACATTTTACACCTTGGCACCTAGGGAATTAGTTTGATCATTCTCAAAATTGGTGAGACTGTTCATGAGGCATATGAAATCTTAAGTTATAAAAATGGTGTGTTTTCATTCACGGGCCTGACCTGGGCGGGGCGCCAAATTCTTCCATTTTTTCGCCAAAACACCGAATTCGGAAAATGACTGATAACTCCCTCATACAACGTTCAATCTATTTTAAATCTGGCATGTGTGTGAGGTATACCAGCCTGAGCAGGACTGGATTGAAAATTTACCATTTGTGCCTGGCGCCTCCTAGTGGGAACAGGAAATGCCCTTTTTTACGGGACACACTCCTCCTCTAAAGGGAAAAAATCAATCTACCTCAAACCTGCATAAGGGAAACCTTAAGACCTGTCTTCAGGTGCCTGATGAAAAATATTGAAGTTTCGTTGAAGCGGAGGGGTCCAAACAGGAAAGTGAAAATGACTGTCAACAATTTTTCTCTCCAAAAACTTTGAACAGTCATAACTCGGAAGATATACAAGATATCTGCGCCAAACTTCCCGTGCTTGTTGAGAGTCATACCCTGAAGGGCCTTGTAGGGGTCATTTGCATCAACCCTACAGCGCCAACTAGTGGCGATAGAAAGTCACTCGTTTTTCCAAAACATGTCCAGTTCTTTTCATGTTGGTCATTGTAGTTTCAAGACCTATTAAAATACTTTTTTACGGCCCATGTCCACGTGTCTCTGTCTGTTGCCGTGACGACCCTTTGTTCGCCATTTAAAGGAAATATATTTTTTTCAGAGACTCAGGGAGCTTATAGAGCCACAATAGTTGGCACACTTGGTCGAATTGGCCCAGTTAGAAGATTAATTTGGTTTTGAATAAGGGCTTGGCTGCACAGCTCAGTAGTGGCTCCTTTTTTGTAGTACTCTCTCCAATAGGGGTTTTTATCTCTTGGGTGTGGGAATGTAAAGAGGCGACTTTCGAGCTTGTTAGGTTCTAATGAGATGATTAGAGAGGAGGATCTGCCACCACCCTGACCTGCACACAGTCCGAGTTGCGTGACGTCCGAGTTGCGCTAGATTGCGAGGGCCCGTTCAGTCCTGCTTGCAGGCCTAGTTTATTATTATTTTTTTTTAACACAATGCTCTTAATGAATGGTTCAGACACATATTCCCACAAAAAAACAGCTGAATATACCATTAAACTAAATTACGAATTCATTAAAACAAACATTAGCTCAAACAAAAACTTAGCTCATGTTGGTCTTAACGGCTAGCAACTGGATTCAGCCATGTGAAATGAGGCAGACTAGAGGGCAGTGTATCCACCCAAATCAATAAAATTAAATTCAAACACTTTCAAAACAAACCATTACAGCACCACTTTAATCAAACGAATACTCGAAGCAGTAAAATTGAATTCGAATCTTTTTTTCTAATCGAGTACTCGAGTTAATCATCAGTTAATCGTTGCAGCACTGGTTCAGTTCAAATGGATTGGACATCTACTTGTGATAAACTCATTTAAATTCCCAGCTGAAGAATGAAAATAGCTTGTTTTTCTGTCTAATAGTTGTTTTGTAGAATTCCTAGGATGATTTCCTCACCCATACATGTGATCATCATTGTGTTCCTTGTATCGCAAATCTTATCGTATTGTGATGTGATGTAACCAGAGGTGGATAGTAACGCATTACATGCACTCCGTTACATTTACTTGAGTAACTTTTTGAGAGGAATGTACTTCTAAGATTAGTTTTACTCAGCCATACTTTTTCTTTTACTTTAGATTTGTGAAGAAAAAATGCTACTCTTACTCGGCTCCTTTGGGCTACACAAGAGTCATTACATTTTTCCACTTTATTCTACATATTACATTTATTACCATATTCTTTGGACTATAAGGCGCAGTTTTTTTTTCATAGTTTGGCTGGGGGAGCGACTTATATTCTGGAGCGACTTATGTGTGAAATTATTAACGCATTATTATACCATTTCACATGTTATTTTGGTGTTTTGGAGTGACACTGATGGTTTGATAAACTTGTTAGCACGTTCTTTATGCTATAGTTATGTGAATAACTTAATAGCTGTGTTACGTTATCATACCAGCCGCGTTCGCATTTCGTTGTTCATGCATCATGTAACATTATCATACTGTGCACTTATTCAGCATGTTGTTCTCTATTGTATTTTTTCTTTAAATTGCCTTTCAAGATGACATACTGTATCTGTTGTATGTGTTGAATTCGATCAAGTAAATTTCCCTCGAAAGTGCGACTTAGCCTATACTCCAGTGTGACTTATATGTTTTTTTTTCCCTCTTCATTGTGCATTTTTGGGCTGGGCTAGTGCGACTTATACTCAGGTGCGACATATAGTCCGAAAAATACGGTATTATTTTTTGCCAGCGATGTCAAGAGTAGCACTACTAACTTCACCAAAGAAATGTCGCAACAATAATCACGTGAGTCCATAACACCAATCAGACGCAAGCTTGCCGTTCTATGATCACGCCAGCCTATCCAATCACGTGGCGTCCTTAAAGCACCGTAAAAATGAAGTATTTGACATAGAGGGCTGCCCTCAACATGACTCGAAAGCGCAGATTTAAACCTCCCTCCCAGTTTTTATTTGGCACCGTCTGACCACAGAAAACTGGAGATATGATCCTTTTAATTTCATAATAGTAACGACGAAGAACTACTGTATTCACAATTCAAACTAGGAACTATTTTCTCCACTAAAGGACAGTTATGCTCTTTGGACAAATAATGCTTAATTTCTGTCAGTTTTCTCTTGCTGGAATTCGATTTTCTTTTTTCTAATTTCTTTGGCTTAATGTGGTTATGTAATGAGTTATTGTACTGTATCATTATAACAACAGTTCATATATTTAAGCTTGTGCTGATAGAAAAAAAATGCCATTGTTTAAAAAAAATCAAACATTGTATGCAGTTACTGTACTCTTTACTTGAGTATTCTTTACACTGGATTCTTTTTTACTTGTACTTGAGTACATTTTTCGGAAGACTACTTTTACTTGAGTAATATTATTTTGAAGTAACGCTACACTTACTTGAGTAAAATGTTTGGCTACTCTACACACCTCTGGATGTACCCAAAAGTTTCCATCCCTACTGTCCATGTTAACTTGATTGGTGTATGAAAGAGTGTCGTCCAAGTCTTTCTTTTCTGAAAGATCAAACTTACTTGTGTTCAGTGCACACCCCTGGACAAGTAGGGCATGTTTCACAGGTGGGACCTTGGAATTTGGGGTCGGTGCACTTGCAGGTCCCACATTCACACTTCCCTCTGCCATTACAAATCTGTTTGTTGCTTGCCAGACAAGTGCTAGTATCCAACGAACAGTCACAGGCGCTTCCAGTCCACATGTTGTCGCAGATGCATACTCTGCACTCACAACGTCCGTGCCCTAAGGAACAACAAACACATAAGGAAGACAATTCATATTGTCTCAAAATAACATAGATGCCAAATGCCTTTAAAGGTTCTACTATGCTGCTCACCTCCACACAGTTTGTTCCCTGAGCGGTCACAATTGAAGTTGTCACACTCGCAGTACTGCCCACTATACCGCTCCTCTGGGTTGTCTCTTTTCTTACACTCGCACGTGCCGCACACACAGTCGCCATTGTTGCTGCATATGTCAGTGCCATTGTCTTTGCGGCAGGTGCGGTCCATGTCCTCTGTGGCCACATCATTGCTGCTGCATTCACACATTTTGCCAACGCGTCCCTCATAACACCTGGGATAGATAGAGGGAGGTGTTGAAGGATTTTTTGCTTCTGAAGATCCTTTGTGCATTCATTCATATTTATTCCCCTGTAAGTTTGCAGTAATATCCATACTTACTTGCAGGCTCCACATTCATAGGTCCCATTCCCAAAGTGGCAGTTGTCACTTTTGGCCACACCCTCCTTATGGCATTCACACTCACAAATAAAGTTGAGGGTAATCTCGACCTCTTCTGTAAATCCTAAAGGCTTTATCTTGATTGTCTCCGACTTTCCTTGCTTTGGACAGCCTTTAGATGTCACACTAATGGTAAAAGTGACCTGGTGGGGAAACAAAACAAACAGTGGACTATTTAAAGTCAGGTAATCCATGGAGCCTTGTTTTATTGTTAAGAAAATGTTTTTAGGGTGGGGGGGGGGGGGGGGGGGGGGGGGTTCAACACATTGACAGTATTTGGAGATATTTTTTATTCATATGTATTTAACTCATGTCAGACAAAGCTGTAGATGTGGCTAAGCTACAGTTAAATACTTTTTGTGTACACTTTTGACTTCTTGCAATATTTCTCCTTAATTGCTACTTCAGCTCGCTGTGTATTTGTATTTATGAAAGGTATAATATAAACACAAAAACTAATAAAAAGATTGATTTAATATGAAACATCTACTTTACAATATGTATGCCTTAATTGACATTAGTTAATGCATTTTTAGAGAATAACAAATGTTTAAGTAACGTTATAATAATTCATATAATCCCTTATCTAACATGACATCTAATGTTAATTAAAATATTAACTTAATGCACAATCAGACAGTAACTAATGGTTAAGTATCAAAGTGCATGTTTTGCATGTAACTGGAAGTCCGGATGTCACTTCGTATAATGTTTAACTGTTTTCAATATGTACAAGTCTTTGATTGTGATTGCTTCAATTTCATTCATCTGAACTATTAATGGTTCATATTGTCCACTACCCAAGGGCCCACTATACAACATAAATCAAAAAAGTATTCAGTAATGGTTAATTATGGTTAAGGGGAGGCACTAAACCTTTTATAATGTCTTAGTTCAGGGACGCATGTGCTACACTTTACAATAGGGGGCCAAACAGTATTCAATAGTGGTTAACTATGGTTAAGTAATACTTATGAGGTACCTGTACGCATACTTTTAGATTAAAATTAGGAACTAACGTTAACTAATACTGTACAGGGTTTCCCCGAGGATTTTTCGAAGCAGTGGTGGTGGGCTGCATTGGAGTTGGACAGCCTCACCATGTCGTGCCACGGCAAAATTGCGTCATATGATGACCAATGAGAATTTTTTTTCCCCCACATTTTTTTCCCAAGAAAGATTATAACAAAAATATATTTGAAATATTTCATCAGCCAGGCTAATGTCGTAGCTCTCAGCTACGGAACATTTATGTAAAATGCGTAGCTGATTACAGCTACGTTACCCTACGTGATAATACGACTTTTTTTCTCGTAGCAATAGTACGACTTACTTCTTGTAGTCCATGGGTCGGCAACCCAACATGTTGAAAGAGCTATATTTTGCCGAAAAACAAACTGATACAGTATGTCGGGAGCCGCAAAAAATTAAAAAGTCTTGTATAAGGCTTATAATGAAAGCAACACCAGCTGTATGTATCAATATTAGCTATATTAGCCTACTATAAAAATGACTAAGTTGGCTATTAATACATAATTATTCTTCATGATTAAATGTTTATTTTCCCTGCGGTGGACCCAATAGAGAATGATGCACCACATGACTACTCTGTTGCATAATCCCTTTACTTCTTACTTCTTACTAGTTGAACTTCATTACAATATTAATGAATTGCAAGAATTTTTGTGTTATGTTTGTCCTTCTACAGAAACCATATTAAAACAAAAAATATATTTCCCTCTCCCATCTTTTTCCATATTCAAAAATCTTCGAAAAAGCTCCAGGGAGCCACTAGGACAGCGCTAAAGAGCCGTACGCGGCTCGACTGCCGCGGGTTGCAGACCCCCGTTGCAGTCCTTCTTTTTCCATTTATTTGGCCCTAATATGTACTTCATTACCACAACAATAATAGTCCTTCTGTTAACGGACTTATTTCAAGGAGTAGGGGGAAATTCTAATAGCCGTGTAAAGAGTTTTACTAGTTTCGGTGAGTGGGTAATTTTTTTGTTGTTGTTTGTGAACTACATTTCCACACAAACGCATACTAAGGTACCATTAACTTAGCAAGGAGAGGTATGAGAGTCATTTTTCGAATGTCCCAGAGCTTGAGAAACTTGGGAAGAAAAAGCGCATTTATCAAAGTTTTGTCAACCGTATTGGCGTATATCCGGCTGAAGAAACAGCCTGATAGCACAGATACAGTATAAGTACGCCTGCACCTCTGCTATTAAATAAGTTGTTGACGTTAGCGCGGTAGCGCTCTGAAATAGAGCAAGGCTCTATATTGGGCCCCGTCTGTCGGCGCAAATTCCTTCCTTCCATCCAAGACGGCCATCCCCGCTCACTTTCGTCAAAAAGTCCGATCAAAACTACTGTAATGCCCCGGATATGGGGAAGAAGGAGAGGAGTCTGTATGGGCTTCCCACTTTATTGTAGCAACAATGATAAAGGAAAAAAACAAAACAAAATAACAGTGGACTGACGAGACATGCGACCACTATCTATCGCTATCTAGCCCGTTCTCCCATTCTTCCTACTCGCTTCCCTCCTACGTATCAGCTCCCCAGTCCGATTGTCTCTTATGGGGATAGCGGGGGGCTGCGCTATAGTTACAGACATTACAATACACAATGAATAGGTTGCTGCTGAACCCTTCACACTCTGCTGCTGCTCGTGTGAAACGGTCTTAAAAAAAAAAAAAAAAAAAAATCACATTTGCAAGGTGTGACAGCTTTTACTTTGGAGTGGCGGAGCGCCACAAGCTTGTAAATGTAGGGGAAACCCTGCTGTACTTAAAGTTAGGTTCGCAGCACCAAATGACTCACAGAGCATTGTTTCCCAATTTGGAAGAATATATTCACTTACTCGGATCAGTATACATTATAGTAACTTTTAATTAATGCACTAATGTACTGTATATGTGAATGAATATTAAGTATTGCATTATATACGTATTTTTTAATCGTACTTAACCATTAGTTTAGTTATTGTCTGGTTGTGCATAAACTGATGTTAATTAATATATTAGGGCTGTCAAACGATTAAAATTTTTAATCGAGTTAATTACAGCTTGAAAATTAATTAATCATAATTAATCGCAATTAATCGCAATTCAAACCATCTATGAAATATGCCATATTTTTCTGTAAATTATTGTTGGAATGGAAAGATAAGAAAAGATGGATATATACATTCAACATACGGTACATAAGGACTGTATTTGTTTATTAAAACAATAAATCAACAAGATGGCATTAACATTATTAACATACTGTTAAAGTGATCCATGGATAAAATGTTATATTAAAACGCCTCTTAATGTTTTCGTTTTAATAAAATTTGTAAAATTTTCAATCAAAAAATAAACTAGTAGCCCTATTCTGTCCTCAATGTGTGTGAGTACACAAATTGACAGATAGCGAACATAAGTTCCAAAAAGAAATCAGACGGTGTGGCAAAGTTGCATGGGCTTTACTGAAGTCATCTCTTTTTGACAGGAGCACGTTTCTTGTATTTTTGTAAAACTGAAAATAACAAGGCAATGTGTCAATAACTTGCATAAATCACAAAATAACATAAAATGTACACACACGTGTCCATTTGAGCAGTAGCACTAGCCAATTAGCTCACAAGCATCTAACAATGTAACTGCATTTCACCATATATGTGAACAAATTCAAATACACATCATCAATAACTATCTAATGCTCATGAATATAAACAAAGGAGGAATATAACTCACAAGCGATTAGGGCTGTCCCAAACGACTAATTTTCTCCCGATTAGTCAGCCGACTATTTTTCCGATTAGTCGACTAATCTAATAATTAAACTTTTTTTTTTTTTAATAATTTAGCAATGAAATTTTTGTTGACGCTTATCAATTCACAAAAAAACACATTGGAACACCTAAATTATTTATTAAAGTACATATAAACATGTAAATAACAATAATAAATCACAAATAAACAATGAGTTCAAATGCTGATAGAATTAACTAGTGTAGCATCCCGATTGGAAAGATGGTCTCTTAAACTTATGGTTTACAACTTTTATTCCATCCTTGATGTAAACACACAAGAGCTGTGGTGCACACAAATGAAACAATTAGAAATTAACAAAAACTTTTCACCTTTTTCCTTTTAAACCTTATTTATATATCAATGAATTGCCTATATGAATAGCCTTTACCTTAAATTATTACCTTATATTGACAATCTCTCCCTTGAGTGCAATCACTGTATATACTGTATATATTTATGACCTTTTAACCTTATGTAATTTTTTATACCATAAAATAAACCATAACATGAAATAAACCTTTAAATTAGCATTAAGAACAATACTAATAGCACTTATATAGGCCCATTGTCAATGAAACATCATTATTTAGTAAGGCGACAGCACCCTCTGGTGTACAAAAAATGAAAAAACAAAAAAAAATGTACAAACTGGGTGACGGCACTTGAGGTGTTTATTCACGGCCGACTGCAGCCAAGCTTGGCATTGAAGAGACAGGACAGAAGTATGTACCCTCCTTTGTTTCTTTGAAATAAGTCAATGTTTTGGACACTCTGGTGCGCTTTTTTTGGCTTTGTGCCGCTTTCCCCGCTTGCATACAGAGCATCCGACATTCTGAACTTTCCACGCATATATTTTTTTTAACCCTTCATTAACCGTCGACGGGATGTTGTGCTCGTCGACGGATTTACGTCATCGATGACGTCGACTAAGTCGACTAGTCGGGACAGCTCTACAAGCGATGCATGTATTAGACACAAACAGTGTGATGGGGCTATGAGCACTGCCACTGAATACTGGATGCGGACGTTAGCTGGTCTGAATAGCACTGTCTATTAGTGTGAGTTCACGTCGACATATAATCACGTCAGAAAAGCGCGCCGAAACCCAAATAATCCGCTTCACTGAATCGCCAGCAGAGGGCGACATTACGCCACATAACATATGCAAGTCACACCCAAGCGCCAGCAGAGGGCGGAAAAACTCCATAAAACACAATTAACAAGTTGGCCTTTCACTGTACTGACATTTAAATCTGTCTGAGCGGGCATAGTGCGTTAATTGCGTCAAATATTTTAACGGGATTAATTTAAAAAATTAATTAACGCCCGTTAACGCGATAATTTTGACAGCCCTAATATTAATTAATGTTAGATAAGGGATTATTGAATTATTAAAATGTTACTTAAACATTAGCTATTGTCTGAAAATGAATTAACTAATGTTAATTAAGGAACCCTTATTGTAAAGTGTTACCGAAATATGCAATATTTTAACCTCGCTGGTAATTTTTTTCATGCAATGAAAATAAAACGGTTGGACCAAATTCTATTCCTCACCTCATCTCCGATTGATATGTTGGAGCACTTTCGTCCATTTTCACCCTCTGTAATTGCTCCATTCTTACAGCGGGATGTGTAAGCAATGGTCACTCCTTCTGGAAGCTTGCTGTTCTCCAGAATGACCTCAGATGAAAGTGACTGTCAAACAAAGAATAGATAATAACATGGTTGTAGATTTCTTTTTCCTCGGTCTGGAATGTCATCTGGCAGTTTTGTCTAAACAGTAGGCTAAGCAAATTGTTTAGCTCAGTATTAAATGAAAGATTAGGTTTGCAAAATTCTTCATAACACAGTACTCAAGGTACTTTTTTCAAATTTATAATGACATTTTAAACTTTTATTGTGTAGTAACATGTTGATGATGATGGTGTTTTAAAAATGCTGAAAATGGGACCATTACACTGAGGTTTACTGTCCTGACGTGATACTTACATTGTATGCATCTATAATAAGGTTGATAACATTGCTTGAATTGGCAGACAGGGTGCCCACTGCAGATTTTGGTATCAGATTTCTCAGCTCCTAAGGACACAACATAAAGTCACAATTCTTGTGTTTTCTTTTCTAAACTAGTATCTAAACCGATACCATAGAAATAAAATATGCACAGGAGTACTGCATTATTGTGCTTTTCTTTCTTATTATTTAGAATTTTCATTGTTCAGAAGCACAGCAGAGCTTCTGTGAGATCAGACACTGAAAAAACATTGATCACATTCAGATGGGAAATGGCTATCACTGAAAAACAGCTGGTAATCATCAAAGATTCAAGGAGGCGCTGCTATTAATTTGTAACAGATGTCTCAGCTTAGTTTTTTTTTTTTTTAATGTTATTGTTGCATTTATTTATGTATTTATACTCTAGGGAGCTGTATGGTACATATTCCAAATTACTACATACATGAGTTAAAAACATAGCACAATAAGAATAACGAACAATAGTTGTTTTACATAATTCTAAGTTTATCAAATGACTTCCACAATTAGTGAATATACTTACGAATTCCACTTGCACCAATCAAAGTTTACACTGTTTGATGACAAACACAATGTTTATGTATCTGGTATATCTCAAATCAATTACTAGGGATTTCCCGATCCGATCAGGTGATCGGAAATTGGGCCCATCGCGTCATTTTTCAGACTATCAGAATGGGGTGAAAAGGATCAGGTTTATAATTTTAAAAATATATTTATGTTTTTCTACTTAATGCTCGTAACAGCCTCTCATTCTCCCTCCTGCTGCTTTTCTTGGTCAGCAGGCAGCTGGAGTTTGCTACTTAAAATTAACGATGATTGACAATTGTAGCTTTCATCTGGCGAGTGAGGGCTCTGTAGCTCTATGATCAAAGAAACAGATGTGTCAATCATTGTTTAGTCAATCTTTGTTGTCTAGAGGCTGTTCTCGAGCGTCAAAGCGTGAGTGGATTTGAGTGGACTCACTCATATGAATTACAGGTAGTCCCCGGTTTAAGAACGAGTTCCGTTCCTAAGCTAGCGACGTAACCCGAATTTCCGCGTTAATTCAGAATTAACCCTTTAATTACCACAACTCTAATGATAACTTTCCAAAGAGTTCAAAAGCATTGTATTTTGTTTCATGATGGAGGATACACTGCCCTCTGGTGGCAGCGTTGGGTCTGGCTGGACTGTCGCCTTGTATGACTAAGTAGCAGACTCAGACAGATAGCTGTGCTGTGGTTTGGCACACATAAGTAGAGCTGTCCCGACTAGTCGACGTAGTCGACGTCATCGATGACGTAAATCCGTCAACGAGCACAACATCCCGTCGACGGTTAATGAAGGGTTAAAAAAAATATGCGTGGAAAGTTAGAATGTCGGATGCTCTGTATGCAAGCGGGGAAAGCGGCACAAAGCCAAAAAAGCGCACCAGAGTGTCCAAAACATTGACTTATTTCAAAGAAACAAAGGAGAGTACACTCTTCTGTCCTGTCTCTTCAATGCCAATCTTGGCTGCACGTCGGCCGTGAATAAACACCTCAAGCGCCTTCACGCAGTTTGTAATTTTTTTTTTCATTTTTTGTACACCAGAGGGTACTGTCGCCTTACTAAATAATAATGTTTCATTGAAAATGAGTATAAGTGCTATTAGTATTGTTCTTAATGCTAATTGAAAGGTTTATTTCATGTTATGGTTTATTTTATGGTATAGAAAATTTTATAAGGTTAAAAGGTCATAAATATATACAGTATATACAGTGATTGCACTCAAGGGAGAGATTGTCAATGATAAGGTACTAAATTAAGGTAAAGGCAATTCATATAGGCAATTCATTGATATATAAATAAGGTTTAAAAGGAAAAAGGTGAAAAGTTTTTGTTAATTTCTAATTGTGTTTTTTTATTTGTGTGCACCGTAGCTCTTACAGTGTGTTTACATCAAGGATGGAATAAAAGTTGTAAACCATCAGTTTAAGAGACCATCTTTTCAATCGGGATGCTACACTAGTTAATTCTATCAGCATTTGAACTCATTGTTTATTTGTGATTTATTATTGTTATTTACGTGTTTATTTGTACTTTAATAAATAATTTAAGTGTTCCAATATGTTTTTTGTGAATTGATAAGCATCAACAAAAATTTCATTGCTAAATTAGTAAAAAAAAATAAAAAATAAAAAAAAAAAACATTTTTTTTTTAATTATTAGATTAGTCGACTAATCGTAAAAATAGTCGGCTGACTAATCGGGAGAAAATTAGTCGTTTGGGACAGCCCTACACATAAGGCTGTAAGTTGTTTCAGCTAATATATGTTTGTGTATGCATTTGTAATTAAGTTTAAAGCTACAGTTTGTGAAGTTATGTGTGAGCAGTTTGCTATGAGAATTGCAAAAATGTTAGCATTTTTAGCATTTAAGATAGTGGACTTTTGTTAGGCTAGTTTAATCCACTAATGTTACATATTGATCAGACTAGATGGACGTTTGAAAACCAATTGTTTTTTGGTAAGTGTTTTATTATTAAACTGTGTGTCATTTTGAAAATAAGTATAAATATGTGTATTACAGCTTTACAAATTGTCAAAAGCGAAGGAAGTAAAAAGCTTCAAAAGCCACTATTGCCTTGTTTGCTATCCATCAAATTGAACAATTTCACATTCAGTGAGGACAACACATCATAATAATAAGGTAAAGTAAAAAAAATAAGGCACTTTGAGATATAAAAAAGGTAACTGTTTTCGCCACTAAAAAAAAAAAAACGACTGGAGAGTAAAGTCAAAATCACGTAAAACGAGTACGTCGTAACTGGGGGACTACCTGTATATGAATGGTATGGAGAGTGATTAAAAGTATGGCATTCAAGGTGATGCAATGAAAAATGTGGGCGAGCCTACATTTTGTGCTGGTGCACTTTAAGAAAAATGTTAGGCGCACCAGTGTAACCAATACAAAATATTAAGTGTGGAGCCTTGGCAATATATATAGCAATGTTAATTTTTTCCAATATCATTCAGGCCTAATTTAGATACATTTGTTCACTTTTTAAGAGCTAAAAATTACAAAATAATCCCGAATTACAGTGGCATTGCCAAAAGATTAAAAAAAAAAAAAAAAAAAAAAACATTTTATACTCCGCAACTCTCCTGGAAAAAGCAGAAGAGGAAACAATGTACTGTAAAAAGTACAGTACTGTAACATGTTTGGAACTTTTGTTCACATTAAAAAAAGAAAAAAAAAAACTTTCGGTATCGGATCGGGACTCAGTAACGTCAGATTCTCCAAATCAATTGACTCCGACTCAGGTGCAAATATATGTGATCGGGACATCCCTATCAATAACATTTGAAATTTAGAACTCTCACACAATATCAATGAGCTTATTGACAAACAGTATTTCAGCGCAAGCTTACACAACCATTTAAAAAGAAAGAACTAACTTGGTAAACAGGCTGAAACTCCTCTGTGACAGCAAAAATGGTTTGAATGTTGTTGTCACTCAGCTTTTGAACCAAGTGAGCAATCGAGGGATAGTCCTAAGGAAGAAGAAAACATTTCACGAAAACATAAAAGAGTGATGTCTTGTTTTCAAAATTAGAAAACTTAAAAACTAACATAGTAGTGGCTCATGGTGTACGAATTGTTTTCCAAGTGACATTTTCCATCATTAGGCAGTACTATGCCACCTAGCTTGCCATCTCCTGCAAAGTGGAAGCCAGCATCAGTGGAAAACACCAGCAGGCGAGTCACATTCCTCCACCCAATCTGCTCCTAAGAGATGAAAAATAGAAATTGTAAAATACTTTTAGTTCCCATCATAAAATCTGCAAAAGATTTTTTCTTATCCCTTAAACAAAAATCTGGATGTAGGTCCCATAAAATGCATGTTTACCAGAGTTGTCCGATAATGAATTTTTAACCAATAACCGACCGATATCCAGATATTGTCCAACTCCGAAAATGTGATACCTATATAAAACCGATTCCAATATATACGGTTATACACTTAAAATTTTATTGCTAATTGTATTGTGATGCCCCACTGAATGCTTTAATAATGATAAATGTAACAACTTCCGAATAAACATTCTGTGAAAATTAAGACAACAACTTCAACTGAAATTATAGAAAATAAATGTCCCGTATAAATAATATCAATTGAAATAAGCCAAAATGTCCATCATCAAATAAAAGGTATCATTCACAATTAAATCACGTTTAAAGTAAATACCCCAAAGAGTCACTAGGGGACGACCAAAGCATTACAAATACAGGCAGGCAATCATAGGACATGCCGATGCAATGATAATTCTTAAAATGCATATTGCTGGGCTTTTTCACAGATTTTTGTAGTTTGTTACTTTTCTACTTTTTTAGTGACTATTTCTTTTTGGTAACGCAGTAGTTACATGTAATGAGCTTATGATTCATTATTTTTCAATAATTTATTGTCCATTTCATTTCTGCACTATTATTGCAAATGGTCTGCTCACATAATAAATTCCGAGCATCTTAGTTTGGAGACATCTAATGGTCAGTTAGCATAACTGCTGTGCTAAACTCTGACACGCCCTTGTACAGAGGCATAAGTCTTTTACATTCACTTTGAAGGCAATGGCGATAATGAAAAACCGATATTATCCGATATCATTTAAAAATACGGTTAACGGCTTACCCAAGAATATCGGACAACCCTAATGTTCACACATGTACGCATAAAAACAGTTATTGGTTTTGCAATCCTTTGGGCAAGTTACAATTGCGGGAAACCAACCAAGCAATCCGCACATGATTCGTGCTGCCCACGCAGAATCATGGAATCGGTATAAGTTTGTTATATTTTTACTGCATACCCCACACACAGCAACTTGCATGATGGCATCAAAGCCCCCCTCAGGAGAGTCCAGATTTCCAGAAATATGCTGCTGGCCTACAAGGGTGTTGAACTTTTTGCCATCACTTGTGAGCTTAAGGACGTTCTTGTAGCTGAATGGGCTGGTGCAGTTCTGGTCACCGGTACAGGGGTTCAACAACTTGGCTGGGGTGGTACTGATGTATGGCATAACTGTCTTCTCCACAAAAGAACCAAAGCCTATGGCACAGTCAAAGCAAGAATAACAGAAATATTTGAACTAAGGTTGTCAAAAGTATCAAGACTGAAAAGTTTTATCCGGATCTGATATTTGACTGCAATAATATCAATACTCGTTTATTTGTTTTTGCGGGACCTCAGGCCACCAGAAATGTGTTGTCATGGGCGAAATTTGAATTTTGTAATACTCTTGATAGTAATAGACCCTACTCACCAACGTCACAGTATGACGTGTCGCTGTATCCGGCCGCCATATTGTCCGTCATTGTTTATCCGTATTCTCAATGGTTTCAATTTGTCATGCAATTTATAGTGCAATTCATGGAAGCCCCGGTGTTTTCAGACGCTGTAAACTCATTGGATGCGTTGCAACTTTTTTTTTTTTTTTTTGATTGTCGCCATTTTAGAAAATTGGAAGTAAAGGGTCACACGGGGTAATGTTGCTTTGAGTGCTGCTCTTAAAGTTTTTCAAACTTTCTTGAGAATAGGCTGATTTTGTGTGGACAAGATAGTTGTAGATATCAGGGTAGCAGATGTCAGGCAGAGAGGGCGAAGACAGCGGGTCGAAAAATATCAAATATGGATCTGGCGAATGGATAGACTGAAGCTTTTCCACATAACGCCTTTTATGCAACGCATCCAATGAGTTTACAGCGTCTGAAAGCACCAGGGCTTCCATGAATTCCACTATAAATTGCACGACAAATTGAAACCATTGAGAATACGGATAAACAATGACGGACAATATGGCGGCCGGATACAGCGACACGTCATTCTGTGACGTTGGTGAGTAGGGTCTATAGAGGACATTTTTGCATTTTCCTTGTTAACTCATTGGCTGCCATTGATGGCAATTGATGCCAATCCATCATGACTAGTCAAAAGATCTATCGCCGTCAGTGGTACTGACGGATGAACATTGACAGCCAGGATATGAGCCAAAATCAACAGGAAGTGGCCTGGAATTGAAGCAAAATTCAGGATATTTTAATTTAGTTTCTATCAACGTATTAGCTGTGATTGACGGCAGAATGTTCATTCGCTACTATCCCTCCCACTTCAAATGGATTCAGGTGTTATGATCCTGCCTTGCATTCCGCTTGCAATGAATTGATGCCTTTCTTCCTCTGTCTGCAGGTTGCACGGGTACATGAGGGACCGGTCTCCTCGGGAGTGAGGCTAACCAGGAACACCTGTGGCTCATTAATAGAGCCTTTTTAAACCCTGGCCAACCACACACCAGTTTCCAGATGATTCCAGCACTAACATTTTACGTAGCCTCACTTCTGAGAAGACCATGCTTTCAAATGTACTTGCCTTGTAGCACTTCCAGTGTAATTTTTGTCCGGGTCACATTTTTGTTTTTTTGGACGGTGCATTTTTTCCCCTTTCTGGGTGATTTTGTGTTTGAGACTATAAAAATAATAAATAATCAATTCTACACTGCAAATTTATAATGTCTTAAGCATATTATTTTTTTTAAATCTAGTCAAATAATTTTCTCCATCTTGTTTTGAGTGTTAAAGACTAATTCATCGATTAATGCTTCAGATTATTGCACTTACTTTAATTAAATATTACTTTTTTTTTCATATTAAGCCCATATATCTAAAAAGTTGGTAATTTCTCACCTAAATCAAGACAAATTTGATTTAAGATGCATGCTTTTTTAAGATTAAATATACTAATTTATTGCTAAAAATAAGTCTTTTAAGCTTATTTTCAGATAGCTATTTTTCTTGTTTCGAGAAATCTAAGTAAGTAAAGTTTACTTAAGGCACCGGCAGATAATTTCACTTATTTCTAGTAGATTTACACTGATTTACACTATTTTAAGGAGGTGTGTTTTTGTAGTGTAGACCACCTGTGCGACTGGGTCTTTGGCCTTTCCTGACCGTGCAGTAACATCAGGGTTTCTACAGGCATCAGCAAATTTCATGTAATACTTTTTAATGCAACTTTAAACTAATTTAGCGCCCATGTCCAACTACAGATACTTTCTCAAAAACACAGTTGTCCAATAATGACTTTTTAACCGATATCCACATATTGTTCAACTCCAAAAATCCGATACTATATCAAACCGCTACCGATATACAGTGATCCCTCGTTTTCGCTGTTAATGGGGAATGGGAAGTAGTGCAACCCCCCCAAAACTTTTTTTTTTTTTTTTTTTTGGTGTGTGTGTCTTAAATGTATTTATTAAGATTAAGTATTGGAAAGAGATACATATATGACATGTTTTTCATTTTTTCCCCTTAGTATCATAAAAAAAATGTCTAATTTTAAATTAATGTTTTTTAAGCACTTCAAATGTAATAATTATGAGTTAAGTTTTAAACATGTTACTGTTCCACCAAATTATTTTTAAACAAGAAAAAAGTAGTAGAAAAATGCTTGGCTTTATTAAATGCTTCATTGAGTGAGTCCACTCAAATCCGCTCAAGCTGCTCACTTAAACACAATGAGTTGCCACAGCAACTGTTTGACAAGCTAAATGATGATTGACACATGTGGTGCTTTTAAGTTCGTGTCTCTGGCAATCAAACGCAAACATCTGTCAATCATCGTTAACTTTAATAAGCAACTCCAGTGCACTGACTGACAAACAAGGAGTAGATGGAGGGAGGGAGAGAGACAACACAATCGGCTCGGGACAGCTCATCTGTATACTGGACTGTCTCAGGAAATTAGAATACACAATATTCTAATTTTTTGAGACAGTCCTGTGTATATATACAGGACTGTCTCAGGAAATTAGAATACACAATATTCTAATTTCCTGACTGTCTCAGGAAATTAGAATATTGTGTATTCTAATTTCCTGAGACAGTCCTGTATATATACACAGGACTGTCTCAAAAAATTAGAATATTGTGTATTCTAATTTTCTGAGACAGTCCAGTATATATTTTTTTTAAATTGAAAAAAAAATCCTCGATGGACTGATGGCGCTAAGTGTGAAGCGCGAAGTAGCGAGGGATCACTGTATGCGGTCGTGGACTTAACATATTACAGCTAATTGTGTTGTGGTGCCCCACTGGATACTTAATAATGATAACTGTAACAACTTCAAGATTTTCAAATAAGCATTCTGTGAAAAATAAGAGAATGATGTTATGGAAAACGTGCCTATATTGCAGCACTATATTTGTTGTTGCAATCAAAATAGTGCAAACATGAGTTTTTTTGATCAAGTGCAAAGTGCTAATAAGGCACTGCCATATCACATATGGCACACAGAGTGCTTCTGGTTCAAAATAACAAAGGCACACAGCTTCAGTACAGTGAATGAGTTCTATAGTCCATTATTTGTCAATCATTCCATTTAATGTTTGCACCATGAATGCAAATGGTCTGCACACATTACAAATCCCAAGCATCCTAGTTTAACTTAACATAACTGGTGTGCGAACCTGTAACCAGCCCTTGTACAAAGACAGAAGGCTTCTACATTCACTTTGAAGGCAACATTCTTATTGGCTGAAAACCGATAATAAAAAAATTAAAATTCATTTATGGGCAGATATTATTGGGTAGCCAATAGTAATTGCTCTCTTATCCCGTAATGATCTTATGTTCTCTTATCCCGGGTACTCAATAACATTAATAAATAACATTTAAAAAAGTTTTTTTTCTTAACCATCAAGTTAGCAGTTTTAATGCCTCGAACATTCAGTTCCATGCTTTTTCATGACCTGCATTAACCCTGGGATTGGAAGGCTACCAGAGAAACTCATTTCAGCCCACAGCAGAGTGATGAGTGGATGCTACGTGATTTTAACGCAGTAGTTGTCAGTGACACAAAGAGTTCATTAAAAAATAACAATTTTTGTATTTTTATTGATGTAGTATCGAAAAGAGTATTGAGTTTTTTTTTTTTTTTTTTTTTTTTTGGATCAACATCGAGTTGAAAATGTTAGTATCATGACAACACCAATAACTAAACAAACTTTAAAAACATAGATTGTGAGTTAAATACTGCACATACCTATCCTGAAGTCAGATGTGATCTTTGACATTTCTAGCATTAAACTGGTCCCCAAGTTCTTCACATTCTCCAGATCGTCTTTCATGGAGTAAGAAAGGTCCATCAGGTAGTACAGGTCAATGGGATAATCTTCTGCCCGCTTGAAGGTCAGGTTGAAAGACTGGGGCTCACCTAGCCCAATGTTACAGAAATGTTAATATACAGTGGGACAAATAAATATTTAGTCAACCACTAATTGTGCAAGTTCTCCCACTTGAAAACATTAGAGAGGCCTGTAATTGTCAACATGGTTAAACCTCAACCATGAGAGACAGAATGTGGAAAAAAAAACAGAAAATCACATTGTTTGATTTTTAAATAATTTATTTGCAAATCATGGTGGAAAATAAGTATTTGGTCAATACCAAAAGTTCATCTCAATACTTTGTTATGTACCCTTTGTTGGCAATAACGGAGGCCAAACATTTTCTGTAACTCTTCACAAGCTTTTCACACACTGTTGCTGGTATTCTGGCCCATTCCTCCATGCAGATCTCCTCTAGAGCAGTGATGTTTTGGGGCTGTCGTTGGGCAACACCGACTTTCAACTCCCTCCGCAGATTTTCTATGGGGTTGAGACCTGGAGACTGACTAGGCCACTCCAGGACCTTGAAATGCTTCTTACGAAGCCACCCCTTTGTTGCCCTGGCTGTGTGTTTGGGATCATTGTCATGCTGAAAGACCCAGCCACGTCTCATCTTCAATGCCCTTGCTGATGGAAGGAGATTTTCACTCAAAATTTCTCGATACATGGCCCCATTCATTCTTTCCTTTACACAGATCAGTCGTCCTGGTCCCTTTGCAGAAAAACAGCCCCAAAGCATGATGTTTCCACCCACATGCTTCACAGTGGGTATGGTGCAATTCAGTATTCTTATTCCTCCAAACAAGAGAACCTGGGTTTCTACCAAAAAGTTGTATTTTGGTTTCATCTTACCATAACACATTCTCCCAGTCCTCTTCTGGATCATCCAAATGCTCTCTAGCGAACCACAGATGGGCCTGGACGTGTACTTTCTTCAGCAGGGGGACACGTCTGGCAGTGCAGGATTTGAGTCACTGGCGGCGCATTGTGTTACTGATAGTAGCCTTTGTTACTGTGGTCCCAGCTTTCTGTAGGTCATTCACTAGGTCCCCCCGTGTGGTTCTGGGATTTTTGCTCCCCGTTCTTGTTATCATTTTGACGCCACGGGGTGAGGAGGGAGTTGTAAGTCCGTGTTGCCCAACGACAGCCCCAAAAAAATCACTTCTCTAGAGGAGATTTGCCTGGAGGAATGGGCCAAAATACCAGCAACAATGTGTGAAAAGCTTGTGAAGAGTTACAGAAAACGTTTGGCCTCCGTTATTGCCAACAAAGGGTACATAACAAAGTATTGAGATGAACTTTTGGTATAGACCAAATACTTATTTTCCACCATGATTTGCAAATAAATTCTTTAAAAATCAAACAATGTGATTTTCTGTTTTTTTTCCCACATTCTGTCTCATGGTTCAGGTTTACCCATGTTGACAATTACAGGCCTCTGTAATATTTTCAAGTGGGAGAACTTGCACAATTAGTGGTTGACTAAATACTCATTTGCCCCACTGTAAATAGAGAAGCAAAGAAAAAATATTTGATGGCAATTCTTCACCTGATCTGAGGGTGAGAGTGAGCTTCTGAGGTTGGATCTGAGTGATTTCTTCCGGCTCTAGTTTCTCGGCTCCCTTTCTGCGGTTTGTCACCATTTTGTTCTGGAGGATCCTTTTTTCTCCACGAGGGTTCTCTATCAACCTCTCTTGACAACCTCGGTTTCTAAGAGACTGAAGCTCGTCACATCGGGTAGAAACTGTCTCTCCTTGCTTTAGGAAGTCCTGAAATCATATTCATTAAATTGATCGTTGATCTAATAATTCTTTAATGTAAATGCTTGGAAATAAGAGATGTGCCAATATTAAAAGATTTTAAGAGAAAGGTTTTATGACACTAAAGGGACCAGTACTTTTACACAAGAAAAAACAGGAAGTACTGAACTCTTCACTGCAGCTTTACATCAGTTATGATCCAAAATACTTATCACTGCAATTTATAGCATTGATCCTTACTGGATCTGTACACCAGCCACATTTTGCTCCAGCCTGGATGCATTCTCCACAGTATCTGGCATTAGCACTGATGCACTCATTCCCCTCTGTATGAAAAAAAGAGAAAAGGATGTAGTCAGTGTCAGACAGTGGAGTGCACCCCCTGCAAAGTAAGCAACCCCGTAAGCCCCCGTGTTTGCACATCAATTCATCTGTAACGCAGTGGCTCAATCGTAATTATAGACAGGAGTTGAATATCCAGCCTCCATTATACTCTCCAGAGGTGGAACTTCAGCAGTAGTCAATGACATCATCAGGATATAGTAGCTACTTCTTTATCCAAAAGGAGTTAGTCATCACTACGAATAATAAGCTTACGTCAATGATATTACAATGTGTTGTTCAAGTAACAGAAATAAATTCTACCTTTTTGAGCATTGCAGAAGACTCCTACCAGTGCAGATAGCAAAAGCAGTTTCAGGTCCATCTGAAAGAACATGGGAACATGGTATTCCATTACTTTATGTTCTCTTTAATCCACAAATATAAATCATGCTAGTCTTTTACAAATGACATGTATTTTCCAGACCAACAATACCTTGCGGCTGCCTTAATACTAAGGCTGCAACAACTAATCGATTTAATCAATTAATAAATTAGTTGCCATTGAATTTGATCATCTATTTTTGCTGGCAGCTATGAGAAGTTCAGTTTGGGTCTTTGTTTGTGTGCAATGTGAGGCTGCGCGCGCGCCAGTGAATAGAGCAAGAGACAGGGGAGTTCACTGCTACACTCAGGTTGGGTTGCTGAATCAATATTACTGTATTACGAAGTGTCGAGAGGTAGATTCTCCTTTTGTGTTGTTAGATCCAGTGTGCCTCCGTCAGAGGTGAGTAAATGAAGCCAAATTGTATTGTTTGTGTCACATTCTGCTGCTGGTTAGAATGTGTTTTGTTGCAGAACTGGTTGTGGGGGCGTTCCCAAAGTCGCACCTGCATCCTATGCCGGCTCTTCAACTAGGCATTTAAACATGGGTGATCTAAAAGAACGGTGCCGAGGTATTGTCTTGCTGATCGCCATTTGACATCTCGTACTATGGTCTCGTTACATTTGCTTGTTGCGTGGGGTTTTTTTTTGTCTATGTGCTGCTCTCGTTTGAAAACCTCTACCTTGTGCAGTGAGTGTTTTATTTTGCCTTTTTGGCTCTCTGCCTATCGTCTTAGTTTAGCCACTAAATTGTATTATTGAGCCCCATCGATCTGCTGTAACGGTTTCTTTTGTTGTTTTACTTTTACGCGATATTTCCGCGATGTGTGTTGTTTTTTGTTGTTGTTTGTTCGTATTTAATAAACCCTTGTACGCATCCCTCACTTTTTGTTTGCTTCGAGGTCCACCCTTGTTTTCGCATTTGCGGACACCAACAGTTTGTACTCTGTGTTGATGAGACGTTACTACTGTGCGTTACTAGATCTGCTTTTTACCACCTAAAAATATATAGCCAGAATTAAGGGGCTTCTGACTCAACAAGACATGTAAAAACTTACTTCATTTTCAGTAGATTGGACTATTGAAATGGTATATTTATATGTCTTGATAAAAAATCAGTCAGGAAGCTGCAGCTAGTACAGAATGCTGCTAAAGGTGTCCTTACAAATACAAGGAAATTGGACCATATTACACCGGTTTTGACATCGTTACACTGGCTTCCAGTGAGTCAAAGGATAGACTATAAAATACTACTGCTTGTCTCCAAAACACTTAATGGCCTTGGACCAAAATACAGGCTTGATTTGTTGGATCCCTATGAAGCATCTAGACCCCTAAGGTCGTCTGGAATCGGTCTCCTGTATGTTCCAAGAACAAGAGCCAAGCAGGGTGAGGCAGCATTTAGTTATTATGCTCCTCATCTCTGGAACAAATTACCTGAAGGTCTGAAGTGTGCTAAAACTGTTAGCGCCATTAAATCAGGGCTAAAAACACCTTTGTTTATCACAGCATATCCATAACTGTCTCCATATTTCAAACTTCAAGCTATTTGCTTTTTATTCCTTTTCTGATTTATTTCCATTTCTGATTTCAATTTAATGCGATTTTTATGTATAATTTTCTTTCCTGTTTCGATTGCCTTTGTTTTAGCATTCTTTAGAATGAATGTGATTTTTATGACTTTCATGTGATGTCAAGCACTTTGAATTGCTTTGTATTGAATTGTGCTATAGACAAAAATTTGCTTGGCCTTTCCTACTACTTGGCATGAAGCGCTAAGCGCTCTTTTTGTGTAAATAAAGTTTGTTTAAAAAAAAAAAAAAACGAAGCGCTAAGCTAGTTAGCGATTATGCTAATCAATGTCTTAAGTGTCCGTTTGTATTGTGTTTTGGAGAAACATGAGGAATAAGCGGCATGGAAAATGAATGAATGAATGAATGAATATTAGCACTTGAGTTATGGTTAGATAGTAAATTTGTCTCATATCTTTTTATAAAGAAGCCACCCTGATAAACCCATTCATATCACAGCTTAGAGTCTCCTTTCAAAACAAGCTCCCATTCAAACAGTAAATTGCCATACAAGAGAGAGTGCTTTGAAATTAGATTTGGATTGTATTTATGATTAACTGTTTGATGAAGAAATTCATTACATTCTACCTCCTCCTGATTCAATTTTGTTTTTAGTTTGTTTAAAGAAAATAAATAAGTCATTGACACAATTTATATCAGCACTTTGCCCACAAGATAAAAAAAATATCAATCAGCAGCATTTTTTTTTTTTAATTTGAATGAACATGACTTTTGCCCTTTTTGTTTACCAATAAATTATTTTTATGTTTTATACTCAGAAAATTTATTAAAAACTTTAACAATTAGACTACAGTTAAGTCAGGAAACTGTAAGACAATATTTTTTTTAAATAAAATAGTCATCCATTTAGTCTTTGTCACTTAAAACATGCCTAAAACAACGTTAAGTTAAATTGTGAAGGTAATTGAAAAAAGTAACATTTGTCCGATTAATCGTTTAATTAATCATCCGATTAATCTATCATAAAAATAATTGTTAGTTGCAGCCCTATTTAATACTTAAGCTCTGCATTTCCTGTATAAAAAATGGCACTGAAGATTTACAGGCTTGACAGATTGAATCTGTAAACAGTAGAGCTTTAACTGGTGGTAATAAATTATTTTGTGTGCGACTGTGTGCTGGTAATGGTGGGGGGTGTTGGCTATTTTCAGTCCGTCGCCGGGCAACAGGCAGCTAATTTAATTCAAACATGTATGGGAAAACAATCGTACGCTTACAGAGTAAGCACACACAAGAACGTGACCAGGACGGTCCCCTATGCACAGCATCCACTGCAGCTCGCCTTTCCCAACAATTTTACTGTAAATAGCTTGACCTCCTGAAAGTCCTTCTCGTGTAATGCATATTGACCTCTCAGTTGCGTGTAGTTCCTCTGGTCAGCCAAATCGATTCAATCTGTCTTGCTCTTAATACAACCCTCGTGACTTAATAATGATACTGGGACTGTGCTGAACAGCTGGAAAGGGAACATCTACAATCACTAAAAATCTGCCTTTTAACTCATTCTCTCCCAGCTATTTTCACCGGAGCAAGGCCCTTCGCTCCTGGCCATTTTACTGGATTCTGACTGATTTTGCAAGGCCCACAGAAAAATTCTGTTCTATTGCTATATAAACATGGAGCCCACCAAAAGAAAGATTATACTCTCTTCTTTCAGCAGAAAAAAAAGTTCATATCTTTTTCCATTCTTTAGAAATCAGCATGAGAAAATAGCTTAGTTTGAGCAATTTTCCAATTTATGATGAAAAAACAGACAAATTGAGCTTTTTGTGAAAGCATACATTTCAAACATAACTGTTGACTTCAACACAGCTATTTTTCGCTTATGTGACATCCCAAACATCTGAATAATGTTTTCATTCTACAAAATAACAAACCACAAGACAAATAGAGCTTTTGATCGAAAGTAACAATTTATTTACACATACAGTGCCCTCCATAATTATTGGCACCTCTGGTTAAGATGTGTTTTTTAGCTTCTAATATTTTTTTTTAATTCAAATAATTTGGGACCTTAATGGAAAAAAAAAAAAAGAAAAATCCAACCTTCAATACAAGTGCATTTACTCAGTGGGGAAAAAAATCCCACATAAAGAAATAATTATTTGACATCAAATAATGTGTGTCACAATTATTAGCACCCCTGGTGTTAATACTTTGTACAACCCCCTTTTGCCAACAAAACAGCACCTAATCTTCTCCTATAATGTTTCACAAGCTTGATTTTGTGTCTGGTAAACCATTTCTGTGTAGATTTGGCCATATGATTAGGGTCATTGTCTTGCTGAAAGACCCAGTGATGACCCATCTTCAGCTTTCGGGCAGAGGGCAACAGATTTTGATTTAAAATGTCCTGGTATTTCAAAGCATTCATGATGCCATGCACCCTAACAAGGTTCCCAGGGCCTTTGGAAGCGAAACAGCCCCACAGCATCACTGACCCACCCCAATACTTCACAGTGGGTATGAGCACACGACCAAAGCACACGGTCCCAGTTGAAGCCTGGGACCGTGTGGGACCGCCAGACCAAGATTGAGCTTTTTGGCAACAAACACTCTAAGTGGGTCTGGCGTGCCACGAAAGATGCGCATGCTGAAAAGCACCTCATACCCACTGTGAAGTATAGGGGTGGGTCAGTGATGCTGTGAGGCTGTTTCGCTTCAAACGAGACCCACCAGCGGCACGTGGGTGACGTAATTACAGCGTGACGAAGCTTCAAAGACGATATGCGTAAACGCGTTGCTGCCGACACGTTCGGTGTTAAAGGTTTAAAGATCTGTGCTGAGAGATCATCACACGCTAAATGTAACTCATAGCATTAGCACAGCATTTGCTTTTCCATTAGGATAGTGCTAACGCCGAGTGTCCTCTTAAACTCACGGACGACTTTTTTATACACAGTACATGGCATCCAGGTGGGTATACAGTGGGACAAATAAGTATTTAGTCAACCACTAATTGTGCAAGTTCTCCCACCTGAAAATATTAGAGAGGGCTGTAATTGTCAACATGAGTAAACCTCAACCATGAGAGACAGAATGTGGAAAAAAAAAAGAAAATCACATTGTTTGATTTTTAAAGAATTTATTTGCAAATCATGGTGGAAAATAAGTATTTGGTCAATACCAAAAGTTCATCTCAAAACTTTGAAAGGGTATTTTGATATGTACCCTTTGTTGGCAATAACGGACGCCAAATGTTTTCTGTAACTCTTCACAAGCTTTTCACACACTGTTGCTGGTATTTTGGCCCATTCCACCATGCAGATCTCCTCTAGAGCAGTGATGTTTTGGGGCTGTCGTTGGGCACCACGGACTTTCAACTCCCTCCACAGATTTTCTATGGGGTTGAGATCTGGAGACTGGCTAGGCCACTCCAGGACCTTGAAATGCTTCTTACGAAGTACTCCTTTGTTGCCCTGGCTGTGTGTTTGGTATCTTTGTCATGCTGAAAGACCCACCCACATCTCATCTTCAATGCCCTTGCTGATGGAAGGAGATTTTCACTCAAAATCTCTCGATACATTGGCCCATTCATTCTTTCCTTTACACGGATCGGTCGTCCTGGTCCCTTTGCAAAAAAACAGCCCCAAAGCATGATGTTTCACCCCCATGCTTCACAGTGGGTATGGTGATCTTCGGATGCAATTCAGTATTCTTTCTCCTCCAAACACAAGAACCTGTGCTTCTACCAAAAAGTTCTATTTTGGTTCATCTGATCGCAACACATTCTCCCAGTCCTCTTCCGGATCATCCAAATGCTCTCTAGCGAACCGCAGACGGGCCTGGACGTGTACTGGCTTCAGCAGGGGGACACGTCTGGCAGTGCAGGATTTGAGTACCTGGCAGGGCATTGTATTACTGATAGTAGCCTTTGTTACTGTGGTCCCAGCTCTCTGTAGGTCATTGACTACGCGCCCCCGTGTGGTTCTGGGATTTTTGCTCCCCGTTCTTGTTATCATTTTGACGCCATGGGGCTTGCATGGAGCCCCAGATCGAGGGAGATTATCAGTGGTCTTGTATGTCTTCCATTTTGTTATAATTGCTCCCACAGTTGATTTCTTTACACCAAGCGTTCTACCTATTGCAGACTCAGTCTTCCAAGCCTGATGCAGGTCTACAATTTTGTCTCTGGTGTCCTTTGACAGCTCTTTGGTCTTGGCCATAGTGGAGTTTGGAGTGTGACTGACTGAAGTTGTGGACAGGTGTCTTTTATACCGATAATGAGTTAAAACAGGTGCCATTAATACAGGTAACGAGTGGAGCCTCGTTAGACCTCGTTAGAAGAAGTTAGACCTCTTTGACAGCCAGAAATCTTGCTTGTTTGTAGGTGACCAAATACTTATTTTCCACTCTAATTTGGAAATGAATTCTTTAAAAATCAAACAATGTGATTTTCTGTTTTTTTTTTTTTCCACATTCTGTCGCTCATGGTTGAGGTGAGGTCATTAAAGGCCTCTGTAATATTTTCAAGTAGGAGAACTTGCACAATTGGTGGTTGACTAAATACTTATTTGCCCCACTGTAATTATTTGAAAACAATGTAGTGTTTTGCTGCTGAATGTGTATTACCACCAGGACTTTGACGTTGTCCTTGTAGACGCTACAATATGTGGGCACTTGTGAAAACCCGCCCCCTTGCTACAAAATGGTGTCCCGGGATTTTTCACCTTTTTGTTATTCCAGCCGAAGAACAATGAGCTTAGTTAAGGTCACTTTTTAATGATTTGAATAATGGGGACTTTTCAAAGTGATAATGGCTGACGTAAAATTGTATTTAGATGGATTTTTACCTGCGAGGTTGTTTGTTTCATATTTCTCTTACAGTATAAGACATTTCTATGATGATGCCTTATAGTGCCAGTGCCAAATTAGCTAATAGGCATACAGTATGCCTGTACATATGGTTTTGAAATCCATTCTACTCTACTGACTGATCTTAATGGTACGAAATTGCACTTAAATGGCACCTAACATATTTCTTTTATATTTTAATGTTATCTAGATTTATTTTTAACTTAAAATATGAGTATTTTTAAGCAGGAAATTGGCATGTTCCACATTGTTGTTAGAAGCAGAATATTTGTATCAAGTGTGTATTTTTTTAAGTAGGTTATTTTATTGGTCAAATGCCAGTCATTGTAAGATCACAGGTTAAGTAATATCCCATTATTTTACAGAAATACAATATGAATGTCAAGGAAGATGATTTGACACAAAAAATGTGAACCTATATGTGAATCTGTCGCACGGTGAATCTTTATTTTGATTGGTAAGAGGTCTAGGATTGTCCCTAATTAGGTCAAAGGTCAAGTTGTTGGGTCCAATGTCAAATACATGACATATATGTCATAAACATGTACTGAAAATTTAAAATGAACTAAATATAAAATTAAATGAGATCTAGCTTAAAATACTATAATTCATCCATATTTGGATTTAAAAAAGTAATGGTGTGCATTATTGTGTCAAGTGGCCAATTATATGTGCACTTTTCCCCTGTAACGTTTTCATCTGTTTGGAATTTTTGAATGAAATAAAAAGTGACATCATTGTGTAAGTGAACAAAAATTAGTGAAAAAGATGACTTATTATTTTTAAGTATTTATAAGTGCCTACAATATGTTCTCTTCTGTCAATGTTTATTTGAAATTATTGGAAACCTTTTTATTTTTTGACTAAAACTTTCTGAGTCAACGAAACTAGACTAAGACAAACTCTGACTAATATATATATATATATATATATATATATATATATTTATATATAGTACTATGACTAATAAGAATTTTCCTCCAAAAGACTAAAACGAAAATTTAAAGGGTTGCAAAAAACAACACTGGATCTAAGGCTATAAAAATTGAAACCTGACCATTTTTTTCTGGAAAACATTGCTCAGCAAGTCCTGTTTTCCTTTTGTGTACTGTATTTATAAATACCAAATAGCGATTGCATTCAAATCACAAATTGCAACTATGTTGCACATTCATTTTGACTTCATCTTATGGATGAACCAGTGGGGGGAAAATAAATTTGACCCTGGGTTACCGTTAAAGTTCCACATACCACTGTGAAAGATTTCAAAAAATAGAAATCTAATTCACACATGATGGAATCTAGAAACAAAAGACCCAGACGACTGTGTAAATCACAAACTCCTGAAAGTCATTGCTGAGAGAATTTCCACGAGAGTTCACCAAATGCAATAATCCAGGCAGGAGTCTCTAATTAGAGCTTGATGTGACAACTTATTACTAGTGTTTTAGACCAGTGGCAGTCACCGGCTATTCATAGAGGCTCCATAAAAGTCTGCATTCCTTTACGCTGCGGTAAAGGAAGAGCTGACGTTCAATGCGGGGTGTTAAGTGATGCATTCCCTCAGTGCCGGTGCGTGTGACTGTGCACCAGTGTCCGATTATAAAGACACAGATATGTCGGTGGTTTATCCATAGCCGCTGAGATTAGACCCCCAATGCTGTTCACTGGTGTGTTCATGTGTGTGTCATGAGATAAGAGGCACATTTAACCTAACTGTAGTGCTCTTACACCACCACTGTCACATTGAGGACAATAGTCTGGCAACAATTCAAGATATTTTGACACACAAATAAATGTTATATGTAAAAATACATATAAATTAATTATATCTCTCCATGTTGTGAAGTTATCTAATAGATGCCAAATAAATGTACATCTTAAAGAATGTCTGTCACTCTTTTGCCGCTTAATTGCCGGCGGGCTACAAAAAGGCAATAAAACAATCACATGACTGTGCTATGTATGTTTTCTAGGCAAACGTATTCATAAAATCAACCATAAAAAGACAGGGGCGTCACTAGACCTAATACAATACGGCGGCACAGCAGGGCACTGGCGAGCGAACAATTTTTTTTTAGCACTTATCTATCATAATACATCAGAAATAGCACTTTAAACTACCGTATTTTCCGCACTATTAGATGCACTGGATTATAGGGTGCACCATCAATGAATGACATATTTTAAAACTTTTTCCATATCCAAGGCGCACTCTATTATATGGCGCATAGAATACACGCAACAGTAGAGGCTGGGGTTATTTTATGCATCCATTAGACCAGGGGTGGGCAAACTGGTCCTAGAGGGCCGCAATGGGTCCTGGTCTTTGTTCCAACTGATCCAGCACAGAGCTTTTAACCAATGAGGTTTCAATGGAAACAAGAAGCAGCTGACTCCAATCAGCTGATTGCACTTATACCAGATTGGTAAAAAGGTGTCCTCTTGATGGGTTGCAGCAAAAATCCGCACCCACAGCGGCCCTTCGTGGAATAGTTTGCCCAACCCTGCATTAGACGTTGCTGCGCTGAAGGGAATGTCAACATAACAGCAACACAACAGCCAGGTAAAACGTAGTGCAACATTTATATCACATAGTGGAGGGGAACTTTTTTCTTTTCCACAGTCACCGTTTTTTGTGTAAGACGGGTTACAATTTTTCCACGGTTTTGCAATGTATGCACTGTATCTGACCAGAGCATGTATAAAAGCCTATGACTATACCTGCTGCTTATGTTGAATTATCAAATATAAAACTATTTATTCAAATTTTGAGGGGAATTTTTTGTCTTTTTCGTCCCAAAATGTTGATTTATAATTGGTCCGGACTTTAAAGGTTTGTATATTATGATGGCGAGTGTTATTTGTGGTTTTCTTATTATAATAGTGCAATTTTGTAAGCCCGTTTTTGTTTGCAAATTTGTATCTTTCAAAGAAAAAAAAAAAAAAACCTGTTGCGGCTCAATGTTGATTCATATATAAAGCGCACCGGATTATAAGGCGCACTGTCAGCTTTGGAAAAAATTTAAGGCTTTTAGGTGTGCCTTATAGTGCGTTAAATACGGTATATATAATCGAACCCAAATACAGGTTTCTTTAAAAAAAAGTGACTTTTTTTTTGTTTTTCAGCCATCAGTATTCAAAGTCAAAATTGGGACATCCCATGATAGTCAATTTACTTCTGCTCATGCTCATCAACTTCCATCTCTCCTTCACCTCTTCCTGCACTCTGTTGCTCAACTTTGTCTGGACAGAAATGGGGTATTTCACTGTAACTCTTATGCAATTAGTCAGTGTTTCTCAACTCGTAGGTTGTGAACTAAAAGTGGTTTGTGTTGCCTGGGTGGGTTACCTAGCTTATCTCTCCCATTCTTCCTTGCTGCGAGCAAATAACTTTCTCCTATTTGTTTGCAAGAGTAATACTGTTTGAGTCAAATATAAATAAAAGAATAATACATCTTGTTCCAGATTACAGGGACTGCAGTAACAAATGGAATGCTTGTAAAACAGCTGGAAATTATGATAAGCACACCTACAAAATTTTTAGAGGTAAGATCCCAAAGATATGCAGTTATTCATCCACATTAATTCTATTCATGTTGGTCATATAAACAAATAGCATCAGTATTGATAAGAGTTGGGCATCGTTTGAAATTTAACGATTCCAGTCCGATTCCACGTTTCGATTCCAGTTCCGAACGATTCTCGAGTCCAATTCTTTTAAGAGGCAGGGGTCCAAAAAAAAAAAAAAAAAAAAAAAAAAAAAAAAAAAAGGCACAGTCAAAAAAAAAATTGTAAGGTTTGTATTAAATTCTTAACTTTTCGATTTTTTAAATTTATATGAACTTCTCACAAGGCTAATTTTAACTTGTATATACATTTCAGGCTTTGAACTGGAGCAATTTTTTTTACGCTTGGCGGTCAAGGCATCGAAACATGGAATCGAAATTTTAAAATTCGAACAATTCCGGGAGCATCCGAGTGTTAGAACCGGTTCCCATCGATGCTCGATGCCCAACCCTAGTATTGATACACTTCAAATACCACATATCATATTGAGCCTCTCACTCAAATCGCATTTAATTGCTATTGTATTCATAGCCAGTCATCTAATAGACGGAAGCCAATCTGCGACTTCAATTTGGGAACAGAGTAGTTTACTGCAGTGAATTGCCTGATACGTAAAATGTAAAGTAAACCGTTTAAATTTACAATAAATTTGAACAGGCGACCAATCAAACATCAACACAGATTTAAAAACGAACAACTAGAATGGGCAGTTTATCTGACACTAACCTGTCAAGCACTTGGAAAATTATTGATTCTGCATCCAGGTGTTATTGGAGTAATCGAAAAAAAACAACTAATTCTGTATTATATGGTGTCGATAAAAAGCGCTAAACAGTCACTCAAATTGTGATGTATCGTTGGAGCATTAAAGTAGGCTACTCTTCTTTGTAGAAACCATGTTTTTATCCAACATTATGACTTAACCACACATCAGAACGATTTTCCAATTTGGGAAGTCAGATCTCCCGCCACACAGCATATCTCCTGAAGGTGATTCGCGGAAGTCACGCCCATTGATATTTTACAGGGAGACCTGAAAAAAAACGGGAACTTTTTTACAATCCAATAAATCCAAGAGAGGTGGAAGAAAAATATTTTATTTATAGTACTTGAAACATTAAAACATGCCATTTTAAGAAACAATTATGGAATTTTCATTTAAAAAGGACATCCTTTGAATGGCATCCTCCTGCATGAATGAATTCTTGAAATCTGTGGTTGAAAAAAATGGAATTTTTCCATATTGGCAGACATGAGGAAGTAGCAGCACTGCGAGACAGTGACCTTTAGCAAGTAAAAATGTGCAATTTTAGAAACCATAGTGAATTCAGGATGAAATTCACAGTATCCCAGCTCAGATGAGGAAGCAGATTTCAACAATGCATTCATACAGGAGGATGGCATTTAGAATGGCATTTAATTTTTTTTTTTCCCCACCAAAAAAACCTAAATTCTATCATTGTTCGTTAAATGACATGTTTTAAGGTTTCAGTTGCCGTAATTTCCGGACTATAAGGCGCACCTGACTATAAACCACTACCCACCAAATTTGACACGAAAACGGCATTTGTTCATAGATAAGCCGCACTGGACTATAAGCCGCAGCTGTCCTCACTGTATTATGGGATAATTACACCAAAATATTAACCCGCAACACTTTGTTTGACAGCGGCATCATAAGACTGTCAAAAGACCAAATGATCCACCATGAAGCATTGCTTAAGAAGCTTCATTTGGCCATCACTGCGCCCTTGGGGAAGACCTCTGCTGCCACCAGCTGTCAACACTTTTGTCGTCCAACATGCCTCCTAGCATGCATTGCTGCGCTACAGATGTAAATAACAATCAAAATTCATGTTCTGTGCTTATTATTTCTTCGGTTACTGTTCCAGTTGTTTCAGTATTTGCTAGTTTGGGTATTTCATAACACTTTATTTGACTGTATCGCCATAAGACTGACATTAAGACAATCATAATTATGAAATGACACTGCCATAAGCATTAAAGAATGCTTATGCCAATTTGTGTCATCCAACAAATTATCTCACATTTGAATGGATGTAAAAGAGCCAAGCTGTACATAAATGGAGTTAGTGATATAATTTGACACTTAAGGACACATAATGACATCTGTCATAAGCATTCATTAATGCCCGTGATAATGTCATAATTATGAGGGTCTTATGGCAGTCGCTGTCAACTAAAGTGTTACCTATAAACCCAAATGAATCAACAAAAAAGCCGCATAAGCAGCAGGATTCAAATTTAGGGGAAAAAGTAGCGGCTTATAGTCCTCACACTGCAATCGAAGCTGCAGGATTCAAAAAAGGGGAAAAAAGTAGCAGGTTATAGTCCAAAAATTACGGTACTATAAATAAAAGTTTTATTTGATTGCTAAAAAGTTTATTGGGGTCACCTTTTATTAACCGGCTAAACAGATGACATTTTGGCTTAAAGTGTAGTTTCTGTTGAATTGGTAACGTTTTTTGTTATTTTACTTTTTTTTCTCCAATTTTTTTAGTTTGTATTTTTTAGTTACCGTTAACTATACCGATAAATATATTAAACTACCTTTGATTAATATAGAGAGAGCAGTGTTTCCCACCAGTGAACAGTCTCGTTTGGGTCCGCCACAGTCTCGTTTGCCCCCCACCCCGCCGAAAAAAAAAAAGAAAAAAAAAAGATAAGAATCAGATGCGTCAGTCAGCCGATTACACAGCTGTAGCCAACTCCACTCTACTACCCGCGCGAGCGAGAGCGCGCGCGTGCGTGCACACACACAGACACACGCGCCAACAGGTCGCGTTCATAGACGGGACTACTAGCCTGGTACACTCAAGGCCCAAGTACACTGCATGCGTGATCGTTGCGGTTCAGGTCCGACTCCGGTAAAAAATAGCGCCGGAGCCAATCCGTTCCCATTATATCCTATTGTTCAACGTATACCGGCCGCGTCAATGCTCTGGCTTGACTGCGAACCACCTCCGGCGTGCCGCATGCCCGCCGGATGGTATAGGCTATTTTCTATTTTTGCCGGACACGCATCCGACAAAATGGGCGGAGCTGGGCCTGGACGTAACAGCCCAGGTGCCTAATCACGGTTTAAACACGAGCGAAGATGATTGATGAGCGCTTCATCATGGAGGTGGAAACCCACAAAATCATTTATGATGCAGCAGATCCTTTCTATAAGGACAATATAAAAAAGGAAGCCGCAAGGTGTCCTATTATGTGTTTTTCTGTCCTGATCTCATCATGATGCAGTAATTCCAGATTAACTAAAATATCAATATGCAAAGAAAATATGTGCTCTCTCTCTGCTTCTCTGATGAGTATAGACTCCGTGTGTTTTTCGTTGTTTTAAATGGCACATTATCGTGCGCGATCACGCGAGAGCTCACGGGGGGGACGAGGTTGGCGGACCGCAGCTGTGCAGCAGCCGGTATGATTTGCCTGTTTTTGACGGACTGCTCGGCACGCAGACAACACTGAACCGGACCGGAACCGCAACGATCACGCATGCAGTGTACTTGGGCTTTATAGCTGTGCTATGCAGGCATGAAAATCTCTCACCTTTTGGCGAAATTCGCCGTTTTGAAGTCAAAAAGGGCGACCTACGTGAATTGCGTAGATCCGAGGAGAAATTCTTTTTGGGAGGAGGGGGGGTCGGGAGGTTTTATTTAATTATTATTATTATTATCATCATGTGATTAATTTAGTACGTAAACTGATCGGTTCTTTAAAAAAGTGACACGGACAGTCAGCAAGTCCTTCTAGATGCTTCGCTGACGAGAACCAATCATCGGCCCAAGCTGCGTTCCATTATTCCAAACGCGCAGTCCTTACGTTAACATGGAGTGCTCGGAGAGCCTTTGGTTGCATTGCAAAGCTGCTAAAACAAAAAGCAGGCCTTATCCACACCGGGGCAGACCAGAGCGCAGCATACACACTTGCTTGTATTTGCCAGCAGATTGAATTTGGTGAGTAATGGTTTCAATCGTTTTCACATTTTGCGATATAAAAAAGTTACTGCCATTCGTTGCAGCTTGCGTTGAACACTGCCAGAGCTAGCCAAATATCCCATGAAAAAAATAGCTCCCGTTAAATTGGCATCAAGCTTGTGTATTTAGCGGTAATATAAATGAAGAAACACACTGTTGAGTCAAATTAAGCGGCATGCTCTCGGATGGAGGGGGGCGCCTCGTATCGCTCCCGTCGTCCACCTGAGATGCGTTCGGCTGGGACTTGAGCTGACGGCCGGTGTCGGCACAACACCGGCCCCACGAGTGGTGGGAATGACTCTTGCTTCTTAAAGCTTTTCAGAAATACAGGGAGCCCTCGTTTTTCGCGGTTAATGGGGACCAGAACCCGCCGCAATAAGTGAAAACCGCGAGGTAGCGCCCCCCCCCCCCCCCCCCATTTTTTGTGCGTGTTCAATGTATTTATTCAGGTTTTACATTGGAAAAAAGATACATATATATATAAAAGACATGTTTTTTCACTTTTTTCACCAAAGTACCATTTATAAATGGTTTTCAAGCACTTCGAAATGTAAGAATTATGATAAGTTTTAAACATGTTACTGCCCCACCGAATTATTTTTTAAAACAAGAATAAAGTAGTAAGAAAATGCTTGGCTTTATTAAATGCTTCATAGTGAGTCTACTCAAACCCTCTCAGGCTTTGTTAAACGGTGATTGACACATGTGCAAAGTTTTTCTTTTTATATATATTTTTTTGTTTGAAGCAACTTATTTGATTGAATAATAAAGACACAAATGTCCTAGCCAAAATGTGGCCCAAACGCAAAACAACATTACTTCAATGGAAAAATTTGTTTCAATCAAGAAAAATAGTTTTCAAATGCTTTTTTTTGTCTCAAATTTATTTTTACAATCAAAAACAATTTTTTTTTATTGAAGTGACTTTTTTGGGATTAAAAGTATATACTGTATTTTGATTGAAGCAACTTTGTTTTTGATAGAAGTAACTTTGTTTTTTGATTGAATAATAAAAACACAAATCTACCACCATCGTTATTGAGAGAGAGAGAAATTAAGAAAGCTTTATAACTAAAAGCCACCGGGGAGTCTGTTTTTTTTTTTTTTTTTTTTTTTAAATATTTATATTTCATTACATAGACATGCCTCGTAGGGAAAGGAGATTGAGGGATAAAAAAAGGAGTTGGATGAGGCTGCTAAAGGCAGTGGATACCTCATCAGGTGGGTGAATAGCAGACCTGGTAAGAACAGGTTTGCAAGGATAGTCGGGTATTAAATACAATTATAAACACAATTACAATGTTATTTTTCTATAAGATTTTATGTCATTGCTTTATTAATCATTAGGTGCTAGAGTTGTTAAGTATGGATAATAATGAAATAATAGTTTTGAGAAAACTGTGCTGTTGGTGGCTCGGTGACCATCTGATGTGGTTTGTTCTCAGATGAACAAGTTGAAGAAGGAAGTTTTGATGCAGAGGTTGAAGGAAGAAAAGAGGCAGACTGACTGAGTCACAGCCAGAAGGTGTTGATGACAGTTTTGATTTCTATTCACTGTTGCCCCCTCCCAATTAAAGTATGTCACAGTCGCAGCCAATTATTATCTAAAGCTGGTTAAAATTGAAGTTATGTTGTTTTAAGGTGTATTAAATACTTGTTCATGTGCCCCTTTTGATCTACGAGCACCCGCCCCTCCACCGGTCTCTGCACGGCCCTGCTGAAACACAGTGTGGGTCGACAGAGCTCAATATTTTGTTGGGGTGTACAGTGTACTGGAACATATTTCCTCCACACCCTTCTCACCTTTTTAACCACTGATCCATTTTCATGCCTGGCTATGAGAGTATGAGTCTGGCCACCATTCAGCAGAAAAAAATTTCCAGGGCGGAGCCAGCCACAGCAAATAGACAGCGGAGCGGACCAATCAGCGACGGGCTGACGCGACGTCGGTAAAGCGACAAGAAACTAGCGAGAGACATTTCAACATATTCAACATGGCTAGCGCGAGACAGACTGTTGGTTTTAGCGACTCGATGTGTTTTTGGTCATGTAAAACCGAATTTACCGCGGATTGGAACATATTGCCGCTGAGTCTGGTGTACCAGGCTACGGGACTACTGTCTGCTGCATTCTGCTGCATTTGGTGCGATCCGGCGACACCGCATACAGCAATTTATATTACATTCAGTGGTCTCAAAATGCCCTAAAGAGATACCCCAGGCTTGAAAATGTACACACACACCCTACCCCGAGGGTCAGAGACCCTCCCACCACAGTCTCCTAAAATCCTGTGGGAAACACTGGAGAGCAATGATTTGTCAGAAGCTTTGCAGCTGCAGGGAGTAATGTTCGAAAGAAAATGGCAGTAACTTTGTAAAGCAGAGAGCAATCCAGGAAAAAAACTTACACGACAGAGTTATCTGGCCTTAAAATCCTCCTCCATGCCCCAGAATGTTGCAAACATAAATATTTAACATTTGCGCAATTTTCCATGCTGCCCTCTTAAAATTATGATGTTTCCACATAAATGGACAAAAATGTCAAATGTTTGTGAATGTAATTCATCAATTAGTATAAAAAATAAAATAAAAAATAAAAAAACAGCTCAAGTAAAAATGCCATGGATAAGTGAGAAATTAACAGATTACAAAAAAAAAAAAAAAATCATTATCACGCTCATACGGAAGCAAAAGCTCTGCATTGCTATAAGAGAGAAACACGGAGTAGCACTCTATTCATTGTGGCTGTGACAGTGACAGTTATTGTTATCACTTGGTAAACAAGGCAAAATCATCGACACTCAATATGACCTCATACAATATTTGCCAAGGTGATAATGCAATTTTTACGACTGACCCAAATGCAGAACAAGTACGACAAGAGACATTAGAGGAAAAGAAAGGGCAATGTCAGCAGAAGCAAGCAAAGTTTGTGGGATCTTTTTCTTTGGCTCAGCCTCTTTCCCTCAGATTTGGGAAATATGTGCCGCCCTTTCCTGTTTTTCTTTCTTTTCCATTCCTCCTTAGCATGTCTGGGTAAGAACATATATTCTAAGTGCAGGAAAGCCCTATGTGTTTTATTTATTCATTCATTTAAAAAGACCATTGTGAGCTACCAACATATTTTACCATTGCCGTTCTGAGTGGATTCACTGGCATCGTGGTTCATTTTTAATATGAGCCTGTACCTTATTTTTAATTCACTCATATGTATCCACACTGGTCATGCAATTTATTACCACAAAGCAATTTGCTGCAGATAGACTCCATGTTGCCACTGTTATTTTTAACTACTTTATCTTTAAAGGGTTAGTTCTGCGGCTTTGTATATACTAGATCTATAACAAATTGGCTACCAAAAATACCACCTAAAACAGCAACATACTTTGAGGGTTTCCATCATGCTTTTTAGACTCACTATGGTTGTCTCTGGCAATCTTGAGCATTCCACATTCCCCTCCTTTTTCCTTCCTCTCCCACTTAAACCAGCATCGCAATCCACAGTTCACTTGTACTATGTGAGCCAAAACAAGCCAATGTTGGCCCCTTTGATTTCAAACAGCGATGAGAGGAAAAATTTTGGCACAATCAAACGTTACGGGGCTTCTGACAAAGCTGAAGGAGAATACCAAACAGTCTCCTTTAGTGTCTCTGTCCATCCCCCATCCTCTCATCATCGGGGATATCCTCTCATGAAGGACAAAAGCAATGAATCAGACTGTCCTTTGAGATCATGAAAGAAGATCTGATTCCTAATGTGTCCCCACTCAGTGCCCTCCCTTCCATAAAAGAGGTCCTTTGTGATAATGATAAATTAAATTAATGAGACAGATGTTGGTGTCTTTAATCTTTAGACACTTCCTTGCTTCCATCACAATCAGATGAGCAATTGCGTCACAGCAAACAAAGTGTTAATGGCTCAGACTAAAAGCTTAAAGGGGAACTAATCTTGAATATTTGTGTTTTATTACTTTTGACCGCCAAAAGAGAGTCATGTCCAAAATGGTGGCTCAATCAGATTGGGAATTTTTTTTTTTTTTTTTTATTACACACACACAAAATTAAACATAATTCGGTGTCTCGTGGTGGCACATGGGTCATTTTTTTAATACAGTGGTGTGAAAAAGTATCTAAATCTTTTCGAATTTCTCACATTTCTGCATAAAATCACCATCAAATGTGATCTGATCTTTGTCAAAATCACACAGATATAAAAACAGTGTGAGCTTTAACTAAAACCCTCCAAACATTTATAGGTTTTCATTTTTTAATGAGGATAGCACCCAAACAATGACAGAAGGGGGAAAAAAATAAGTAAGTGAACCCTCTGCCTAAGGTGACTTAAAGAGAAATTTAAACTAATTTTTACCAAACAATTTTAGTCAGGTGTGTGCCCAATCACTGATGAGTAGTTTAAAGCTGCCCTGCCCACTATAAATCACACACCTGGTAAGAATTGTCTTTATGAGAAGCATTGTCTTATGTGCATCATGGCTTGGTCAAGAGAGCTGTCTGAAGACCTTTGATCAAGGATTGTTGATTTGTATAAAGCTGGGAAAGGATACAAAAGCATCTCTAAAAGTCTGGATGTTCATCAATCAACAGTCAGAGAAGCTGTCTACAAATGGAGAGTTTTGCACTGTTGCTTCTCTCCAAAGGAGTGGCCGTAAACCAAAGATGACGCAGAGAGTTCAGCGCAGAATACTCAGAGAGGTAAAAAAAAGAACCCTAGAGTGGCTGCTAAATACTTACAGAAATCACTGGCACAGTCCAATATCTCTGTGCACACATCAACTATCTATCACAAATATTAAATGTGACGGTTCATTTATTAATTTTTTTCCCCTTTGTTTGTCTTTGTTTGCATACTATCCGCATCAAAATATGAAAACCTACAAATGGTTGGGTGTTTTTTGTCAGAGCAGACAATGTTTTTTTCATCTGTGTGATTTTGACAAAGATTCGATCACAGATCACATTTTCAGACTACTGTATAGGGTGCTATTTGGACGTTAAAAAAAATTGACACAAAGAGAGGGAGCATTTTGCATAAAAGTTAGCCCTCTGCTTAGCTTTGCTCTTATAACAGTTCACAAGACTATGGGTCCTTGATGAAAAATCTATAATTTTACAAATAAACCTGTTGTTATGATTCAATTCATTTAATTACTTTGATATATAGCTTTAACAGAGTGAACACATAATGATCAACTGCACTGAACGTACTTCATAAAACTGCAAAATCAGATTTTTCTCCTTCTTTCAGCTTTTCCATTCAGGGGTCGCCATAGAGAAACAGTTGTTTCCATCTAATCCTGTCCTCTGTTCTCACACAATCCGCATTCACGCCTTCTTCTTAACTACATCCATAAACCTCCTCTTTGATCGTCCTCTAGACCCCCTGCCTGGCATATGGAAATTCAGCATCTTATTGCCAATATACTTACTATCTCTTTGACTTTACCTCCAAATCCTCTAAGATTCACCGTTCCTCTGATATGCTCATTCCTGATCACTCCCAAAGATAACCTCAGCATCTTCATCTCTGCCCCCCCCAGCTCTGCCTCCTGTCTTTTCCTCAGTGGTGCCGTCTCCAGACCAAACAACATCGCTGGTCTCACCACAGTTTTATAAACCTTTACTTTGATTTTAGCTGAAACCCTCCATCCCACATCACAACTGACACTTTTCTCCACCCGTTCCAGGCTGCCTGCATAAGCTTCTTCACTTCTTTTCCACACACTCCATTTCTCTGGACTGTTGAGCCTAAATACTTAAAACTCCTCCACCTTCTTGGTCTCTTCTCATTGTAGCCTCACTCTTTCACCTGGGTCCCTCTCATTTACACACAGATACGTTAGCTACGGCTAACCTTCATTCCCCTGCTTTCCAGAGCAAACCTCCACACCTCTAGTTTCTCCTCCACCTGTTCCCTGCAGATCGCAATGTCAACTGCAAACATCATAGTCCATGGAGATTCCTGTCTAACCTCGTCTGTCATCCTGTCCATTACTATAGCGAACAAGAAGGGGCTCTGAGCTGACCCCTGATGTAGTAGAACTCCACTTTGAACTCCTTCGTCACACCAACAGCACACCTCATGACTGTCTTACAGTCCTCATACATGTCCTGTACCACTTGAACATGGCGGAAAACACAGACAAGGCTGAAAAAGGAGTTTCTGCTCTTGCACCCCTCTTTAAAATAAACTGCTGTATTTTAAGGCAAAAGAACTGTTGTGTTTATTAGAAAAATATATCTATATGGTGCCATAGCGGTTTCGTGGCGCATTAATCCCCCGAACCATTTGTAATTTGTCTGTTTTACCCTGGAGACCCCTGTTTACAGACACCGCGCAACCACTTTTGTTACAACCTAGCCATAAAAATAAGGTAAGTAATTATATTTATTATTCGAAATGTCTATCGTTTTTAGCTTAGAATCATTAATTGAAGTATAATACTGTATAGTGTTTTAAATAAAAATAATAATAACATGTTTATAAAATTATTCATTTGCATATTTTAAACTTTTAAACAAGTTACGTCACAATGACAAAAATGGTGTCTGCAAATAGGGCACGGATATCTACCTCATAGCTATCGCTTAATTGTATTTATTTTGTTACTGTTGCATTTTCCCCTATATTTTAGATGATAAATAATCCATCCAAACAAAGAAAAACTGAAAAAAAAAATTGTTTAAAAGGGTAAATATTTGAAAAAGACCACTCCTTGATGTCTGCGATTTCTGCATTGCGACCCTTGTTATACAGTATTACCGTGTTTCACCCCTAAAATCCCCAAAAGGTCAGGCTGTGGCCATTCAGAGCTGTGTCTTGACACTCGGTGACACACAAGTTTTGGGATCAAAACAGGGTAAGTACACAATAGTATCTTGTTAAAATAATGGTGTCTTTAATTATGCTCTCTCATGCTCTCACCTCAAGTTAAGGTTTAGAGGTTTATTTTATTTATTTATTTATTTTTTTTTTCAAATTGCTCTTCTGTTCCAAATGTTTCTTCCCCCGAGGAAATTTTAAGCTTTCCAATGATGTATCAAAGATGTATATTGGACAATTTTTGAAATTTGGGGTCTCAGAGCGGAACTTCAAATAGCCTGAGTGTTTTCCACCACATAATTCTCTACCACTCCGGACTTCATCATACAACACAGTTCCTCTCTTGGGCCCAAAAACGGATTTTTAATTTTATCCAAAAATATCCGTATATAAATAATAAAATTGCTTACCACAGAAAAAGTGCACTGGATGGTGTGGTGTTATAGCAGAAGTGTGATGTCATTAATAAATGGGGACTTTTCTTAAAGGGACAGTAACACAACAGAGTGGACAGTGACACTAGAGATGAACGGAAAACCAGGATGAGATCCAGGACAATAAAATCATAACAATTACAATACAATAACAACAATTGTTTCTACTATATTAGTTATTATATCGACTGGATTTGAATAAAACACACTGGGGACATAGCAAAATTCCATAACATTTTACCAGAAGTAAATTTAAAAAATACAATTTAGGAACCTGTACCCTTGAATCTATAATACACGGCCTAATAAAAAATAAACCACCTACAATGTGTTCTTGGGGGCTTGTGTTCCCATTTAAATGAATTCGGTGTATGCACATTTTCTAATTAAATTGTTTTTATGGAAAGAATGGTGGATCATATAACTGGAACTACATTAGAAATTGTGTGGTAGGACAAATAATTCAAAACTATAACAGTTCCCTGGCCTGCCTTTCTTTCTTTTATAACATTTTAGGATACTTGTCAGTGAAAAGCCAGGGGCAGTAACACCGAAAGCACGTGTCATACTTTTACCTGATGGAAAACAGTTCCATTTGGCTACTTCAAACAAACATAACTTGTTTCCAACTTTCCAGATTGTATCGAATCGTATGGCTTCGAAACATACTCAAAACGTTATGTCTTTAAAGAGGATACGACAGGATAAAAAAAAGTCATAATTAGCATTATTACGTGAATTAGAATCATAATCTGAGACAATTTGACAATATACAACAATTTGACAAAGTGCAGATGACGAGAAATTAGTCTTTTAATCTGCCGTTTAGCCACGCCTACCATTATAGGGCTCTAGCGTCCCCAACAGGTGGAAGAGGTCAGCAGGGTAATGGTTTCATCTGATTTACAATTCAGCCCATTGAGGGGGAATTATTTAGAACGAGGAAAATGCGACGAAGAGAGCCGCAAATGTCATTGTTTCAGTCTCTCTACTCTACTCTCTATTTTTACAGGATATTCTTTTTATCAAAGTATTTTTCCCCAATTGCTAAATAAATGGTATGGTCATGACAAATAACAGTCTTGTGCTCAATGTAATATGAAATAATAAAAATGCATATAATCAGTACGACATGGCAAAATTACTCCATAATGGTCAAAACTGTCCACTTCACCTTTACTGTCGCACCTCCTGAACAATAATTTATGCCACCATAGTTAGTCAGGCTTTTGTCATTTCCCTGCCCCAGCTTCTGAGAATGTAAACAAACCAAGAGGTGTGACAGCTAGCCGACATGCTAACCCGAACCGAGTGGCGTCGGTCTTATTTTCGCTTTTCGAAGCGAAAAATCACACAAAACTAGCTTGGATCATGTCACATGGCGGCAGGGTAGTCGATTGGTATCGCCGATCGGCAAACCGCCCGGCAGCGAGCAAGTTACAGCTCGTTGCCCTGCTACGGACAGGAGAGCTCACCGGGGAAGCAGCTGGAGAGTACCGCTGGACAAACCAGCCGACGTTGGAGGAGCGCGTAGCTGCCACATGGTCACCACGAATATGGCGTAAAATAATGCTTTAATACACGGCGAAGACCTAAACAGAGAGCAGCTTGAAGTTGTTTTGCAGCTAACATGGCAGGATATGTCTGAGGAGAACTTCTCTACATGTCAGTGCATGATCAAATGTAAGTAAATCGTCCCTTATTTAAAGAAAGTTTGTAGTGTTTACTCTGTAATCGTTGTATTTTCAGCCATTTTTAACACAATGTTGCAATTTCTGAAGGGGTTGAAAATTTGACAGAACACTGGGCACACGAAGAGGGCAATAAGCCAAGTATCAGTGGGGGTGTGCAAACAAGCTGCCAGTCGTCGGCCGAGTGGCATTCTGGACAATCAGCCACAAAATGCAAGCCACCTCCGTATTAAAACATGTGCCATGATCCCAGTATTTGACATAATACAAAATACGATGTTTACTCACTTCCTCGTAAGTCCAATGGTCCCACGGTAGTAGGGCTTGTTTTGGCCAATATCCGGGTGAACGGGAACCGTTTGAAACCCAAAAAGGCTCACACGCCTCACCCTGGTGCAGCATCAATTCATTGCTGTCCATTTCATTCAGGAGCATAAAACACCGCGGGAAATAAACATGCTTTTTGGTGTCATACGCAGGGCGTATGTATCGAATTGACCTCATACCAAAAATTCCCAACCCTTGCATTTACCAATACAGTTTAAGGTTGTAACAAGATTATATTAGTTTTATAAGTAGCTTAAACAGTTGGTTTCTGGTCTTTAAAACACTGCTCTGCATTTTAACCAAAACACTCAGCCACATACAGTATATTGGCCTGAAGCCAGTCAGCATTCTGTTTGTGTCTGACAAAGGCTAAAGACACCCTCCAACGCACTTTTCCTGGTAAGACAAAAGTTGGTTTCTTTAAAAAAAAAAAAAAAGTTTAAATTATCTGGTATAAATGAAGCTTGCACTCAATCTTCACGAGTTCATCAGAAACAATCAAGGCTTATGTAGAGTCTTGGCAGAAGGGCCAAGTCCATATCCCTATTTATAGCTCAAACCAAATGGTGAAAATAGCTGTCCAGTGTGAGAAAGATATTTCTGCCTCATCTTTCCCACCTGGCATGTACAATCACTCCAAAAAGGTAGACCATCACAAAAAGACCTCACAAGCACCCTGTATCATGCCCAGAGACACAGTAAAATATTCTAAGTTGAAAGACAAATCCTTAGTTGTGGTTAAATCTACAGTGGGTCAATAAGTTTATTGCGAAAGTAAGTCTGCAACAACTAATGGATAACTAAATTAGTTGCCAACGAATTTGATAATCAATTTTTGCAGGAAGGTATGAGCAGTTCTGCTTGGGTCCTTGTTTGTGTGTAATGTGAGGCTGCGCCCATGTGCCAGTGATTAGAGCAGGTATGCCCAAGTCAGGTCCTCGAGAGCCCCTATCCAACTTTTTTCCATGTCTCCCTCCTTTGACAACCCTGAATCAAACAATCAGCTCATCAGCAAGCTCTGCACGCGCTTGATAACGATCCCGCTAATTTGATTCAGGTGTGTTGGAGGAGGGAGACATGGAAATGAAGCTCCATATGGGCTCTCGAGGACCGGACTTGAGCACCCCTGGATTACAGCAATAGAGAGAGAGTACCCTGCTACACTCAGGTTTAGATCGCTGAATCAATCATTTTTTTACGCGAGAGTCAGATTGTCTTGAGTCGCGTGTGTTGTTAGATCTAATGTGCCTCCATCAGAGGTGAGTAAATGAAGCCAAATGTATTGTTTATATACTTTGTTGATGAGACTTTGCTATTTACTAGGGTTGTTCCGATCAGGTTTTTTTTGTTCCCAAACCGATCCCGATCGTTTTAGTTTGAGTATCTGCCGATCCCGATATTTCCCGATTTTTTTTTCCTACCGATTCAATTCCAATCATTCCCGATAATTTTTCCCGATCATATACATTTTGGCAATGCATTAAGAAAAAAATGAATAAAACTGGGACGAATATATACATTCAACATACAGTACATAAGTACTGTATTTGTTTATTATGACAATAAATCCTCAAGATGGCATTTACGTTATTAACATTTTTTCTGTGAGAGGGTCCACGGATAGAAAGACTTTGTATATTGTGACTAAATATTGCCATGTAGTGTATTTATTGAGCTTTCAGTAAATGATACTGTAGCCATGCCCAAATACATGATGGGAAGTGGAACCATGACTGTGCGTAGTGCTACCAATTGATATATCTTCTCTGCGTTGGGAAGTAACATAAGGTGTTAAGAAAAAGATCAGTTGCTACCTTGCTTCCCCACATTGCTTCCCATGATATTTTTAATCGTTGGGAGAGGGATTGTAAGGCTTTAGCCAATTAAAAAAAGGCTCCAAAGGCAGCCAAAATTTACTCTACTCATTTTACGCTGCCTTTTATCTCTCTATATAGGTAAAACAGCGCCATTACAGATTGAGCGCGACAATGCGTGAGTGGATCGTGCAGTGCATGCATTAATTGCGTTAAATACATTTTTTTTTAAATTAATTACCGCCGTTATCGGGATAAATTTGAATAACCCTACCTTAAGCCTAAAGACTCTGGATGAGTGTAACATATTATATTTGTAATGTTAATTACAATTAGAAAACGATTTAATTAAAAAATATATATATACACGTATATTAAAAAAAGGCATGGCCGATATTTTTTTGCCGATTCCAATACTTTGAAAATGACGTGATCGGGATGCCGATCGATCGGGACATCTCTACTACTTACCATGGAGCGCTAAGCTGTTTAGCGATTATGCTAATCAGTGTCTTAAGTGTCCATTTGTATTGTGTTTTGGAGAAGCATATTCGCACTTGACTTATTGATGGATAGTAAAGTTGTCTCATTTCTTTTTATAAAGAAACCGCACACATAAATCCATTCATTTAACAGCTTAGGGTCTCTTTGCAGCACAAACTCCCATTCAAACTGTAAATTGTCATACAAGAGAGTGTGCTTTGAAATTGGATTTGGACTGTATTTATGAACAGCTACAGTATTTGATAAAGAAAACTGATTCATTACAGTCTGCCTGCTCCTTTTTCCAATTTGTTATTTAGCTTGTTTAAAGAAAATGAAATAGTCATTGACACAATTTATTTCAGCGCTTTGCTCACAAGAAAAAGAATGTCAGTCGGCAGCACTTTTTTAAATTTGAATGAACAGGACTTTTGTCTAATTTGTGTACTGAGAAACACTACAGTTAAGTCAAGAGGCTGAAATAAAATATTATTTTTTTAAGGAAATAGTCATCCATTTTGTCTTTACTGTTACTTACAACATGCCTAAAACTTCAAGTTTAATTGTGAACGTAATTTAAAAAAGTGACATTTATCAGATTACTCAATTTATCGTTTAATTAATTGTCCGATTAATCGATGATAAAAATAATCAATAGTTGCAGCCGTATTGCAAAGACAAACGTCTAACATCATGCAGCTAGAGTTAAATCTTTTCTAGACCACAACTCAGGCAATGTGACAGGAGTTAACAAAATCAGGCTGGATTGAAGGTGATTGTGTAAATTGATTGAGTAAAATGGTACCATTTATAGAGTTAAGTAATCAGTTCTAAATCCATTTAATTTACTGATACATTTAATATTTTTCTGGGTACATTTTCAAAAGTCTGCAATGTGACGAGTAGAGTAAATGAGGACAAAGTAAACTGCAAGAGAAATCTCTCGCCAATCCAAGCAAATGCAACAAAGTATAAAGATGATAAAGAAGGTGCTTGCCAAAAAAAAAAAAAAAAAAAAAAACCTCTGGATGTCAGCGGCAAATGATCATTACAGAACAATGGTAAACTGTAAGATTCTAATCAGAATGTTCACAATGCGGTTACCTTTACAGAAAACGCAAGACCTGATAACACACAATTTTTGGCTTATAACTATGCATTCACTGCCATGGAAGACAAAAATAAAATATTAGTCTGGCTTTGAGACCAAGTACTGTGACATGAATCAAATATTTTTTTTCTTAAGCACACAATTTGAGTCGGCATTAGTTCTGTGAGAACATCTGTGAAGCTCAACATTTGCGGGAGCCATGTGTGATATAGTTTATGGAGCTCATTCCCCACCAGCAGACACTAGTGTTGGGGCTGATGATTGACATTTATTTTTATGGTTTCACAGAAAAGTCAAACTCAGAAAATAATACATAAAAATCAATGTGGTGGCGAAACGGTTGTGATGTAAATGGTTTGGTTCCTTTCTCTCCTATACTTGCGCTAATGTTGTGCTTTGGCAAGCTTACACTCAAAGCTGTCACTATGAGGGTCTGAGTATGGAAGACTTACAGGACTACAGCTCAGCTATAAAGAAGAATAGGTGGATTAGAGGGGGTTCCTGCCACCTGGCAAGTGTGAGCCCTGAGTTGCTGCAGTTGAGCACCAATTGTGAGCTCCAAGCTTAACATGGAAGAGTCTCTAAACACTTGAGTCTCTACAACTGCACTGTCTCGCTGAACTGGCCCTTCCTCTGCTGAAACACAGGAAACTAAATGGATCAGACAGGAAGCCTGCATTATGTTGCCGGAGAAGCAACCACATCTGATACACCAACCCCCACAAAAGCAGAATTACATGGCATAGTTTATACAGTATTTAATCCAACCCTTAGAAAAGAGTGAAAGTGGAATCTAAGTAGTAGTTGTTTTTAGATTCATTACGAAATAAAAACTCAAGAGCCCTACACAAATAGCTGTGTGGACAAGAACTGCACCTCCTTCTTGAGACACGATCCATTTAGATAAAAACAAAAATGACGGCATGTCTGCAGTCTCAGACAAAAACAGCTGTGAAGTATTAATCAAGGGACCTTGACTTGATTTAGACTTTTTCATCAGAGCTACTAGTCCCCAACCTGTGCTGATTCTGTCACAAGGCAGGCTAAATAGTCTAAACCAGGGGTCCCCAACCTATTCCACTAAGGCACACTGTGGGTGCAGGATTTCATTCTTACCAAACAAGATGACAACACTTTTTCCCCAATCTGGTGTTTTACAAGTGCAATCAGTTGATTGCAGTCAGGTGTGGCTTGTTTTAGCAGAAGCCTCATTGGTTCAACTGTCTCTGCTGGATCGGCTGGAACAAAAACCAGGACCCACAGTGTGCCTTGAGGACTGGGTTGAAAACCCCTGGTCTAAACAGTGTGCAGTATACATACATGTGAGCATTTTTAAATGGGATCTAGCACGTGCCTGAGTAAAAGCAGCTACAGTGCAGAACACAAGCCAGCTAACAGTAGCCAAGATGTCATAAAGTACAGCAGCACCTCACAAAGTGTGCGCCTGCTCTGTTTGCCTTGACGCAAACAGCAACGTCCAAGTTTGGTGTTAATCTGAAGAGGCCCAGCTGTGGCCACCTCTGCTTGAACGGGCAGAAACTGCCATATCAATGAAAAGCAGATGTTTTTCATTAGGCCCCAGGCTTGACACTTGAATTTGAAGGCCTCTATTTCCGCTAGAACAGGAGATTAAGAATTCTGCAGATCAGGAACAGTAAGCACTCCACGGTTATCTTAGTCCTCTTGGGATCAGCAAATACCTGTCAACTTTCATTTTTCAGGACATGTTTAGAGGTTTCTAACTGAACATGATTTACTACAACAGCACGTCGGCACCACTGGGAAGCGTATAGGTAACAGAGTGACCTACAAGCTTATAATTAGTGCTACAACAGCTCGTGTAATTCGATTAGAAAAAAAAAGCTTCGAATCAAATTTTGCTGCTTCAAGGATTCGTTTAATTAGAGTGCCGTTGTAATGATGTGTTTGCATTTAGTTTTACTGATTCGGGTAGATACACTGCCCTCTAGTGGAAAATGTGAATATGACATAACTCATATAACATGGCTAGATCCAGCTGCTCCCTGTTAAGACCAACATAAGGTTGTAAGTTTTTGTTTGAGATAGTATGATTTAGTGCTGCAACGATTAATCGATTAACTCGAGTATTCGATTAGAAAAAAAGATTCGAATTAAATTTTGCTGATTCGAGAATTCGTTTAATTAAAGTTGCGTTGTAATGGTTTATTTAGAAAGTGTTTGCATTCAGTTTTATTGATTTGGGTGGATACACTGCCCTCTAGTCTGCCTCATTTCACATGGCTGAATCCAGCGGCTCCATGTTAAGACCAACATGTTTTTTTTTATATATGCATTCGTAATTTAGTTATAGGTATATTTAGCCGTTTTTTGTGGGAATATGTGTCTGAATCATTTCTTAAGAGCATTGTAAAAAAAAAAAAAAAGTTTGCGTTTTATAGCATTTAAGCTAATGGAATTTGGCTATGTAATTTAGCCGATTGTTCTTTTGTTATACCTAGATCCTTATTTTTTTTTTTTTTTATATTGTTTGAGGCTCAGCTCAGGTATTTTAATTTTTCGTGTTCCTTATCCGATTACTTGATTATTCGAACTAAGTAGTTCATCGATTAATCGACTACTAAAATAATCGATAGCTGCAGCTCTTGTATGATTGTATATGCATTCATAATTTAGTTAAGAGGTATATTTGGCAGTTTTTTCTAGGAATATGTGTTTGAACAATATGTTAAGAGCATTGTGAAAAAAAAAAAAAAAAAACATTAAAATTTTATACCATTTAAGCTAGCGGACTTTTGTTATGTAAGTTAGCCAATTGTTCTTTTGATGTACTTCGATCCTCTTTTATTTTTATTTTTTTTACACCGTTTGAGGCTAAGCTCAGGTATTTTAATTATTGCTCCTGTGAAATGAAAGTGCAATTCTCCATAGTTTGAAAACACTGGGGAATTTTATTTTGTATTACCATTTAATGCTCTTTTGAAAGTGCAATCTTACAAGCCTTTGTTTTACATCTCCTAAAATTCTGCGACATATTAAACGTTCCTAAGCCAATTACTCGATTATTTGAACTAACTAATTGATAGATTAATCGATTACTTAAATAATCGATAGCTGCAGCCCTACCTGTAATTAGACAAAGAGCAAGCATACAAACTTGGTGTCCCTGCTGCTTTTATGTCACAACAAGTTAGGATGCAGTTGTGGTCACAATTGTGTGAATTAAAGATCTCAATTGCCCGATTAGTGATGCATGCATGGTATTTTCATTCTTCTTTTATCTACAATATGTGCGATTGTTTATCTGATTGTGACTGAATGGTTATTGTTGAGAATTGAGTGTCAAAAAGACCCATTCACAAAGGCAGAACACAGTTTGCATTCTTCATTATGTCACTGCTTCCAGTCACCCTATGAACTTTTAACAGCGTCTCTCTTTTCCTCGGAAACGTCATGTTTCCATGTTACATTTTAGGATATGGTTTAAATTGGGGCTTGGGGACATGGCGAGATCGGAGATAGAAAAAGAAAAAAAAAAGAGGTCTACCTCAGTGATCAGCCATGACATATTTAAAATCGATCAAACATGATGGAAATGCTGCCTGGCTCTAGTTTAGCTGATAGCAAACAGTACCTCAAAATGGATCCAATGTTGATGATATGCATGCACTTTATTACTGTGCACTCCTCTTGAGATAAACTGTAAAACTAAACACGCACACACATTTTGCATTCCAAATTGTGGAATATGTGTGTATGTTTTATATTTGAACATTAGGCCAGTTGAATAAGAGCTGTATTTTTCCGTTGAAATCATCAGGTTATCTGAATTCTTGGAATTAGTTGTCTCCTTAGTGATGAAGGCAACATTTCTGGGCAAACTATTTATTATTAAAATGGTAAGAAAAACCAAATAAACATTCCTGTTCCCTCTTACAGATCAGGCTGTGAAAATAAACACATTCTGCTACTATTTTTCCCTCCAACATAACTTTAGCTTCATTTTCATTGGAGACCACTGCAAGCAGGTCAGCTTTCACTACTCCTTGGAGGGTCTTTTAAGGTTGTTTTTAGAAGCAGACGCCACCACCTAAAAGACATCCAAACTAAATGCAGAGAGGAAAAAGATGGAGAAGGCTAAAGTGTTGGCTAAATAGAGTTTGAGGGGTATGAAACCAATAGCAAAGACACACCCAATAATCCAGCTACCACATTTGTCAGTCTAAAAATTGAATCTGATCATAAAATGTTTGTACTTTCATTGCCAACCCTCCCAGTTCAGATGGATTGGGTGTGGACTATTGACAAATTATTAATTTAAATTCACAGCAGAAAGATGAAAAGAGACACTTGATGGATTTCTATTATTGTTTGTGGCATTGACAGTGTTAAGCACAAACAGAATTCATAAATGATGTACACCAGATTAGAGGTTGACCGATATATCAACAAGTTCTATAAGATGCTGGTGACATAACCCGAATTTCAACATAAATCGGAATTAACCCTTTAAATACCCCTACATCTCAAAATAACTATCCAAAAAGTCCCAAAGTATTGTATTTTGTTTAATGATGGATGATACACTGCCCTCTGGTGGCAGCGTTGGGTCTAGCTTGACTGTCGCCTTGTATGACTGAAGAGCAGACTCAGATGTCTGACATGGATAAAGGGTAGCTGCGCTCTGGTTTGGCTCACATCACGCTGTAAGTTGTTTCAGCTAATATATGTTTGTGCATGCATTTGTAATTAAGTTCAGAGCTACAGTTTGTAAAGTTATGTGTGAGTGAGTGATTTGCTATGGAAATTGTAAATACGTCAGCATTCGAAGCATTTAAGCTAGCGGACTTTTGTTAGAGAAATTAGGCTATTTTAATGCACTAAATTTACATATTAATCAGACTAGATGGACATTTTAACACAATGTTTTGTGTCATTTTTTATTGTTAAAATGTGTTACTTTGAACATAAGTTTACATATGTGTGTTACAGCTTTACAAATTGACAAAAGTGATGGAAGTCAAAACCATCAAAAAGCACAATTGCCTTGTTTGCTTTCTGTAAAGCTAAAATACTTCATGTTTAGTGAGGACAGAACAAGTCATATTAATAAAGTAAAGTAAAAAAATGAGATACTGTGTGATACAATAATTTCCTCTTTATGCGACAAAAAAATGAAAACTACTTCGAGGATTTTGATCAGGCATCCGTGTGAGCAACTCTGGTCACCGCTGACTGACGGTAGGACCCCTAGCCCGCTACAGAAAACTTCAGGCTTGCCTGTTCTGTATATATTGTATTTTTTATCTATTTTGCATGAGAGAGTATACAGTGTTGCTTTTGCCTTTTAAGGTGTTTACTGAGTGATCCTTACACTCTAAATGTAACTCAAAGCGTTAGCGTAGCATTTGCGTTACCATTAGCTTTAGCATCGCGAGCATCCTCATTAACTCTCACTCTCATTTGTTTACATCAGCGTGACGTCATAATGGGTTTAATTATTTGAAAATAATGTACTGTTCTTGCTGAGTGTGTACAATCATAAATAGAAGTGTTCCATTCATTGGTTTGGTAGCACTTGACCAAATTAATCCTTTAAGTGTCAGGTCATCATTGTGAAATTGAAGCTGTTGAAGCGTTTTTTTTTTTAAATTGCCTTTCAGAATCTACGTGCTTTTAAAAGAAAGTATCTGCCTCAAATATATTGGCTTACAAAATCGGATCTGGATATTGCCAATCGGCTGAAAATTTCTTTAGATATCGGCATTTGAAAATCCCATGTAGGTCACCTCTGCACTGGATTATAAGAAGCACTGTTAATTTTGGAGGAGAATTAAAGATATTAAGATTGCCTTATGGTCTAAAAAATACAGTACAGTACTACTTTTAGAAGATTAGGACGTAAATTATGATGTCCGACAGTGAAAGATTGAGTTTTTAAACAAGGGTTTGCGTATCCATAAATAGTTTCAGAGGGAAAAATCAGCTTTGTTTGTTGATAAACTGTTGTTTACTCTCTAATACATAGCAATTCTACTTTAATCACCAATGGCGTACCGCACGCAGGCTATTTTTAGACCGTGACGTCGCATCGTAAAGCGGAAGTAAAGCCGAAGTGGGACATTATAGACCCGCCCTCGCATAGACACAACATAATTTGTGCTACTTTTCTCCGGTAATCTTTCAAAAACGAACATGCCGATCACGCATTGCTTTTTCTGGAAATTGTAGAAACGACTTTAGACATTACGACACATGAAGGATGTTTTCTTCATACGTTTCCGGAAACCAAAAACTCAGGAGGAAAAAAAATGTGAAGACTGAATCAACTTGCGCGGACTTTAACACCAGCTCGGTGAATCCATTCACATTTCATATGCAGTAAACATTATGTTGGGTTGGCATAGTCTTTCAGAGGACAAAGAGGTAAGCTATTTTTATATTTTTAACTTATTTTTTTAGCGTAACGTTGTGCCGTACTGCTTCTGTCTGACAATGAATGACCTGAAAAGAATTACAATGGTATCTGACTGCCACTGTTACAGTTTCTGTTATAAATATATATATATATATATATATATTTTTTAAAAAAAACTTTAGTAAGGGGGAAAGTGTAAATAAATTATAGAATTAAGATGTGTTATCAATGAAAAAATTAAAAGTGTTCGTTGGCTGTCACTGAGTAGCATTTGCGATCGCTACACAAAGTTAACTAAATTACCCCCAAGAACGGTAAGAGACGTAGGACAACCAGAGGATATATAAGAAAGACAGGGCTGATGGTAAAGGATAGCTTGTTGAAACAGGAGAATGTCATTGTCAGTCGCGTCGATAAAAAAGCTAAAGCTATGCTTAGGTTGGCTCGTTTTTTTCGTCTTTTTCAGCCTTCGACACACAAGCCATCTCTTTAACTGAACATTTTTATGTTCTTCCACATCTTTGCCAGTGAATTTGGCACCAGGCACATCATTTTCGGAGAGAATTGGTAGGTTTAGCTCTGTAAACATCTCCTTCGTACACGATTTCCATTCATTTCCTATTAGGAACAAATGGTTGTTTGTCCCTACTTAGCAACAGTAGCAAATGTCATGAATAGTAATGAGCGGAAGTGACGTGTTGCTTGCGGTACGCCATTGTAGGCCTGCATTTTTTCTGTGATGGTGTGCAACACAAATAGCTGTAACACAGAGCCAAACTTGAATCCATGACTGTACTAAATCAGGAATCACAAGTCACCTTTTAGTCTCAACCTTTCATGTTTTCTGAAATGACTCAAATCATCTAAGTGAGTTCGATAACTTTTGTAGGTGACTCAGATAAACCAGAAATTACCACGGTAGTGTCACAACAGGGCTATCGCACACATTCATCACTTCTGTCACAGGGAAACGAGAAAAGGCCAGAGGGTACACATTCCTTGCCCCCGTCTCATGGGGACAAGTTCACACATAAGGTGTATGCCACACACGGGAATTGTCACATGTCCACTAGAAAAGCTTGAGTGTGGTTCAGGGTGGGGATGCCCATAAATCAGGTAGGAGCCTGGAACCTGTGGCGGCAGCTGTTCACTAGGAACTTAAGGTCGCAACCATTTAGGTGACAGCTCTAACATTATTCTTAGTGCTGGACCGGTCCCCGTATGTCCTTCCTTCCCCACCAATTAAGCTTCCTTACTGTCACCGCCCCTCCTTCCATGTCTCAATCTAACATCCCCCTGCGTTCCCTATGTAACCTCCTCCCATCCCGCCTCCATTACCTTGATTAAACTGGCTGCGTACTCAGCGACTGTTTATAGGTCCTTTATCCTCCTGTTCTCCTTGTGTGGACCTCTCATCCAATGAATCTGCAGCCTGACATTTAGTCAAGGCGCTGGCAAAAATAAAACAGCAAGGTCTGTTGATTTTCTAGAACTTGTATATATTGAATGAATTAGGGATGCAGCTAGCAATTATTTAAATCATCAATTAATCTATCATTTAGTTCAAATAATCGAGTAATCGGATTAGGAACATTTAGGGCATTGCAGAATAAATTTTAGGAGATGTAAAACAAAGGTTTGCTCAGATTGCACTTTCAAAAGAGCATTCGAACTATGCAGGATTACACTTTCATTTTACAATTGCAATAAATGCATTTAAAAAATAAAATACCTGAGTTTAGCCTTAAACAGTATTAAAAAAATTAGGATTGAAGTACAACAAAAGACCAACTGGCATAGCAAAATGTCCACTGGCTTAAATGCTATAAACATATAACATATCATTCAAATACATATCCCACAAAAAAAACTGCTAAACCTACCTCTAAACTAAATTACGAATGCATAAACAATCATATGAGCTCAAACAAAAACTTACAACCATATGTTGGTCTTAACAGGGAGCAGCTGGATCCATGAGTTATGTTATATTCATTATTGGCACTAGAGGGCAATGTATCCACACAAATCAATAAAACTAAGGGGCTGTTTACATGGTGATGCTGCGACACCAAGACACAAAAATTGTGTTGCAGAATGGCCTCGCCTTTGCATGGTAACAGCGAAAACGGAAGGCGAAGACGCAAACTTTAGATTCCGGGCTCCTAAGTGGAAGGATTTGACTGTGGGAATTTGCCAATGACGTTAGCACTCGCACACGTCAGTTCGGGCATACACAGTTGCTGCTAGTAAACATTCAAAACAGCAAACACGGTGGAACCCTGACTTTAATTTACTGTTTTTTATAATATTTTTCATTCAAATATATTTTATTTTCTCTTTTTTGTGCCTTTTGAAGCAAAAGAGAAAAAAACGCATGGACGCCATTGCTTCGAGTTTTTTTTTTTTTTTTTTTTAATAAACAAGCAATGTTAGACAATCATTTAAACTTGTAAATAACAGCAAACTGACAATAAAAACGATAGAAAAATTAAATATACAGAAAAACGGAGAATAAAACTGCAAAATAAAATGGGGGGGTGAAAAAATAAATAATAAAAAAAATTTCATCACTTGGAGTGGGCGTGTATATTGTCTTCCAGGCTGAGGAGGAAGTACATCATCGGCTGTCGCCTTGTCAAACTGCACTGCCCTCTACACCCTGGCATGAATACAACATCATTTGCACGCAGAATTGCGACGTTGTTCGAATGGAGACGGAACCAAGTCGGAACCATATAAATGCAAACATGAAATTTGTCGTATTCTTGGAGCGTCACCATGTAAACGGCTCCTTAATGCAACCATTCTCAAAACAAATCATTACAATGCTAATCTAATTAAATAAATCCTCAAAGCAGCTAAATTGTATTCAAAGCTTTTTTCTCATCAAATATTTCTAGTTAATTGATTATTCGTTGCAGCACTAGAATAAATCCCTCTCAAGTCATTATGGACTAAAGTAGAATCAAGGCTGCGACACAGTTGCTAGCTCAAGTCATCCTTGAACAAAGGATCAGTGGTTTGATTCCTGGCCTCAACTGCCCACTGTTGAACGATCCTTGGGTAAAATGCTGAACCCTAATTTGACCCTAGTGGACTGGCATTGCCTTGTATGGCAGGATCACTATTAGTGCATCAATGCAAGCTGATGTATTGTGCTTACGGCACAGTAAAAACATGTATCGATAAATGCACTATATCAGTATTTATATTTGGAGAAGCTCTAATTTCGTTCTACAACTTTTTGTGAAATGACAACAAAGGGCAATGTGATTGACAAGAATGTGATATTGAGCATGTAAGCATTTATTTACCTGAGCCCAGTAGATGATTTATTTCAGGCATTTTTGTCTAAACAGCAGCATCCCCTGCTGTCAAGTCACCTCTGAATCATTTATACTGAGCGTTTGAGAAGCGGGAAGCGCTTCCAATTGTCCACAGAGGGAAAAGCGAACACAACTGTTGCATCTGTTTCACCAGTAAATGATGGCGAGCCTATCGATGAAATCATTAACTAGGCTATGATGTTGATCACATAACAAAACAAAAATACTTAAGGTAGCCATGAAATTATTCATCTTGTAACTTTAAAACTATAAATGGTCTACTGATATTGTTTATAATTTTTAGTACTGTTTAAAATAAATAAATAAATAAATAAATAAAATGTCAACTTATAGTAGAAAAGACAAACTGCCCACGTTATCAACCCCAAAATTCAACAATAAAACAACGTTTTAATAATTATTTTTATAACCACACAAGGTCAACGAATCAATTGTTTACCTTTGCAATAAAGTGGTATTTCCGAAAGATCTCCCTGAAGATAGCAGTCCTTTCTCTGATGAACCGCCACAGCAGCGGCGGTGTTACTCACCGCCCAGCTGGCACTGGACCACTTTATCCACAAAAAACAAAAAGAAAAAAAAGATACTAACTATACCTTGCAGCAGATTACCACTGCTCCAATCCACCTAAAATATGTTAATGGTTTTTACTTCAAAACAAAACGTGAAATAAAATGGAATAAGATCCCGGGAGTGAGCGCCTGTTCAGTTTTTGGTACGGTAAGCGGAGAAGCTGACACGAAGCTCTACCCTCCTGCTCCAACCACACTGCTCTTGGAATCACAGGAAAATCAAGCCACTTTTGGACGTCTTACTTCCTGCTGTATCATAAAATAAAGTTATAAACAATCTGTCAACCTTTATAATTTCACATAATTCCCCCAAGGGATTTGTACAATTAAATTGAAACGCACTGTTTAACAAGAAATCAAAATGTTGGTCTCGTTTTAAGTCAGTTTATGAACATTTTACATGTATGACGTTTTATTTTGAAAGATTGTAGTCAGGATTCCTGTTTAGCTTTGCCTCACTTTTGTGAGCACTGTATGCATATTTCTACCCACTTCTACGTCACTCCAGTATTTAGAGAATTAACATAAACAAAAACTATTTTAAATACACCTCATGAATATTCTATTGTATTTGACGCAATACCAGAGGTAAAATAAACAAAAGCTATTTTAAATACACCTAGTGAATATTTTATTGTGTTTGATACAATACCAGAGGGCTCTCGAATATTTCTATATTTTCCACAAGGTAGAAATTGTAACATTCCAATATTTTATCCAAATTGTCTGTTCATTGGTTATCAATGTATATTATAAGCTTCAGAGCATCAAACCATTGTTTCAGAGGACTTCTTCCAAACCTGCAGCAATTTATTATTGGAATAATTTATACGAAAATATTGGATGCCATTGCAAACATAATTGGCTTTAATCTAGATAATATCTATCAAAAAATAAAGTTAAAGAAATCACACTCAAAATACTTTACAGGTGTTATTCTGTCAAGACAACAACGGTAAAATTTAAAATTATTATTATTATTATTATTATTATTATTATTTTTTTTTTTTTTTTTTTTTTGTGCAAATGCAGAGGAAACTGTTTCCCATCTTTTTTGGGAGTGTACTGTCACATTTTTTGGGGTTGACTTGAACAATTTTATCAACTCCAAAGAAGAGCCGGACGGTATACCAAAAATTTACCATTACCAAAATTCTTCACGATGACCGACGTCATTTTGATCATGTCAGTAAATTCAATAATTTAATAAAACAAGAAAATATAGTCTTTTCATTCCGCTTTGACTCTGTGTTGTTCAGCTATGTTCGTTCCCCTTTAAGAAAGCAGTCAGTGTGCTTACGTACTGTATGAAGTCACGTGGTTATCAGGAAGTCCAACAAACAGAAGCTCGGCTTTTCAGTGCGTTTTTACTGGTAGACAGGCCAAAGGCTAACGCTAGCGGATAACGCTACAAATAAACAAGATGGAGTCAGGTAGCGGCTCTAACCTTGTCGAAACAGCTGAACTTAATGAGTGGATTGGGCACGGACTGATCTAGCAATCAGTATGTCGCGTTATTTTGTATCTGTGTGTGTGTGTGTGATTTCTCTGATAGCTTTTAAAAAGGTAAAGCATTCAGCATAAAATGCAATACAACAGTGAAACCTATAATATGACCATTTAAGGGCCACAGCTATTTTTCTGTATGTGCTTGCTTTATTGTGTGTCATTACTGCCATCATAAAATCTTAAATCACAGGTGTCAAACCGATTCCAGAAAGGGCTTAGTGGGTGCTGGATTTTGTTCCAACCGATAACGCGCAGAGAGTTTAACCAATGAACTTCCTGCTGAAACAAGCAGCACCTGACAAAGTTTAACTGATTACACATGTAAAAGATCTAATTGGTGAAAAGGTGTCCTCTTCATTGGTTGGAAAGCAAACCTGCACCCACTAAGCCCTTTCTGGAATCGGTTTGACACCTGTGTCTTAAATGTTTCATTGGCATAAGACAGTGGTCTCAAACCGGTCCTCAAAGGGCCGCAGGGGGTACTGGATTTCATTCCAACCAAACGAGACAAATACCTTTTCACCAATCTGGTTTCTTACAAGTGTAATCAGTTGATTGCAATCAGGTGCTGCTTATGTTAGTAGAAACCTCATTGGTTGAACTGTTTGTGCTGGATCTGTTGGAACAAAAACCAGGACCCACTGCGGCCCTTTGTGGAGTCGGTTTGAGACCGCTGGCATAAGAGCAATATAGCTATAATGTGTGTGTCTGTGTGGGCGGTGAATGTATTAAAAATCCTCTGGGGCAAAAAAACCTGAAACCTTTAAGTAAACACTTGAGTAATTATGTCACAGCAGCCATTAACAATAAGTTGTCTGTTTGAAGTGTACTGTTTACGCTGTAAGTCATTTGTTACAATGACATATTTGCACCGTTGTCGTATTGATTTTTATAATTTTGTACATTGTTTAAGTCATACAAGCTGTTATAAATATCCGTACTTGATTTCTTATTGTTTACAATACATTTTTATGTACTTAATGTTTAGACTGCATGTACAATTGTTAAATATGTTAAATTGAAAGCTGGTAAATAAATCAATGATTCACGGTTAATTTATATTTCATGCATTGATTCAGATTTTCAAATTATATAATGGTCCGCTTTGGCAAATTTATCGTCATTTATTGTTATCGAGGTAAATATGCTCAATTTACCGTGATACGTCATATCGCCCAGCCCTACTCCAAAGTTGAGCCCTCATCAAAAATAGTTTTTGGACAGACAGTATTTTGTTTGGCCTATCAAAACCTGAAAAACTAGAAATATATGTTATAAATCTTACCTTAATTTTGGTAAAATTCCACCTTCATTGTGTAAAATATGTAAACCAAAGACCAAATTTTTATGTTTTTAGAAAAAAAGAAAAAAAAATTATACTTGGACGATTTAAGTTTGTCTTTGCTTTGTTTCTCTTGCAATGAGGACCAGTAGATTTTGCAAACAATACAGCTTGTGTTGAAAAATAATCCCTTTTATTTATTTTCTCATTTTATGTTTTTTTGTTTGTGTTGAAAAATAACCCTTTTATTTATTTTCTAATGTTATGTTTTTTGTTTGTTTGTTTGTTTGTGTGTGTTTTATTTGTTTGTGCGTGCTGACTGTATGTGAATCGTTAGCCCCATGTTTATATTTGTATTTGTTGTGAATTTGGTGCCACAGCCAGAAATTAAATATGTGAAAGCGGTGACTAGAAAATACAGTGCTACAAAGTTTGATGAGTCAAAATTCATGGAGGTGACTCGTTTGAAAAAAAAAAACTAGCCAAGGTTATAGTGCTCATGCTTCAGTAATTGACCCTCCTACTAAAAGCCGTAAGATGATTAACTTATGTGTCAGCTAACCTACTTAGGAGACAATGGTGTTAGGAAGAAACAAAACATAACGGGTTCTTACTGAACGTGTGAGATTTAAGTAGCTAAAATCATCATGTTAAATAATGTAAGGTTAGTGCATTATTTGGTGCACTTCTGTACAATTTTTTTGTAACAGCAATGAAATACATTCATTTCAATGAATGAATCAAAAAATGTTACACCGGGTTATAATTTTGCATAGGATTTCACCAAGGGCGTACGTTTGCATTGGGACGGTAGGGACATAACACTACCAACTTTTCATGATGGTCAAACTGTCCCCACCAACTGTTTAGATGTTCCTTTATGTTGTAATAATAGAATAGACCCTACCTAGAATAGACCCTACCATTATTAAGTGAAATATTTTCAGACTTACATTTATCCCTCTTCATTTGCTGAATGTGCGGGTCCATCTTTTTTTCCCTCAAAAACACATTTGATTGGCTGATGACTTGCCCAACACACACTCACATGCATACAGCATCGACAGATTCACGTCAACAACATGCCGCCGCCTCCACCCTGTTTGAAGAAGAGGGATGTTTGAATTTTTTTTAGGGGGGGGGCAGCAGCAGCCACTGTAAGTAATGTAAATATATGTCAATGTTTTGGAGGTGGGGGAAAAACCTTTAAATTTGCTACTGAAATTTCGACCTGCATCAAAGTTAGCATAACATTAAACTGTGTGAACTTGCTAACCTGCTTGCCAGCCTCCACAAGGAACAACAAAGTCAAGTTAGCCGTCCCCCATTTTGATCATTGTTTGCATTAAGGTAATGCAACACGGTGGCTTCAGAGTGCAAGTCCCTTTAATAATAATAATAATAAAAAACAAATGGGGAGCTATCTAAGAATGGGTCCACTTCAGGGGGACAATGAAATCAGTGGCGCCACCAGGGGGTGGCCACGGCCACCCCTATAAATTGGTTGGCCACCCCACTGGCCACCCCGCTTGCCAGTATATCGTTAGATTGTTGTAGCATCAGTTATGCATTTCATCCTAAATGAATGCATTTATTTTCTTTTGTTAAATGTAGGGCTGTCTAATTTATCGCGTTAACGGGCGGTAATTAATTTTTTTTAATGACGTGAAAATATTTTTCGCAATTAAGGCATTCGCGGTACGACGCACTCACGCATTGCCGCAAACAGCCTACAATGGTGCCATTTTACTTATATACAGAGATAAGAGGCAGTGTCAAGGGAGTGGAGTAAGATACAATCATTCATTGAGGTTGTGCTTTTAATTTGCAAAGCTTTGTCATCTCTCCCACAGTAACTATAAATATTGTGGGAAGCGACGTGGGGACGAATGACAGGAGTTGATCTTTTTCTTAACACCCTGTAGTATACCCAACACAGAATATAAAGCATTTGCAGCCACCACACGCAGTCATGGTTGCACCACTTCCCATCGTGCATTTGGGCAGAACAGTTAAGTCGCTACAGTATCATTTACGGAAAGCTCAACAAATAGACTAGATGGCAATATTTAGTCACAATATACAAAACAAACTCACATTTATCCTTTAAGAATCACTTTCTATCCGTGGATCACTTTAACAGAAAGAATGTTAATAATGTTAATGCCATCTTGTGGATTTATTGTTATAATAAACAAATACAGTACCTATGTACAGTATGTTGAATGTCTTGTCTTATCTTTCCATTCCAACAATAATTTACAGAAAAATGTGGCATATTTTAGAGATGGTTTGAAATGTGATTAATTACAATTAATAAATTTTTAAGCTGTGATTAACTCGATTAAAAATTTTAATCGTTTGACAGCCCTAGTTAAATGTACACCTTATGCCTAATATATACGTAACACATTAAAAACAGAATTGTTGTGGGACTCAAAATGTTGACTGGACAGTTATGGACTATGCACATTAAATCATTAGTTTAATCAAATATTACACAATACACCAAAGTATACCAGTAGCCGTGTCCTTAAGTCTTTCTGATAATTTTCCCCTGACCTTTTTACTGCAATAATATAATGAAAACCTGAAATTATGGCTTTTAGTGTTGGCCACCCCAAGATTTTAAGTGGCCCCATCTGGCCACCCCTATGAAAAATTTCTGGAGGCGCCACTGAATGAAATGAACATGAACGGACATGAAAAAAAATATCTGTGTACTGAAACCACACATCAGAATTTCATGAGTATTTTGGTTGGAGTCTTGGGATAGTCTAGAATGCATCATATGTAGATCGGTCCTTGGATATCTCAATTTTTTTTTCATTCATTTTGTTCTTGTTCCCAAATCACTTTTATATGACAACACTTTTGTTTGAGTCTTGGAGTGTTTCAGTGTCACCCCGGAAGTGGACCCAAGGTCGTAAGTTTGGTCTCAATATTGGTAGGGACGATATAACAGCATAACCTGGATGTATGCGGGAATACAGGAATACAAACCTTTAATAGTCATTGACACACAGACATGACAACGAAATTACCTTCAACCAGTGAGCATCGGGCCGCTGCAAATGAACCGCGCCACCAGCTACAGTATCTCTCTCTTCTTCAGAAATGATAGAGCAGTTGCAGGCAGGCAAGTTACAGTGAACACATATATATCATACAACATAGCAGGGATATGACATGACACACGGATCACGTGCAGGAATGTTTTATACGACAATAAGGAACTTCCCAGTCATGGCTGGTAGGAGGGGCAGTGATACTTTGAAATGTACACTTTTTGCTCGGCCGGGACATTTATAAGACCAAACAGATTGGGCAAATGGGGTTCAGGGCTAAATTTCCCACGAATATGAACCTAATTAACTGATAGGCTGGGTGACTAGTGCAAAATATCTGTATTGACCGATACGAACTTTCACGTTTTTTGGTTTAGGTGATACACAGTTCGATTCAAACCTATAAAAGAAACATTTTGAAAACTTCCATTATAAATATCTGGATGTCATTGGCAAATTTAAATTGCAATATTTGAAAAAAAGTTGGTGGAGACAATTTGAGTATCCTGAAACGTTGGTAATGTAATTTCCTTACAGTCCCTATTCAAACCTACGCCCTTGAGTGGACCCATTCTTGGATAGCTCCACATTTTTTAATAAAGGGATTTGCACTTCAAAATGTTTCTTTTTTTCTTTTCTTCTAGTTTTTGAAAACAAAGGTTTGAATGGAACTTTGCATCACCTGAACCAATGCACATGAAAGTTAGTATAAGTCATTACAGATTTATTTTTGCATAGATCATTTAGCCTATCAATTAGTTAGGTTCATATTTGTGAGAAATGTAGCCCTGACCCTCATTCACCCAACGTTTGGTCTTATTAATGTCCCGTCCCTAGCAAAATGTGTAGATGCAGGTCATGCTGTCATATAGTCTCTACCAACATTGAGACCAAACCTACACCCTTGGATTTGACAGCAATAATCAAGCAGAAGCATTTTTTAACCATTTCTTGTATGCCTGGTATGCCTGTAGTGGGAAAAACAGTTTACTAATAAGTAAACCATTTCTTGTATGCCTGGTGTACCTGTAGTGGGAAAAACAGTTTACTAATAAGTATTATTGTTTTATAAGGTATGTATATTAGTGAACTCAGTTTACTAATTAGGACATAGAAGTTTATACTGGCCTTTGGCTAGATATCAAGGATACCAAATAAATGCTAAATGACTTTTCATTTGTAAGACTGGCTTGGCCCTGATATCATTTACAGTTAAAAATAATTTAGAACATGTTTGTTTGAAGGGGGGATTTATATATATATATATATATATATATATATATATATATATATATATATATATATATATATATATATATATATATAAAAAAAAACTGGTTTCTGCATGTTATATGGAACCACAGTGGAAAATGCTGAGGAAAACAAACTATCAACTCCGGAAGGGCCTTGAATCCTGTTTAGTCTCCACGGAGTGTTTAACCCCCCTGAGAAATGCAGAAAGCTGAAGCTGCATTAAAAGGCTTAAAACTAGTTATTGTATCATCGTTGGCCTTTGTCCCCCGGATTTGATTTGCCCCAAGAAAAGAGCTTTTTGATAGGTTTTCCCTTTTAACAAGACTTTACAGCGATAATGTTTCACTGACTAAATCAAATCATAGTCCCAGAATAACACTGGACAACACACAAATGGGAAATTTTAAAAGTTGTGTCGTCATTCGTACCATGAATTAAGCATGAGTGGCCAGACCTGGGGGTAGATTTGTTTGGACTCAATGGCAGGATGTGATTAAGTGATACGTCATGTGTAACAGGAAGACAGACATTTGACAAATGTTATCAGAGGATGTAACTTTTCAAATGATCAACATCCTTGAGTAAAAAAAACTACAGGAAAATCTTTAAATTTACCAAATGTATAAATGGGGAAATGTCCCTGTCTACTGGCAGACAGTTTTAGAATTAAATATGATTGGATTTGAAATTGAATGGCAATATGTTCAGTGTTAACCGTCATCCTATGAAATATCAGTTTAACTCCCACACAATGAGTGTTACTGAGTACCTAACCATCTGCTGAATATTGTAAACTCTAGCGCCTCTCTGTGGATAGCGTATGGAGCTGTAGCCAAAAAAAGTGAGGAAGAAAAAAAACTAAAAAAAACTCCAATAACACACACGTACCCCCCCCCACACAAAACATAAATTGTATATACAGTATGTGTATGTATATGGTTGAATAATGCAGTAGACACGTGTCATTACTATTGTTCGTGTTTTAGATCATCTTTAAAGCAACTCTACTGTGCATTCTAGTGGCCGAATTTTAAATTGCATTTGACAATTAACAATACAGTACCTCGAATATTACATTTTTTCCACAAATACTTCATATGTATCTGCGTGGAAACAGCGTGGAAACATAAAGCACTAGTGCAAGAAGCAAGAATAAACAAATCCATGTAATTCGGTGAAGGCAATATAATTGAGAGAACCGTTTAAATTAAATGATGCAAATGATGATTTTAGCCTTCACTGGCTAATTGCTGAGCACAATGGTGGAATGTACTAAGTAAATTTTTATGTATCTGTACTTTACTTGAGTACAAATACTGTATGAAGTGGTACTTTTTACTTTTACTTCTCTACATTTTACAGCACATGTCTGTACATTTTACTCCACTACTTTTCAAATTATTGCCTGCGTTACACGTTACTTTTGTTTGTTTTCTTTTTACTCCCTCATTGTGATTTGATAGTTTTGTTTTCATGCCTCCGGCACAATCGACAAGCACCGTGCAACTATACCGTAATCGAGCACTACAGGCAGCAACACCACTAGAAGCAATATTAGGTAGGTGAACAAGATATTGACCAATGAAAAACAACAGTGAGAGCAGCGCACCTGCAGATGGGTACTGCACACTCTTGTACAGTAGGTGGTGGTATGAACCTGATAGTTAAGACTTTTTGAGCTGGTTAAGCTTCTGTTTACAGTGCAGTCAATTTTACTGTTTGTTTTTTTCCATTCTGCACAGCTTTAAATAAAACTGAGCAGTCAATGAATTTTCTGCTTCTTTCTTTGAATATTGACTCAGATCTCTGTATGTATGCATGTATATCAAATATATATACATATATACAGGATACGCATACAGACAAATTCCCTGAGCGAAACATGGGCGGCGCCATCTTGGAAAATTTCTGCTTTGAACTTCCGGTTTAGAAAACACCTCATGAGGTGAGGTTGAAATGAGCAGTGTGTTGACAAAGTTAAAAATGCACAATCAAATCAGAGGAACCCATGGAATCTCCAAATATGGATTCAGCACGACGTAGATCAGACGTAGACTAGAATGTATGATTGTTCTTTTCACTTCGTTGATCATTCGTGGACAAAATTATAACAACCTGTCAGCCTGTGTTGGCGTGAGGTGTAGATTGATACGCCGGCCACTTGAGTGACCAAAATGAGGCTACATTACAAATAATATTACATTTGCCGAATGCAGAAGGGCTGACACGGATTTGGTTGGTACACGGAAATACTACAAGGTATGTAGATACAGTGGGGTAAATAAGTATTTAGTCAACCACTAATTGTGCAAGTTCTCCCACTTGAAAATATGAGAGAGGCCTGTAGTTGTCAACATAGGTAAACCTCAACCATGAGAGACAGAATGTGCCCCCCCCCCCCCCCCCAGAAAATCACATTGTTTGATTTTTAACAAATTTATTTGCAAATCATGGTGGAAAATAAGTATTTGGTCAATACCAAAAGTTCATCTCAATACTTTGTTATGTACCCTTTGCTGGCAATAACGGAGGCCAAACATTTTCTGTAACTCTTCAAAAGCTGTTCACGCACTGTTGCTGGTAATTTGGCCCATTCCTCCATGCAGATCTCCTCTAGAGCACTGATGTTTTGGGACTGTCGTTGGGCAACACGAACTTTCAACTCCCTCCACAGATTTTCTATGGGGTTGAGATCTGGAGACTGGCGAGGCCAATCCAGGACTTCTTACGAAGCCACTCCTTTGTTGCCCTGGCTGTGTGTTTGGGATCATTGTCATTCTGTCATCTTCAATGCCCTTGCTGATGGAAGGAGATTTTCACTCAAAATCTCTCGATACATGGCCCCATTCATTCTTTCCTTTACACAGATCAGTCGTCCTGGTCTCTTTGCAGAAAAACAGCCCCAAAGCATGATGTTTCCACCCCCATGCTTCACAGTGGGTATGGTGTTCTTCAGATGCAATTCAGTAATGTTTCTCCTCCAAACACGAGAATCTGTGTTTCTACCAAAAAGTTCTATTTTGGTTTCATCTGACCATAACACATTCTCCCAGTCCTCTTCTGGATCATCCAAATGCTCTCTAGCGAACCGCAGACGGGCCTGGACGTGTACTGGCTTCAGCAGGGGGACACTCGGGCAGTGCAGGATTTGGGTCCCTGGTGGCGCATTGTGTTACTGATAGTAGCCTTTGTTACAGTGGTCCCAGCTCTCTGTAGGTCATTCACTAGGTGCCCCCGTGTGGTTCTGGGATTTTTGCTCACCGTTCTTGTTATCATTTTGACGCCACGGGGTGAGATCTTGCATGGAGCCCCAGATCGAGGGAGATTATCAGTGGTCTTGTATGTCTTCCGTTTTCTAATAATTGCTCCCACAGTTGATTTCTTTACACCAAGCGTTTTACCTATTGCAGATTCAGTCTTCCCAGCCTGGTGCAGGTCAACAATTTTGTCTCTGGTGTCTTTCGACAGCTCTTTGGTATTGGCCATAGTGGAGTTTGGAGTGTGACTGACTTAGTTGTGGACAGGTGTATTTTATACCGATCATGAGTTAAAACAGGTGCCATTTATACAGGTAACGAGTGGAGCCTTGTTAGACCTCGTTAGAAGAAGTTAGACCTCTTTGACAGCCAGAATTCTTGCTTGTTTGTGGTGACCAAATACTTATTTTCCACTCTACTTTGGAAATAAATTCTTTAAAAATCAAATAATGTGATTTCTGTTTTTTTTTCTACATTTTGTCTCTCATGGTTGATGTTTACCCACATTGATAATTACAGGCCTCTCTAATCTTTTCAAGTAGGAGAACTTGCACAATTAGTGGTTGACTAAATACTTATTTGCCCCACTGTATAAACAAAAATAGTCTGTCATTTTCTACTGCAGATATTGATCGCAATAAAACATTTGGATAAAATGATTCCATTTGTTGTTTTATTTAATACGATTGGTGGGTGTGCAAAACAGGTAAAAAAAATTACAATTTATAAAATTATGAGAAAAATAGCATACAAGAATGTGATATCAGACAGCACAGTTCGTGAGCCTTGCAAAACTTTCAACCGACATTGTAGAGACCACAGGCGGTCTCCTGAAGGGCTTTCTCCCGCTGTCCTCGGTAATTCCAGCTCCAATAGCGTCTCTTAAATTTTCTGCAGTTAAAAAGCTTGTAGTTGGATCTCAGGATCGAGCTGATGGTCTTCTGCGAGGCGAGCCACTGTCTGTCCTAGCCCCTGCCTCTCGGCCACCCCCGGGAGTCGTGCCTTCCATCATCAAAGTAGAACGCACATAGTCTCGATATATGTCCATCAACGTACAGTAAGTGTTGTTGTGAATGTGAGGCACATCAAATTGTCTTCCCTTGCCTAACCGTGTTTTCCACCAGTAAACAAACGGACAAAAAACACTTGCATTTATGCGCTGACATAATTGTGCCATCTACAAGTACTGATTAGCAACAGGGTAGCAGCAGATACAGTAGTTGTAGTATACACCATTAAAGATAATCATAATTAAAATCATCATCGTAATAACAATATCAAAGGCAACAAGTCGTTTCATGCGCAAGATTTTAGCTTTAGTATTTTTGGAGCACCGGACACATGAAAATGCAGGAATAGGAAGAACATACCTTCCTTATCACAGCGGCAACATGGCTACAAAAACACCCAGTCTTTGTAGGGGCACTAGCTTGGTTCCACATCTGCCTTCATGAACATGTTGTCCTCCCCTGTCGTGATGATGGCAGATGGATGCGATATTCCCAAATGGTCTTTTTTAAGGGATTTTGATGAGTAATGTTACTCCAGCTCCACTGTTGTTTTGGATGGAGAAATTCTGAAACGGAAGTTTCTTGCAGACATGCCGAAGTAAAGCGGAAGTACCTCGGAAACTTGTCTATTACATTTTTGCATCTGCATTTTTACTTTATTAAATAAATTAATAAATTAATACTTTAGTACTTTTACTTACTTAGTACTTTTTTGCGCCTGTATCTTTACTTTTACTTAAGTTAAAAAAATAAATTAAAAAAAAGTTGGTACTTCATCTACCACTGCGTTCTGTGTAGACAAATACCCTTTCATTTTCACAATCGCACCTATGGAAAATTAGAGTGGTCATTCAGCCTACCATGCATATTTTTGGAATGTGGGAGGAAGATGGCATACATGAAGGGCAGTTCCAAGGATTGAACCTTTGATCTCAGAACTGTGAAGCGGACAAGCTAACAACTCTACACCGTGACAAGCTAATATGTTTCCTTCCCTCAGCTTAACCATACATTTTCTACCTACCTGTGAGAAACTGTGTGGGATTGGGTTCCCAATCTACAGTGAAGAAAATAAGTACAGTATTTTTCGGACTATAAGTCACAGTTTTTTTTATAGTTTGGCTGGGGGTATGATTTATACTCTGGTGCGACTTATGTGTGAAATTATTAACACATTATTATATCATTTCACGTGTTATTTTGGGGTTTTGGAGTGACACTGACGGTTTGGTAAACTTGTTAGCATGTTCTTTATATGTTTTCTGAATAACTTTTAATAGCTATGTTACGTTAACATACCGGCCACGTTCGCATTTCGTTGTTCATGCATCATGTAACATTATCATACTGTACACTTAATCAGCATGTTGTTCTCCAGTGTATTTTTATTTCAAATTGCCTTTCGAGATGACATATCTGTTTTATGTGTTGGATTTTATCAAGTAAATTTCCCCCAAAAATGCAACATATACTCCAGTGCGACTTATATATATGTTTTTTTTTCTCTTCGTTGGGCATTTTATGGCTGGTGCGACTTATACTCAGGTGCGACTCATAGTCCGAAAAATACGGTATTTGAACACCTTGCTATTGTGCACGTTTTCTCACTTAGAAATCATAGAGGAGTCTGAAATTTTCATCGTAGGTGCGTGCCCACTGTAAGAGAGATAATCTAAAAAGAAAAATCCAGAAATCACAAAGCATGATTTTTTAACAATTTATTTGTGTGATACAGCTGCAAATAAGTGTTTGATCACTGTCTATCAGCTAGAATTGAACCCTGAAAGCCTTGTCCGCCTATTAAAAGTCCAACTTTGCTCCATGTATTATCCTGAAACAGATGCACTTGTTTGAGGTTGATGGCAGCATAAAGACACCTGTCCACCCCATACAATCAGTAAGACTCAAACTTGTAACACGGTCAAGACCAAAGAGATTTCTAAAGACACCAGAGACTAAATTGTTCACCTCCACAAGTCTGAAAAGGGCTACGGAGCAATTACCAAGCAGCTTGGAGAAAAAATGTCCACTGTTGGAGCAATTATTAGAAAATGTGATAGGCTAAACACAGTCACTCTCAATCGGACTGGAGCCCCATGTAAGATATCACCTCGTGGGGTCTCAATGATCCTAAGAAAGGTGAGGAATCAGCCCAGAACTACACAACAGGAGTTGGTCAATGACCTTAAAACAGCTGGGGCTACCATTTCCAAGGTTACTGTTGGTAATACACTAGATGTAATGGTCTGAAATCATGCACGGCACGGAAGGTTCCTCTGCTTAAAACAGCACATGTCATCCCATTCTAGGTTTGCCTCTGACCATTTGAATGATGCAGAGGAGTCAAGGGAGAAAGTCATGTGGTCATATGAGATCAAAACTTTTTGGTCTTAATTCCACTCATACTGTTTGGAGGAAGAAGAATGATGAGTACCAGCCCAAAAACACCATCCTTACTGTGAATCATGCAGATCATAGCGTCATGCTTTGGGGTGTTTTTCTGAGCATGGGACAGATGAGTGCACTGTATTAAAGAGAGGATGACTGGGGCCCTTTATTGTGAGATTTTGAGGAACAACCTTCTTCATCCAGTCAAGGCATTGAAGATGGGTCGCACCTGGGTCTTCCAACATGACAATGACCCGAAGCACACATCCAGAAAAATCAATGAGTGGCTCCATAAGAAGCATAATAAGGTTCTAGCATGGCCTAGCCGGTCTCCAGACCTAAACTCAATGGAAAACCTTTGGAGGGAGGTCAAACTCTGTGCTTCTCTGCAACAGCCCAGAAACCTGACTGATGGGTGGGCCAAGAACCCTCCTGCAGTGTGTGTAAACCTGGTTAAAAACTACAGGAAACGTTTGACCTTTGAAATTGCAAACGCAGGCTACTGTACCAAATATTAACATTCGTTTTCTCAGGTGTTCAAATACTTATATGCAGCTGTATCTGATAAATAAATCGTTTAAAAAATCATACATTGTGATTTCTGGATTCTTCTTTTTAGATTATCTCTCCCACAGTGAACATGCACCCTACGATGAACATTTCAGATCCCTCCATGATTTCTAAGTGGCAGAACATAGCAGGGTGTTCAAATACTTATTTGCTTCTATTTAAAAGTGCCTAGTGGAGTAGGCAGTGTACAACAGTTTTCTATTCCTGCTACACGTATTGAAGCTTGACATTTGAACAGCAAGAGTTGACTGTTAGCAATACTGAATTTGTTACTATTTTTACACATTCACTACCTTGGAAATATGGTACTTGTGTGCCACAAGAGACCAAAACATCGTTGAGGGAAAAAAGGCTGATTTCAACTAATGACAGGCTACCAGGAAAACCAACTAACTGAAGCTTGCATCAGTGTCTCATTAGTGGTCAGTACCCGCCCTTTTCAAGATGCAATCATCTTGACCTATGTTTACCAATCATGCGCTGGTAAATCCTTACATCACACTTATTTCAAGGATGGCAGCATTACAAGGCAAACTATTTGTGATGCATCTTATAATAGATATAATAGATCGACCGACCATGGGCGTCGCCTGACATATTTCATTTGGGCACGTTCCCCAGTATTGACTTGTTAAGAAAACAAACAAACTTTGGATTCTACATAGCAGAATCTACAGAATGCGCCTATTTAATATGGTCATGCTACTCCATTCACTCCATATACACAATCTCAACATGGCTCCTTAACATGGTAATTTCTGCACGTAACTTTGGCTGTGATAAGCATTTGAGATGAAACTTACGCGATGCACCCTCGAGAGATATGCTGCGTTCATGTATGTCAGGAGATCTGAGGTCCCCAGTTGAAAAATCTTTCTGATGTGTTGTAAAGTCCATATGCAGGTGAAGGGAATAGTATCTTTTCTCGTATTTACTGATTGACTGTTTTCATTAGTCTAACACACTTAAGGCCGAGTTATACTTCCGCGTCAGACCTACGCCGTCAAGGAAGAATCGAGTTACGACCCTACGCCGTAGCCTGACGCGCACCTCTCGATTTTTCTAACCTTCGCGTCGCGTAGACGCGTTGACGTAGCGAAAACGGACTGTGATTGGTCCGCTCAGACTGTTGTTTCCGGGCGAAAACACCGCCATTGTAGAATAGAATCAAACATTATTTTCTACACGCAAAAATGCACCAAGCTGACGGGAGTATCATCGAAGAGCAAGTCTCGTCAAGAAATTATTATTGTGACTACCAAATGGCAAGGTCGGCGATCGAAAAAATAAATAAATGGAAGAACCACCGAGACGTGGGTCGTGGGACGTCGGAATCGAGTGGCCACACGAAGCGGTGACCCAGTCGGCCAAAAACTGCCAACTTTTTATCACTTTATGTCGTATTTTTGGTTGGTGCACTTCATCATTTACTGTGTACATATGTTTCAAGTATATGAAGAATAAAGCACAGATTTGGTGTCAAAAGAGTTGTTTTGATCTTTAATTTTCAATAACAGACAGTTCACACACACAATACATCATCACTGATTGAGAGTGCCTCGGTGCTTTTTATGATAACCTTAAAATCAAGCCTCCCAATGCAGTTTGGGAAGTTCCCTAGATGCCAGAAATCTGCTATGGCTTCCCACTGGCTGGTTGTAGGACACGGCAAACAAATCAGGCTGGAGGGCTTTGCAGACCTTGAACGCAGTGCTCGACGCCAGTTTGAAGCTAGCCGCCACAGCTAGCTCTCTCCACCCGAGTCTAAAACTCTCTGTGCGGCATCAAAAGTCGGCCAGACCGCCTCGAAACCGTCTTCTGCGTCGCCTGCCCGTCAACATTTGTATGTTCAATATTTATTCAGTGTTGATGAGCAGAATATTTACTTTCAAGAGTTCCATCTTGCATTGTTTATTTTTTCTCCGACTAGCGGAAGTAGTCAACAATCATGCCCCAAAACCGTACAAACATAACGCCACATCCCTCTAGTGGCTTGGCGGTGAATTACAGAGCAACGTGTTCCCTCACCGCAGAACTATCGAATGTCGAATGACGCCGTAGTCGCTACGCCGTCACCGCAACGCGGGAGTATAACTCAGGCTTTAATATTATCAATCAGGGAATAGTATCTTTTCTCGGATTCACTGTTTGACTGTTTGTATTGTAACGCACCCAATATAAAAAAATAGCACCTATATCATAGTTTAAGGAAAACAAGCAGAATATATTTGACATAGGGCATAAGAGATACATGACGCCTTCTTACCCCGGAAGCCCAACGTGTGCGTCATGCAACTGACTGTGCAAGACTGACACTGATGAGGCAAGACATCTACAAGCCCATGTCTGCACCACCAACTCCCGCAATCAGTTCTTCCGGACAGTACAGAACAGATGGTTGGACATCTTGTCTTGACAAAGAGCATCCAATAAGGAGGAACCTGTGACCGAAAAGTGAACTCTCAGCACTCGTTGCCTTGACAACATTAACTCCCGAATCCTCCTGTCCAATCCACAAACAGACAATTATCCTAAACAATGACCAAACACACCCTTCTTCTGCCCACAGCCCGCCCCGCGAGAGCCTTCAAAAAGACTGAATGTTTACCTAATTGTTGTCATCTTTCTTGGGAACCTTTTGTTGACTTTGGAACGAATCTGCCTCCTACCCTACCCTCCTAGTCTGTTTCTGTTTTGCCTTGCCGTTTGATAGCTGTCGACATGAATAAATTGTCTTGTGCTTCGAATCCTTTTTCCAGCTTTCAAAATGGAGTCAATAGAAGGGGTTAAGACTAAGGTGAAAGCGTGGAGTTTGGCCTTTTGGCCAGGTATCGCCGGCCCGGGTCGTTGGAGCTGCGCCAGCAGTTCGGCTGCCATGATTCCAGCAATCTGGCTAAAAGGTCTGATTCCTTCAAGGATAAAAATATTTTTGCTACAAAGAGGAGTAGCCTATTTTAATGCTCCAATGATACATAGCAAGTTGAGTGATGGTTTGGAGCTTTTTATAGACACCATGTAATAAAGATGATTTTTTTTCCGATTACTCCAACAACATGTGAATGCAGCATCAGTATTACATTGTGTGTGCTGATTATACAGTTGACAGAGGTACAAATTTCATCTTCCCGCCTGCTTTACTATTATTATGCTTTATTCTTAAATTTTTTAATGTGATCTCACAACAATCAAAATTTTTATTCACTTCTTTTGACTGTCTTAGAATGCTGTAATCAAGATCATAAAAAGAATCATCAAAAGCGTTACTTTTTTAAGGCGTTGCTGTTTATTCATTTTTTTCTACAACAGCAAATTACAGAAGCAGTATTGAAAATAAAAGTAATATTTTCTCATTTCATATTAAAAAAAAAAAAAAAAAAAAGCACAAAATTGTAAGGACAGTACAAATTTGGGCGTTAATATGCCATTCAAATAAAAGGGGAATCTATAAGTGTTTTTTCAAGAATGAAAACATCCCAGTATTTTACATTTCAGAATTATATGACATAACCTGAAATCATATATAAAAACATGAAAGGTAACAACACTATGTTTTTATTTTTGTTGCCTTTTTTTGTTTTTTACCTTTTTCTTTGCAAATATTCGCTATAAACACATAAGCTTTTCAAATATAATATTTATCAGTGCAACATTGTTTCTCTTGAGTCCACGCTACAGTATTCTTTTCCCCCTACATGAGCAGCAGATGTTGCCGAAGCTACACGTTTATTTATTTTTTGAGCTGAAAGCGCAAACGTTATGTGTAACCGTGTAGCAAAGTGACATGTTAAAGGAACAAGCTGAGAAAGTGTTCACCACAGCACAACACACAAATCACACAACTGCGAAAGATGTATGCCTTTATGCCTTCTCTTTCTTTTTTCCTGTGTTTCGGGGGAGTATAAAATCCACTATTGAATTGTGGGTCACCTGCAGGGATATTGTGTCCTGATGCTTTTAAATCACCCCCAAAGAGTTCATCCTCCCACTCAAAACAAGTCTCTGTGGGAATTTTCAAGAGCTCACACCAAGGTCATATTTGGCTTCTTGTTGCTCATAAGTACTAAAAAAAACTTATTTTCTCTCGTTATCCAGCTTGATTTTGTCTTTATTCCTTTGTGAAAGTTGCTGATCCTAGGTTTATAAAATGACGGACCCAGTGAGGAGAAGAAAAAAGATCACCAACCTTTGGTAAAGCCATGGAGGGAGCCAAGGTAACCTGAATCAGGTGACTCCATTCAATACCCCATTTCACCAACATGTCATTCTACTGAGAACAGCTCTGACATCACATTATTATGGCTGCTACTGCTTTGTGTGTGGTTAAAGTAATTATAGCACCATTCTTCAGTTCACCTCTTTTAATACAGTTCTAGCTAGAGGGAATTAGTAACAAAGTGCTCACAAGCTGCATTGTCCAGATAGCTTTTCCTCAGGGAGCAATTTGCAGTAAAAGGCGGTAAAGCAAAAATGATTTTTTTTTTTTTTGGTATGTCGGTGCCACTACCAACAAATTGAGCTACATGAGACTGATGATAATGCAATTACGTAGATTTCAAGAAGCTCCAAGAGTTCAGTGTTTTAGTTTTTTTGTGTGTGTGCATGTGCACAGTCTTTTTTGTTTACTCATTCATTCATCGGTGGTTTTAATTAGAGGTCGACCGATATATGGACTTTTTTCCAACATCTACCATTAGCCGATTAACAACAACAACAACAAAAAAATAGCCGATAAAGAAGGTTTTTGTTTAGGCATCTGTGTGGGCAACTGTATCTGCCGGTGAACGACGGTAGGACCCAGGAAGGACCCTGCAGCAGCTTGAAGGCAGACTGACACAGGAAGCTTTAGGCTTGCCTGTTTTGTAAATATTGTGAGTTTTTTTTTTTTTAATCTTGCGTGAGAGAATATCAAAAGGCTAAAGCAACACCACATATTCGGTAAAGCTTACTTTCAGTGGTCCCAACTGTCGACCAATCACGAGCGGTAAAGCTGACTTCCCTTACCTCTGTACTAAACTTAACCAGAAAACTACACCTCACCGAGCCCGAAACCATTAAACTCTTATTCTTGCGGTAAAGTGGGTTTTTTTGGTTAAGTTTAGGATAGGAGTAAGAGAAATCAACTTTACCACTCGTGATTGGTCGACAGCTAGGGACCACTAAAAGTGAGCTTTACCGAATATGTGGTGTTGCTTTAGCCTTTTGAGACGAGTGATCCTTATAGTCTAAATGTAACTCGTAGTGTGAGTGTCGCATTCGCGTTAGCATTTGTGTTAGCATTAGCTTTTGTGTGGCGAGCATCCTCTTTAGCCCTCACACTTGTTTACATCTTGTCGTGACGTCCCAGTGGGTTTAATTATTTGAAAATACAGGTAGTTCCTGGGTTACAAACGAGTGCCGTTCCTACGCTGGCGAGATAACCGGAATTTTCTGCCTAAATCAGAATTTTTTTAGTACCCCTAAAAACCCTCTAAATCTTAAAATAATTGTCAAAAAACATGCATTATTAGTAGGCCTGCACAATATATGGTTTAAACATCACCATCGCGATATGTGCATGCGCAATACTCCTATCGCAGGATGTGGGTTACAAACGTGTTCCGTTCTTACTCTAGCGACGTAACCCGAATTTCCATGTAAGTCAGAATTAACCCTTTAAGTACCCCTAAATATCCCCTGAATTTCAAAATAACTATCCAAAAACATGTATTATACACTATAGCAATAAAATAAAGTGAAAAATAAGATACTATGAGGTACGTTGTGTTAAATGCCGTAATATTGAATGACTATTCGGGCTTAAAAAAAAAGGAATATAAAATAATTTTTTAAAAAACTTTACTCGTGAGTTAGTTGCCTTGCTGAGAGAAAAGGGCGCTGTGGAAAGACTAGTGAGGCGTGACGGGGGGATAACATGGCCGCTCAGGTCGCCCGCTGTGTGTGTCTCAATGCGAAGAAGAAGCAGTAGCAGCAGCAACAGTATGAAAAGAAGGAAGTGGGAACTGCAGGACGGTATCGACGCTGCTGGAGGAGGGAATCCTGATTTGAAGAACAGCAACGGGAACTAGGTACTGTTTACGGGACACACACGGAAAAAAAAAAAAAAAAAACGACGAGCCAGAATAGCGTATGAGACTCTGGCGTCATAAAGTCGAAATCACATAATATGGGTACGTAGTAACCCGGGGACTACCTGTCATGTACTGTTCTTGTTGAGTGTGCATAATCATGAAACGTGCTGCGTTTCTTGGTTTGGTAGACCGATTAATCATAATTTACGTGCTTAAAAAAAAAGAAGCATATCGGCCTCAAATATCGGCTTACAAAATCGGCTTTGGAATTCGACAATTGGCTGAAATTTTTTGTTAGATATCTGTATCGGCTTTGGCATTTGAAAATCCCATATCGGTCGACCTCTAGTTTTAATGAAGTGGGTGTTTTGATGACAGTTGGCCTGAATGCATGTTGAAATCGCTGGAACGTCGTCACAAAAAATGTCAAACGGAACGTTAACACAGCACCATCCACAAAACAGTCAGGAGATTGTATTTACACACGTACACAATTTGCACACAGACACACAATGAAAAAAAAAGGCATATTTTTTTCTTTCACTTTCTTTAAAAAAGAATAAAATATATTAAAACATATTTACAGAGTGTGGTTTTCAAACAGACAAAACATAATGTGATAGATTAGATACCATTTCGCAGGTATTTATATGATCACGTGCCCCTGTTATCTGCCCTTCATCATAAATTAAGCCAAGTACAGTAAAAAACACCCAGTTCAAAAGAGGAGACTATCCGATATGTACTAAAGGCACTATCAGAAAATGTGACGCTTGAGGGAGGTTCAAAGAAATTGGGTACATATATCAGACTGATGACTTATGAGCACACCCTGTATGCCATAGCATGGGCAAATCTACAGTTTTGCCGGATATGGTTGATTTCGGATTTCATTTCAAAACTTGAAATTTATCGCCTTCATGAACTCAAGACAAAAAATAATCATTATCCCAAAGAAATGATAAATACTTTTAGCATTATTAATAAATTGGTCTCAACACCAGCATCCGATTGTAAAAATGAATGGAAACCCAAAATAGAAAATTAAAATTTAATCTACATATCTGTACATCTTTTTTTCTGTATTTATTTTTGTACACAGTGTCCCCTACTGGTAGGTTCTTTTTAATGCAGCTCCTGAGAAAAGCGTGGATTAGTTCAAACCTCTTGTCAGTTCCTGAATTTTTCCCTCATACCGAAAGCTGAGGGTAATGAGCGCTCCTTGGAGTCCACCTTCTCGTACAGAAGTTGTAGCTACAGCGAGTCCCACGCGCACTCTCCAAGCTGTGCATGTCACATAGTCACGAGAATGTGCTGGTGAGGGTCTCACGCCTCTGTGTATGAGCTTTGTACATTGAGTTTGTCCTTCTTTAACTTGACACCATCCACCAGTTCAAAGTTATAATTTTCCAGGGCTGATAAGTTCCTTTCCGATACACCTCCGTGTGAGCAGGCGCAGTAAAGGACGACCCCGCAAATGGCACCTAAGAAAACGCCCAGGGCAGACATAGCGATGATAGTGATGAGGATTGGGTCAAGTGTCTTTAGCACGTTGCCGGCTCCGCTGATCTGGTTGGTCTCCACAAAGTCTGGGTATTCTGTGATTGCCTCAACTAGAGTGGGATTTAAAAAGCAGACAGAGAATGAGTTTAAAATATATAAGTTCAGTTCAGTTCATTTCAGTTTAAGTTTATTGTCCCCTAAGATGGGGAAACTTGTCTTACAGCAGGTAAGCATACAGATAACAGATAACACAACCACTCATACACATACAATAAAATAAAACAGACTACAAATTTAAAATGCCATAGACAGTTTTGCATCTAAGTGCAAGAATTGTGCAAATTTAGCAACCAAATTGCACTGGGTAGGAAGGAGTTCTTCGTTCTATTTAACTTAAAACAAGGGACTCTGAATCTCCTGCCTGAAGGGAGGACCTCAAATGAGCGATGAAGGGGATGTTGTACACAATTCAGGATGTGTTTTGCCTTCCTCATGACCTGCCTCTCATAAATATCTGTTAATGAGACCTATGGACAGCCTATTATCTTACTGGCGACCTTGACAATATGGTTGATGTTATTTTTCTCCTTCAGGCTAATTCCTCCATACCAGGCAATAAAAGCAAAAGTAAGAACCGATTCAATAAAAGATTTATAAAACAAGGACAAGATAGCCTTATCAACATGAAAAGAGTTAAGCTTCCTTAGGAAGTACAATCGTTGTTGGCCCTTTTTGCAGATAGAGTCTGTATTTGCATCGAATTTTAGTTTACTGTCTATCACAGTACCCAAGTATTTATACTGATCCACCATCTCTATACTGTTACCTTTTATGCTAGTTCGTTGAGGAGGAGCAGGTTGGTTTTTCCTAAAATCTACCAACATATCCTTAGTTTTAGAGGTGTTAAGGTGGAGAAAAGATCTATCACACCAACTAACAAATTCGTCGACCACAGGGCCATGCTGGGATTCATGTTTCTGGAGTAGACTGACAATGACTGTATCATCAGCATATTTCAGGATGTGTCTGTTGCTATACTGACTCCTACAATCATTAGTGTAGAGAATAAATAGTAAAGGTGAGAGTACACAACCCTGAGGGGAGCCAGTAGAAGAGACCCGTCTTTCAGAGAGACAACCATTTACTCTAACTCTCTGTGTTCTGTTTGTTAAAAAGTCCATTATCCAGCACACAAGATTACTTTCAATAGTAAATTCTGAAAGTAACTTACTAACTAAAACATGTGGCTGGATTGTATTAAAAGCTGAAGAGAAATCCAAAAACAGGAGCCTGGCATGTGCACCAGAACTCTCTAAATGTCTGTAAAGGAGATTTAAAAGTGTAATCTGGGCATCCTCTACACCTCTTCCAGCCCTGTAAGCAAATTGCCCGGGGTCAAGGGCCCCACTCACCCACAAGACAAGGAAAGGCCAAGAGTAAGTGGATCATTCCTGAATTTGAATACATTATCTACCCTCCACAAAATGTTCTATTTCAATGCTTTCAGCCATAATGGCGAAAACCAGTCAAACCAACTTAATCCTCTTACTCATCATAGAAAAAAAAAACAATGTTAAAGTTTTTCTTTTAATAGATTTTTATGAGTAAATTTGTAATTTACTGGTTAGGATGGCAATTTAAAACAGTTGTTGGCTGGCCACTATTGACAGAGGCGTAGTAAGGGTCCCCGGGGGCCCTAGGCAACAATCAACATGGGGCCCTTCTAGCGTGTACAAGTAAGGGGGACAGTTGGACTTGGAGCAATAGAAGAAAAAGTAGCAACACAAAAATACCACCATCTGATGCTGAGGTATATACCTTTGTGTGAAATCAGTAGTCAGATTGGCCCTATGACCCACTAAATTAAAATGATTCCGTAAAGACCACTGATTGGTGGAACACCGACCGAAATGAGTATTAAAGTTGCTAATAAAATTGTTTAGGATTATTTTAGATGCATATATGTTACATTTTTCTTATAGAGTATTCGACGAGGAATGCGATAGACCCATTAATAGACTTTTTTGGAAAAATCACAATTTCACATGAATAATGAGGTGGCCTGTGAAAATCAACGTAAAACAACTCGGCAAGGACTTTCCAGAGACTACTTGGTGAGTCACTCTTTAAACAATCATGTGGTATTAATAGCTGATTGGACTTTCTTAAACATGTATAATCTACGTGACATGATTAGTGCTGATTGGGATTGATAACAGAATCGTTAGATAATCTGCCAAATTATTCCATGGCATTGAAACACTCCCTACTTGTCGCTCCGACAGTGCAGTAAAGGTGCATATGCTAAATATGTTGGCCCTCTGGGGGCCCCTGCTGGCTGGGGGCCCTAGGCAATTGCCTGGTTTGCCTAATGGGACGCTACGCCTATGACTATTGAGCAGAAGTGAACATGATTTTTATTTATTTATTTTTTAAAATCTGCAATCATCTTACCAGTGGTGGAATGTAACGAAATAAAAGTACTTCTCTACTGTACTTAAGTACATTTTTGTGTATCTGTACTTTACCTGAGTACAAATATGAAGTGCTACTTTTTACTTTACTAAATTTTACAGCAGGTAACTCTACTCCACTACTTTTCAAACTGTCGCCTGCGTTACATGTTACTTTTGTTTGTTTGTTTTCTTTTTTTCTCATTATGAATTGATAGCTTCGTTTTCATGCATCCAGTAGAGGGAGCAACACAAATACATGCAAGATTAGGCAGGTGAACAAGATATTGACCAATAAAACCCTCCACAGGTGGACACACCTCATTCAATGCAACACAAACGAAGGTCCCAGCCACATTGATAAAGCAATAGGTTCCACTAACTAGCCCTGAAAAGACAAACCTATGTAGTCAAAAAACATTTTAGGTGACTCCCTCTTGAAGCTCATCAAGAGAATGGCAAGAGTGTGAAAAAAAAGCAATCAGACCCAAAGTTGGCTATTTTGAAGGTACTAGAATGTTATACATATTTTTAGTTATTTAACCTTTTTTTTTTTTTTTTTTTTTTTCTAAGTGCACAATTCCACATATGTTCATTCATAGTTTTATTACCTTCAGTGAGAATTTACAATGTAAATAGTCATGAAAAAAAAAGAAAACGCACAAATGAGAACGTGTCCAAACTTCTTTGGTTGTATGTCGAGCAGGATTTTCCCATAAGAATGCATTATAATTCCGTTAATTCGTTCCAGAGCCCGAAAACCTACACTAAATCCTTAATAAATACTGCTGGTACTACTGCAAATAGCAATTACACAGAGCAAAGCAAATAAATCATGAATAAAAATTGGAATAATTATAATAATATAACAATAGTAGTCATAATAATAATAATACCTGTAATAATGTAACGAATCGGGTTCTAATGTGGTGAATGTGTTTGCGTAGTGTACCTGAACGTATCAGGGGGCTGACTTGACAGAGTGAGATGGGACTTTTTACTTTCACTTTGTTCAGCTGCGGGGGACAGTAGGCGTGTTGTGTTGCACAAGTTGTTGGAATAAATAATTAGAAACCTGACAAAGCTGGTGATTTCTTTGGTGATGTTACCACAATAATAATTGTCACCTTAACTTATAAAGGCTAGCGAACGGATGTCGGAGGAGGACCATTGAGAGTAGACATTCTAAGGCTGTATTGTGGAGCCACTTCACGGATGTGCACACCGCGCTCATATTTTTCTATCAATTACATCTTCACTTCAATGGTAAGCATAATGTTTTTTCCTTTTTTATCACCACCTGCACTAACATTGTTAGAACCCATGATGATTTCTCCCACAAGAAAATCTGCCGTGCGATCGTCTTGCTGGAAAACAAAGAAATGGCGGAGCTGTCATAGATCGTCGTATTTAGAGCATGTTGTCGGATGTAGAAACAAATGGCGAGTCAAATTTTACGTCAAATGTCGAAAAATCGTGTGTCATAGCGATCGTATGAGGTACCACTGTATGTACACAGTGGTACCTCTACTTGAGAATGTCTCTACACACAGAATTTTCAGGTTAAGACACGCCTTAATAGGAAAATATTGCCTCTGGTTAAGAAAGAAATTTCAGGATAAGGAAGGCAAAAATACAGTACGGCTGGTACTCGCACCTGCCAAAGTTGACTAAACGTAACATATTTATAGCTGCTTTGCCACTGGCTACTGCCTAGCATTCCTGGCATCCAATTAGCTAAGAGGGACCTCTACTGTATGTGTATCCCAGCGTCCTCTTCATTCATTACAGCAAGTAGCAACTAAAATATCACATAAAGTGTACAGTTCATGGTTGAGATGGACAAATCAACTTAAATGATTACAAAAAAAAAAAAATTATATATATATATATATATATATATATATATATAAATTAACTTCCATTTCAATTTGTGTGACAGAAAAAAGCGACAAAAAACATATACTGCATTGGTCTTTGCAGCTACAGTAGTGCATATACAGTGTAGATTGTACTTTACATTTTATTAATAGTTGTTAACATTTATAGCAAATTTTGATATACAAAAAATAATAATCTATACAGTATTTTATTGGATTTTTGTTTTTGTTTTCTGTGTCCAAGCCAGAACATACTATATGTAGCTTAGAGGTTCCACTGTATGCAATAATGAAATGACTTACTGATTTCATTAAAGCGATCTTCTGGGAGCATTGGCTCAGTGGGTACATCTGGATCTGTTCAAGCAGAAAATTTTAATAATTACAAATTTTGGCCCAAAAAGCTATAAACGCCACAACGTTTGGCTATGTTCCCAAAACCTTACCTTTACACTCGGTCGCACTGAGGCCACTGAGAACCTTAACATCATCAACCGCAATATCGCCCCAGCTCTTTCTCTCTACTAACCCTTCAATCACCACCTGGAACACAGAACACATACGTGTTTTACCTGAGCCTCTCTCAGAGAGGTTAGTAAGAACCCTCCTTTCTGCTTGTTTGTTAGCAGTTTGTTAAATTCACCTGATACGGTCGATTTGTGCGGGGCAGAAGGACTCTGCCTTCCCTCCAGCGGTTTCCCTGGTGACCGCTGACAGTCCAGAGTAAGATGTCTGCGGGTCCGTCAACGGTCTCTTTGCGCTGTTTGATATGCAGTGTACCAATGTGCGACCCAAACATGTGGTACCAGAATGAGACACACAGGTCAGAGTCCGGGGAGGTGACCTCAGGGCTTACAAGTCGAGCCACTTCAGTCTCTTGTAAGCCCGTTGCCAAAGTGTAGATGAAATTTCCCGAGCCACCTAATGGCAAAAAACAAATTATTTCATGTGGCACATTGGGACAGTGCCTTATTGCATATGCGGATTTTAGGGGGTGGGGGCAGGGGCAGGGGCAGGGGCAGGGGGCAGGCCCCCCCCGGTGGTCGAAAAGTGTCATTGCATGTAATTGACTTTCCTATATATATAAAAGTTGTAAAGCAATAAAACTGCTACAAATATGAATGAAATGAACAACAAAAATATTTTTTATAATGGGTCAAAATTGTTTTTCGAACAGATCATGTGACTAGCACCTTAGACGGTCATTTGCTTTGCGTATAATTAAAAAAAAAATATATATATATCTATATACAGTATATACACAGGTATATATATATATATATATATATATATATATATATATATATATATATATATATATATATATATATATATTAGGGGAGGGCAATTTTATTTTTCAAATGATTTTTTTCTTTGATTGAAAATATTTTTTTGATTGAAGCATCTTTTTTGGGGATTGAATGATTTAGACACAAATATCCTACCCATTATATGGCCCAAACACAAAAAGGATTGCTTCGAAAACGTTTTCAATGAAAAAATAAGTGTTCAAATGCAAAGTGTTTAATCTCAAATATTTTTTCGCATTCAAAAAACTTTTCCTATGATTGAATTTTTTTCTTTTTTTGATAGAAGAGATTTTTCTTTTTGTAAATGTATTCTTTTACGAAGAAACTTCTGATTGTATAAAAAAAAAAAGACAAAAATGTCCTAGTCAAAATGTGGCCCAAACACAAATCAGCATTACTTCAATCATAAAAGTTGCTTCAAATAAAAAAAAGAAAGATGAAAAAAAAAAAAATCAATAAAAGAAAAATAGCTTTCACATTTATTTTTGCATTCAAAGATTTTTTTTTTGATTGAAGCGACTTTTTTTTGGTTGAAAATATATATTTTGACTTTTTTTGATTAAATAATAAAGACACAAATCTACCTCCATATGGCTACATTGGCACGACACCAGCGGGCGCACCATAGTCAATTGATGATGATCTTGGCGAAAAGTATTGCCTAAGCAGCCTTAGAATTCTTCTCAAGAATGATGGGAAACAAAAAAAAATTCATTGTCAACGTATTATTATAAATATCCTTGTAAGTTAATTTTATAGCTGACACTGCGTTTCGGGGTCATCAACATGTTGTGCTCCCCTTCCCCCAAAAGTCAAACTCCGCCTATGCTTAATTGGACTATAAAGTATAATAATTTACCAGCCACAATACGGTACGATCATTTTAGGACCTGAAACACACCTGTATGGTCCATATTGGGTCCAGTGTTCAGAGTTGGGGTTCCACTAGACTGGATTTGCCACCGAGAGCCAGTGTCCTCAGAAGTCCACCTGCAGAACGATGGGTCATTGGCCCAGCCAAAATCGCAGGCAAACCACTGAAAATCTGTAAATGTGTGGGAGCAAAAGTGGTTAGATCATCAGTTTATAATTTACTGAGAATATGCCAACAGCCCCGATTTTAGCTTTGCAATCACAAAGCAATACATATACCCCAAATAGCAGACCGAAGTTGAATAAACATTGATTTTCCATCAAAACCATCAGTATGGTTGACATTGAAATTTTCGACAAGAAACATTGTTGAATCGACATTGCAAATACCGATGACACCTGACAGTGACGTTGAAACAACATTGTTCTATAGTGTGTCAGGCAATGGTTGGGTTAACATTGTTTTATAGTTGATGAAATAATGTTGACAAATAATTTATTTTTGATTGACCGGGAAATTTGATTGAAAAGTCATCGAAAAATGGGTGAGCGGGAGTTCTGGTAAAAAAATAGTTGTGTTCGTGGTTGAGTGGGAAGCCAGCGCATCACTTCAAACGAACTTCACTGGAAACGCCTCATATAAGGATAGCCATATTTAAAGGTAAGTCTGCTGCTTTTCTTCAGCAGTGATAGTTTACGGTAGAATAAACTGGGTTTGTCATCAATTTTGAATATAAAACGGTTTTCCTGACATAACGTGACAAACTTGCCCAAATTATAAGAAACGGTGCATTGCGGTGATTGGCAAACAAGCGAAGATCTAGTTAGCCTGGATGTTAGCTAAGTAGAACTTAGTTTAGGCAAGCATAATTCTTTTTCCAATTAAAGCGCTAAATATGACATAATCGAACCTTGTCTAAATTAATTAAGGGTGCAAGACTGATGGCAAATCAACGTCGGGTGTCAACGTTGATTCAGTGATATGAGATTGACAGTGGAATGTTGATTCAACATCATTTCAACGTCTGTCTGCTATCTGGGACTGTCACATTTAGCTGCGAACAGTAGATGGCAGCAACTGACAATGCTTTGAACCACCCAAAAACTCAGACTGATGAATAAACGTTAGGTTACAGTAATTCAGGACTAAATAGGACGAAAGGAAACCTATAACGCTGTTTGTAAAACATAATGTCTTGCACATTATCACTTAAAAAAGTTCCAGAACTAAACTATACTGATACAGAATATATAAATTATGAGACAGGCCCCTCAGAATGTGGATAAATGGGGACAAGGGGGCAAATGAGTTGCTGGCATGCCATCTATTTGAAAGCAACATTCAATAGTAGCTACCCACAGAGACTTACAGATTTTAATGAGAGAGGGGACATGAGGTTTGAAGACAGCTATGGTAACAGTGCCCCTTTCCAACAATGGCATTCTTCTTGAACACATGCCACACATTAAAAAAGGTTCCAGAGAGGCCATAAAATACTTGGGTGCGCTTGCTTTTGTGGTTTCTTTTTTCAAAAGATTTAATTAAGAGAGGTGCCTGGAGATGTTTGAAAATTTTCTGTGGCCTCCATATATTAGTCAGTTAAACACAAATACAGGTAGTCCTCGACATACAGTAGGTGAGTAGTAACACAGTACATGTACGCCGTTACATTTATTTGAGAAACTTTTTGTGAAAAATGTACTTCTATGAGTAGTTTTACTAAGCTATACTTTTTACTTTTACTTGAGTATATTTGTGAAGAAAAGATGCTACTTTTACTCCAATACTTTGGGCTACACAAGAGTCGTTATATTTTTCCTTTTTATTCAACATATTACATTTTTTGGCAGGCGATGCCAAACATTTTGCCACATACAAAAAAAAAAAAAAAATAAAAAATATGCCACATGACAATAAATATGCCACATACCAAAGTGCATTTTGCCACATACCAAAAAAAAAAAAAAAAAAAAAAAAAAAAAAAAAAGCCACATGCCAAAATCAATTTTGCCACATGGCATAAAAATGCCACATGGCAAAATGAATTTTGCCACATAACAAATACCACTTTTCGTTCTCAGCCCTGCTGCATTATGGCGGACAAGTGCACATAGATATAAAAATAGAAGCTAGATGCTAGCTCCAATGGATTTCTATGATGGCATCCTATTTAGTTTTATTAATATGTCTATTGTGTAGACAGGCAGATTTGTGTGTGAAGAGGCACAGTCCAGAATGCAGTCATTAATAGAATATTTCTTATTTCTGTGTGGCCTGGTAGCAAATGCGCCACGGACTGGATCAGACAAAATAGCAAACGAGACTCTGGCGTCGTAAAGTGGAAATCAACTAAGCCGGGAATTTCGTAACCCATGGACTACCTGTATATAAATATGTTCTTTCTAAAGACAAGTCACAAGCCTTATTAAATTAGCTTTGGCAGTTTTCTTCCGTACCTAGAACTTGCCAAAACTCATTAGTATTAAAATCTATAGCGTCAGCAATCAGCATTGATGTAGGGAAAGGTGTAAAAACTGGAAATGCATACTGAACTCAGCCAGCTGATAGAGCAAAGGTTGAGTGGAGCCTATAGAAATGGCCCATTAGTCAAGGTCAGACAGGGGCATAGCCTCACAGCTGGTTACTGCTTCATCAACAAACTATTGGCAATGTGTAAAGGTTTGAGTCTGCATGAAGCCAGAACACATCCTCAGCTGACCACAATTGCATTGTGCTACCCTGTTTGAGGCTGTGTGTGGTATGTGCATGTTTGTGCCAGCCCGGTGATTAGTGATTATGCTGAGGCAGCAGCAGAGCACCCGTGCTAATCATCTTTGCATCACATATTCTGCCTCCGCAGGGGCCTCTGAGGGGCTTATCATCAACTTTAATAACACAAATACATCAGCGAAGGGAGGACTTTATGAGGCACGATAAAACAGAATCGAAATTAATGCAGAACAAACCATGAGTTAGTAAATATTTACCATTAGTGGCACAACACAATCAGTATAAAATGCAGTCAGGGCTAAATAGTGGAATCCTTATGAGAATAGAAACTTACCTGGGACAATATCCACTGTAGCCGTTGTGGTTTCCGGCATCGTTGTAGCACCTGCAACAACGCAACAAATTAGGACACTTGTCCAAATGAAGCCGTGAGTCATGCTGTGTTCTGTTCCCATGCACTTCATGCTGGATGCAACAAAGTTGGCTTCTCTACAGTTACTTATGTAACAACCCCCTCAACACATGGCTGAGACTATGTCATGCTCTTCATAGGAGACTGCAGGTTGATGAAGAGTGCAGGCAGGAGTGCAAATTTGGAGCATTACTGGGTTACTGGGAAATGAGGCCAATAGGCACATGTTGTAAAGGGACCAGAAAGGAGAGTGATAACGGATTAGAAAGATTTGGAGTAGATGTGTGCGTGGTATCGGTGAAACGATCCTCTGCTTTCAATTTGGCATTTTAAGTGAGTGCTATTGAACTTGTAACAAATCAGATCGTGCACAAGTTTGCATGCAAGCGTATGGGACTGGAGTCAACTAAACTGCGGTAGGAGGGAAAAGGGGCTTTAAATTAATGAGGTAGGAGCACATTTTATTAGGTTGGAGGGAGAGAAGGGGGTTTAGTTGCCATCTCTTGAGGGCGAAGTTAGCACCTGTGATATCGTAGTCATCACCTGTGCCACTGTGGCAGTTCGCTTGGTCATCGTCGCAATCGTCTGATGGAGTAGTGGCCGGGGGAGTCGTAGAAGGAGGATCTGTGGGAGCTGAGGCAAACAAAAAAAGGATTGATTTCATGTGGACAATGATTTTAGACAGCCTCTAAGAGGGTACCAATAGCAATTGGAAAAACTAAAATGATGGCGCACTTATTTTCTACACTGCAAAAACGCACCTCCTTAAAACTAGTTAAATTCTCTTGTTTTCAGTGTAAATCTACTAGAACTAAGTAAAATCATCTGCCAGTGGTTCAAGTAAATTTTACTCAGATTTCCTGAAATAAGAAAAATAGCTAGCTGAAAATAAATTCAACAGACTTATTTTGGGCAATAAATTAGTATATTTAATCTTTAAAAAGGCTTGTTTGTCAGACATGTTCCTACATTCAAGAATAGATGTTGTTCAAAATATAATTTTGAAAGCATTTTTTCTTAATTTAGGTGAAAAATTACCAACTTTCAGATGTATGGGCTTAATAAGAACAAATAGTTATATTTATTTAAAGTAAATAAAATAATCTGACGCATTAATCTGCTAACAAGACTAACACTCAAAACAAGATGGAGAATGTTATTTGACTAGATTTAAGATAAATAATCAGATTAAGACATTACAGGTAGTCCCCGGGTTACGAACGAGTTCTGTTCCTATGCTGGCAATGTAATCCGAATTTTCTTGTAAATTGGAATTAACCCAACAACTACCCCTAAATACCCCCTAAATCTAAAAATAACTATCCAAAGACATGTATCATATGTTGTTGTGCTGTCTTCGATAAGACGTTGGATCTAAAGCTTGATTCATGCTACTGCGTTGCGGTGACGGCGTAGTGACTACAGCGTCAATGAGCATTGGTTTCGCAGCAAGGTAACGCGTTGCTCTGTAATTCACCGCCAAGCCACTAGAGGGGTGTGGCGTTGTGTTTGTAGGTTTTGGGGGACTCTTGACGACTTCCTCTAGTTTTCTTCCCGTTACACAACAATGCCAACGGAGATAGAACGCTTGAATGTCGATCTTCAGCTCATCAACATTGTACAACAGATGTTGATCATACAAATGTTGAGGCGCAGGTGACGCAGAAGACTGTTGCGGAGGTGATCGTTAGCGGAAGAATGTTTGTAAATGGCAGTGATTTCGCGCTGAACCGGAAACAACAGTCTGAGCGGACCAATCACAGTCCATTTGCGTCAGGTCACCACGCGTTGACGCGACATGTAGTCAGAATTTTGTGGAGCTGCACGACAGCCTATGGCGGAGGATCTTAAATTGGGTCTGCCTTGACGGCATAGGTCTGCTGCAGAAGCATAACTCAGCCTTAAGTCCTATCTAGACAGCGAGCTAAACTGTAATCCATTCCCTCTCTCTCTCACTCGGTTGCACAGCTTCTTCGTGTGCGCAAATGTCTTCGTGCGTACATGCACTCTTACACGAGTGGGTACTACCTTCTCTATGCTTGCTGTGCCAAAATAAAAGCATGCATCACAAAGCAAAAGGCAACATTAAAATAAAATACATGTTTCGCCAAATGGCAGAACGGTCATATTAATCAAATGATGTAAAAAAATAAGATACTGTGAAGTAGGCTGCAGCTATCGATTATTTTAGTAGTCCATTAATTGATGAAGTAGTAGAACAATCGGATAAGGAATATAAAAAATAAAATACCTGAGCTGAGCCTCAAACGGTATGAAAAAAAATAAATAAATGAGGATCTAAGTACAACAAAAGAACAATTGGCTAACTTTCATAGCAAAAGTCCGCTAGCTTAAATGCTATAAATTGCTAACCTTTTTTTTTAATTATTTTTTTATTTTTTAATGTATTTATTTTTTAATTTTTATTTTTTTAATATGCTCTTAACAAGTGGTTCTAATACATACTCCCACAAATAATGGCTAAACATGCATGTGAAATGAGTTATGTCATATTCACTGTTGCCACTAGAGTGTAGTTTATACACCCAAATCAATAAAACACTTTTAAAACAAACCATTACAACGCCACTTTAATTAAACGAATACTCGTAGCAGCAAACTTTAATTCAAATCTTTTTTGTAATCGTAATACTTGATTTATTTGGATTAATCGTTGCAGCACTACTGTGAAGTACAAGTAAGACAGGTTTTCATAGACTGCAAGTGGCATACAATGATTCTCTGAGAATCTTGTTGAAATGGCACAGGTGGTGCAGTGCCTCTGAAATGTAGCTGCTCGGATGGAAACTCTCCAGTCCTTCCTAAGGGTGCTGATGTTTAATTTTATTGATCGTTTGAAGGGTTCTAAAAATGTGATTGTCTTGGGCCTGACTAACATTTTGCACAGTCCTACACGCTGCTTGTCACTGTTCTGGAAACACTGGTATTGTACACTTGTATGGTTGTAACTTGGACCTTAAGTCTGTTAATAAATCTATCTATCTGTCTATCTACAATAAGGTACTGTTACACGATTAAAACAAAACAAAACAAAAAACAACTGGAGACAAAATGGCGGGCGAGACTCCAGCATCGTAAAGTTGAAATCAACTAAGTCGGGTATAGCACTGGCTATCTTGGTTGCTATTGAATCAGTGGAAATGCCTGCCCAATTAGGGTTAACGGGTGCAAAGTACAAACATCTGAACTGAGCAGTGTTCCTTTACTGTTACTATATTACAGTAGATGTTTTCAGCGAAATACTGACCATCTGGGGTACGATTTAAGAACTAAAGTTGTTATTCCTCTGGATTTTGAATTACAGTTACTAAGTTACTAAGCTATTAACGATCCCCTTTTAGCAATACTACTATGCATATGTACCTCTACTGAGGTGTCTTTTATAAATAGAGTTAAATAAAAGCCATGGACCTCAAAGACATAGAACGGGGTTTCAGATGACTATTGGCATGGACCCCAACAGCCACAGGAGCCTGTCATTATGATCCTGTGACACTTGCATGTGGGTAAGATTCCAGATCCACTCTTGATTCCCTGCTACACAACTGTTCAGTGTGCGTGTGTGCACGTGCGCGCACACTGGCTACAGTAATGAATGGGTATCACCATTGCAGAGGGAGGGAAAGAATAGGAAAGAAGATGGGAAGTGTAGATAAAGACAGACATAGATGAATTGAAGTAAACTCCCTGTTTGTATGTGTGTGAGTGCTTCCCTCTCTGTGGGTGTGTGTGTGTCCTCTTCTTCAGTCAGATGAAATATGAGGCATATCAGCCCCTGTCAGATTCAGGGTGAAGAAGGTTAGAAATGGGGTCAGTGCTGCATCAGGGGAGCCTCTCACTGAAATGAGTATTTAGCCCCTTCTTTTTAAGGGTTGAACGTGCGTGCATGCCCACACAAAACTGCACCACTACGTTTTTGCAATAGTGAGAGCATGTCCGAAATAACATGGTTGGCCAGCGCTGCGTGTGTGTCTTTGGCATTAACGCAGAAAACAAGCATTATCATCTGACTAAAGCTGCTGTTGGGAGTCAATGAGGCTTACAACAGAATGGGCTGCCCTGAAATTCAATATGTAAATCCACTTAGGCCTTGCCTGCTGCACATTCTTATATTGCTAAGCTGTTTCTGTGCTATCAGCTTGGAGGATGACAGAAAAAAAAATAAAGGTAATATTAAAGATAACATAAATAAAATGTGCACGGCCTTTGGAAAGAACAAAGAATGCGCAGGTGCTTGGAAGAGTTTGATGGATGCCAAGCTGCTCTAATCCAGCTGGTCCAGGTGGGTATCTATTTGATCCCCCTCACTAAGAAGTGATGAGCAATCACGGCAGCTTTCATGAAACTGGGAGACAAGACAAGTGTCCCTTGTGGGAATTCCGAACAGAAGCTGCACAGCTGTGAGATCAACATAGAGAGCCTTTATGCACACCTTTAAATAACTTGAATTGTTGCAAAGACACGACGCCGCTTAGTAATGCTATTAGTTAGGATGACGGATGGCTCACCTGTATGTATCTTAGCATCGATAACAGAACATCTACTTGAAATTTGCGAAATCATATGCAGGTCAAAAGTGCACCTATGGTAGTCATGGAGTGTAGATGGGAGAGATAAGGTCATGATGAGTGAAGGTATCATTACTGTGAAACCTTACCACAGCTGGAAATGTCATTAGCATGAGTGGGAAAAGGTTTCACTGTCAGTGGCACTTTACCACTATCGGAGGCAATGTCATTACTGCTTGTAGAGGAGTCATCAACATGACTGGAAATGTTTTTTTCTCGCTTGGATAAAAGACAATATTCCCATTTGCCTGCTTTTTGCACTTCAAGCAACCAAGCTGAAAATACGTAATTTGGATGTAATTCAATAGATTGTTTACCTTCAATATCACAGCCCAGAAGCTCAAGTCGAAGGCCCATTCCAGTAGCCGTGGCACGGTCTGGATAGATTCGGATGAAGCGGGTCAGCAGGGGTTCCACCGCCCTCAACTCAGGAGTGTCATAGTTGCTATTCCCCTCAAAGATCTGACAAAGAACAATGTAATAAAAACAAACCAAAAAATGATAAATAGAAGGCAGCTATAATATCAGTATTTTCTTCTACTTGTGCTACTGGTGCACCCCTTAAGCCATTAACCCATCTTAATTAATTAATTAGTGTCATGGACATTTGTAGTTAGGGTTGCCACCTGCCTGAAAAAAAAAAAAAAAAAAAAAATTTTGGTAGAGCCGGCCGGCTGGATAACCATCACCCTTTAATTATTTTTCTTTGTAAGTGAAAAATGTTTTTTTTTTTTTTCTTTTTTTTTATTGTAATTATAATTGAATATAATATATGTAGGAGCCTAAATTATGTTTAGTTAAATATTCATGTTAATTGTGAATAATTTTTATTGGTTCTGTGGAATGGGCTTGTGGTTTGTTTATTTTATTTGTGGAACTAGTTTGTGACGTTTACGTTTGACGACATACTATATAACGCGGAAGTGACTGTGTGGACGGTCAGTTAGCGTGAAGGCAGAAGGATGCATAAGTCACAGATAAGAGCCAAAACAGTTTTTGATGTTTCACTCTCACTCTTCCTATTTCTTTTAACATCTCACTAGCTCTCTATCGCTCAGTTGCTCCTTTGTTTATATTTTTGGATGACAAGCATTTGGATTAATTTTTGTTGGGTTAAACGAATGAACTGAGAACGAGCGGGTGAGAATTTTTCTTGGCTGCTGTCCCGCTGTGTGCGAGGGGGACGGAGCAAGGAGCTCGTTGGGCTGAGGGCTTTTTTGCGTTTTGGGATTCTACAATCCATACAACTCACAAAAACTAACGTGAGCATTGAGCAGTATATATTAAATATATGATAATTTTACTCAAGACTGAATTAATCAGGTATATATTTGAGCACATGGAAAAACAATAATTATCAGCAATGTATTTTTAATAAAAAATACTAGAATTTAATCTATCCTGCTAAATTTAAAATTGCATAATTAAGTGTCCTGAGCCTTTATGTGTGTGGGTGTGTCGGGTTAGTCGTTTTTTTGTATACTTTGAAAAAGTGCAAAAAAATTACTCTGAGGTTTTTTTTTTTTTTTTTTACAATTCAGGTGCATTTTCCCTCAGCAATACCACTTTCACAAAAATCACTCCAAATATAATGAATTTCACAGAACACAAAAGCATAACAAAAGTAGAAAATTAAATTTCTAGAGAAATTGCGATGGTAGCTTTGTTTTCGCAGGTAAACCCCTTGAGTCAAGTGCTGCTGATTTGGCGTGGATATACATGGCCGTCAATGGCATGGACCTACATTGGTGTCAAAGGCATGCACGTACATGGCTGTCAATGGAATCCAAGTACAGTGGCATCAACAGAATTGACATAAATGGCCGTCAATAGCATTGACATACATATGGCCATCATTGTAAAAGACGTATCTGGCTGTCAATGGCATGGACGTGCATGGCTGTCAATGGCATCGACTTACTTGGGCGCCAGTTTAATGTCAATGGGCTGCAATGGTAAGTTTTTGTTAAATAATCATAACCACCCATGTTTTTCTGCCATTGAAAATGAAGGGGATATTTTGGCCATTGGAAATGAATGGAGTGACGTACATGGCACTGGGAAGTTTTGGGCGAATTTTGGGAGAACCATAGGTTTTTGGCAAATTCTGTGTACAACTTTATGCCCCTTACCTTCCGGAAAATTTTGGTCTGATTTATGTGAATTGGATAAAACGTAGGACTAGATATGTGTGAGCAGTTTTTGTGTTGAGTGATGCAATGTGGAAATGCCGCCACTATGGGCAATGACGTCACCACTACGCGTCTATATATCAATGACTTATTCTGCAGAGGTGTGGAATGCTGGCGGATACAGTTTTCAACCGCACGCGTTGTGCAGATTACAGATCAACGCAGAGTTGCGCGTTGTATTGTTTGTTTTGATTGAAAATTTGAAGATGCCAAGATCACATTTTTTGTTTCGATATTTGACCTCACGGCATGACTTTAGGCTGAATGACCACGATTAGTTTGGCCAGACTGGCCAGACAAATTGAGTACACAGAGAAGAACAAGAAAGTAAATGATCATTATCATTTTGAACATGCTTTTACTCTCGCTTCATCTCCCAGACTCTTATGTTGTCTTCCGTTAGCGACTACCTCGACCAATAAGATGGGTGGTATTTCGTATTGTCATCGTTCTGTCAGCTCATTGGTCAAAAAGCGGGCTAGGCGGGGGAATAGGTTTCCCTGCATATTCTTATAAAACACCACACCAGTATTCGTTCGTTCTACTAATAAGACCCTGTTTTCGAGTTCGTTGATAATAAGGGACTCAATAAGGGACGCTTCCGTTTGCTCCTGAATACCAGACGATTGTGTTTCCCAAAGGATAGTTGGCAACCCTACTCAAATGCATTTGCTCATACCATCACTACCCATTCACAGCATCGAAACACAAACATTTGGTTAATGGACAAATCTTGCTGTAAATCTGGAAGGAGCTCTCATTATACTGCGCAAGGTAACTGGAAAAAGTTTATAGCGAGTGTATATTGTAACTCTGCATTGTTATCGCAAGTGTACACAACCCGATGTACAGTAATGCTAGAAAATAAAGTATTCAGTGTCTACAAATGTTGGCTTTCCTTTCCTCCCTCCATGCCTCTCCTTTCTACCTCACCTCAGGTGAAGTTTCTCCCTTGCACTGAGATAGTTCAGCTGTGTGTTGTGCAGAATACTAAAAGAGATGACGGCTGCGGGAATAACTTTTGTGACTGCCTCTATTTATTCAAGTCATGACAGAAACTCGCTCACATTGACTCTAGGAATACTTAAGTGAGCACACGCATTGTAACTTGGATTAATGAGCTAAATGTTTTGAAAACGTTTTAAGATACAGGATAAAATATCTAAATAATGTACCTTAGGCTTGTTTCCGTTGGCGTCCAAAACCATTTTCCAGTCAGACCCGTTGTTGCTGTGGCCAAGGCGGAACTTCTTCATGAAGACCTTGTTCTCACGGTGCTTCCCGCCCTGAATGATCAGTCCCTTCACCACTTTTTCCTCCCCAAGGTCCACCTGTAGCCATTCCCTGGTGAAAGGCTGGGGCTGTGGCAGCAGGGTCCAACCAGTCCGGCTAGTCAGCAGACGAGCGTTCTCTGGTACCCAGCTCCGATCGGTGTGAGATGATGCAGTGATTTGGTTATCGGTGATCAAGCCAGATACCATGCCCAGCATGCCCGAGCATGGATACTCTAAGAGAGAAAAGCAAAACGAAAGTTTAGATTTTCCTTATATTTAAACTATTTGAATACGTCACATATATCAAGGCTTGCACTATGTGGCTAAAGTTTGTGCAGGGGTAATTGGCAGAGTCATTGTGAGGACACTTTCTTTTTTCTGATGTTACTATGATCTCTTCTCCCTATTCTCTTGCTGTCCACAGATCTCATGCATACTAATTTTTTCACCCTGAGGCGCTTGTCTCCAGGCAGCCAATTAAAACCCTCCACTCACTTGGTAATTCCATTTCCTGCATTCTGGGGGCACTATTTCTCTACATTGCCTTCTTCCACAGATTTGTAATCTCACACAAAAAACACATTGTCTTTGTTTCAACTGTGGCTGCACTCATCTTCCTTCTGCTACCCAGCTGCAAACATCTCCCAGACACTTTCATCTACTCATTCTTTTATGTACTCATATCTATACTGTATATGTTTATTCAACTACATGTATTCCTGTGTTTTGCTATAAACTGTCAATGCACCTTAGCCTTACATTCATGGCTTTAGTTGTTGGTATTTACATACGATTTCCAGTGGTGGATGAAGTACTCACTTTTTTTTTTTTACTTAAGTAAAAGTACAGATACAGGTGCAAAAAAGTACTTAAGTAAAAGTACTTGCTTTAAAATTCGCTTTAGAAGTAAAAAGTAAACATATTTTCTAGGGCTGTCAAAATTATCGCGTTAACGCGCGGTAATTAATTTTTTAAATTAATCACGTTAAAATATTTGATGCAATTAACGCACATGTCCCGCTCAGACAGTATTCTGCCTTTTGGTAAGTTTTACAGCAAGGCTTTTTGTGCTGTAACAGCGAACTCTTGTGGTCGCTTTGCGACATGGTTTATTTTTTTCTTGCCAGCTCAATATGGCTGCACGACGTCTCGGGCTGACGCCTACGTTGTAATGTTGTGCTTATATGATCCTTGGACAAGATTTGTCTGTAAGTATGGTTGTTGTAAAGAATGTACATATTATGTTAGTAAGCGAAATGTTATATTTTTGTATGAGACACTTTTTGTTTATGTTTAGTGAACCTGTATAGCGTGCTAAGCTAACGTTGTTGCTAATGCAATGCTTGTGTACTTTTTTTTGTAGTTTTACGACGGTCTTAAGAGGACAATGGTTTGAGGCTATTTTATTAATAAATCAGATGAAAAAGGAAGAAGTCTGATTTTTAAGGCGTCGTTCACTAGCTGTCTAGCTTTGGAAAAAGTAGACGCTTCGGAGTGAGGACAGCATAGACAGATTTAAATGACAGTAGAGTGAAATGCCCACTACAGTCCTTATTTACCGTAGGTTGAATGTATATATCCATCTTGTGTCTTATCTTTCCATTCCAACAATTTATTTTACAGAATATATATATAATTTACAGAAAAATATGGCATATTTTATAGATGGTTTGAATTGCAATTAATTGCGATTAATTACGATTAATTAATTTCTAAGCTGTAATTAACTCGATTAAAAATTTTAATCGTTTGACAGCCCTAATATATTCTCTCGATGCAAAATATATATATATATATATATATATATATATATATATATATATATATATATATATATATATATATATATGCCATAGCAGATTCATTGCGCATTAAGCCCCGGAACTATTTTTAATTTGCCCGTTTTACCCTGAAAACCCCTGTTTACAGACGTCGCGCAACTGCTTTTGTTTCAACCCAGCCATAAAAAGGGAAGTAATTATATTTATTATTCAAAATGTCATTTTTAGCTTAGAATCGTTAATTGATGTCTAATATTTCATAAAAAAAAAAAAAAAAACTAAAGAATTATTTACTCGTATATTTCAAACTTTTAAACAAATTACGTCACAATGAAAAAAGTCACAGATATCTACCTCATACTGTAACTATCACTTAATTGTATTTTTTTTGTTACTGTCACATTTTTCCTGTTATTTGAGAGGATAAATAATTGATCCAAGCAAAGAAAAATTGGAAAAAAAAAAAAAAAGAAAAAAGTAAATATAAGAAAAAGAATATCTCGACCACTCCTTGATGTCTGCGATTTCTGCATCGCGACCCTTGTTATATTACCATGTTTCACCCATAAAATCCCCCAAAAATCCGGCTGTAGCCATTCACATCTGTGTCTTGATGCGTGATGATACATGATACATGGAGTTTTTGGATCGAAACAAGGTAAGTACACGATAATATCTCGTTAAAATCGTGGCGTCTTTAATTCTGCTCTGGCGTGCTCTCACCTCCAGTTAGGGTTTTGCTGTTTAATTTTTTATTTTAATTTTTATTTTTTTTAATAAATGCCCTCCGGTTCAAAAATTTTCTTCCCCCAGAAAATTGAGATTTTAAGCTTTCCAATGATGTATCACACGTGCATATCGGACAATTTTGAAATTTGGCCAAATTGGGGGTCTCAGAGCGGAACTTCAAGTAACCTGAGTGTTTTCCGCCATATATATATATATATATATATATATACATATATATATATATATATATATATGTATTATATTAGGGCTGTCAAAATTATCGCGTTAACGGGCGTTAATTAATTTTTTAAATTAATCACGTTAAAATATTTGACGCAATTACCGCACTCCCCCCGCTCAGACAGATTTAAATGACAGTACAGCGAACTGCTTGTTAATTGTGTTTTATGGAGTTTTGCCGCCCTCTGCTGGCGCTTGGGTGCGACTGATTTTATAGGCTTCAGCACCCATGAGCATTGTGTCAGTAATTATTGACATCAACAATGGCGGGCTTCTAGTTTATTTTTTGATTGAAAATTTTACAAATTTTATGAAAACGAAACATTAAGAGGGGTTTTAATATTAAATTTCTATAACTTGTACTAACATTTTTCCTGAATCAGTCAGGAAGCTGCAGCTAGTACAGAATGCTGCAGCCAGAGTCCTCACAAATACAAGGAAGCTGGACCACATTACACCGGTTTTGAAATCGCTACACTGGCTTCCAGTGAGTCAAAGGATAGACTATAAAATACTACTGCTCGTCTACAAAACACTTAATGGCCTTGGACCAAAATACATGCTTGACGTGTTAGATTCCTATGAGACATCTAGACCCCTAAGGTCGTCTGGAACGGGTCTTCTGCATATTCCAAGAACAAGAACCAAGCAGGGTGAGGCAGCATTTAGTTATTATGCTCCTCACCTCTGGAACAAGTTACCTGAACGTCTGAAGTATGCTCAAACTGTTAGCTCTTTTAAAACGCTTTTGTTTAGCATTGCATATCCATAACTGGCTATATGTTTCAATCTACCTGCTTTCTATTCCTCTTGTGCTTATCTCAATTGCTGATTTCAATTATTATTATTATTATTAGTTTTTGTTATATTTTTGTTTTATTTTTATTTATTTATTTTTATTCTATTTGTGATTAAATGCGATCTTTTGTCTTGGTTTTTACGTTGTATTGATTTAAATGAGATTTTTATGGTCTTCATGTGATGTAAAGCACTGTGAATTGCCTTGTGTTGAATTGTGCTTTATAAATAAATTTGCCTTGCCTTGCCTTGCCTTTAAGAACTACAAGTCTTTCTATCCATGGATCGCTTTAACAGAATGTTAATAATGTTAATGCCATCTTGTTGATTTATTGTTATAATAAACAAATAGTCCTTATGTACTGTATTTTGAATGTATATATCCATCTTGTGTCTTATCTTTCCATTCCAACAATAATTTACAGAAAAATATGGCGTATTTTATAGATGGTTTGAATACCGATTAATTGCGATTAATTACGATTAATTAATTTCAAAGCTGTAATTAATTTGATTAAAAATTTTAAACGTTTGACAGCCCTAATATATATATATATATATATATATATATATATATATATATATATATATATATATATATATATATATATATATATATATATATATATATATATTTATATATATTTATATATATATATACATATAATATACTTCAGAATGTGTACCAACTTAACGATGATTAACACATTTGTGCCTTTTATCGTAGAGCTACTGAGGCGTCTCTGGCCAGATTAAAGTTGCTCAAAAAAAATAAAGGGAACACTAACGTAACACATTGTAGATATAAATGAATGAAATATTTTTATGAAATATTTTATTCGTTCCATAGTTGAAAGTGCTGACAACAAAATCACACAAAAATGATCAATTTAAATCAAATGTATCAACCCATGGAGGTCTGGATTTGGGGTTATACTCAAAATGAAAGTGGAAAAACACACTACAGGCTAATTCAACTTTCATGTAAACAAGTCAAAATGAGGCACAGTAGTGTGTGTGGCCTACAAGTGACTGGATGACCTCCTTACAATGCCTGGGCATGCTGCTAATGAAACGACGGAGGGTGTCCTAGGGAATCTCCTCACAGATCTGGACCAGGGCATCACTGAGCTCCTGGACAGTCCGAGGAGCAACCTGGCTCTGCCAGATGGACATAAACACAATGTCCCAGAGGAGTTCTATTGGATTTAGGTCAGGCAAACGTGGGGGACAGTCGATGTTTTCGATTCCTTCTTCCTTCAGGAACTCTTGCATACTACAGCCACATGAAGTTGGGCATTGTTGTGGACCAGGAGGAACCCCGGTCCCACTGCACAAGTGTAGCTTATGACAATTAGTCCAAGGATTTCGTCCTGATACCTAATAGCAGGCAGGGTGCCATCATCTAACCTGTAGAGGTCTGTGTGTCCTTCCAGGCATATGCCTCCCTGACCATCACTGACCCTCCACCACACCGGTCATGCTGAATGATGTTGCAGGCAGCATAACGTTCTCCATGGGATCTCCGGATCCTTTCTCGTCTGTCGCATATGCTCAGGTTGAACCTGCTTTCATCGGTGAAGAGCACAGAGCCAGTGGCATAGTTGCATATTCTGGTGGTCTATGGAAAATGCCTCTTAAGCTCTACGGTGATTGGCAATGAGCACAGGGCTCTCTACAGGATGCCAGGCCCTCAGACCATCCTCATGAAGCACATTTCTGATTGTTTGGTCAGAAACATTCACACCAGTGGCCTGCTGTAGGGCTCTGGCAGTGTTCATCCTATTCCTCCTTGAACAAAGGAGTGGATACCGATCCTGCTGAGGGTTTATGGATCTTCTACGGCCCTGTCTAGCTCTCCAAGAGTAACTACCTGCCTCCTGGAATCTCCTACAGGACGACAGGTTGGTCCTCAGACTGTCCAGGAACTCAGTGATGTGCTGGTCCAGATATAGGTGGAAATCCCTCAGGAGAACATCTGCCACCTCATCAGGAGCATGCCCAGGCGTTGCAGGGAGGTCATACAACCATGCGGAGGCCAAACACAGTAATAAGCTTCATTATGACTTGTTTAAAGGACATTACATCAAAGTTGGATCAGCCTGTAGTGTGTTTTTCCACTTTCATTTTGAATATAAATCCAAATCAGGACCTCCATGGGTTGATACATTTTATTTTCATGGATAATTTTTGTCTGACTTTGTTGTCAGCACATTCAACCATGGAAGGAACAAAGTATTTAATAAAACACGGGGACCCTGGCAGCCTTTAAAAAGACATACAAAGAACTTACTCTAAACCGCTATAGAGTCTGACCTCTAGCATGGATAAGAACTGTACAAGGTTCAAAATCAGGGCGTTCAGCCAGACACACAAACACTACATAGTGTTCCCATAACAAAAAGTGGAGGAATAGGAGGGACTAAGATAAAGTGACACATAACATGCCTTAACAATCAGCTCTGTCGCAAAGACAGAACATTATTCATCCGGTGACATACGCGAATGCTGTCTAGTTCTGATTAAATCTGTACAAAATTTATGTGTCATGGAACTGCTCAACTGTTAACTAAGTACATTGGACAAGATTTTCTCAACAATGCGACCTACATCGAGCCAACGCCCATGTCCGGCCAACACTTTCACGTCTGGATTTTCGGAGGACGGCTGGGGGAAATGGAGGCCCATATATTTGACCGTGCTTGACATTGAGGATGTCAAAGATGTTTACGTTTTCATCACACTGTTGGTTCTCGCTCTCCTGCTGGGTATTGGTGCCCTTAGGATGCTCCGTTTCCCGGCGAAAGTGGTGCGACACCATAGAGAAGAATACTGATGAACTAACGAGCTTGCTGTGCGGGGTATTAGAAAACCTTTTCCAGCCCATATGCTCCTGACCTCCAGTAAATCCCCAGATGCTGAGGCAGAGGCCACTTGTAACAGTTCTGACTCCCACAGAGGAATACATCCATACAATATTATATATCTTTGTGTCCGCTGGACAATGTGTGCACTGTGTTGCAATGCAACTAAGACGCATAGCAGCATCTGGGGAAAGCGAGCGAAGACTTTGAGAACAAGGCTTCATTCAGACTCTTTCTCTGTTAATCTAAAAGCTACTCCTATGCAGAACCGTGAGAGAAATAGCTGAATCTGTAATGTATTGGCAGACATGTCCAAATGGGAGCTCAAGAAGATTCCCACAGGACTTTAGCAATCACAGCAGATAACCTCTGGGTAAGGATGATCTTGGAAGCAGGAGACGAGCGTTCTTGAGAGTTTATCTGAACTGATATTATTGGCACTTTCTTGGCTGTTTGGATGCACTTCAGACGCAACCTCTCTAATGAAAAACTGGAATACCCAGAGGAACAAACATGGCAGCACAATCCATAGTTTCATAGGCACTATTTTGGGTTTGGGTGGAGCCTAAGTGGTTCATCACGTAAGTGCATGTGGTATAGTTATGAGCATCAGGGTGGAGATTTTTGATATTAATGACTAGCTGAGACTTTGCGATGAGGCTTCAACCACTTCTGATGTTTGAAACCATACACCTGTGTTTCATGTCTGGTTTGCTCTTATGTACTTTCCTTGAAAAAAGAAATATGTACCAATCACAGCCTACCACATTACTCTATATTTGTAGTTCTTTGAGCAAGTCCTGCTATCAGACATTGTTAACTTCAAATATAAGTCAGTGAGTCATAGCTTATCCAGGCCGCAAGAGCCTCACAGCTTCTATCCTGCCACATGTGCTGTACTAATGCAGTAGCGCTGGCAGTATCTACTGAGCACCCAGGGGTGCTGACGTCATTTCAGAGCCCCTGTGGTGACTTCAGTCTTCTGATGTGTTTACTCGCTGTATGCCGTGGCTTGGTTATGTTCCCGAAAAACACACAACGCAGCTGCAACACTGATAAACCCACAATGCACTCTGCAATCATAAAAACAGCCACACATTTAAATGCAAAACACTCTCCTTCGTGTCATTATACAGCGAAACCTAAAACTTCCTTTATCCGTGATAACTAAAAATGGAAATCCACAAATAGCTTTTATTATGCTCCAAGCAAAGTGCATATACATGAAAACTCTGATAACTGCATAATCTCACAAACTAACCATAGCAGATGTTTTTGAGCCTTCTGTATGTGAAAACCAGGCAGTCAGATATATACGCTGCCAGTGTCATTAAAATATAAGCAACAAAAAGGGAAACGAGGAGTTTTGCCAAAATCAAAGCTCTGCACGGGAAAACAGACTGTAGCTAAAAAGGAAGCTGAGACCAGATCAGCAGGAGGGATGAGACCATATAAAGCCCAGCCCTCTGTCTGCCAACTGTTTGCTCCATTTATATTGTATGAGGTTGTACATCTAAACACAAGATAACATGACGACCTGATCTCTCAACATGGACCACCCTGTTGTGAAGGTTTGTCCCTCAGCAACCAATTCTAGCTTGTATCACACAAGCATGCCAGACATTTAATTCATGTAGCGATCAAGTTTCTACATGAGTACAGACACAGGGTATCCGCGGGGTCTTAGGTCTAAAAAGGTCTTAAATAATTTGAATAGAATAGAATAGAATAGAATACAATAGAATAGAATAGAATAGCCCATTGTCATTATAAAGTTATTGAAGGAAATTGTGGAGCATCTCCCTTTACAGTGCAGGATAAGTTAAAATCTCAAAAGTGACATGCAAGTAAAAAAGTATAAAATCTAAATAAATATAAATAAAATGTGTATGAGATAGTCCTATGTTCAGGAAATGCAAATAATCGAAGTGAAGAAGCAGCAGTTTGACAGTGAAGGCATTGAATATTGCACGTAAGTATTACACATAGAATATGTGTGAATAGAAGTGAAGTAGCAGCAGCTGAAATGCAGGCCTTAAAATGTCTTAAATTATCCTAAAATTTCATAAAAGGTCTTAAATACCATTTTGAAAAGTCTTAAAAATCTATTTATGTTACTTCATTACTACTACTACCACTACTACTACTACTACTACTAATGGTGGTAGTACTTTGTGCTCATTTGTATTACACTGTGAAAGAGCTAGGAATACATTCATATACTTTGCCAGTAATTCTGAGCCTCCAATTTTCCCTCAAATCTTCCGTTTTTTGCCAGTATCGATTCTTAAATTTGGCTTGTTGAACCCTGGTGGCACCCTGAGCAATTTATGACAAACTTAATATGGTTATGCAGTACACGGCTATTTACGAATAACATCATTTGGATGATTAATGGGCCCCAAAAAGTATATTTTATATTCATTGAGGAAAGTAAGTATTTGAAAACCCTGCAATTTTGCAAATTCTCCCACTTTGAAATAATGTGCGATGGCGACAAACAGGTCTTTGAGTCTCAGAATTCTAGCTAAGAGACAGGTGTTCAAATACTTATTTGCAACAGTATAATACAAATAAAATGTTAAAAATCATACACTGTGATATCTGATTTTTTTTCTGATTGTCTCTCACAGTGGAGAAGCACCTACCATGAAAATTTCAAACCCGCCCATCATTTCTAAGTTGGAAAACAAAATTGCAGGGTGTTCAAATGATTATTTTCCTCACTGTATGATTTTTTTGTATTATGTCTCTTGGAAGCATTCTGTAACCGTCATAAGAAAAAAAAAAGGTAGGTTGACATGCTGACTAGATAAAACCTTGGAGGACGGAATAAAAGGATAGCAAGATAACCACAAAAAAGATGTTTCACATTTTAAATTTTAAGGATTACTTGCAGTTGCAGTTTTAGTAACAAACACAGCAGAGGAGTGTTTGCATGTTTATAGGCTTGTCGGTCACAGAATGGATCACCGCTGTACTAACCTGATATTTTACATCCATACACTTCAAAGCGCAGTGCAATGCCTGTTTCCCAGGTAACAGGACGGATGCGGATAAAGCGTGTCAGAGTGGGTTTGGGCATCATCGTCTTGGCGATATCTGTTGGGTTAGTGTTACCCTGAAAAACCTGAAAGCAGAAAAAGAAGAAAATCATGAACTGCACTTGATGAAATTACCCTTAATACCCCATCATTATTCAAAAACTTTTTTAATTGGTCACAAAAAAGGCAATAATTACACTATAGTTATTATAATAAGTTCAATGTTTGTTAAATTCAAGTTAATTGAATGATGCAACCATTAGGGTTTTGTCAATAACCGTTACATAAAACATCACAATGATACCAAAGTGCTGGTTTCAGTGTCATGCTTGCGTGACTAAAAGACATGAACTTAGGCAACTCAAAAATAGTTCTCCCGTCTCCTGTGCACCACATGTGGGATATGGCCTGTATAACTGGAAGAAGTATTTGCAATGAATGAAAAAATGCCCCTTTTCTGTCATCAAGCTGTAGATTTGTAGATGTTTTACTGCAGTGTCTTGTATAAAGGTCAGAAATGTTATAGCTTCGCCCTGGGGTACACGGTCAGTTTACTAGCACCAAAAATGGAAGCTGACTACCCAGCCAATCAACTCTGAACAGTCTATCAGAGTTCATTCCGGGTAATTGAATCTCACCAGTGACCATACTATCCTGTAATCTTCTGAACTCAGCACTCATAGCTTAGAGAGCAATCTAGCAGAGGATAGCATGGTGGACAGATACAAAAACATATTGAAGCCCGCCTAATTTTACATGACCGAAAACCTGATGCAAGGACTGAGTCATTAGCCCACGCACTATCAAACATGCCAAGAAGCCACTCACCGCTAAGGGACTCAGTTACAAAGTCATGAACTCTCCCAAATGTCGTCACTCTTCCCCCTTGCTTGCTAAGTTGCTTTTTCTAGAGCGCATAACTGCAAACTCAGCAGGGAGTAAATGGTGTCCGTTCTGTACAGAAGCACTTTGGAGTATGGAAAAAAAACACATGGCCGAGTCTTCCTGTGGCACCTTGCAGCCAGCACTTTACACAGAAGGGTCAGTGTACTTAAGAGAGGACAAAAAGGAAGCAAACCCAATGGTCTGTGTGCACAAACGTGATAGTTTGAATGCCCTAGTTCTGTTAAGAAAGTGTCGCTTCCACGCTCTTTCAAAAGTATTTACATGTCAAACCCACTTTGGTGGTTGCATCCAGATGGGCAAAAGCCTACTGCTTGACTGTCTGATCAGCAATCAATGGATACCACGCTCCGGTCAAGCATACCATTCCTCCCTCTCTGTCCTGGATCCGCCTCCACCAGCTGCTCAAATATGACATCCTCAGCAACCATTCCATTACAGTGTTGTTGTCAAATATTTTGTCACTGCTGTACCTTTAACAAGCTGATCAGAGCCCAAAACAAACAGAGGCAACATTCCTTGGAAACTCTCTCCCGTTCTGCAGTTACTATGAACATGCTCAGTTAAAGCTGACCGCTTACACACACGCAGTGGCAACATGACCACAAGGAACAGAGTGCATAATTACATGTTGGAGCACATATGACAGGGTATTTCCCATTTTGTGGTGCTTGAAAGCAACGCGCAGAAAACCATAATTCAAATCAGCTGGGCAGTTTGAGTTGGGATATTCCTAATGTTGCTGGTATCTATAGCTTGATCATTGCAGATAAGTCATTACTGTACTGTCAACATCTGGATGATGTACTGTAGCTTTAACTAGAAATGCTATGATATATAGTGATCTCTCGCTACTTCCCGTTTCAAATTTCCCATCCTCAGTCCATCACGGATTTAAAAAAAAAAAAAATAACAGTATTTAAAAATGTTAAGATATATACATGGATACATGTACAAATCATTGTTTTCATTTATATATATCTCATATATATCATAATGTTTTCCAGTTGCATTGCTTAAAAAACATTTATTAAACTATACATAAAATGTTTTTTTTGTTTTGTTTTTTTGTTTGTTTTTAAGGATACTTTAAGAAAAAAGGGGAAAACATGTTTTATATGTTTCTCTCACCAATGTTGTTGACTCTGAATCTTTGAATAGCGTAATGCACGAATGCTATTTTTAGACCGTGACGTCGCCATTGTAACGCAAAAGTGGGGCATTATAGACAAGCCCTCGCATATTATTTATGTTATTTCTGCTTGTTTTCTTCGGTAATCTTTCCAAAAAGAACATGCCGATCAAACACTGCTGCTATGGAACTTGTAGAAACGACTCTAGACATTATGTCATATGAAGGAGGTTTTCTTCATACGTTTCCCGAAACCAAAAACTCGGAGGAAAAAATGTGAAGAATGGATCAATTTGCGCAGACGTTCAAAAGACCAGTTTAACGCCATCAAGGTGAAGCCATTCACATTTCATATGCAATAAACATTTTGTTGGGGCCCATTGTCCTACAGTGGACGAAGAGGTAAGCCATTTTGATATTTTTATTTATGTTTTAGCGTGGCGTTTTGCCGTGCTGCTTCTGTCTGACAATGAATGACCTGAAAAAAAAAAAAAGTGATATAATAATATGCATAAAGTATGTATAAAATATATATTAATTACTATTCATTCTTTTACTCATATGATAAGTGTATGTACTGTATTAGTGTACATACAGTACATTCGTACAGTAGATGTACAGTAAATCAAGTGAGTTTGGAACTCATATACTTATGACAAGAGTAGAAAATCCGCGATGCACTGAGGGTGCGAAAGTTGAGTCGTGAAGTAGTGAGGGTTACAAATGTGATTGTTTGAACACGTTTACATTTGAACACGTTTACATTTTAAGAAAAAAAAAAAAACAAGAAAAAAAACACTTGTTACCTTTTGTTTTGAGCCCTCCTTTAGCGTGATCCAGTCCTCTCCGTTTGAACTGACATCGACTTTGTAGGACTTGACAAAATAAGTCCTTCGGGTCTCCTGTGAAACCGCTCCCTGGGTACCGATGGCTGAGACAAAACGTAAGAACCCAAGGTCCACCTGTCAAGTAGAAAATCGGAACAAAAGACAGAAAAGTGCTTAATACATAATGAATTCCCATAGATGTAAGAATAGTGAGATATTTGAAACAGATTTTTTTTAATGAAAATGTTCTAAGTCACCACTAGCCATGGTTTCTACATGGAATTTAATAACACATAATGACAATCTCCGTTAATTAATGAAAGACTCAGGATGAAGACTTAATTTCCTCTTGTGAATACTTATTGGATAAAAATGTAATCACTTTGGAACGAAGTTGTACAACCAGATCAAATCCAAATTCACAAACAACAATCTGTGTGCTACACTACACAGCAGGCTGAAGGTTGTGTGTACAGGCCCTCTATGGCCTTACTGGTAACCTTCAGGCAACACAGGCACCTATTAATCTGCAATTAATTAATTAACCTTAATAGAAAATAAATCAGGCTCCAAGGACTGTTAGATACTGGCCAATGCTATATACAGTAGCTACTGTACCAAGTTTCAAGACAATCTGTTCATGAATGACAGAGCAGTAGGACTTCAAAGTCAGTGTACACATGAAGAACAACAATCTGAGTGGTGACTAAACAGGCCTTCAGCCAGTAAAAAAAAGCAATAGACAGAGATTACTAATCAAATATGCAATACATCCCTAAAGTATTCAGTAAGTATTTCACTTTTACCAAAGCTTATGCAACATTCTGATTCCAAAATTGAATAAATTCCACCTCAATGACAGAAAAAAAACTTTTTTTTTTTTTTTTTTTGCATCTTAACCGTAAAAAAAAAAAAATAATAATAAAACCTGAGAAATTACATGTACACAACTCCATATATCGATATCTATCTATCTATATATGTCTTTTTTAATATCTTCAGGAGAGTGAGTAAGTGTGTGGGTGGATGTCTGTTCTTTATATATTTGTCACATGTATACATTTTCATTTGAGCTGATGTTCATCAAAGTTGGCTCAAACCTTAAACAGAATCGCAGCGTGTGCCTGCCAACCATCATGCATGATCACAACCATGACCATGACCATCACGCTCAGGAAAGGAAGACCACACAAACCCTTATGATGGTAGGCGTCTGTTTATGTGGCAAGGACATCCGCTCCGCAAAAAAAAAAAAAAAAAAAAAAAAGGATGCCTACATTGCTTGCCTTGAGCGATACTTTTGACTTATAGAAGAGCTCTATAATTTTGCCTTTTTGGATATACAATCATGAAAGAACGAGCAAGAGATAATTCTCTTCCGCATGGATAAAAATGGTAACAAATCCCAGGGCACAACTCACAACTGGGTGGCAGTGGTGTATAAACTGCAAACTGAAACTGAAATACAGGTATATGCTACAGTATATAATTAAATTTGCTTAATAAGCTCCAATTCAACCATGATAGCCTGAGCGGACATTAATGAGGAATAATTGCATTTAGAATAGATGCACAGTAGGTTCGGGCATAGGGCAACTGGTTTCCAAATCATGATGAGCGAGTCTGCTTTGAATCTTAAATACCAGTATGAATATGGAGTTGGAAATTTGTAAGCGTTTGTAGGAAAGACTGACTAAAATGGAACCCTGTATTTACTCTATGACTAGTTGCAAAAGGGCTGATACATGAGTGTGTGCTCATATTTAGTCAATGCAATCTACTAACAGGAAGACCACAAACAAGCATGATGGCACTTGAGAATGTGATAGATATATCTAATTACACTTGACACATTTGAAGATGGAGAGAAAACAGTACATGTCACAGAGGTCTAGTCGCTCTTTTTAAACAGCATTACAGACCTTTCACCTACAAGTGATGTATGCAGAATTTATAAGCATAGACTTCACTATCAGTTGACGTGACACGGGGCCGATCCGTAAGGGGCCAATTTAAAAAAAAAAACAACAACAACTTAAAATTCAAATATGTTCACAACCAAAGCCGCTAGCGACCTAAAACCAAAACAGACACATCCCTTAGGCATTTATGAGTCTCCATGAGCAGCGACATCAAAAAACAAAAAATGCAGTGGTTCCCTAATAAAATCCAGATTTTTTTTTTTTTTTTAACAAGAATAACAAAACTTAAAATTGCTATAAAATTCTCAAATTTTACGCTAGATGCACAAAAATCACCTAATGTAGAGATAATGCTGTATATTTTCAGGATCAACAGCAATATTTAACGTCATATAAGTTTTTGCCTAAAATAGGAACTTTTTTTTTTGTGTGCAAGTTTTCGACAGCTAATAAATCACCCTAACCTTAACCTCACATCAGAAACTTAATACTTGAGGAAAGCATGCAGAATCATCTTTATTTTACTCAACAAAAGCTAAATTCGCATTTTTATTTGTACAATCACAACTTATTTAGGTGGAATTCCGCTATTGTGTAGAGATACAAAACCCAACATGGCAGCCTTCACAAAACAAAGAGCTTTTTAAGTAGTAAATTCTTGCAAATAAATGCTTAAATCGCGGAATTTCAATATATATGAACGTAAAACAGTCTAGATTCTTGGTTAAAATAAAAAACGGGCAGTTATGGTTCATTTTACGCAAATATTTCAAGCCAAAGTTACAGTAATGTTTAATCCAACACGGCGGCCGTCACAAAACAAAGCTTTTTAAGTTGAAAATTCTTGCAAATAAATGCTTAAATCGCGGAATTTCTATAGATATGAACGTAAAACAGTCTAGATTCTTGGTTAAAAGCAAAAAATCGGGCAGTTATCGTTCATTTTACACAAATATTTCAAGCCAAATTTACAGTATTGTTTAATCCAACATGGCTGCCGCCACGATACAAAGCTTTTTAAGTTAAAAATGTTTGCAAATAAATGCTGAAATCGCAGAATTTCTATAGATATGAACATAAAACAGTCTATATTCTTGGTTAAAAGCAAAAAACGTGCAATTATCGTTCATCTTACGAAATATTTCAAGCCAAATTTACAGTATTGTTTAAGCCAACATGGCTGCCGTCACGAAACAAAGCTTTTTAAATTGAAAATTCTTGCAAATAAATGCTAAAATTGTGGAATTTCTATAGATATGAACGTAAAACAGTCCAGATTCTTGGTTAAAAGCAAAAAAACAGGCAGTTATCATTCATTTTACGTAAATATTTCAAGCCAAAGTTACAGTATTGTTTAATCCAACATGGCGGCTGTCACGAAACAAAGCTTTTTAAGTTGAAAATTCTTGCAAATAAATGCTGAAATCACAAATTTCTATAGATTTCAACGTCAAACAGTCTATATTCTTGGTTAAAAGCAAAAAACGGGCAGTTATTATTCATTTTACCAAAATATTTCAAGACAAATTTACAGTATTGTTTAATCCAACATGGTGGCCGTCACGAAACAAAAATTTTAAATTGAAAATTCTTGCAAATAAATGCTAAAATTCTGGAATTTCTATAGATATGAACGTAAAACAGTATATATTTTTGGTTAAAAGCAAAAAACGGGCAGTTATCGTTCATTTTACCAAAATATTTCAAGCCAAATTTACAGTATTGTTTAATCCAACATGGTGGCCATCACGAAACAAAGCTTTTTAAATTGAAAATTCTTGCAAATAAAAGCTAAAATCGCGGAATTTCTACAGATATAAACGGAAAACAGTCTAGATTCTTGGTCAAAAGCAAAAAACGGGCAGTTATCGTTCATTTTACCTAAGTATTTCAAGTCAAAATTACACAAATTTAATCCATTGATTTATTTTCACAACGTTTCAAAGTGCATGCATGGTGCTATTTAATATAATAAACACCTTAAATCCTCGACCAAATAACTCATGAGACACTCCTGCCTGCTTGTATGAAGTAAAATCTTATTCCTATTTCCACCTAAATCCAGCGTTAGAACGCAGTGTGTTTGAGTTTATCACAGTGAATAGTGTCGGTGTTGTCAAGTGATGGTGGAATCTATGGAATAAGTATGTATGTATAACGTAGCTGTATCGTCAAGCACTATAGGCGGTTTCACATATTCTACACTGAGTTGGTTGGTTTAGAAGATGTAAAAGGTGAACACATTGAGGTCTACAGTGGATCACTGTCATATACACTTGCAGACAGTAGGGTCCTGGATAATGGGCAAACCATGATTTATTAATGGATGCTTGTTAGAGGAAGAACAACAAGGTAGCGGTTGCGTTAACAGACCAAGGTTACATGGGTCAGGAGCAGAGAAGACTGCCTGCCTGGTTGCTTGCATTCCACAGCCCAGAGGCCACAGTAACAACAAACAGACCAAAATAACAATGAGTGAAAGTTCTTTCAGCAGTAACTTCAGCCTGTAAGAGCAGATTAGTTTTATTTTCTTTATAATAATAAGCAGAGGTGGGTAGTAACGCGTTACATTTACTCGTTTACATTTACTTGAGTAACTTTTTGAGAAAAAATTAATTCTAAGAGTAGCTTTACTGTGCCATACTTTTTACTTTTACTTAAGTAGATTTGTGAAACGCAACTCTTACTCTGCTACTTTGGGCTACACTAGTCGTTACATTTTCCTCTTTATTCTACATATTAGATTTTACTTTATTAATTTTTTGGCCAGCGATGCCAACAGTAGCTCTACCAGTTTCACCAATGACACGTCACAACAATAATCACATGACTTTGTTATACCAATCAGACTCAAGCTTGCCGTTCTATAATCATGCCGGCCAATCATATAATGTCTTTAAAGCAACGTAAAAAATTAGGTATTTGACATTGAGCATTGCTATCAACATGAATCAAACGCATGGACTTTAACCTCTCTCCTAGTTTTTAATTGGCACTGATTGACCACGGAAAACCACAGATATGATGCTTTTAATTTCATAATAGGAACTATGAAGGAACTATTCACTATTCAACTACAGGTAGTCCCCGGGTTACAAGTTCTGTTCCCACGCTGTTTATGTAACCTGACTTTCCGCGGAAGTACACCTAAATAACCCCTAAATCTCAAAATAACTATCCAAAAACATGTACAGTGGTACCTCTACATACAAAGTTAATTTGTTCCAGGAGATTGTAAGTCGAAATGGTTGTATGTTGAGCAGGATTTTCCCATAAGAATACATTTAAATTCCATTCATTCATTCCACAGCTCAAAAACCTGCACTAAATCCTTAATAAATGCTGCTGGTACTATTGCAAATAGCAATTACACAGAGCAAAACAAATAAATAATGAATACAAATAGGAATAATAATATATTAATAGTAATAATACTAATTGTAATACCTATAATAATGTCACGAATCGGGTTCTAGTGTGGCGAATGTGTTTTGCGTGGTGTACCTGAATGCACCGCGTGGCTGACGTGACAGAGTGAGAGAGGACTTTGTACTTTCACTTTTCATGTTCAGCTGCGACGGACAGTAGGTATGTTGTGTTGCACAAGTTCTGAAATAAATGATTAAAAACCTGACGAAGCTGCTGATTTTTTTGACGATGTTACAATCATAATAATTGTCACCTTATAAAGACTGGCGAACGGAGGTCGGAGGAGCGTCGTCAAGATCGTAAATTCTACGGCCGTATTGTCAAGACAGTTCACGGACGCGCACACCACACTTATATTTTTCCATCATTTCCATCTTCATTTCAATGGTAAGCCTTGCCTTTTTTTCACCACCTGCACTAACATTCTTGGAACCCACGTTGATTTCTCTCACAAGAACATCGACCGTGCGTGTGTCTTGTGGGAAAACAAAGAAACTGTGGCGCTGTCATTAATCGTCGTATTTCGAGCATGTCTTCGGATTTAGAAACAAATGGCGAGTCAAATTTTACATAGGATGTCGAAAAGATGTGTCGAAGCAATTGGATGGCAGGGTACCACTGTGTTATATGCAGTGTTGGGAATAACGCCGTTATAAATAACGCCGTTACGTAACGCCGTTATTTTTTCAGTAACGGGGTAATCTAACTAATTACTTTTTCCGCCGTTACCGTTACTGACGGTCAAAAGTGGTGCGTTACTTACTCTGAATAAATTGAAGAAACTACCAGCCGTGTCGACTCGACTCTCTGCTCTGTTGATTTGTAATCCAAGACTTTGGGTGCGTTCAGGTTCGAGAATAGCGCACGTACTTCTGACTCCAAGCTGTTTGTCACTGCTCATTCAATTAGACAATGCTTTCCAAAGTTTGGTAACGTTTCTATGTTTGCTACACCTGATGCTAGCCTCGTTCCCATCTCCCACTGTCAGCCAGCAATAATTCTGCTTCCATCTTGAGGACGGCAGACGCTTTGAAGGTGACGTGAATTGTTGGGAAACCAGCCTACCTGAATGCAGCCCCTCGAGAGATGCGATGGAAGTGTTTGTGATTGGCTGAGGGTTAGAGTCATTTGTTGTTGTAAGCCAATCAGAGCCGGTGATTTCACAAGCAAACCGGAACAGCGCGTGCGGCAAACACACACGCAAAACAGATGCACAAGGTCGGGATGGCAGAGCATTCAGAAGAAA